>NW_026988422.1:23573333-24314166 GCF_030222135.1 Aotus nancymaae | reverse complement strand
GAAGTACATTTCTATCTTGATTGACATCACTGGATCCTGCCTTGTGTATATTTGTGGTATGATGAAGAAACAGTGGAAAAGTAGTCCCTGTGTCTGAAATATTGCCCTTTCCTGTGTGTTGAATACAACTCAGTTTAGAAAGATGGCTTAGATGCTGAGACTACCTGGAGGGACAGAGGTTCTAAATAGAGGAGTTGAAGGTTGTCCCAAGATAATGCGAAATCATTTCATACATAGCATTGCACACTCATCTTATCCTCTAATGTTTTTGTCTGAAAATGAGAGGTGAACATGTTCAAAATTTTATTATTATTCTTGGCAACGATTCTTAATCCCACTTACTAAAATTATTCTGATACTTTTCAGAGTTACATGTCACTCACTGATAAAAACTAATTTGACTTTAGGTACCAACGTACTTGTCCTTCCAATAATAACTCTTTTTTTGAGATGAGTTGTGTGCATTTTGTGGGGACAAAGAGATAAATGCAAATAATTTAAAAGTGTGCTTTACGTATGCTATTTAATTTTCATTTAATGGCTGAACTTCAAACTGAGAATAGATTCACTGTTGCAGTTTGATTTTAGGTTTTTCAAACAAAGTTATACATCAGGTGTCTTAACTCTAGTTTATATAAGGTAAACAAAGACAAAATAGAGCTTTACATTGATTAGGTCTCCCCTTTAAGGAATTCAATCACTAATAGTCGCTTTTAGTTCATGTTTGCCAAAGCTAGAACAAAACTGAACACAATTGATATTGAGGGAAATATTTAATGGTAAGAGATGACCTCGAATGTATTTTTAGAGAAAGATTTAAAGAGGGGTGTGTGTGTGTGTGTGCGTGTGTGTGTGTATGTTGGGGGGATAAGTAGTACAAAAAATTAATCTTTAAAAATGAATGTGTTTCAAGGAAGGGTGGAGAAGCCAATGAGAAGCAAATAGAAATGGGAATGCATTGGTAAAGTTGGAGTTCAGAATACAATTAGATAGACATTTTTGAAAATAAATGTATTTACTTTTTTGAATAACATGTTTACTTCCTGAAATGCAAGTTACCTTTTTTCTCTTTCAATAAAACTTGTTTATCTTGTTCTACAGCAGCCAAAGGCTCAGAGAGAAATATTTTCTCCAGAATGTTTTGTTCTGGAAAATAGGGTCATTTAAACACTTGATAACCTGCTGAAGCCTCAAACATTGCAGTCTGCACATAGACGAAAGGATTTTGAACCTTTTGATATTTACTACCATTTCAGCTTTGAAGAGAAAAATACTTGCCTAATTATATTTTTTTAAAAGAAATATGGATGTTATTTAACCACTGGGTTGGAATAAACTTGTATATTTCCTTTGTGTTCTGTGAACCCCTGCCCTGCTGCTGACTGAGTGTAGACAAATAGTCTAACATTTCTCAAAATGTATTCAGTATACTAGCTCTTTATACCAAGTTCTTTGAAAAAAGTATTATGTGACTTAAATGAGTTTGGAATACATTGTGAATAATCTCTTTCTCAGGATTTCATAGTTTTAAATGCTCCAAGAAGCAGTGTTGTAATGAAACATATTTAGCTTTGTTTAACAAGACAACTCCAAAATGTCTTTGACCATGAATATAAAAAGAGAGACAGAAAAAGACAGACATAGTCTGTCTTTACATACATTCTACTTTTCTTCCTCATCATAATGTTTTTCCTCTGCCGATGGGGCGGAAGAGAGAAGGAAAATACCAGTGTCTGTTTAACAGACTGTCTTGACAAGTGGCTATAATTTCTGTTCAGGTTATTCTCATCATCTTGTTGTAAAGAAGTGATGGCTTTATTAAGGACTCACTCCCAGTAGCTCTTAACTTTGGTGGCCCATGAGAAACTCAGCTATAAGTTTTTGCTGACTGGTAGCTGCCAATATCACATCGTTTTCCTCTGAAGCATGTGCTTCTCTGTGTTATGTTGTGACAGTTCCTTGCAAGGTTAAAACCCCAATCTCATCTCCTACTGAGGCTAACTCTTGAGTTTTAATCTTCCATGGGAACTGGTAACTTGGAGAAGGGGAAGTCCTGGACCATTTCACCTGGTTCTGCTGAATGCCACCTCTCAAGATGCCTTTCAGAATGGTGACTGGCCCCCAAAACCAGCTTTTCCTGAACTCAGAGGATGGACATTTGGTGTCTTTGTTTCTCTGCTGTGGCCCCCAGGCCAATTACAACACTGATCAACTAACAACTTCTTGCTTCATGAACAATAGAAATAATAACTCAACAGTTTGCACAGCATTTTACAGAATAGTTTAACTGAAGAACTCCCATTTTCACCCTAAAATCCTTTTGGGAAATAGTGTATTTAGCCATGCTATGTATGAAAGAATAAAATATACCAGTTATACACCTCACACCACAAACTTATTTTTCCAAGAAGTCCAAGAAATAAAACTTCTCTTTCTCCCCACGTTCTGTCACACTGTGTTTGGAAATCCTAGTATCAGTCTCATTAATCCTCTCCAAGTCTGTGTTATGTCCTTGAGAGGTGATGTGGTACCAAGGTGAAATGGTAATGGAGAGAGGGACATAGAGGATACTGCTAGGATGTTCATTGATTTATGCAGCAAGGCCTTTTAAGTTCTAGGCAAACCTTTCATCTTCTCTGCTACTCTTAGAACCTGGGATTCCCTGTGGGACACTACTCAAGATCCTATTTGTCTTCAGCCGTATTCTCAGAAAGTTATTCAAGGCAACACAATTTCCTCTCCCATTCCTCTGATTCAAGGACATTTTGTCAAGTTTCCAGGTATTTTTATCCCTCCTGTTTCTGTCCTAGATATTTAATCTACTTTTTTAAATCCTCTTACATCCCTTCTCTGAGATAGTAAAGACTATCTTTTATTTGTCTTAATGGGGGAAATGGAAAGAAGGAAAAACTGGGGCAGGAAATATAGCATCATTGTAGAAAAAATATTATCCTAACACATTCTTATAGAAATTCTGTTTCCTGCTACTAAATTTTACTTTTCATCTAGATATTACCCTCTACCCCATCTCAAGAGTGTGAGACATGTGTCTCTGTCCCCAGATTTTTGAGCACTGTAACTCTTACTCTAACAACACTGGCTGGCTGTGTGGTCATCTTTCCCCAAGTGTGGAATAGGGGAGCCTCGTTACAGGAGAGACATCTTACATCCTTTGTCTGTGGGTCACTCTGTGTCCCCTAAGGAAGTTCTCAGTCCTGCTTCATAGGAAGCTCAGCTATAGGTGCAAGTGGAATGTTCCTTGTTTAGAATAAACCCTCAGCAGGCCTCACATAATTGGTGGGGAGTTGAGGCAATGGATAGTTCTTTAGCCTGACTCCACCTGTAACTTTGTCTTATTCATAGAGTTCACACATCTGGTGTCAGAAAACAGCTGCCATTGAGCCTAGCTCCTGGGGGTCAGTGGGGTTCCACTCTCTGCTCCTGGTCATTTCTTGAGACTCACACAGCCACCTGTATCAGCAGATCAAAAGTTGCAGCAACTGACACCTCCCTCACTACCACATCCCCATACATGAAAAGATTAGCCCTGCGGTCTTTGAAAGAGTAATGTTTACCCTAAAAAAGTACATCTTCTCCATAATCAGGGCAAAAAGAAGAGTGCTTACACTTTTCTAAATCTCAGAAATACGATGCTGCTGTGTCATGCTGAGCAGAGTTCTCACTAGGAATTCTCCCCTTACTCTTAGTGCCTCCAGGGGTGCCCACAGACCACCACATGGGAAGCAGCTTTAGTGTTTGCCCTTTGGGGGAACAAAACGATTGCCTTTCCCTGGGCCAGGTTTGGGAGACTGCTCTGTCAGCTTCCCATAAAGCTAGAAAAATCCCAGTCAGGACTTACAGCTGCGTTGACAGTCCATGATAGTGCTAGAGCTTGAGCCAGTGTCCCTGGAATCACCCAACTTGTGCTCAATTCTTTTTGTTTATTTGTTTTCTTTTCAATTTTATTGAAAATAAGGCTTTAAAAATTACCTTATTTTTACTTATTTTCTTGGGAGTCTGACAATTTAGTGAGATCAGCAAATTGACAAAGCTACGTTGATCTTTCTTCCTTTTCTGTGCCTACCATCCTATATGTGCCCAGAGTGACAGGGCATTTTATAGAACTCCATGGCCAGCCTCATCACAGTTGACTGGCATTTCTGAAATCATTAATAAATGATGAGATCCTATACAATGGTGGTTAAGAAAGTAAGCTCCAAATTGCTTGGATTTAAATCCTCACTCTACCAATTATTAGAAGTGTAACCTTGTGCAAGTTAATTAACCACCACATTCTTTATTTTCTTCATCTAAAGTAGCTGTATCCACCACAGAATGTACTTATGATGAAAATGACACTGAAAATTTAAGTGACTAATAATGCATTTGTAACAACATAAAAAAATCTAATACTCAGCAATAACTTAATAACATAAAAAACCTGTAGACACATAAAATTGTAAAACACTATTAGAATAATTAAAGAAGATCTAAGTAAATGATGAGAGAGACCATGTTCACTGATTGTATTGAAAATTGATCTGCTGCATTTAATCTAAATGCAATTCTAATCCAACTGATATATTATTTTGTTCTTTGTAGAAGTTGGCAAGATAATCCTAAAATTCATATGATGATGCAAAGAAGTAGCGATAACAAGATCATTTTTAAGAAAAAAAAATTAGAGGACTTTGTGATGTTAGCATAAGGACAGACTAATAGACTAGTGGAACAGAGTACAGAATCTTGAAACAGAACCACACATATAATGACAAAAAAAAAAAGCCAAGCAAAGCAGTGGGAATTGGGTGGTCTATTCAATAAATTGTACTGAATCAATTAGATATTTATTTGGGAAAAATAATGAAATAATTTCTACTTTAAACCATGCAAAAGATCAAGGGATTACAAATTGAATATGAAAGATAAAGTAATAAAATTTCTAGAAGGTACTAAAGGAAGATAGTTTCATAATAGGAAACTATTCTTAAATAGAACACAAAAAACACCATAAAAAATGATTAATAAACTATATAACAATAAAATCAAGCACTTCTGTTCTACAAAAGATACAATTAAGAGGGATATAACAGGTCACAAAGGAGAAAGTATTTGCAACACTTGTAACTGGTAAAGAGTTTGTGTCCAGCATATACAAGAAACTCCTACAGATCAATAAGAAAGCGACAGTACAATAAAAGATAGGGAAAATATCTGAACAGATATCTCACAAGAAAGACACATATAACTATATGAGAGGCTCTTGAACCTTAGTCTTTAAAAAAACACATATTAAAAACATATTTAAGTGAGATAAATCTTAGTATATATATACTTTTATGCCTAACTAGTATGTATACGTTGTGTATAGTCTTTTATATATTACTGGATTCTATTTGCTAATATTATGGTAAGAATTTCTGTGTCTATGAGGGGTATTGGTTTACTGTATTTCTCTGGTTTGACATCATGGTAATACTAGGATATTGGTCAGGGTTCTCCAGAGAAACAGAACCAATAGCATCTCATTTTTTTTTTTTAAATCAAAACAATTGAATTCATGGAGATAGAGAGTAGAGGGATGGTTAGTAGGTGCTGGGAAGGGTGGGGATAGTTAATGGATACAAAAAAATAGAAAGATTAAGATCTAGTATTTGATAGCATAACAGGGTGACTATAGTGATTACTAATTTAATTGTACATTTAAAAATAACTAAAAGAGTATAATTGGATTGTTTGTAATACAAAGAATAAATGCCTGAAGGGATGAATACCCCATTCTACATGATGTGATTACTACATACTGCATGTCTGTATCAAAACATCTCATGTAAATATACACATAAAACTAAAATTAAAAATTAAAAAAAGAACCAATAGGTTCTCTTTCTATACATATATATTTTAGATCTCTCTCTCTCTCTCTATATATATAATATATATAGTTTCATAAAATAAATTGGGATATATATAAGGATATTTATGATGGGAATTGGCTCACATAATTATGAAAGCCAAGAAGTCCCACAATATGCCATTTCCAAGCTGGAGAACCAGGAAAACCAGTGGTGTAATTCAGTTTGAGTCCAAAGGCCTGAAAACTAGGAAAGTTGATGCTGAAATTTCTAGTCTGAAGCTAAAGGACTGAGAACTACTTAGGCGAGGAGGAACTGCTGGTGTTAGTCTGGGAGTCTCGCGATCAAGAACCAGGAGCTGCAATGTCCAAGGGCAGAAGTAGATGAATGTCCCAGCTCAAGGAGAGGAAAGAACAACAAAACTGCCGTTCCTTCACCTTTTTGTTCCATTCTATCCCTCTACACAATCTTGTGTAGAATTGGTGTTAATTCCTCTCTAACTCAAGAGTTTGGCAGAATTCTACGGTGAAATCATATGGGCATGAAGATTTCTTTTTTCGTAGTTTTAAATTATAAATTCCATTTCCTTAATAGTGTAAACTAAAAACAAAATCTTAAGCCTCCCATGACTGAATGGACTCCCTTTTAGCCATGGGGACTTCAGAGAAACCTTTAAACCTAAGTTCCCAGTTATAATGGGAAAGAAGGTTAGACAAGCCTCATTTTACCCCCTTCCTTATCTTACACCAAGCAGTGTTAGCTTGTAGAGATACAGAGATACATGATACAGGGTTCCCACCTTTGAGAAATTCACAATCTAGTAGAGGAGACTGATATGTAAAATTATGATATCCATTGGTGTACTGGAACTGGCTGATAAAGGCTCATGAAAGCCAACTGTTAAACATTTGGGAATTTTTTTTGCCAGCCAGTTGTTAAGCCATTGGTAGCTTCAAACTGGTTATGGTGGATGTGTTTATACTATGGAAATTGACAAATGCTACAAATCTGGGTTTCCCATCCCCCTAGAGAGCTTTTTTACTAGCACACTACTGATTATATCATAAAACAACCTGATAAGTGTTTTACAGTGCAAAATGAACCATACACAGAGAATGTATCGATCAAGGAGGAGGAGACAGTTCTATTACACTAGTGGAAACCTATCCCACTAGATAGGTTCCGTTTGACTTATCTGCAAAGTAAATGAACAGAAGTTGGTCAGAATTATAAAGTTGCTGTGATATTTCAATTAGAAGGGGGTTGATATGAAAATTCTGGAGACACAAAAGAATCATTTGTCAGGAACTGGGATGCAGCATACGTTTGTTTAGGTTGTGCACTAAACAAAAGCATCATATCTAATGGGTTTTAACTCATATCTATTTTATTTTTCATTTTGCATATTTTCATTATAACTGTGTTTAATCCAGAGATGGGTGATTTGTATATTTATGGCAATTTTATGGCATTTATTATAGCAAATAAATAATTAATCTTGTTCCTATAGAGTTGGTTTTGATTGTCCTGTTTTGACTTAAAAAGGTAACACAAGTTCAATACAAGTCTCGTTGATGTAGTGTAACCTGTGTTTCTAAAAGAGAAGCTTTTTGTTTCACTAGTAGGGGAGCATAGCTTTACATTTAAAAAAATTGCCTGATGTTTTGTTCTGGATAATTCTAATGCTTCATTTTTCAGTTAATATCATCTAACATTACTCTACTAGAAGGTTTGCTGAGTTCCCAGTTTAACTCTGCAAGCACTTTCACTAAGAAATGATTCACATGTAATCTTATTCATTACTGAATAAGATTTATTTATTTAATATTTATTTAACAATAATAATCCATTTGTTGTAACAAAATCCAATAGGAGTAACAATTCAATTTGTCGTTAAAAAGAAAAAAAGGGGGATAGGCAAGAGTAGATATATGACATTATTGCTGAACCATCCAATGATTTTATGTGGGCACATGAGGATATGGAATTCATTGTATGGGGCTTTGTCCATATGCAATCTCCAAAAAATTTATACTTAATTTATACCCATTTAGATACATTTTTATTAGCAACTTTATGAACATCATCTGAATAGGGACCAATTTATACTTAATATATACCCATTTAGATACATTTTTATTAGCAACTTTATGAATGTCATCTGAACTGGCAGCAGTTGATGACTTCCACTATTTACAAAATATTATTGCCAAATTATTAATTGGTAATGGGTTAGGTAGACTCAAATAAACAAGCAATATTTAATTTTATTTCCAGAAATGTAGTGATATGTAAACAAGACAAATTCTTCTGAGCCATAGTTCTGAATGATGGCTATTGTATACAATCACCCATGACCTGCTCCCTTATATTTATGGCTGTAATAAGTGAAAAACTTCCCACAAAGGTGCTGCCTTTGTGGTAGAGAGCGCCTGGCCAGGAAGAATAGGAGTGTAAGGTACCAGTGATCAGGGAGTGGGAATGGGGAGGTGGGCTGAAGAACTTCCATTTTATGTGCTAGTTTCTTGAAAGTTAAGAGAGAATATTTTCCACTCAATAATTCATTTATTTTTGATTTCCTAGTTGCCTGCTATAGATAAACTAAATTCTGTAGAAAATATGTGAAGCATAAGTACACACATGCCATGGTGGTTTGCTGTTTCCATCCCCATCACCTACATCAGGCATTTCTCCCAGTATTATCCCTCCCCAAATTCCCCGCCCCCTGCTGCTCCTCCCCTAGTCCCCTATCTCCCAACATACCCCAGTGTGTGATGTTCCCCTCCTTGTGCCCATGTGTTCTCATTGTTCAACACCCATCTATGAGTGAGAACATGCAGTGTTTGGTTTTCTGTTCTTGTGTCAGTTTGCTGAGAATGATGGTTTCCAGATTCATCCGAGTCCCTACAAAGGACATTAACTCATCGTTTTTTATGGCTGCATAGTGTTTCATGGTATATATATGTACATTTTCTTTATCCAGTTTATCATTGATGGGCATTTGGGTTGGTTCCGGGTCTTTGCTATTGTAAACAGTGCTGCAGTGAACATACATGTGCATGTATCTTTATAATAGAACTATTTACAATCCTTTGGGTATATACCCAGTAATGGGATTGCTGGGTCAAATGGAATTTATATTTCTAGATCCTTGAGGAATCGCCACACTGTCTTCCACAATGGTTGAACTAATTTACATTCCCACCAACAGTGTAAAAGTGTTCCCATTTCTTCACATCCTCTCCAGCATCTGTTGTCTCCAGATTTTTAAATGATGGCCATTCTAACTGGCGTGAGATAATATCTCAATGTGATTTTGATTTGCATTTCTCTAATGACCAGTGATGATGAGCATTTTTTTCATATGTTTGTTGGCTTCATAAGTGTCTTCTTTTACCTATGCAACAACCCTGCAAGATCTGCATATGTACCCCAGAACTTAAAGTATAATTTAAAAAGAGAAAATATATGAAGCACATAATAGGGAAATGAGTAACATAGAATTGAATGGACGAGTATACAAAAACTTATTTAAAAACACTCTAACCCTTACAATCACAAGGGGTCTGGAAAAAGCTCTTATGGTTAGTACACGTTAAATATCCAACACAACCAGTAATACAAAATGATGTGAATTTATCATCTAGAGGGCCTGTATGAAACAAGGATGTTAAAACTACATTAAAAATAACTTCTGTTTTTATGTACCTTTTAAAAGAATAATCTTTTTTTTTTAAATTGACATTTAATTTATGGTAGAACCACTTTGTTCTTCATTTTAAAAGTATGAAACCATAGGCCCAAAGAAATGTACTGCAATATCCAAGGTCACATAGCTTGTAACAGCAGAAATACATGTTAATTTCTTGGTGGTTGTCATACTTGCAGTGATTCCTGCAGATATGGGTATTTTCTTTTTCATAATATAGAGTGAATTTTTCTGGGGACCACCTTGGCTACAGAGTTGTAAAAGGTGAGTAGTCAGAGCATTAAGGTAATCTTGCCACTGGGTTGGAGGCCTAGAATAGTTTGCTGAATGAAAAGGTGAATTCTCCTAAATTACCTGGATATCATGTCTATGCTTTTGAAGACTGTTGAATATTGTAATGGTCAGTAAAATTTTGACTGGGCTAGGACAGGTAATACATTTGCAAATGATAATAAGGGTAGATACAAAATATTACTTAAATAATTAAACAATTATATCTATATGATTTTTGTGCCCCAAATTTACCTTTAAAATCTGTACAACTGAATTAAAAACTGTTGTACTGTTACTGAGAACATTGCCGTGTGTTTGCATTGTAGTAAAGTAGCCATTTATTCCATTTTGGGGGGAATATTTATTTTAATTCTCACAGTTCTTGGAACTAGTGTTTTGACTCTTTGTCACCTGGTTTTCCAAAGAATAAAATATCTGATTGGTTGTTTTGGACAGTTATGAATGCTAAACCTCTTTTAGCTGATTAAGGAATTTTCACATGTGGTAACATTCCTATCTTTTGGGATGTTACATATACTGCTTAAGTGCATCTAGAAGCATTTGGTTGTACTTTTGCATGTAAAAGTATAAAAACATACGGGCTGTGATGCATGAGCAGTGTTACTGGTAGGTGGCTAAACTGAGATGAGCTTAGTACTCTAAGGAAGCCTGGAATACACTGTCAATGCTTATATCAATCCACACTTAAAGAGAGCCACACAAAAGCAATTTGGTTTCAGATTGTTGTATCGACTCTAGGGGCAAAAGTTTCCTGTGGGTCAGAAAAAGAAAAAAAAAATCACAGAAAGTAAAAAGATTTTGACTGCTGATTCTTTGTATCTAGGTAGCCAG
This sequence comes from Aotus nancymaae, assembly GCF_030222135.1. NCBI lineage: Eukaryota > Metazoa > Chordata > Mammalia > Primates > Aotidae > Aotus > Aotus nancymaae. The sequence goes on along the minus strand of NW_026988422.1, from coordinate 24,303,477 downwards.
AATTCAGTCAGGATTTCACAGGAAAGCAGAGTCTAGTCTGTGCAATTAACCATGGTGGCCCTACATTGGCTGTGATGAGTGGTACAATTGGATGAAACTTTCCTTTTCTTCCCTCACAAAAAGGGCTCCGTCACTTGCCCATTGTCAGCTTTTAAGACACAATTTATCTCACAAAAAAGAACATATTGTATGATTTTTATCTGTGCAAACTTCTAAAACAGGACAAAACTAATATTTGGTGAAGAAAATCAAAACAGTGGCTGTCTCGGGTTGAGGACTGATGAAAGTGATGTGAAGGATCTTGCTGAAGTAATGTAACCTTCTACATCTTGATAGGAATTTGGTTACACTGTTGTGCATATATTTGTCAGAGCTCAGCAAATGTTGCAGATTGTGTGTCATATTGTATACACATTTTATATTTAAAAAGCTGTTAGGCACAAATATTGAACTCTGGTTAATGATATGCATGCTGAAACATTTAGGAAAAGTATACTGATGAAATTTACTTTGAGACTCATCAAAAATACCTTGAATTAATATATACATAGAGGTATGGATAGATATGAAAAAGTAAGTATAGTGAAATATTAATAGTAGAACATTCAACTTGCTAAACTTTTAGAACTTTACTATATGTTTGAAATATTTTGCAATAAAATATAGAGGAGAAAAGACTCAACTCAGGCATTAGTTACCACAATGTATCTCTCCTGACCCTCACCTCCATCTTTACTCTAGGAAAAGGTAGGTTATTTCTTTTCTTTGAGCTCCTTGTAAAACCTAGCACATAATTTTAATATATTTTAGTGATCTGATTGTATCTGTCTCCTCTATTAAACAGTGTACTTCCTGAGGATAGGGACTATGCAATTTACTTTTGTATCCCAAGCACTTGTGTAGGCACATAGTAAGAGCTCAATAAATAAAGTATTTGAACAAGTGATTATAAACATCACATTTTTTCCTGATCACAGAGGATAAAGGGCTGGCCAGTGCAAGAATAAATAAAGACAGATATCATGAAACAGAAATCACTGATAAAGTAGAAATATATGAAATATAGTATGGCATGCACCAATTATGGCTTGCTCCACAGAAAGATGGAGGAAGGAAGAAAAATGTTGAGGGACCTGTTGAGAAATCAGTAATACATGACAATTTGGGGATATGCTATTACATGGAATAGGAAATCACTAAACCCCAGATTGTCTTTATGGACAATGGGAAAATGCAAAAACAGTTTACAGAGTTGAAGGGCATGGCATGAGAACAAGGCACAACTATAATAAAGCCTAAAAGGCACTTTGCAGGACAGTGAGTGACATTTTTCCCTCTTCTACGTTTGTCTGCAAGATTTTTCATTTGCCTGCACTGATAAGTGAAATTAGAGGTTGCATGATTTGTTTAATGATCCAGAAAAAGACCCAGTGTAACAGTCTTGTTAGAGCTTCACTGAAGCATTAAGCAAGTGCCAATGTTAAGGCCTTTTTACTGTAGTCTATGAGCACTGATTACTGAAACAAAGTTGAGACTGTGTGAGCAAAGCGAAATGAGGAACTGAATAATCAGTCAATCAAATTCCAGGTAGCTGGTCATTCCACGCAATTTACACACACAACAACCCTAAATATGATTCTTCCTTAAAAGCATATTTTTATAATTAGCTCAATGTTTCCTGATATTCATTCTTTAAGTAAGTATCCAAATAGCACCCACTGCTCTTCAACTTTATAGGTAGTTTTATTCATGTATCACTAGTGAAAACTACCAATCATTAGCTACAAATGAATTGCCTTGTTTATACCATCCATTACAATGGCACAGCTATAATTTTCCTGTATCGCTGATATTTATTTAGTAATTTACCTTACTCAAATATTCAGTAACCTAAAACCAATGAAATAATTTTGCTTATAATTCCAAAACATTGTCAAAATTAGGAGTTGTACATCCTAAGTGATGCTTGGTGTCCAAATACCGATACAAACAACATTGCACCTGTTATTTCAGGTTTCTTTAAATTTGGTTTTTAATATATTTTATCAATTATTTTGACCACAGTTTCAAATAATAATTATGTTTTTAGGTTTATGGGGAACTCTGCATTTTAGGGTTAACTTCTTGTTTCTTTTAGTTTCCAGAAACTGTTTCCTTCAGTTTCTCAGAGACTGAGATCTCAGTCACTCTGTATGATTGTGTGTATGTTAACAGAGTCAGAAAGAACAGAATTCACCTATTTTAAATTTCTAATCAATATAAAAATCCTCCTACAACACTGTTGTCAACAGAACTATTTCTGCTAACTCTGTTTTTCTAACCAGCAGAAGTATGTGATTCAGGGTTACTGGAATTGTATGATAGATTCTTACCTGGAGCTGAAGAGTTGTATTCCTAGAAAGCTTTTTGAAAAATGCTGCCTTTCCTGGATGAAAGCAGAGTAACAAGATGACTCCCAGAACTCTCTTTTTTATGGCCATTATCAACCAGAGAGTAAAACATCTATATTATTTATCAGGCGACTAAACAAAGTAACAGTTGAAGGCTGAAGAAAAGAGGATGCTAAACTGTTGGATTAATTATACTTTCTATACCTGCCCTGCGTAGGGGGGCAGTGATGGGGTGGGGGAAGATTTCTTCCCTGCTTACCTAAATAGACATGGGCTAATATTCTATTTTAACTGGTTATATTGTACATACTTGGAAATAACTTCCATTGGTTATATTGTACATACTTGGAAATAACTTCCTAACATATGACTCCCCTTTCCCAACTATTAACTGTTTATCACAAAAACAATGAAGCAGTGGCAGAGATCACTTCCTTCTCTGTCAGTGGTTGACAGGGTGGGTCTAATCAGGAGTTTGGAACCAGGGTGATGAGAACCTGACTCAATTTCTTTTAGAGACTAATTTTTCTTTTCTTTTTTAAAGACGGGGTCTCACTTTGTTGCCCAAGCTGGAGTGCAGTGGCGCAATCTCAGCCCACTGCAGCCTGGATCAACTGGGCTCAAGCAGTCCTCCCACCTCAGCTTCCTGAGTACTGTGACCACAGGCGTGCACCACCATGTGCAGCTAATTTTTGCATTTTTAGTAGAGACGAAGTTTCACCATGTTGCCCAGGATGGTCTCACCTCCTGGGCTCAAAGGATTCACCCGCTTCGGCCTCCCAAAGTGCAAGGATTACAGGTGTGAGCCACTGTGCCCATCTGACTATTCTTAAAATATGTAGGCTCAAAGATTCTGGTAGGCATGATCTTTTTTTTTTTAAATGGGACAGAGAGGTAGAGACAGCTATTACACAGAGAGAAATGAGAGTAAAGCAGATATGTGGAAATTATTAGGTTGGTGCAAATGTAAGTGCAGTTTTTGCATTACTTTTAATGGCAAGAACCACACTTATATTTGCACCAACCTAATAGAAAACCAGGCAAAAAGAAAAGGGGTCTGAGTGTGAAATGATTCTGGATAGCATCATGTGCTTTAGTTCCTGTACCTCTCAAGGCCCTACTGCACTTCTGACCTTCGATTCTTGAAACACTGCTTTATGGTTAAGTTAGCTGGCTTTGTTTTTTGTTACTGGAAACCCAGAGAATCCACAGATTAGTTCAAAATGCAATCTAAGAATTTACTTAAATTTCTGAATGACTTACTGAAGAAATAAAAAGATAAAATTCTGCTTTGGATTAACTTAAAATCTTATTGGGAAAACAAGGCTTATATTTATAACAAAACTCTGCAGAACAACGCAGCATGTTCCATAATGAGTATTTTGTGACATAATTATGTGCAGTAGAAAATGGAGAAATCTGTGTGGGCTCTAGCAGTGAGGGAAGAGATTGGAGGAATAAACTTTTATGTTAAACCTTGAATGATGGTAGCATTTGGTTAAATAAAAAATGAAGTGTGTTCTAGATTAAGAGACAAAGTAGTCAAGAATGGCAGTAGTATTTGCAAGATTATAACTAAAGACTAAATTTGAGATAAAAGATGAGATTGAGTTGGGAGGGTGGAGTCAGATGATGGAGACGCTTGAATTCCAAGATGAGGCATTATTTGCATTTCTGTAATCAAGTAAAGAGGAGTTGTAGACACTTGAGCAGTAATGTAAAGTGACCAAATCTCTGTGTAAAAGTTTGAATCTAGTTGTGGTATGCTGTATTGTTTAGAGGCAACTGGACTAATTTAGAAGATAGCTTATTTCTTACAATTATTCGACTGAGGTGAAAAATAGGACATGTGTATGGAAACATAGAGTAACTGAATCAGTGCTTCTCAAAATTTCCTGTATGCGTGAGTCACCTGGGAATCTTCTCAATACACAAACTCTCATTCAGTAGTTCTAGACGGAAGTCTGAAAATCTGAATTTTTAACCATCTCCCAACTAATAACCTATGTTGCTAGTCTGTGGATCACACTGTGAAAAGCCAAGATTTGAAAATGATGATCTAATCTGGTGTGATGAAAGAAAATAAGAGTCAAGGATGACCTCAAGGTTTCTAGTATGCTACAGTAGACAGAAGAAAGAGAAAAAGGGAACTGGAAACATCTATTGAGTAACTATTGTTTGTTATTTATTTTATCCTGAGACTCTGCCTTACAAAGTAAATTCATTCATTCACTTACTTAACACTTATTTCCTGAGCACCCACTAAGTGCCAAGCATTATTGTATACTCTGTGGATTCAGTAATTAATAAAACCATTTAATAAGAAAACTCTGCTCATGATTTAAGGGAGAAGCTAACTAAAATAATTAAAATATGTATTATTAAAATTGCGAACACCAAGTAAATAATCCCAAGTAAGGCAGAAACAACTTTGTCTGAGTCTCAGTCATACCAGTCACAGTGGACAACTTCTGCATAACACAGATATGAGAAATTTACAAGACAGTCAAATATATGTTGAAATTAAAACTATTTTTAAATCCTTTGAAAGTATTTTACTGAGTTAATGAAATATTTCTGAAAGCTCTAGATATTTTAGTTATGTTTCACTTGAACATATTTTTAATGAAAGCATGTACAAGAATGCCTAATGGAATATTTTGCAGCTTTTATAATCATTCATCTCCGAATAAACATCTGTCTTGCTATTCAGTTGATGTATGGTCTAAGAGCTTATTTCCTATTTATAAGAGGCCTGACTATACATTCCTCTTTGTTTCTTACCATAGATCACACAGAGACATTTCTTTCCAAATCCACTGTAGAAATGTATTTCTATAGTAAGTTGTTGGAAACGCTATGGGATTAATTATTCAAAGAAAACAAAGAAACAGATTAATAAATTTATCCTTGTATGTATGTATCTATCTACATTTGCACTCCCACCATCCATGAATATATAAAAAAAAGAATAAAATGTAAATGGAAGCCTATTAAACAATAATTGCTATAAAACAATAGTTTCTCATCTTCCAAAATTTATATTTAAAAATTGCTCAATGTATCTTTGTTCACCAAGCACTTTAATTAACATCTATAACATGGTGATTATATTATTCAACATTTAAATGCTTAATTTGCAATCTGGAATTGCTGGCATTCCCTGATAAAGATATATTTTCATTTGTTGCATTTATATTTTTAGTAGAAGACACTTAATGGTAATATGATACTAGATCTATAAACAAAAGTTTTACTCACTCTTTTTCACTGCACTTGAGATTTAAAACACAGTAACAGTATTTTTATGTAGTGAGCTGTTGGGTATTTTCATGTTATGAGGTTTTAAGTGCTGTACCTGCCATCTACTGGAAGTCTATGGGAGGTACATTTCCCTACTAGCAACTCAAGGCCTCCAGAGTCTAGAAAATGCTATCAGTGCTATTGAAGAAATTGTATCACAGGCTGTGAGGTCCTTTATTGCTGCTAAAGAAAATTAAAGATTAAAATAATCTCATTAATCACTGGTTAAAGTAAAAAACTGACCCATTTAAATTTAGGTAAGTGAAATGGAAAGAATGATTCACTTTTGAAATGTCACAGTTGAAGGCCAGGAGCAAAAAGACGAACAAGTGTTCTTCCCAGCATTCTTACTAAAGAGAGTGCTCTAGCCATGAAAAAAAATGTGTGCATAAATCATAACTATTGCAAGTAGCCCTTAGCATCTAGGGCAGCCAGAATTCTGAGATCTTCTCTAGTAGCTTCTGTTTAACATTTCTGGGCTTATCTGGATTGTGTGAATAGGGTAAATGTACGTGTAGGAAAAGATGAGGTAAGCAGAGACTAGCTGAAATGTTGAAGTACTGCAAAGATGAAACACCATAGTTAGTTCTTGAATTACATGCTTTGTGACTATATTTAATTTCTTCAACTATGCTCTGGGTCAGAATAGTTAGCTCCAGACACTCATATAACCTAGAAACCTATAATTTCAGTTTCCTAGACTTTTCCTATTCAAATAATATGAGTATATTTTCTTATTTAAATAATTTAAATACCTCTAATGGCTCCTTTTTTTTCCTGAGTTAAAGAAAAAAAAACAAATACTAGGAGTTATTTAATTCAACTTTTATGAATGACTTTAAAAATTATGATTAGATAAACTTAAAACATAAAACCTTTATGTTTTAATCATTCTGAACTTTCTGGTGGCTAGAACAAATTCTTAGAAGTAAGTTCTAGAATGACATGATCATACACATTTATAGCATTAGGATTTCATACAGATAAAGATTAATAGTGGCACTAAGAGGTAGAATAATTTAACTCAAGGTCATATAAGTTAATGTCAGAGCTTAAACTATAATCCGGGTTGTTTTACTCTAGTCACTTGCTATATCTACTACCTTGTAGAAAATTGAAAGATTAGTAAACTGATATTGCTTTGGATATAACTGTAAAATATATATTGGACTTGAAATTAAAATAAGAATGCTTTTGAATGATTATCATGTGAGAGAAGGGAAAGTAGGTGAAGAAGTATGAAGACATTTACCAGAGGTGTCCTTGGCATTCTTTGAAATTCAAACAAAGAGATCACTCTTCCTGTCAGAGTCTCAGATTTAAATTAGGCCTCCCTTTACTTAAGCATACTGGAGGGAACACATAAAGGCAAAGGTGTCTGGGATTAGAGAGAAAGCTAGAAAGAGAAGTGGCAGCCAGATATTTCTAAGGCTAAGTGATGAAACAGTAGAAAGTCTATGTCTAGCAATATGACAGATTGGAGACCCTGAAAATCCTACTGCAAACACCTGTAAGTATGGGATAAAAACATAATGAGCATTGTTTAAAACACATAGCCAAACTCACAAAGTATGTAAAATCCCCTGGGGCTAAGAGTAAGGAGAAAATGGAAAGACAGATTAGTAAATGGATGCTGACACTTCGTCAGCTTGAGTTGGCAGTTGGGAGGAGTATTAGTCAGTCTTGCTATTCAAGGGAGTTTAATGAACATGATGGACCAAAAGACAAGGCCTTGGAACTGCTCAAGTTGGGGACTTGGACTGGCAAATTCTCACCTCACAGACACATTCATAAAGCCAGGACACATAAAGGGCTCTGGCCTAAGGGAAAGGGTAGATTAGGAGAAAATCTGTCTACTAGCAAAGTGAAATGAGAATCTTGTTGAGTTGACCTGGGATCTAGATAGGAAAGAAAAGTCTACACCAAAACTTTGCAATCACAAAAAGAGCAAACAGCAGAATTAGACCCTGGGACCTTCAGATAATTAAAAAAAAAATCAGAATTAGATCCTAGGAGCTTCTGATAAAAAAAAAAATTCCTGCAAAAAACATTTAAACTGATCAAAATAAATAGAGGAAGAAATCAAAAGTCTAAGAAGTTAATACTATCAAAATACACAGAATACTTTGCTGCAATTTAGAAAAACTAGATCTATATATGCTGAAATGTAAAGATCTTCAAAGTTTATTATTTTTAAAAAGTTAGGTATAAAAGAATCATTCTCACAAACTGACACAAGAACAGAAAACCAAACACCGCATGTTCTCACTCATAGGTGGGTGCTGAACAATTAGAACATGTGGACACAGGGAGGGGAGCATCACACACTGCGGTCAGTTGTAGGGGGCTAGGGGAGGAACAGTGGGAGTGGGGAGAGTGGGGAAGGATAACGTGGGGAGAAATACCAGATATAGTTGATGAGGGGATGAAGGCAGCAAACCACCTTGCCATGTATGTACCTATGGAATAATCCTGCATGATCTGCACAGGTACCCCAGAACCTAAAGTACAATAAAATAAAAAAAGCATCCTACAGGGTAATTCTATTGTTGTTGGCTGTTGCTGTTTTTTTTTTGAGATAGTCTTGTTCTGTTGCCCAGGCTGGAGTGCAGTGGTGTGATCTGGGCTCACGGCAACATTTACCCCCCTGGGTTCAGTGATTCTCTCACCTCAGTCTCCCAGGTAGCTGAGATTACAGATGTGAGCCTAATTTTTGTATTTTTAGCAGAGATGGGTTTTTTACCATGTTGCCCAGGCTGGTCTTGAACTCCTGACCTCAAGTGATCTACCTGCCTTGGCCTCCCAAAGGGCTGGGATTATAGCTGTAAACCACTGTGCCCGGCCCCATTGTTGTTTAAAAGAATTTAGGCCTGGTGCAGTGGCTCATACCTGAAATCCCAGCACTTTTAAAGGCCAAGGCGGGTGGATCACAAGGTCAGGAGATTGAGACCATCCTGGTTAACATGGTGAAACCCCGTCTGTATGAAAACTACAAAAATTTAGCTGGGTGTGGTGGTACGTGCCTATAATCCCAGCTACTTGGGAGGCTGAGGCAGGAGAATCACTTGAACCGGGGAATCAGAGGTTGCAGTGAGCTGAGATCATGCCACTGCACTCCAGCCTAGCGACAGAGCGGGACTCTGTCTCAAAAAAAAAAATAAAAAATAAAAAAAAAATAAAGGCACTTGTGTGTTACTTTTAAGGATGTTCATTTTCTTTATATCTGGTCCCAATTAACTGTGTTATTCCCTCTAATTTATATTGAACATAATAAAAGATGATTGCTAGTGAAAAAGTCTGGACCAGGCAAATTTGAAAAAAAGAACACACTTGTAGAAATAAAAAATCTGATCACTGAAATTTAAAAATGATATGGATGAAGAAAGAATTAGGGAACATAAAGTTAAATTTGAAAACTGAAGAAAGTTCACAGAAATATACAGAGATCAATAAATGAAAAAAGATGAAAGATTAAGAGACACAGAGGTAAAATGAGAAAGTCCTACATGTGTTATAAAGAAGTTTCAGAGGAAAATGAGAATGAGAAAGAGTCTATTTATTAAAATGGCTATTTTCCAGAAGTGATAAAATACTCCAGTCTTCAGATTCAAGAAGTCCCATACTTCCCAAGTTGCCTCTAGAGCATCAAAGTCAAATAAACACTTTCTAAAGCAAGACTAGAGACAGGCTACCATCAACAATTAGAAACATGCCTGATTTCTCAGTAGCAATAATTTTAAAAGGGAAGACAGTGACTTATCCTCTTTAGTGAGCTGAGAAAAAATTAAATTCTCATAAAGTGAATATTTTATCTTGACATAATATCATTTAAAAATGGAATTTTAAAAATACATTTTCACATATATAAATGGGTTGCATTTACTATCAATAGATTCACACTGAAGGAACTTCTAATTAATATTCTTCATGAAGAAGGACATTGATTCAGTAAAAGAAAAATTGACATAAAAGAAAGGTGAGCAAATAAATTGATAAATAGTAGATAAAGCATTGACTGCATGAATCAACAGTGATAATGATAATAAATTTGGGAAGGGGGAAACATGTAGAGGCTTGAATACTCAACGAAAATAACATGCAAGTTGGAGTGATAGTGATTGGTATTAGTAGTTCTAAGGCATTTCATTTGGGAAGAGTCTTGTAAAGATATTTTATTTAGACATTATTATGTCAAGAAGGCATGCTAAAAAAATTAAAATAGCTCCTTAATGAATAGAAAAAGAGTATATAATACCCATACAAGTAGAGAGGGGATGAGAAGTAACAAAACCTCAATCAATAAAAACAGAAGTAGAAAAGGAAAAAGAGAATGAGGCATAGAAAAACATGGTAAGTAGAGAATAGAAAAAAAGAAAGAAATACTAGTACCAAGACCACTAAAAACTCAGGTTTCTAGGAATCAAAGTTTGGGTCACCCAAACAGATGAAAAAAAAAAAAAAAAACCCAACCAACTGAAATGTTAGGTTAGGACAAACAGAATATAGAACTGGTAGTAGAAGGTGGAAGTTGTAAATATCATCTATGGTCTAATGGCCAATTGCAGAAAACAGCGCTGTGCATCTAAATATGTTACTCCTTGCTTGTTTAATAAATTCTATGCATTAATAAAAAATTTCCCTTATCCTTTTATCTATTATTTTCTATGAGCAATGTTGGGGTATTCATTTTAAATTTATGTTATAGCAGTGGTAGCATGCCCAGGAGTGCAACAGCAGTTTTAGGTTTGTGGTTTTGATCCCAGGAATATTAGCACATTCCTCATCTGTTTGTATCATCTCTTCATTTTTGTTCCTGCAGAAAACTCTCTATTTCTCCTCCTGCTGTTGCAAGAGTTTTGTACTAAATTTCCTGAAGTAAATGACTTTTGTGTGAAATATTTGGCATGGTTTCTGTTTTCCTGACCAGATCATAACTGTTACAGTACATAGAAATTTAAGAGAAAAAGAAAAAAAAAGCATGCATACCCTTACTTCATATTATATCCTCCCCACAAAAATTCAATTGTTGAGGATTAAATAACAAAATATTAAAACAAACGTTTAACCTCGTAGAAAGAAAATGTTGGAAAATATTTTCTGACCTTGAGGTAGGAGAGAAGTTCTTAAACAAAGCAAAATACATTTCAAAAGGAAAGTATTGATGAATGCTACTAGATTTAATTCAAAATTTTATTCATTAAAAGACTATACAGTATGCAAATGGAAAAGATAAACTGTAGACTGGCAGAAAAAAATGCAAATTAAACCACAATAACATATTTTACTTCAGCCAAATGGCAAAAGTTAAAATCTGATAGTGCCAAGTGTTGGCATGAATATGGACCAATAGGAATTGACATAGCTTCTAAGACTGATAAAGTATGAAAGCATAAGGTATAAAGGTATAAAAACTTGAGTGAGCAATTTGGCAATATCTAACAAATGTGATAATGCATATGTCTTTCACTCAAGGATTCTACTTAGCAGGGATTTCTAATCACTGAGTGTCAGCACACTGGGCACTGTGGTAGGTTTCACAGGTGTGTGGTGATATTGATTCCCCTAGCCCTTGGGGAGCAGGGGCAGGAGGGGCCTCCTAGGCTAGCTAGCTATTGGCAAAGCTGTTCATTTATCCCACTGTGCCATACAAATATTACAATTTTATAAGTGTACTATAGCTTGAGATTGGAAAATACTCTTCTAAGATGTCAATTCCTTGTTAGTTTTAGATGTTTCAAATATCATTTGTTTTGGTCATTTCTCTGTTAACACCTATTCTGTAGGTACTCTGAGAATATCTCCAGTTTTTACTTCTTCACTCTCACATCCCTCTGTGAGACTTGTGGAGAAGGGCTGTTATCTCCCCATGAATGTGAAGCTAAACCCAGAGCCTGAATGAGATAGTAAATGATTGATAAGCTGGCCTTTCCAAAGTATTTTAAAAGCATGATCTTTCTTAGTCCCCTTTCCTTCTGATCTAGCTTCAATGAAAACTCTGACAAATAATCCTTAGGTCAAGAGATAAATGTGTGAGTAACTTTAAAAGTGTACTTGCCTTCTGCCTCCACAAAATAACTGGGAAGCTCTGTGACCAGATAGTTCCAAATAAATCAGAGAAAATAATTTTTAAAAGAAAATCAACTAATATGATCTACTGTACAATAGATAAAGAAATCTGGGTCGACGATCCAAGATGGCCGGTTAGGAGAAGCTCAGGATTGCAGCTCCCAGTGAAAGTGCAGAGGGTGAGTGGACGCCGCATTTCCAGATGGATTTTTATTGCCCACAGACCAGGAGATTCCCAGGCAGAGGAGCCCCATGGGTCGCCAGCAAGGCTGTTTTGGCTGGCGCAGCTGTTTTGCCTGTGCCCCGATGCGGCGGTTCCCAGTGCACAGTAAACAAAATTGGGTCCCCTCTTAGCCAGCAAGGGGAGCTCCGGGGAGCTCTGGGAACCTCCGGGAAGACAGAGTTGCTCATTCCGCTGATTAAAAAAAAGGGGGGGTACTGAAACAGGGAGCCAGTCCAGGAGATTCCCGGGCAAAAAAGAGTTACAAATCTCAGAGCCGCCATTTCAGCCGGTGCAGTGGGTCGCTGCATGGGAAATCAAACAGATCCCGGAGCCTTTCCAACAGGCACCCAGAACACCTGAGAGAGAGCCGACCATTCAACTAAAAAACAAAAGGCTCTAAGACAGGGAGCTACGTGATCAGGCCCGGCTGGTCCCACCCCCACAAAAACAAAAAAACAGCAATTGGAAACACTCTGGGTTAAGAGTTTCACAGCAAGCACAGCTGAACCTGGGACGGTCCAGCTCTGTGGGGGAGGGGCGTCCGCCATTAGCGAGGCACTCTGCTGTTGCCGAGGCAACCCACCGTTGCTGAGGCAATCCGCCATTAGAGAGTCTGTCATTATAGAGGTGGGCCACCATTGCCAAGGCAGTCCTAACTACACCCATATAAACAGGACTGCAGGGAAGTTCACACAGCAGATGGGCAGAGCCCACAGCAGCTCAGCAAAACCCCTGCAGGCAGACAGTGACTAGGATGCCTCCTTGCTGGGCAGGGCAGTCCTGAAAAAAAAAAAAAAAAGGCAGCAGCACAGCGGAAACTCATAAATAAAGCCCTAACTCCCCAGGACAGAACACCTGGGAAAAAAAAGGGGTGTATGAGTTCTGCTGCAGCAGACTTAAACGTACCTGCCCAGCAGCTCTGAATGAACAATAGAGCTCACAGCTCAGCACTTGAGCGACTATAAAGGACAGATTATCTCCTCAAGCAGCTACCTGACCCCTGTATATCCAAAGAATCATCTCATAAAGGAGAGATCAGACTGACATTAAGCAGGTATCCCTCTGGGACAAAGCAGAAGAAGAAACTGGTGGCAACCTTTACTGTTCCGCAGCTGCTGCAGGTGATCCCCAGGCAAGCAGGGCCTCGAGTGGACCTCAGCAGTCCTACAGCAGAGGGGCCAGACTGTTAGAAGGAAAACTAAGAAACAGAAATAACTTCATCATCAACAAACAGGACGTCCACTCAGAGACCCAATCAGAAAGTTAGCAACTACAAAGTCAACAGGTGGATAAATCCACAAAGATGGGAAGAAACCAGTGCAAAAAGGATGAAAACAGCCAAAACCAGAACACTTTTCCTCCTATAAGGGATCACAACTCCTCACCAGCAAGGGAACAAGACTGGATGGAGAATGAGTGTGATGAAATGACAGAATCAGGCTTCAGAAGGTGGGTAATAAGAAACTTCTGAGAGCTAAAAGAACATGTTCTAACCGAATGCAAAGAAACTAAGAACCTTGAAAAAAGATTTGACGAAATGCTAACGAGAATGGACAAGTTAGAGAGGAATATGAGTGAATTGATGGAGCTGAAAAACACAACACGAGAACTTCACAAAGCATGCACAAGTTTCAACAGCCGAATTGACCAAGCAGAAGAAAGGATATCAGAGGTCGAAGATCAACTCAATGAAATAAAATGAGAAGGCAAGATTAGAGAAAAAAGGGTAAAAGGAATGAACAAAATCAACAAGAAATATGGGACTATGTGAAAAGACCTAATCTACATTTGATAGGTGTACCTGAATGTGTACACCTATCCTTGTACACATTCATTCTCTTCAGAGAATGAATCCAAGCTGGAAAATACTCTTCAGGATATTATCCAGGAAAACTTCCCCAACCTAGCAAGGCAGGCCAATATTCAAGTCCAGGAAATGCAGAGAACACCACAAAGATATTCCTCAAGAAGAGCAACCCCAAGGCACGTAATTGTCAGATTCACCAGAGTTGAAATGAAGGAGAAAATACTAAGGGCAGCCAGAGAGAAAGGTCAGGTTATCCACAAAGGGAAGCTCATCAGACTCACAGCAGATCTCTCAGCAGAAACCCTACAAGCCAGAAGAGAGTGGGGGCCAATATTCAACATCCTTAAAGAAAAGAACTTCCAACCCAGAATTTCATATCCAGCCAAACTAAGCTTCATAAGTGAAGGAAAAATAAAATCCTTTGCGAACAAGCAAGTACTCAGAGATTTCATCACCACCAGGCCTGCTTTACAAGAGCTCCTGAAAGAGGCACTACGCATAGAAAAGAACAACCAGTACCAGCCACTCCAAAAACATCCGAAATGGTAAAGAGCATCAACACAATGAAGAATCTGCATCAACCAATGGGCAAAACAGCCAGCTTGCATCAAAATGGCAGTATCAAGTTCACACATAACAATATTAACCCTAAACGTAAATGGACTAAATGCCCCAATCAAAAGACACAGACTGGCAAATTGGATAAAAAGCCAAAACCCATCAGTATGCTGTATCCAGGAAACCCATCTCACATGCAAGGATACACAAAGGCTCAAAATAAAGGGATGGAGGAAGATTTACCAAGCAAATGGAGAGCAAAAAAAAAGCAGGAGTTGCAATTCTCATCTCTGATAAAATAGACTTTAAAGCAACAAAGATCAAAAGAGACTCAGAAGGACATTACATAATGGTAAAAGGATCAATGCAACAAGAAGAGCTAATGATCCTAAATATATATGCACCCAATACAGGAGCACCCAGATACATAAGGCAAGTTCTTAATGGCTTACAAAGAGACTTAGATTCCCACACAATAATAGTGGGAGACTTTAACACCCCATTGTCAATATTAGACAGATCAACGAGACAGAAAATTAACAAGGATATCCAGGACTTGAACTCAGACCTGGACCAAGCAAACCTAATAGACATTTACAGAACTCTCCAGCCCAAATCCACAGAATATACATTCTTCTAAGCACCACATCACACCTACTCTAAAATTGACCACATAATTGGAAGTAAATCACTCCTCAGCAAATGCAAAAGAACAGAAATCATAACAGTCTCTCAGACCACAGTGCAATCAAGTTAGAACTCAGAATTCAGAAACCAACCCAGAGCCACACAGCTTCATGGAAACTGAACAACTTTCTCTTGAATGTTGACTGGATAAACAATGAAATGAAGGCAGCAATAAAGATGTTCTTCGAAACCAACGAGAATGAAGACACCACATACCAGAATCTCTGGGACACATTTAAAGCAGTCTCTAGAGGAAAATATATAGCAATAAGTGCCCACATGAGAAGCAAGGAGAGATCTAAAATTGACACCCTATCATCAAAATTGAAAGAGCTAGAGGAGCAAGATCAAAAAAACTCAAAACCTAGCAGAAGACAAGAAATAACTAAGATCAGAGCAGAACTGAAGGAGACAGAGACACAAAAATCCCTTCAAAAAATCAATAAATCCAGGAGTTGGTTTTTTGAAAAGATCAACAAAATAGACCACTAGCCAGATTAATAAAAAAGAAAAGAGATAATAACCAAATAGATGCAATAAAAAATGAGAAATGGGATATCACCACAGATTCCACAGAAATTCAAACCACCATCAGAGATTATTACAAACAACTCTATGCACATAAACTAGAAAACCTGGAAGAAATGGATAAATTCCTGGACGCTTGCCTCCTCCCAAGCCTAAACCAGGAAGAAGTCAAAACCCTGAATAGACCAATAACAAGGTCTGAAGTCGAGGCAGCAATTAAGAGCCTACCACCCAAAAAAAGCCCAGGTCCATATGGCTTCACAGCTGAATTCTACCAGACATATAAAGAGGAGCTGGTACCATTCCTTCTGAAACTATTCCAAATAATCCAAAAAGAGGGAATTCTTCCCAAATCATTTTATGAGACCAACATCATCCTGATACCAAAACCCAGCAGAGACTCAACAAGGAAAGAAAACTATGGGCCAATATCCATGATGAACATAAATGCAAAAATCTTCAATAAAATACTGGCAAGCCGATTGCAACAGCACATCCAAAAGCTTACCCACCATGATCAAGTAGGATTCATCCCGGGGATGCAAGGCTGGTTCAACATACGCAAGTCTATAAACGTAATTCACCACATAAACAGAACCAAAGACAAAAACCACATGATTATCTCAATTGATGCAGAGAAGGCCTTTGACAAAATTCAACAGCCCTTTATGCTAAAAACCCTCAATAAACTAGGCATTGACGGAACATATCTCAAAACAATAAAAGCTATTTATCATAAACCAACAGCCAATATCATACTGAATGGGCAAAAACTGGAAGCTTTCCCTTTGAAATCTGGCACTAGCTAAGAATGCCCTCTCTCACCACTCCTATTCAATATAGTACTGGAAGTTCTAGCCAGAGCAATCAGGCAAGAAAAAGAAATAAAGTGTATTCAATTAGGAAAGGAGGAAGTCAAATTGTCTCTATTTGCAGATTACATGATTGTACATCTAGAAGACCCCATTGTCTCAGCCCAAAATCTCCTGAAACTGATAAGCTACTTCAGCAAATTCTCAGGATACAAAATCAATGTGCAAAAATCACAAGCATTCCTATACACCAATAACAGACTTAAAGAGAGCCAAATCAAGAATGAACTGCCATTCACAATTGCTACAAAGAGAATAAGATACCTAGGAATACAACTAACAAGGAATGTAAAGGACCTCTTCAAGGAGAACTACAAACCGCTGCTCAACGAAATAAGAGAGGATACAAACAGATGGAAAAACATTCCATGTTCATGGTTAGGAACAATCAATATCATGAAAATGGCCATACTGCACAAAGTAATTTACAGATTCAATGCTATCCCCATCAAGCTACCAATGACCTTCTTCACAGAACTGGAAAAAACCACCTTAAACTTCATATGGAACCAAAAGAGAGCCTGCATAGCCAAGACAATTCTAAGCAAAAAGAACAAAGCGGGAGGCATCACACTACCGGACTTCAAACTATACTACAAGGCTACAGTAATCAAAACAGCATGGTACTGGTACCAAAACAGAGATATAGACCAATGGAACAGAACAGAGGACTCAGAGGCAACACAACATATCTACAACCATCCGATCTTTGACAGCCTGACAAAAACAAGCAATGGGGAAATGATTCCCTGTTTAATAAGTGGTGTTGGGAAAACTGGCTAGCCATATGCAGAAAGCAGAAACTGGAGCCCTTCCTGACACCTTACACTAAAATTAACTCCAGATGGATTAAAGACTTAAACATAAGACCTAACACCATAAAAACCCTAGAAGAAAATCTAGGCAAAACCATTGAGGACATAGGCGTAAGCAAGGACTTCATGACCAAAACACCAAAAGCATTGGCAACAAAAGCCAAAATAGACAAATGGGACCTAATCAAACTCCACAGCTTCTGCACGGCAAAAGAAACAGTCACTAGAATGAATCGGCAACCAACAGAATGGGAAAAAATTTTTGCAGCCTACCCATGTGACAAAGGGCTGATATCCAGAATTTACAAAGAACTAAAACAGATTTACAAGAAAAAAACAAACAAGCCCATTCAAAAGTGAGTGAAGGATATGAACAGACACTTTACAAAAGAAGTTATACATGAGGCCAACAAACATATGAAAAAATGCTCATCATCACTGGTCATTAGAGAAATGCAAATCAAAACTACATTGAGATACCATCTCATGCCAGTTAGAATGGCGATCATTAAAAAATCTGGAGACAACAGATGCTGGAGAGGATGTGGAGAAATAGGAACACTTTTACACTGTTGGTGGGAGGGTAAATTAGTTCAACCATTGTGGAAGACAGTGTGGCAATTCCTCAAGGACCTAGAAATAGAAATTCCATTTGACCCAGCAATCCCATTACTGAGTATATATCCAAAAGGTTATAAATTGTTCTACTATAAGGACACATGCACACGAATGTTCATTGCTGCACAGTTTACAATAGCAAAGACCTGGAACTAACCCAAATGCCCATCGATGATAGACTGGACAGGGAAAATGTGGCACATATACACCATGGAATATTATGCAGCCATCAAGAACGATGAGCTCACGTCCTTTGTAGGGACATGGATGAACCTGGAAGCCATCATTCTCAGCAAACTGACACAGGAACACAAAATCAAACACCACATGTTCTCACTTATAGGTGGGTGTTGAACAATGGGAACACATGGACACAGGGAGGGGAGCACTACACACTGGGGTCTGTTGGAGGGAAATAGGGGAGGGACAGTGGTGGGTGGGAGGTTGGGGAGGGATAGCATGGGGAGAAATGCCACATATAGGTGAAGGGGAAGAAGGCAGCAAATCGCACTGCCACGTGTACACCTATGCAACAATCTTGCATGTTCTTCATATGTACCCCAAAACCTAAAATGCAATAAAAAAAAAGAAAAAAAAATCGGATGTCCTCTAATCTTGTGGTATCCAAGCTAAGGGCAATTTTCAGTACCTTCTTCCTCTCAAAATAAAACCAAAAACCAAAAAAGTACTATTCATAAGACCTAAATATTATTAGGGATTCTCCATTTAACTCATAACCAGACTTTTTAAAGAAGTTCATATATTAGCCAAAGAGAAAAAATAAATAAAGTCCCATTCCTATCTCCTTCCAGAAAATAAAATTCCAGAAGTATTACTACAGAATGTGAAAAAGCAAAACTATAAATTTATGAAAATAAAACATGAAGAGAATTTTTGTGATCTTTGGATAAATAAGATAGTTTTTAAGTCAGATATAAAACACAGAAACCATTAAAGCATATAAATAATATATAGTTTAAAAAGAAAATATTGAAAATAAACAGAAAACGAAAGATAATTTTGGAATATGTAATAATACAATGGGTTAATAATCTTATAAAACAAAAAATAACTTTTATCAATTACTAAAAGATAAACATTTCTATGAAAAAAGGTTATAAACAGATTATCAAAAATACATACATTTAATAAATATATGAAAAAAATTTAACCTCACAAATCATAAAAAAAAATTCTACCAGCATTAGTGATGTTTCATTAAGTTCACAGTAACTTGGAGAAAAATTCCAGTCTGAGGCCTGAAACTTCTGATACCTGCCATGTAAAGCTATATATATTTTTTCAAGACAGAGGTTACTAATAAATTGTACCTTCTGATCTTAAAACCATGTATCAATGTCACAAGGGGAAAGATATGGCACACTCAAATAAGGACACTGGAGATGAGTTTAATAAAGAAGCTGGTTATATCAAAGATATCTGCAGTTTTATGTTTATTGCAGCACTATTCACAATAGCCAACATTTGGAAGCAACCTAAGTGTCCATCAACAGATGAATGGATAAAGTAAATATTGGAAATATACACAATAAAGTACTATTCAGCCATAGGAATGAGATCCTGTCATTTGCAACCACATGGATAGAACCAGAGGACATTACATTAAGTGAAATAAGCCAGACACAGAAAGGCAAATTTCACATATTCTCACTTCCCTGGGGGAGCTAAAATTAAAACAATTGAACTCATGAAGATAGAGAGTTGAAGAATGGTTAACAGAGGCTGGGAAGGATAGTGAGGCATTTCTGGGGACGTGAGAGTGATTAATGGATACAAAAAATAGAAAGAATAAGTACGAATTAATGTTTGATAGCACAATAACATACAATAGTCAATAATAATATAATTATACAGTAAAATATCTTGGATTGTTTATAATCCAACAATATTGGATTGTTTGTAACACAAAGGATAAATCCTTGAGGTGCAGGATACGCATTTATCCTGAAGTATTAAACATTGCATGCTTAAATAGAAATATCTCAATTACCCCATAAATACATATACCTAGTATGTACCCACAAAAATGAAAATCTTTTTTAAAAGCTGGTTACCATATATTAGCAGAGTTTGAGAAACCAGTAAGAGATATTGCACAGTTCCAGAGCTAAGGACAATGTGGAGCCAATACCACCCTCACCCTGGAGGCAAAAGGCCCAGAGTAGTTACTAGAAACGCAAGACAGTTAGAAGAGAGGGTCACCTGATGGAACCTGAAGCTTTTAGCAGAGGAGAGCAGTCATTGTGAATGGAAACCAGCATGGAAGTAGCTGGGGAAATAAATACCCTGTTCTCACACTACTACCATTCTCAAGGCTCCTGTGATTGCTTTCCCATTAGATGAATTCACCTAGAAGCTAGAGTGTGGTCCATACAGATCATAGTTCTAGGTCACAGAGAAGGGCGGGAAAGTGGAGAATAAATCTGAAGGAGTAGATGGGAAATATTCACTGTGAACTTGGTGAACCAAAGTCTGAGATTTTCTCAGAAAGACATGAAAAAGATTTGCAAGGCTTTATTTAGGACTTACTCCTAAATAATGGCTCCTACTTCTTCCAAAATAGTTAAAGAATATATATGTATTTCCTAAATAAAGCAAAAGCAAATCCAATGGGACTTGTCCATGGGAAAAGGCTTAGTGGGATTTAACCATCAAAAGATATTGCAAACAAAACAAACACCATAATTCATCTACTCTAGAGGGCTTCCTATATGCTGCAGGAGTATATAGTATATTCCCTAGTCACAAAGTAAGCAATAGCTACCGAGACTAGCACAATGTCATTGGTTGAATTTCACCACCTTCAGGTGTAGAGCTGAAAACAAATAAGAGAAATATTTAAATGTTATTTGGAAATTACACTTGATTGAGAATTGCATGTGTTGAATTGCACATAGTTGTAGTGTCTTAGAACGTTTTTTCTAATTGAGATTAAAAGAATAAAAGCACAAACTAGCCCAGATTTGATAAACAACCAGGCACGGGACTTAATTGAGAAAGGCAGAAATTTTAAAAAGATTGAATTCATATCCTAGGTGAGTCTGGGCCTGGTTGTCAGCTCTGTCTTCACTTTGGCAAAAAGAAATGTGAGTCTCCTTAAATATGGCCAAGGAAGCATGATTTACTTTAAATTGGTGATTGAGTCTGAGCTTGTCATTTTCTCTGTTTAAGGCATTAATGGCACTTAACAACAACTACCAAATACCACAAATTATATGGTTATTATTCACCCTGAAACTTATAAGCATCAGGAACATGACATAACCTAAGTCCATCTGCATCTCATCCAAGATCACTAGAGATGAAACTCTGAGCATTTGTATTGCTACAGCATGTCAGGAATGATCAATACACTACCAACCACCAGCAATCAAGTCTCTATTGCTCTCTGGCTGGTGAATGATGTAACTTCAGAATCTCATTTGTAAAGATGACTTTCTAGAATCATCCCTGGTACCAACTGTCTTAGACTGGGTTTCCTAAAAGCAGAGTCAGAGACAGGGATTTATGGGCAAATGACTTAATGAAGAAGTTCTCTCAGGATAACCCTTAGGTTAGTAAGGAAAGTAGAACAGGGCAGGGGATGAAGCATCTCCTACAAAGATATAGCAGAAGTCTCACCTCAGCCCGATCCCACATTGAGCTCAGTGTGCCTGGCACATTAAGTTGTCCACCTTGGGGCAAGAGGGTGACCTTTTGCATCTCTGTATCAGCCAACTCCGGAAGAGAAAACATTTCAAACATTTTGGGTGAAGGGAATCCTGGGTTCCTGTTGATCAGGTGCATTTCTCAGGAAAATAGTGCAGCTGTATGTGAGCTGTTAGCAGCCAACACTGGTAACAACTGAGGGCTGGATGCTCTGGCTTTCTGAAAGAGAGCTGGGCAGGGTACCAACAGCCCTACTATAGAAGGAATGGGAAACTCTTTGCTGAAGAATTAGAAAAGAGTTCATGAAGATGACACTTGTAAGGAAAAGAATAATTAGGCTGAGAATACAGTAGCCAAGGTATTCCATCAACAAGTTCACTGAGTTCGAATCTGGAGGAGATTTGTATTCAGAATCAAATACTCATCTACTAGGTGTTAATTTTTATTTAGTTTCTGTTCTTTTCTTTCTTGGTTTTTCTTTCTGGATTATTTTCTTTGAGTTAATAGCCTGCCAATTCTTCCTGGCAGTAGTATCAATGAATACAGCTACTTAATGAGGTATACTGGGGTTAGTTTACAACATTTATACAAATTAAGGTATTTAAATATCTCACTGGAGTAATAATAGATATCTTATAGAAAAATTGTGTATTTTTGGCAGGTTAAAACCAACAACAACAAAAAAAACTGTATAAGACACATGCACACATGTTTATTATAGTACTATTCACAATAGCAAAGACTTGGAACCAACCCAATGCCCATCAATGACAGACTGGATAAAGAAAATGTGGCACATATATACCATGGAATACTATGGAGCCATAGAAAAGGATGAGTTCATGTCCTTTGCAGGAACATGGATGAAACTGGAAACCATCATTTTCAGCAAACTAACACAGAAACAGAAAACTAAACACTGCATGTTCTCACTCATAAGTGTGAGCTGAACAATGAGAACACATGGACATAGGGAGGGGAACATCACACACTGGGGCCTGTCAGGGGGTGGGGGCTAGGGGAAGGATAACATTAGGAAAAATACCTAATGTAGATGATGGGTTGATGGGTGCAGCAAACCACCATGGCACGTGTATACTTAGGTAACAAACATGCACGTTCTGCACACGTATCCCAGACTTAAATTATAATAATAATTTTAAAAATGTGTAAGCAAGGTAGTTTTGCTATGGGCTCAGAATTTATGAAACAATGCAGCATGTAAAGGTTTAAGTTTAAAACAATATAGGTAAAAAAACTGTCAAAGTGAGTTAGAAAAAGAAATGTGGACAATTTTCTATTAACTTATTTGTAGGATATAAGGTATGAGAAAAAATACAAAATGACACATGGCACAGTATTCCATTTTGAAATCTGTATATTGAAGACTTATAATTTGAGTAAAAATGTTTTCTTTTCATATTGATATTCAGATAATCACCATCACTCAGTGAGTCACAACCTACTAAAAAACGTTCAGAGAAGGACTCAAGGATAAGTATGTGAGGGTGAGTTTGGGTGAATGTGCATATTTATGTGTGTATGTGTGTGTGTGTGTGTGTGTGTGTGTATGCATTCATGTGTGTGGGGGAAGACGTTTTGTATCTGAATAAAGTCATTTCGAAACCAAATATAAATTATTTAAATTGTAAATTGTAAATGCCTGTGTATCTGGTGTAGTGTGGAGGTGACACTAGAATTGACACCACAATAAGGCCAGCGTTTGAAATTAGAAGAGAAGCAAAGATTTTCTTTAGAATCTACCAACCAGGATCTAGTGTTGTGCAGCCAGGAGTCATGGGTTATTAAATGAAATCAAAAGCACATCAGGCCTAGGAGCATCTTAACAAGCATTAGTGTTTCATTTAAAGGGAGTGTCTTGTTTCTGAAATATTCATAGCTGGAATCCACCACCACTGCTGAGATTTACATCTCCTCTCTCCCCATTATGCTAGCTGAATCTCTACTTGCTATTGTAGGAAAAATATTCAAAGATTTATAGGCAGCAAAGAGAAGGCAGCAAATTATGACATCCATTATTGGCATCTGCTCTTGTCTGTATCTCCAGGAAATGCAAATACAAATGACTTCCAATTTTCAACTACAACTGAGTTGCAAAGGGAACTGTTATATGCAGATAAGGCAACTTCTATTTGGACAGAGATAAAATGGAAGAAATTTCAGTCTACTATACTTGGCATACCATTTGCATAACTCTGAAAAAGCTGTCACAAAGGGATAATAAAAAATCATAAGGCTCTTAAAGTACCACATACAATCCCTGTAGCTAGACTGCCTATTACAGAAAAGACACAGCTTTAGGTTGTATGGGCTGTTGGAAGATCCAAAAACAAAAGGGTGACTAAATATAGATGCTTCTATATTCACTGGTAAAAGTGATCCCTCTTCCCATGTTTGGCAAAAGGATTACACTAGGTTTGAAAATAACTTATAAGCCAGTATGCCGTAAAGACAGACCCCACATCACCAATTTTTAAAAAATTCTTTTGGCATAAATTATTGCTTCTTTTGGAGGCATGACTAAGGCAATATTTCCTATTATGTTGTAGGCTCTTTTGGGGCAAGAATCTTTGTATCCACTGATGTCCTGTACTTTAAGTGTCAAAAATGGAATTTCGAACACAGAATCTCAAAATAGAATGTTTAATGATAGGAATTGAAGGAATCACAGTGGTACAGTATTGCAACTTAGGAGATGTATATTCTAATCTAGTGCCTCTTTCTCAATTTCTTTGTCTCTTTGGGCCTTGGCTCCCACATCTGAAAAAAGTAGGTAACAATACCTATCTTCTTTTATTTGGGAATATTTAAATGAAGTATCATAGCTAGTGTCCACTATAACATCTGGCATAGATTTGTCACTCAAGACATGGGTCTTTTTTTCCCCTATGTTCCTTTTTCTTTCCAAATTCTCCCACGTCTCAACTTGCAAAGCATAAAAGTCAGCAGCTTCTGACAATTTTAGACCCCAGACACATGCTCACATCACCTGGCTCATGTCATGTGGCTTTTCACCCTCTGCCTGCTCTTATCTTTAAGCCTCTATCAGCTTCAAAACTCCTTCTCAATGTTTATTAAAACTTTAACCTTTGACTCACAATTTTTCCTCTTGTCCAAGTCATGATATCATAACATCAGTGCCCAGGTGAACAACATACCCAGGTGTTTTAATCATCTCCTATTCCCCTTGTTGGTGAGGTCGGGGGAGGATTCTTACTCTAGGAAATGAGGCTGGATAAACACGACACCCCAAACTGAAGAGGTGATATGGATAGCAGTTTGAGTACTCATAGCTCAAGGGAGAAGGACACTCAGCACCATGCCAGGCCACACGATGTTGCACTTAGCAACAGAGTGAACCACCAAGGGCATTAGCAGGTAGACTTCGTAGTACCAAGAAGATGAAGTATCCTTTGATTACCATGGGAGGATGTGATTGGCTTTTTGAATAACTGTGGACTGGCGGGGAACTGAAACCCACTACTCAGTGACAAATAAGAACTGCACCTGTTTCCCATGAGGAGGGCGTTTTAGCTAGGGGATCTTTTCTATGAGAGCAGCAGGGATAGGAGAGCTTGTGGTGACGTCATTTGAGGCCCTCCTGATTTTGCCATGTCAAGGTCGCAGATCAGAGTGACCTTCATTTTAGGATTCATTCCACACCAACTATTTGTCTCACCCTTCAATTCCTTTAGTTCCTGAACTTTAAGGGTTTTCACTTCTGTTCTTCCTTGGTAAGGCTCACATTTTCTGCCTAATGCTCAGCATCATAATTTCCAATTTCATTCTTACTATCTTTCTTGTCCTAACTTATTCCTACACCCCTTGAAAAAACTCAACTCTGAATCTATTGTATCTATTCCCATGCTGCGAACTACTAGAGAAAATGGCACAGCTGATATTTGGGTTATATTTTTATACTTTTTAACTGCAAGGGGATTATTAGTATTGCATAGAGTCTCACGACCAGTTCGTTAATTTGCAGAGCAACTACTGCAAATGTCACTGCTGTTCTCAAGGTCCTACTTAAACTCTCCCCATTTTTACCAAAACACCTGAAATGAGAATTTTATCTACATTACCATTCTAACTAACTTCATCCTCAGAGGAAGGGACATCTCTCTCACTTTCCATGACCAAAGGTATACTGGTGCTATGAATTCATTCCTATCTCATCTCCTTGATGACTGCATTCCATTAATTTTCTCTTCTTCTCTTTATCCTCAATTCTCCCTCTCAGTTTGTCTTTTTCCTTATCAAAGAAATATGCCCAAGTCTCTGAATCACCTGAGCTCATGAGTTCAAGAACAGCCAGGGCAATATGGCAAAACCCCATCTCTACAAAAAATACAAAAATTAGCCGGGCACGGTGGCACACACCAGTAGTCTCAGCTACTCAGAAAGCTGAGGCAGGAGAATCACTGGAGTCTGGGAGGCAGAGGTTATAACGAGCCGGTATCTGGCCTTTGCACTCCAGCCTGAGTGACAGAGAAAGACACTGTCTCAAAACAAAAACAAAAACAAAAAAGAAATACATGCAAACCTCTTCCATCTTAAAAATCCTACCTGTGATCTTTTAACCACCACTATATCTCTTTTATTCCCTTGTAACCAAGTTGCTTTAAATAAAACATTAAAATGTAAATACCCATCATCCCCATTCACTCCCAGTGCATTGCAGCAACATACCTGCCAACACACATCAATGAATGAGCTTTTATCAAACCTATTGAGGCTTTTTTCAGTCTTATCCTCCTTGAGCCTCTAGACAATGCAGCATTGTCAATCCCTCCTCCAACTTCTGTAATACCTCTTTTCTAATTTTCTGTCCACTTATTGTCAGTCACCGCTTCCTCCATTCCCCATGTTCTGCCCACACTTAATGTTGGAGTTTCTCAAAGTTCAATCCTCAACTATGTTCCTTATTATTTTTTAAAATCCATACCTATTATTGCCAACTCTCAAAGCAACGTCTCTTACCCAGAACCTTTCCCTGAGCTCTAGATCTCTAATTTCGTCTGTCTACTAATTGCCACTTTCGTCTTTTGCATGCACCTCAAAATCAGAACACATTAAATTTGTCACTTTTCCATACATGCACTTTTTTTACTTCATTCCTTAAATGTGTCTGTAACTCATTTTATATCCTCTATGTTGGTTGTAACTTCCAGGCCTCCTCCTATGGCTTCGTCCTCTGCATTTTTATATCGCTCCGTTTTTCTACCACAGCCTGGTCTCTTATAGGAGTTTTTACCTTCCTTCAGTAAAGGATCATTAGTTCTCCAGAGTTTACCTTTCTTCAGCAAAGGATCTTTAGTTCTCCAAAGGGATCTATGCTAGTGTCAGTAGTTCCCAAACCTGATTAAACACAGATAGGATGAGGAAGATTATTTAAAAATATAGATTTGTTATCTGTAACCCTATCTCCTACTCTTCCCTACCTACACACATACACATGCGCATGCACATGTACACACAGCCCAAATTAGGAGGGAAGCAGAAGAATCAGAATTTTTAAAGTTGCCCATATGATTATCAAGGAAACCATCCTCAGATAAACATTGGGTATTGGGGAAGTATTACAGTAGTGTTGTTGCATGTTATGTTTTGGAAAGAAAGCTGTGGCAGCCCTGTGCAGAAGGGACTGGAAGTTGATTAAATGTTGCCAGCATGTTTTCTTGCATATAACATCTTAAAAGGCAATAGTTACAGCTACTACTGCATGCACAGACAGTGGTTTCTGCCACAGTAACTTTATTTGTGTTCTTATCTATCATTATCACTCATTACCTATCTATCAAATGATTGATAGCTGTGCTGACTTTACCTACAGTGACCAAGAAACTCAGAAATATTAATTGACTTTCATAAAATCACACAGTAACTCAGTAACATTAGCAAAGATCCAATTTTTTTGATTTTCTGTCTCCTTGTCTTGCATAGTTCTCCCTGAGACAGTTCACGGTCTAAAGATACGTTATCATCATATCTTCTTTAAATAAATCTTTCCAGTGGCTTGTGGAATTAGCCAACACCTAATTTCCTCATTTTGAAAGTGTTCAGGCAATCATATATATCCTCTATGTTGGTTGTAACTTCTCAAGCCCATGCCTTCCAAATATAAAGAAGATTCAAATCTGAGAAGTGAATACATTTTATCTAAGCAGAGCCTGTCAGAACATTTTTAATAAAGACCTGGCCCAATTTCAGAGCTTTCTTTTCATTAGGACAGGTCTGAAAGCAAAGGCCTTGAAAGTGGTTAGAAAAACATAGTGTAATCACTATGGTACCATTATCCTGTCCCTGGGTAATCATTAGGCATCAGCTTGCCAAAGTGAAGGGCGGCAAATTACTCATTTATTGTTACCTGAGCTGTGCAGAAGATTGAAATCTGGACTACTAATGATTTTTTTTCACCTTGTTTAGGAGATTCTGTAGAAAAGTTCACATGTAGCACACATGCTGGCTTGCTGGTGAAAGTGCTTTTAGACAAATATGAAAGAGAAGCAAAGCATCACCTTCCTTCAAAAATAAAGCTGAAAAGCTCCCATCATTTCATGAAAGCAGTTCTAAGGGAGAAATACTAAAAGTTGTCAAGATCTATAACTGAAGAGGAAACTAGTTAGTTGACTGTGAGTAGATTTTTACCTGCTCTAAAAGGTCAGACACTCAGTACATGTTGAATTTAATGCAAATCAAGCTTAAGGTAAATATTTACCAATAGTTTGTAGGAAAATAAATCTGTTTAATGACATCACCTAATGAATTCGATTTTTTTTCTTTTGTCCACTGCTTTTGCAAGTTTCATATTCAATAAAGTCTCCAAGTCTAGGTATTGTGAAACACAACTAAACCATTCTTAATCTTATTAAAGTTAAAAAGTGTAAACACTTAACTTTGGGAACAGTAAAAGTCAGCCATTACTAAATTTGTATTGATACCTAAGATAGACATCTGAAGTAAACCTCTAAGCAGTTTCTAATTCTAAGCCCAGAATGTAATTTTATACATCACGTAGGGAAACAAAATGGTATCTCCAAAGCAGATTTAGAATACCTATATGGCTGTTCTAGATGTAGTGAAATTTCTGAAAATATGTGTTATCAGTCTAGATTAGTAGAAAGACCCTAATCTAAAATGAAACACAACTTTTTAATTGGATCTGATTCTAAGGTGGAAAGGTGCTAAAAATAACTGATGTAGGTAAGGAGGGAATTCTAGATAGTTTTCAATAGTTTTGTGAAAGTGAAATGTTACATTTAAAAATAAAGATCTTCCTTCTTGCAAGTAATGCCTTTTGCTTCTATAAGAAATAGTACAGTCTCTGGAACGGGGATGTGAGATCAAAAAGCATTGATTTCTATTGCTGGGTTGGCTGGTGACTGCTTCTGTAGTCTGAGGCAATTTTCCTAGCCTATTTGTGACTAAATCTCAGCATCTACAAAATGAGGTTAGTAATCTTTTCTATTTGAGACCCAGCTAGTATTATTATTAGAACTTTTGTTCATGTTATTAATGTTTATGATGCCTTTAGGGATTTTCAGATTAAAAAAAAAAAAACCTTCTGTAAGCCCAAAGTGTTATTAATACTGTTTTCCATGTTACCCCAAAAGGGTATTGTGGAAGATGACAAATTAACATTTGCAATATTCTTTAGAAAGGACTGAAATAAACAGTTTCAGTACCACTTAATGCACGGGTTCACCCTTGAAGAACCTGTAGAAAATCTACAAGTGATAGCTTCCTGATCCAACCTGATATTAGGCTCATCCCAGACTCTTAGTCACCTAAAGCATTTGCCAAATGATTATGAATCTTTATCTATTTTGCCATATAAACTCAGGGTTCCATTCTACCCACACCATCTAGAAAGATTAAGTAATATCATGAAGTTACATTTGTTCAAAACTTAGATCTGGTTATTTGTAGTTTGTATTCCTTCCTTTTGTTTCACTGTTGATTCTTGAAATGTTCCTGATGCATTATAATTCAATTTTCTAACAGACAGGATTTTAATATGACAACATCCTTTGAGGTTTTGGATTATTTTTATCAGAGGCTTGCTTAATATTTGATGCCTTATAAGATGCTGGACATATTTTTATGGTGCCTGGCCTTGAATGGCTATTACAGTGTATATTACAGTCATAGGGAAACTTCAATTTACAGTATTTTACCTACTTATACCATTTCCACAGCTCTCTCTTGTAACATTATCATTAAGGTTGCTGGCCCTTTGCTGCCAACAACATGATTAAATCCTATTACAATTACTCTTGTTATAAAATCTTCTCATACTTCCTGGCACTAAAAGTGCACAGGGCCATGCAGGTGGTAATATAACGAGGAGCAATGTACTCTGAACTGAAATGTTAGGAGAGCTTTATCCTAGAGAAGGAAAATAGATCCCCAAAGTAAGATATTACTGTATTACTCTACTCCCTGGGGATGGATTTTCTTTTGAAGTTTATTTTATAATACTAAAGAGGGTTTTGTTCTTACTTTGTTTTTCCCTCTAGGGGAGTAGAACAGAGGGATGTGATGTGGAGGAATTCTTGCCAAAGAGAGGCTTAGAAAAAGAGCCGATGATGACTAGAAAAATGACAAGCTGTTTTACGACAAAGAGGGGGAGAATTCTAGTCAATGAAATAATGTCTCATATTTCAGAC
Organism: Aotus nancymaae; assembly: GCF_030222135.1. Taxonomy (NCBI): domain Eukaryota; kingdom Metazoa; phylum Chordata; class Mammalia; order Primates; family Aotidae; genus Aotus; species Aotus nancymaae. The sequence continues at coordinate 24,273,251 of NW_026988422.1, read as the reverse complement.
AAAATAATGGTACTTTTTACACCTGGGAATGATGAAATGTGAATTGGGATATTTTTTCCTCTAGTGGTAGATAAGGATTCAGCAGTCCTCACAACTAGAAGCAAGAACCTGTAACACAGATGGCAGCAGAACAGGTGCTCACTTTATGAAACCCAACTTGTCTTCGAAACTATTTAACTTGACCTAATTAGTATCTTGGTCTAAGCATCCACATTTCAGGCAAGCAGCCAGGTCCCTGTGTGGTGTGTCTCTGAATGTGACTGTAAGAGGCAGTGCAGAGTGCTGGTTAAAGCCTTCATTGTGGTGGCCAAACTACCTATGTTAACTTCTGGCCTCTGTCACTTTTTTTGGTGCTTTTAAGTCAAATGCTCCTGCCTATGTTTTAGTTTCTAATCTGTTTCCCCATCCTTGTAAGTTTGTTAGCAAGACTGAACTATTAATAGTTAGCATTTGTGAAACACTTAGAACAGTGTGTGGCCCACAGAAAATGTCATCTTATCTCAGTAACAGTGGTGTACTGTACTATTAATGTATGTGTGCCCTGGAATTGGCATGCACATATATAAACTTTGATGGTACTAGGGGACATGCATACTTTTTTTCCTACTCCCCTTATAAACATGCAAGTGTGAGAAAATTTGGCAAAAGATTAATGGGACTTATACAAACATAACCAATTCAATGTAATAAAATGATATTTCATGTGGTAATAATAATGATTATTGGACATGGATTTATATTAGACTAAGTCCTTTATGTGTATCATTTCACTGAATCCTCACAGTAACTCTATGAGTAGGCACTATTATTTATTCTGTTTACCACTGAGGGAAATAAAACACAGAGGTTAAATTCATACTGTTTATGTATGATGAACTGGGACTTGCTTATCTGACTGATATTTTTCTTTTTTTCTATTCATTTATTTATTTATTTAGAGATGGAGTCTTGCTCTGTCGCCCAGGCTGGAGTGCAGTGGTGCCATCTCAGCTCACTGCAACCTCGGCCTCCCAGGTTCTAGCAATTCTCCTGCCTCAGCCTCCCAAGTAGCTGGGACTACAGGAGCACACTGCTATACCTGGCTAATTTTTTGTATTTTAGTAGAGACAGGGTTTCACCATGTTGCCCAGGCTGGTCTCAAACTCCTCAGCTGAGGCAACCCACCCACCTTGGCCTCCCAAAGTGCTAGGGTTACAGGTGTGAGCCACCATGCCTGACCTATCTTTTATTTTTTGGACTGACATTTTTCTATTTATCTTTCTCCTTCCTATATAAATACACCTTATGTTTGCAATACTCTGTACATTCATGGTTTAGTCCACAGTTAACAATTTTTATTCATGTCTATCCATATATATTTTCTCACAACCAGAACTAGAAATTTACAATTAAATAAAAATTAATTTATAGATATATAGCTCTAGATTCTATACTATTATAGCTACCTTTTATATTTGCATGTGTATTTATTTGTATAAAGGTACATACCAAGTGTCTATTTTTTTGGAGTTCAATATGCATGTTTTGTCTATCCTCCTAAATGCAAGTAAAATACCAAGGTGAGGGTGGTACAGGGGTGTGATCTGTTCCAGGTATAAGTTGCAAAGAGGCACACAGTTATGGAGAATTTAAAAGTAATAATAAAGTCCAAAAGTCAACTTTCTTTTTCTTATCACCATGCAATTCTAAATCATGTTGATGACATAGCATCCTCCTCTCTAGGACGTTTCCTCTAGTCCTCTCCCACCTTCCTCCCCTTCAGCAGGTCCCTGCATATCCCTGAGGACAAGAAAGTAAAGTGTGATACACAGGAAAGGACATATTCTCAATAATAAAAATATCTATTAACCATGTATTAGTAAGGTATTTGCTTAGCATATAGATACTTCTAATATCTGCTCTTAGGATACGTTCACTGCAGAGAGAAAAACAAAACATTTATGTAAGCAAACATATAAACCCAGAAACAAAAGACAAATAACAGACACAAAATCATCATTGCTCAATCCATCCCTTAGTATCCAGAAAAGTCCAGAAGCATATATCTGCTTCATTTTGTTCCTGGTGTTTGGCAGGGGAGTAGGTAGTTTTTTGGTGATAAGAGAAGAATAGAACAAGTAGTTAAGGATAAACCCTTTCCCATTTAACTGTTCCATTCTTTTCTTCTCCCCAAGGTGGTGTATGATGTATAGAAAGGAATAAGAATTCAGAACAGTGTGACTAAATCACACTTGTTAAAGTTAGAAAAGCCCTGAATAGGTCAATTTTACTGACTTCACAGAGGGAAAAAAAGCACAAGAACCTTTTCATGAGGGGCAAAAGGTGTTGCAACTCCCACCTGAGCTTACAATTACTGTTTACTCACCTGCCTAACACCATTATTATCATCAAACTTTATGGATAAGGCCATTCCATGGGAAAACTGTAAAATACGAGGAGCTTTTCTTTGGCTTATCCTTCTTTCAGAAGACTTTTACAGCCCTCACCTTATTATATCCTGCTGCACCCTAGCGACCACTACCATCACCATCATCTTCAATGCCTTTTTCACCATACATAAGATTTTCAGGGCTTTGGCATTAAGTCATGTTCCCAATCTTTTCCACTTCCTTTCTCCCATCAGCATTTTCCCCTTTGATTTCCCATCTCCTCAAACTCCTACTACTGTGTCAAAATGGCTGGTGATCAATCAGTCAGATCAATAGATCAGATAAGCCCATTCCTGAAGATGAGTTGGCTGGTTATTTTTATAAAAGCAAATTAGATGTTTTCTCTGTGCTTTCAGGCAGAAAACTAAGGAGCTAGACCCAGAATTTTTAGAAGTACCCCTAAAATAAAGTCAGAATTAAACATAATAAGCAGCAAATGCTACTGTTACTCAGTTTACTCCTAGGAGTGGGACTGAATTGTCAGTTTTAGAGAGTGAAAATAAAGCAAAGCCTATCCATGAGTTTGAGATGAGGTAATTCCACAATGAAAAATAGGTTCTACAGATTTAAGCAGCAAATAACTGCTTGAAGGCAAAAGAGGCTAGGCATGGTGGCTCACACCTATAATTTCAGCACTTTGGGAGGCTGAGGCATGTGGATCACTTGAGCCCAGGAGTTTGAGACCAGCCTGGGCAACATGGCAAAACCCCATCTTAACCACCACAACAACAAACACAAAAATTAGCTGGGCATGGTGGCATGCACCTCTAGACCCAGCTACTCATGAGGCAGAGGAGGGAGGATCATTTGAGTCTGGAGGGTAGAAGCTGCAGTGAGCCGTGATGATGCCACTTCACTCCAGCCTGGGCAACAGAGTGAGACTCTTTCTCTAAATAAATAAATAAAGCCCCCAAAGTGAGAATAATCCAGAAGGAAGTCTTCCTCTTAAGGGTTAATTAAAAGGATAGCATCTCTTCCCTGCTGAATCCTTTATAACTCCATGGAAACAGTGAAAAGAATTATGATAAATGGAGAATGGTATATACCCACCCCACCTCTGACCATTCATTCACCTGAATGTCAGGAAAAGGCCAAATTATGTTCCTTGGGTCCTATTAGAAATCAGGAGAGTCTATTATATTACATTGCATTTTTCCTAACTGAACATATTTGATATAGTTTGGTTATTTGTCCTCACCCAAATCTCACGTTGAATTGTAATCCCCAATGTTGAAGATGGTCCCTGGTGGGAGGTGTTTGGATGACTGGGGAGGATCCTTCATGAATGACTTGGGCCATTCCTTTGGTGATAAGTGAGCTCTTGCTTCAAGTTCACATGAGACTCGTTGTTTAAAAGTGTGTGGCACCTCCCCACTCCACACACTTTGTCTTGTTCCTGCTTTCGCCATACGATGCACCTAATTCTCCTCCTAGCTTCTGCAATGATTCTTAGTTTCCTGAGTCCTCCACAGAAGCTGAGCAGATATTGGTACCATGCTGCTGATCTATGATCCAATTAAGTGTATTTTATTTATAAATTACCCAATCTCAGGTATTTCTTTATAGGAATGCAAGAATGGCCTAATAAAATATTCAAACACCAATCTTTTGCTGAAATCTTTTAAAGTGATTTAATCTTTAGCTATATTAAGATATATTTCTTTTGTTTTTTCTTTCTTCAACTTTTATTTTAAGTTCCAGGGTGCATGTGCAGCATGTGCAGGTTTGTTTCATAGGTAATGTGTGCCATGATGGTTTGCCACATAGATCAACTCATCACCTAGGTATTAAGCCCAGCATCCATTAGCTATTCTTCCTGATGCTCTTCCTCTCCCCACCCTATCCTCTGACAGGCTTCAGTGTGTGTTGTTCCCCCCATATGTCCATGTGTTCTAATTGTTCATCTCCCACTTATAAGTAAGAGCATGTGGTATTTGGTTTTCTGTTCCTGTGTTCATTGGCTGAGGATAAAGACTTCTAGCTCTATCCATGTCCCTGCAAAGGACATGATCTTTTTCCTTTGTATGTCTGCATAGTATTCTATGGTGTATATATACCACATTTTCTTTATCCAGTTTATCATTGATGGGCATTTGGGTTGATTCCATGTCTTTGCTATTGTGAATAGTGCTGCAATGAATATACGCATGCATGTATCTTTATAACAGATTGATTTATATTCCTTTGAGTATATATTCAGTAATGTGATTGCTGAGTCAAAAGGTATTTCTGCCTCTAGATCTTTGAGGAATCACCACACTGTTTTCCACAATGGTTGAACTAATTTACATTCCCACCAACAGTGTAAAAGTGTTGCTTTTTCTCTACAACCTCACCAGCATCTGGCATTTCTTGACTTTTTAATAATCACCATTCTGACTGTTCACTCGGATGATAGCTTCTTTTGCTGTGCAGAAGCTCTTTAATTAGATCCCATTTGCCAATTTTTGTTTTTGTTGCAATTGCTTTTGTCATTTTTGTCATGAAATCTTTGCCCATGCCTGTATCCTGAATGGTATTGCCTAGATTATCTTCTAAGTTTTCATAGTTTTTGATTTTACATTTAAGCCTTCAATTCATGTTTAGTTAACTTTTGAAAAAGGTATAAGGAAGGGGTCCAGTTTTAATTTTCTGCATATGGCTAGCCAGTTCTCCCAGCACCATTTATTAAATAGGGAACACTTTCTCCATTGCCGATTTTTGTCAGGTTTGTCGAAGATCAATAGTTGTAGGTGTGCAGTCTTATTTCTGACTTCTGTATTTTGTTCCATTGGTCTACGTGTCTGTTTTTGTACTGGTAACATTGATGTTTTGATTATTGTAGCATTATAGTATAGTTCGAAGTCAGGTAGCTTTGTTCTTTTTGCTTAGGATTGTCTTGGCTTTGTGGGCTCCTTTTTGGTTCTATGTGAATTTTAAAATAGTTTTTTTCTAAATCTGTGAAAATGTCAATGGTAGTTTAATGGCAATAGCACTGAATCTATAAATTACTTTGAGCTGTATGGCCAATCTTTCTATCCATGAACATGGAAACTTTTTCCATTTGTTTCAGTCCTCGCTGATTTCCTTGAGCAGTGGTTTGTAGTTCTCCTAGAAGAGATCCTTCTCTTCCCTTGTTAGCTGTATTCCTAGGTATGTTATTCTCTTTGTAGCAATTGTGAATGGGAGTTCATTCATGACTTGGCTCTCTGCTTTCCTGTTGTTGGTATGTAGGAATGCTAGCAATTTTCGCACATTGGTTTTGTATCCTGAGACTTCGCTGAATTTGCTTATCAGTTTAAGAAGCTTTTGGGTTGAGACAATGGGATTTTCTAGACATAGGATCATGGCATCTGCAAACAATGTTGAACAGGAGTGGTGAGAGAGGACATTCACTACTTGTGTTGGTTTTCAAGAGGGATGCTTCTAGCTTTTGCCCATTCAATATGGTATTGGTTGTGGGTTTGTCATAAATGGCTTATTATTTTGAGGTATGTTCCATCAATACCTAGTTTGTTGAGAGATTTTATTTTTTTATTTTCATTTTTTTTAGAGATGGGGTTTTACCTGGTTGGTCAGGCTGGTTTCGAACTCCTGACCTCAGGTGATCCACCCGCCTCTGCCTCCTAAAGTGCTGGGATTATAGGCATGAGCCACCGCACCCAGCTTTTGAGAATTTTTAACACGAAGAGATGCTGAATTTTATCAAAGGCCTTTTCTGCATCTATTGAAATAATCATGTGGTTTTTGTCTCTAGTTCTGTTTATGTGATGAATTGCATTTATTGATTTGTCTATGTTGAACCAACCTTGCATCTGGGGATGAAGCTAACTTGACTGAGGTAGGTAAGTTTTTTGATGTGCTACTGCATTTGGTTTGCAGTATTTTATTAAGGATTTTAAGATGCATTTCTTAAACACAGGTTAGGGAAGTAAAGGAGTATTTTTGGTGGGGTTCTCCAATTTGCAGCATTAAGCTTCTGTTTATTCTGTTTGCTATATTTGACTTACACTTATAATAAAAGGTTACAAAGGGCAAAGTGGCCAACACAATGAAACCTTATCAATTCATCTTTCCATCAACTCTGTATTTCTTTCTGTATGCTGTTGTTTATTTTTGCCTAGTTCAACTTTCTTTTTGTTCTTGCCTTTTCTTGCCTTTCTTGTCTGCTTTTTTTTTTTAACTCTATATTTGACTATAGTTTTCTTGGTTACAGCACTCCACTGTAAAAACACTGCTTTTTACTTATTTTGAAAGAGTGAAAATATATTTTAATTCAGATCATAAAGAGCCTTGACTGATAGACTAAAAAATGTCCAGGAGAGGCCATTGAAGGCATTTGAACTGGGAAAGAACTGATGAAAAAATACTGCTGGATCCTGGTGTAATAATGGGCTGCAAGATGTAGAAATAGGTATTCATTTTTAAAGTAAAAGCTAACATAGATGATATGGCAAAAAAAAAAAAAAAAAAAAAAAAACACACAAAAAAAAACAGAAAACATTCATCTTTAATACTAAGAGACTGCTTCAAACTGGATCAGCCATGTACCCATTACATTGCTTTAGATCCCAAAGCGTGAAAAGAGGCATCAGTAGCAAAATGGAGCTACCATCACACCATTGCCAAAAACTTACATGTGAAAGCTTAACCATCTTTGGAGATTTTTGCCATCATTCCTACCAAATTTTAGGTAAAAAAGAATGTATTTGTAATTTGCAGTCCCTTTGAGATTGTTAAGTAACCAGTGAAGCTGATTTATTTTAAAGCTGTTTATCTCTGAATTGTTTTCCTAAACATGTATATATAAAACAATTACAAACATTTCAAATACAGACATACATAAAAACAATGGTAATATATAAGTTTCCCTTTTTCTCAGTGTTGTTTTCTCTTAGTTCATCAGAGCTATTAACATAAGCTGTTATTTGGCATCATTTGTTTTTGCTTTATATGCAATCTTACATCTTGTAAAGAAAACAATAGAAGAAAAAAGAAAAATATTTATATAACCTTTTATATTTACCCACATATTTACCATTTCCAGTGTTCTTTACTTCTTACTGCAGATTCAACTACTGTTTGGTGTCATTTCCTTTCAGTGGGAAAGACTACCTTTAATATTCTAAGGAAGATACGCTAGAAATAAATTCTTCCAGTCTTTATCAGATATTTCTTAATGTAACTAATATTTTGCCTTCAGTTTTGAAGTATAATCTTTGTACATAGAATTTTTATTTTTTAACAGCATTATTGTGATTATAATGTACATACTGTATAATTCACCCACTTAAGGTGTACATTTCAATGACAGTATAGTCAGAGTTGTGCAGCAATTACAATTAATTTTAGAACATTTTTGGATATATAATTCTTGGTTGAAAGTCATTTTTTATTTCTTTCAGCACTTTTATTATGCTATTCCATTATCTTCTGGCTTCTATATTTCTGATAAGTCAGCCATTAGTCATATTATTTTCTAGCATTTCATGAATGTTTTTTGTGCTCATTTCAAAATAATTCTGTGTTTATTTGGCTTTCTGTAATTGACTCTGACATGCCTAGGTGCAGATCTCTTTGTCTTTGTCCTTTTGGGGAGTTTTGGGCTTCTTGAATCTGTAGACTAACCTTTTTCATCAAATGGGGGGCTTTTGGTCATCATTTCTTCTTTTCTTTCTCTTTTCTTTTGGGCTCTCATTACATGTATATTGGCATGCTTGATGTTCTCCCAGGTATTGCTGAGGCTCTGGCTATTTTTCTTGAATCTTTTTCAAGATTCTGATCTTCAAAATAGGTCTTTTCTGTTCATGTATCTTCACATTTACTGATTCTTCTGCCATCTGAAATCTGCTGTCAATCCCCTTTAGTAAATATTTTAATTATTAAGTAAATAATTATTAAGTAAATATTTTAATCATTATTTAGTAAATATTTAATTATTTTGATTATTATATTTTTTAACTCTAGAATTTCTACTTATTTCTTTTTTATAGTTTGTTTATTTACTGAGATTCCTGATTTGTCATTGTAATTATATTTTTTAACCATTTACATTTATACTATATGTGCATAGTTTCCTTCAATCTTTGAATATGTTTATAATAGCTGCTTTGAAGTTTTTTATCTAATAAAACCAAAATATAAGCCTATTCAAAGTTTCTATTTACTGCTTTTCCCCCCGAATATTTCACATTTTCCTATTCTTCACATCTTCTACTTTTGTTAAACATGATATTTTAAATGATATTCTGTAGCAACTCTGGATTCTGTCTTTTTTCTGACTTACCCAGTTAGGAGTTTTATTCTCCTCCCACCCCCACACACCACACTTTTCTCTCTTTTTATCTTTCTTTTCTTCTTCCTTTCTCTTTCTTCCTATAATTAATTGGACTTATTTGTAGAAGCTGTCTCCTCTGCAATGTGCAACCACTAATGTTTCTGTCAAAATTTTTAAAATTCTTATATTAATACTTTTTCGTTTCGCTTCCTAGTATCACCTGCATAACTTAGTGGTCAGCCAACGAATGGTCAACGATTGTGCTCAAACACCTTGAGCCCATAAAACCTACCTTCTACCAATGGATCTGTGTGTGATTTGAAGAAGACATCCAAAATTTATATAGTTTCCATATTTACCCAGATTTTATTTTTCTGACAGTCTCTTGAGTCACTCTGTGTGTGTATACAGTCCTTAGTCAGTTGGAGATGTATGGAGAACTTATACAGTCCTCTATGGCTCTCTCACTTCGAGGATCTCCCTATTACATTTCTGGCTGGTCTGCAAACCTGCCACTCATCTCAAGCAGGACTGCAACCTTAGACTAGAAAAGCTGCAATCTTGATTCACTCATTTCTTATTGAGTTCACTGCTTTTACTGAAAACATTGCCAGACATGGGCTTTTGATTCAGCTCCAAAGCAAGTCCACCCTTTCTGGCAGTAAATCTGCTGGTTCTCACAGCCAACTCTACCCTGTTCTAACTACTGTGCCAATCAAGCTGGGCATAGAAGAAATGGAGGCAGCCCCAGGCAATAAGGCCATGGCCTCCTTCTATTTTTACCTGAAATTAGAGCAGCTTTTCATAAATAAATAGTTCTTTCTTTGTTGTTTGCCTTTATTTAATTTCTAGAGCCCTGAAATGCTTGGGGCTTTTCTTTGACAGTTTTGTCCAGTTTTGTAGCTGGCTTTTGAGCATAGAATATGCTGACTTCTTCCCTCAACCATGGTCCAAAGTCCTACCTACCAATCCTTCATTGCTTATTCTATGGTGGCCTTTTTTTCTGCCATTTAATTGTGTTCTGGGAACAGTTTTGACCAACAATGCCTGACTAATGAGGTGTAAGAGATAGAGTTGAAACTGTCTCAAATAAAAAAATAAGAGAATCATGCCAAATTTGAAAATGTAAATTTTACAGCTGTTTAAGCATCTTACTAGTGGTGTAGGACTAATAAATGGCCTAGAAAGAAGGATAAAGCTTAGAAAGCAGTCAGCATGTTACTAATTGGGATTCACAATATATTTATTATGAAAGGCACCATAACATGGCAACCTATGCAGTTCTTTGGCACCTCATTTATGAGGTTTATTGGGATTCACAATATATTTATTATGAAAGGCACCATAACATGGCAACCTATGCAGTTCTTTGGCACCTCAACCTATGCAGTTCTTTGGCACCTCAATCTCTTGGCCTTAAATATTATCTACATGTTAATGACTCCCAAATTTATATCATCAATCCACACCTCTCTCCTATACTTCAGACTCACATATCTCACAGCCAAGTTCAATATCCGCACTTAAGTGTGTAATAGACATTTCACACTCACCATGTCCAAGGCTGAAGTTATCTTGCCACCAACCTCTCTTCTTTTAGTCCTGTCTATCTTTGATGATGGCAGCTCCATTTTTTAGCACTAATTCTAAAAATGGTATAGTCTTCATTGACTTCTCTCTTTTCACACCCCACAACCAATCCACAAAGGTGTGTCGTTCAAAATATAACAAAGTTTCAAGGTACAAACAAAATTCAACCACTTTCTTTATCTGTACTGATATATCGCCATAAATCCACTATCGTGTCTTACCTGGACATGATAAACTCACTATCATATCTCACCTGGATTCTCACCACAATATTCTTCTAACTGGTTTGCTTCTACCTTTGTTCTCCTACATTCTATCATAGCAGCCAGAGTAAAGTTGTTAAAACTTAAGTCATACATCAAAAACTCTCTTGTGCTAAAAACCCTACAATGGCTTCCCATTTTATGCAGAGTGTAAGCCAAGGTCTTTGTAGCAGCCGATAAGGCCCTTCATGAACTTGTCCCATAATACCTTTGACCTCTTCTTATTCTATTTACTCTAGTCCACACCAGCCATATTGACCTCCTGCTATTCATCAAAAATGTCAGGTTTGCCATTGCCTTAGGGCCCTTGCCATATCTTTTCCTTCTGCTTCAAATGCTTTTCCCACAGATAAATGCATTTTTAATTCTTCATCCCCTTCAAGTCTGAGTAATAATTAATTTCTCAATGAGGCTTATTCTAACCACCACTAACGTCCCTTCTATGTATTCACTATTTTGCACTTAACATATTATTTATACCATATAATGTATTTGTTTATTATGTTTATTGCTTACTATCTCTCTCCTCCAGGATGAAAGATTCATGAAGATAGGGATTTTTATCTGCTTGTTCATGAATACATTTCAAGCACCAAGAACAATGCCTGACACATACCAGTAAATGAATATGTGGTGAGTGAATAAATGTTTTCTTTAGCTTTTAAGACTAGACCAATAGCTGGTCTTAAAACTAGCCAGTAACCAAATAGTAACCCCACCAGATGAAGTATAATATAACAAGTATAACACTAAAAATTGCTTTCAAAGAAATGTACTCCATCATGGGTACTAGTGGTGAAAAGCAGTACAGTATGTTAGGGGACATGATAATGTAATAGTATTGGATAGGTTACTTTTAAGTGTTTGTAAGAAAGCTGCAATGATTAATGGTCGTTCACCTTACAGCAGAAGGAAACATGGCAGAGACTCATACTGTCTCTTCCTTGGTTTACAGCTGGACTCAATTTCTCAGCCCCTTGTATCTTTGATAGGGACATGAGGGTAGTTTGGACAATGTTGTTTGAAAGGATATGATCCACTTTTCTGGCTAACTTCTTAAATTTCTCTTGTGATTTTGTTTTCTTCCCTTGTCCCTTGGTTGGATGGAGAAGATGCAGTAGAGGATTCAGAGGTCGTAGAAGATGGTGGAGTCTCTAGTTAGAAGGAAGCTGGGCCTCTAAATCACAAGGTGGAAGACCCACTCACCAAACACCTTATTAGACAATGATATGAATGAGAACTAAAACCTTTATAGCTGTAACTCACTGATAGTTGGGGTTGATTGTTATGATAGCTAGTTTACCTAGTCAAATAGAGCCAATTCCTAATATGATCTCGGAAAGGTAGGATGAAAGCTTGAATATGCACAGTGGTGAAAATGACATATATTGGGTAGCAAGGAAAATTTAAATCTTTGGCAAAGTGGAATTGCCATCTCTAAAAACTGTTCTTTTACTAAAATACTCCAATATATTAGTAATTCTTCTTTAAACTAAATAGATTGGTGCTTTTTGGACATGAGATGTGAAACTCTGCCCTAAGTTAGGATTCATCTTTAAATTCAAATAGCAGTGTCAATAGGAAAGCAAGTTGGCTGTTTGTGCTTGGCACCACCTGGCTGCAGTTATATCGCTCAGTACTAAATATGCTGGCTGTGTCAGAGTTGAGTACTGTCATTCTGATGAAGTGGGGAGTGTGTTGCCCTGGTAGGAAGCCTTTTAAATTGAATGACAAGATTTTTCTTATTTGTTACATCCCCAGGCTATTGTCAAATCATATAATGCCGGCCCAGGAAAGTAATTACAGAACTGTTGTGAGGCTGTTAGCAGCTGCTTTTCATTTCTCCCCATTGTGACTGGGATGTGGTGGAGAAAAATTGGGATGACTAAGAACCACAACATAAACGCCACCCAATCTGCTGGCCAGTCACATATGGCACTTACTTTCGACCAAAGGGAAAAGAGCAGGCCCCTGAAAGGTCATTAGATGTAAGAGCTGAATATAATGAAGAATCTACAGCAAACTATCACAGACCAAGTTGTGAGGATAGGTGGATTCCATTTCCATTTATAAAAGCATTATAAAAATCATTGGCCACAAAGTCTAATTTCTAAAAATAAAATTCTGTGTTGATCTTATTAAGAAATCTCTCTATCTCCTAGCTGCTACTTTTCTTTTTAGCACTTTCCCTATTTTTTTGCATAAGAACTATAATGAACCTTTGGCTAACAACACGTTACTCAAAGTTTCCAACAATAAATTTAGATTCTTATTAAAAAGCAACTGCTAGGATATATGAAAGGGAAATTAACATTATTTAACGTGTTTAATAAGTCTTACCATCTTACCTTAATTTGATTCTTTGTAATAAGAACCATAAGGTTATAAAGCTTATAAAAGCTGTCCAGTATTTATTTTCAAAGTTAATTTATTTCCTAAAACTCCAGTTAGTGAAGAATGGCAAACATTTGATTAGCTGATTTAAAGTAAAAACAGGTATGTATTGTTTTAAAGTTATAACTGCTCAAAGTTTAATGGAAACTTCTTGAAATTCCTAACACTACTAAATACTGTGTTTCCAATCAGGTGACAATATAATCATGATGAACTTTAAGTGATTATTCATTGTTCATTTTCTTTGAATGAAATTGTTTAACTGGAAGCTAGCAAGTTATTATGTACATATATAATCCATTCTTGTTTTGAAAGTCATTGCTTTCCTTTCCTTGGCTACTGAGATACAGCAAATATATTTGCATGTCTTTTAAACATTGCAGCAGGCAGTTGCTTCCCTATACGCTAGGCAATATCCCTCAGAATTGGAACTCTTTTTTAAAAAATAATTTATTTGCAAATGATGAAAGTGGTCAGATGCTTGAGATCCAGCAACATCCCAAATGAAAAAAATTAGAATTTGTGGTTAAGATAAGAGTGAGATTCAAAACCTGTCAGTACATATCACCAAAGAGAAATAAATTATGGCTTGTCAAAAATGACAGATTTCAGCAAGGTGCTTCCTTTTCACTTCGAGTAAGACCTTTTTCCACCTAGCAATTAACTTTATTCCCATTAATATTCAATAGCATTGACAAGGCTGACAGAGTAAAACTGAGTTTTATAAAACTAAAGACAGATTGATGGAGACTCATTACTCTGTCTAATAATTTCATCATTATATGTTAGATCTTAATAAATAAAGAACAAAGCTGTTGACTGTAGCATTGATTTGTTGTGCCAGGTAAAGGACTCAGATTTTCTGTGTATATTTTCTTTTTGTGATTCATAAATTTATTTTTGAAAATAAACAGTAATTTTGCCTAAAGGGTTGCAGAGGTGACAAAATAATACATTTACACTGTACCATAATACCCTTAGTACTGGCATCTATTTCTTTAGATATTTCTTCACAAGCTGTAAATAATAATTATGCCACACAGTTACATAAAATGAGCAACTGCACCTAAATGACCCTTTGATTATAGATTGAGAAAGCCTAAGAACAAGTATTTTCTTGTGGTTTGGTAGAAAAAGAGCAAAGGATTAACTAACAACCTAAAGAAACATAAAAACCAAACATTTTGGTCTTTCCTTTTTTATGATATAAAAATAAAGATAACAGAGCAGGTTTCACAAAACTTCAAGATGTGTCAAAGATGATGTTGCTTGGAGATACAATATCTGCTGTTTTTGTATTTGTCATATTTCCCAAACTTGATCTTAGCCAAAGGGCCGAGAAGCAATTATTTGTCATATTTCCTTAAAAATTAAAAATGAAACATTGTACTTTTCAAGGATTATGGACACAGTTGTTGTTGTTGTTTTTCTTTACAAACAGGACACTTTGGCTGATTTCAGCTTTGCTTTGTCTTCTAGAACTGTGAGAAAAGAATTCTCACTGTTGGTAACAAAGATGTGATATTTGCCTAACAAAATCAACTTGATTTTTTTTTTCTTGAATTCTCTAAGTTGTTCTTTCCCTCTGCCACAAAAAGTGATTCCTCACAGGTGAAAGTCTGCCATTTTTTCTTAAAGGGTTATTTTTCCATTAACATTATATAGCTCAGCAAAGTTTTTTTTTTGGCCGATAGCAATAATAGTGATTTTTTGATGTATTATTGACATGAAATTTTGCCACTTGCATTTATTTTCCATGCTATGACAACAAACCGTTCTGTGGTAGAAATGACACAATTTTAGCCTTGATCAAATTCATAGTTTCTGCAAAAGTCTTATTTTTCATAAGCGAAAATTCATGTAGTGAAAATGGAGTCATTTCATGCAGTTCCAACTTTGACCCTGAGCTCATGCACTGAGCAGCTCTCCTCTTTACTCCTCTATTTTTGTCGGTATTAAAGTCTGCAGATGGGTATGTCACACCTGAACACCCTGAGTACCGAATGTGTAATTATAATAAAAGCTTTGGATTCGATTTCCCTGGCCCTTGAGTTTCTTCTTTTAACTACTTCTTTGATGCTCCACATCCCCTTCAATCATTATATCCTGTTAGCTCTGATCTCCTTTTTTTACACCAGTTGCTTTTCTGATTTGAGCTTTATTTGACTCCACTGCTCTCTCTCAAACTTCACTTCAAATTATCAATGCTAGTGTTTTTCTTCCTTACTGTCTTGTTTTCTTGTTGATTATTCTATTTTTGAATCAATTTATGAACTTACTCTTACTCTTCATGAATGAAGACTTCTTAGAAAGAAGAACAGTTATTTGAAGAATTGAAGTCAAACAAATATTTATTGAGAACTTACTATATATGTTAACATTGTGGGAGAATACAGATACCTGATGTGTTATCACTGCCACTGATAATAACTAATGCTCATATAATATTAACTATGAATCAGACATTGATCTGTGTGCTTTACAAATGTTAATGTACTTGACCCTCCCAATATGCCCTATGTTTTAAAATGCAGGTTTTATCATTATACAGGTAAGAAAGGCCATACGATCAGAAGATTGCTGCCATTGAACAGACACTTTGTTACTCACAGTTCTCAAGAGACAATATGCCATGCCATGGAGGGTCACACAAGGAAGCACCAGCGTTAGTCAAGAGGCAAACAGAGTGGGAGAAAAATGTGGGCAAGAGACTTTATTGTGGTTCCATTGGGAAGAAACAAGTGAGGCAAGGTAATCAGGCCAAGGATTAGTTTGAATGATTTCAACAGGCTCTGGGGTGCAGTGGCTGTCTAGAGTTGCCCGATACCTGGTCCTGGTATGATTAGGGCAGGGAACCATTGGCCCAGAGTGAAGATCTTGACAGAGGAGGTGGAAATGGGTGGGGGCTTTGGACTGGTTAGCTTGCATATGACAGTCGTGCTCATAGGCAAGTTGTTTACTATCTCTGGGAATTGGCTAGCTCTAGGAAAGAAGACTCCTAGAATCAGTAAGATCCCAGATATCAAAACATCAGAATAAAAAGACCTACTTACTATATCTTAGAGACAGGGTACTATTATTGTCTCCACTTTATAAAGTGGCAGATTAAGGCAAAGAGTTAAATGACTTTCCCAAAGCCACATAGCTAGTAGGTGTTTGAGTCCAGATTCAGAAGTAATAGGTCTGGCTCCAGAGTTCATATTCTTAGTTCCATGTCATGTTGCTTCACTAAGGAACTTAGCTTTTCATAGGGGAAGTAAAAATATGCAATATATATGTGATATCATTTAAGTGCTGTAAGAAAAGTAAAAGGGGGCTTCAGAATTCAGAGGTAGGAGACATCAATCAGATTGAAAATCAGGCAAAAATTCAGGAAAGAAGCCATAATTGAGTATGTATTTAAAGAATGCCAGAGATTCCCGCAGAAAGGCAGAAGTCATTCCAGGCAAAGGGAATTGCTTAAACAAAGTTGTAAAGACTTGAAATCAGTGAATGTGATTAAGTTGCTGCACACTACCCATATAGCCTAATGGCGTACGCAAAGCTCAAAGGAAATGATATTGAGAAAGTTTTTTAAAATCAGGTTTAAGAAAGTCATGAATAAAAGGCTAAGGAATTTGAGCTTATGTATATTACAGGTCTTTGAGCAGGAAGGGTTACATGACCACATGTGTGTTTCAGGGGTTAACCTGAATTTAGTGGAAGAATTGGAAAGAGAAGAAGCAGAAGGTGAAAACATCAATTAGGATGTTACAGAAATAACTCAAATTAAACTTAAGGATAATATCAAGGAGTATTAAGAGCTTAATTCCAAAACCATTGTAGAGATAGAATTAAAAGTATTCTATATTGAAATTCTGTCATATAAACCAATGATTCAAGGAATTGGAAATTTTACTATGCAGAAGAGAAAATAAAGGGATAGACTCTCCTGGGTGCTGAGCTAGGCCAGACCTCAGAGAATAAAACATGGACAGAGCTCATGAATTCTTGTACTCCATCAGTTCAGTTCAGAAGCTGATAATAACTAGTGAAAAGAAGCTTCAGCTCCACCATGGTTCAGCATGGAACTGCTATCGGAATAAAAAAAGAGTAATTTATGACAAAAGAATATGTATTTCAATATGTAAATGCTTAGACAAAGCTATCTCAGGAGAATTGATGATACAGACAGATGCTTGCACATATTTATAATGAATACATCTGGATTTAAGAGAGTTAACATCAATATCCCTCAATACAAGAAGTTCAGGAAGATGAAAGAGTAGATATCTAGGTGGTCACTAAATAAAAATAAGTCCTAACAGAATAGAATTGTTTGTCTATAAGAAAAAAAAAATAATCTTAATTGAAATAAGGATAACATGCCAAGACAAATTACAGACTTTGGAAACAGAGAAAATGATGAAGTACGATATTAGCACAAATGAGTTGGGCCTTATTTATAAGTGCAGTGTCAAAATAATTGCCAATATTATGATGAGATAGTGACAAAGTATCTCTGAAAAAATATCTCCTGCCTTAAAATTCCTCCACATGTTGAGGCTCACAATCAGTCTCTGGCACTTAGAAAGACCCAGGAGACCATATTTTTTAATAATCTATATGGGAGGGAGGTTGTATTGTAAAAATAAGTAGTAATACAAGAAACCACAGGAACATTGTGACAGAGATGGAATTTATGTCAATATCGGGAAAAAAGGCAACTCTGAAAATGAATAATTTCCGTATATAACTTATATAATCTAGATTTCTCATTATTGTTATCCATAAAAACTTAAAAGTATATGCAATGGCAAGAATATGAAATATAAAAATAAATCTTTAATAAAATTCAATTAGATCCCAGCATCTTGTATATCCCCACTAGTTTAATAATATTATTTCTAAGTCTATTAAGAGTCTTAGGTTTCCTTTATTATCTGTCTGCATGTGGCAGCTATACATGCCAACTAGCACTGGTATGTTATATTGGTGACTCAATTATAATGAGGGGCATTGTTTTGCTAATGTGATTTTCTGAAATGGTAAACAAGTCTCAGAAAACATAGTGCAATATTCCTTTGATTTAAACAGTATTGCATTGCCGAAAGTTTTAGTTTATACCCACGAAGAAAAAGTTTTGTTGTTATTTAAATCATTTTTTAGACTCTCAGATAATTGCAAACATTCCCCCACTACATGAATGTTGACAGAATATTTGAAAATCATGCAGCATAATTATCTATTGGGTAAAACTATCACATTCATCACAGGATACCTAGCATCTCTGTCCAGATCTACCTTCTAAATAACAGCATCATCCTGCAATTTGTATGAAAAATAAAAATGATCATATATTTTAAGAATTATTTGTGTAAAAAAACTACTACTTTAAGTATTGGTGCTCAGTACAAGGGAGATCCCTGCCATATGACACGATCAAGAATATGCTAAAATGTTTTCGCAGAGAAATGATAGAAAGATTTCAAGTATTGGGTGACTGGTTGGACTAGCTCAAAGTTGAAAAACCAAATGCCTCCAGGCATAAGGCAGGTATAAGGCTGGGCCAAGAGGAAGACAATAGAGAGTTATATGGTCTGTGACCAGTTGTCCCAGCACCACTTGTTGAAAAATTATTTTTTCCTCATTGAATTGTCTTGGCACCTTTTCAAAAATCAATTGACAGTAAATGTGAGGGATTATTTCTGAACTCTCAGTTCTATTCCATTTATCTATGTCATCTTTACACCAATACCACACTATCTCGATTACTGTAGCTATGTAGTAAGTTTTGAAATCAATTAATGTGACTCTTCCACCTTTTTTTCCCTTTATTAAGATTGTCTTGGTTATTCTGGGTAACTTGAATTTCTACATAAATTTTAGGATCAGCTTGTTCATTTCTACAAAGAAGCCAGCTGACTTTTGCATTGAGTTTGTAGATTAATTTCAGGAGCATTGCTATCTTAACAATATTGTGTTCTGATCCACGAACATAGGATGTCTTTCTATTTGTTTACATCTTCTTAAATTTCTTTCAACAATGTTTTTAGTTTTCAAGTTGTATGTCTTATAATTATTTTGTTAAGTTTATTCATAAGCATTTTATTCTTTTCAATCTGTTTGTCATTTATTTCATGTTCTTGCCAGTTGCCCTGGCTGGGTCCAATTAGCTTTTTAAAACTTATCTGTCGGCCAGGCATGGTGGCTTATGCCTGCAATTCCAGCAGTTTGGGAGGCTGAGGTGGGTGGATCACGAGGTCAGGAGTTCAGGACCAGCCTGCCTAACATGGCAAAAACCCTGGCTCTACTAAAAATACAAAAATTAGCTGGGTGTGGTGGTGAGCACCTGTAATCCCAGCTACTTGGGAGGCTGAGGCAGGAGAGTCATTTGAACTCAGGAGGTGGAGGCTGCAGTGAGCTGAGATCGCACCATTGCACTCCAACCTGGGCAACAGGGCAAGACTCTGTCTCAAACAAACAAACAAAAACTTATCTGTCTTACATCCCATTTTTCTTACTCATTATTTATTTCCCTGGTTCAATGAAACAAATCACCTAGCTTTCTCTTTCAGCAGTTTCCATCTCCTATAATCTTTTGGATCTTTTGTTACTTAATTCTTCAACAAAAACATCCCTAATTAACACTATGCCGCTATTCCAGAGATTATTTCTATAATCTCCACCACTCTGACACATCCATAATTATAGTGTAAATTGCCATTTATCCCATTACTGTCTATTATCTGGAACATATATTCTCATAATGTCTCATATTAAATTATAAGCTCCTTTGAGTAGGGTCAAAGTTGAAAAATGAAATGCTTACAGGCACAGGGTAATGTGTTTTCTACTTTAAAGTCTTTAAAAAAAAATCCTAAGAGTTCTGAGCACAAAAGTCTGGCTCAGAAATGTTTTCTATTTAGTTTTCTTTTTTAACAGACAAGTAGTTCAATGAGATGAGAAGAGCACTACCTTGTCTTGAATCCTAGCTTTGCCACTTAAATGCTACATAATACTGAATAATTAATTTACATCTGAGTCTCCATCTGTAAAGTAAGAATAACAATGTCTAACTTGATGAATTATAATAAAGATGAGAAATTGGCAAGTAAAACATATAGTCTATGGCAGGCTTTGGTAAATGACATTGTGATGGTTAATATTGAGTGTCAACTTGATTGGATTGAAGGATATAAAGTATTGTTCCTGAGTGTATCTCTAAGGGTATTGGCAAAGAAGATTAACATTTGATTTAATGGACTGGGAGAGGCAAGACCCACCCTTAATCTGGATGGGCACAATCTAATTATCAGAAGTGTTTGAACCAGAGCAACTCCATCTTGAATAAGAGCTGGGTAAAATAAGGCTGAGACCTACTGGGCTGCATTCCCAGACAGTTAAGGCATTCTAAGTTACAGGATGAGATAGGAGGTCAGCAAAAAATACAGGTCATAAAGACCTTGCCAATAAAATAGTTTGCAATAAAGAAACCAGCTAAAACCCATCTAAACCAAGATGTCCACGAGAGTGACCTCTGGTCGTCTCCTCACTGCTACAGTACCACCAGTGCCATGACTGTTTACAAAAGCCATGGCAACATCAGAAAGTTACCCTATGTGGTCTAAAAAGGGGAGGCATGTATGATTTATCCCTTGTTTAGCATATAATCAAGAAACATCCATAAAAATGGGCAACCAGCAGTCCTTGAAACTGCTCTGTCTATGGAGTAGCCATTCTTTTATTCCTTTGCTTTCCTAATGAACTTATTTTTGCCTTTTTCTATGGACTTACCCTGTATTTTTTCTTGCATGAGATCCAAGAACACTCTCTTGGGATCTGAATCAGGATTCCTTTCTGTAACATCTTTCTGGCAACCACAGAAGGGAAAATACTAAGGAAACCCCCAACCAAAGGCTAACTTTGGGTAAGTGGTGGAGTCTGGTAACATCTTTCTGGTGAATCCTGAAGGGACGATACTGAGGTGATCTCCCAACACAAAGGAAATAGACTGCAGCACTGATTGGACAACTTTGGGTAAGAGGGGTGCATATACCTGGGTAAAGGATGGAATTGGGTTAGAGGCCCAACTTAGGAGAGTTAGAGTCTCTCCTAAGACAGTGTGGGTTAGAGGCCTCTCTTAATAAAAGGCAAGGACGCTTGACCAACCTTCCATTAGAGGCCCAACTTAGGAGGGTTGGAGATCCTTCTAAGATTTAGGGAGTTAGAAGCCCCTCTCTGTAAAGTCACTCTCGGGTAAAGTCCCTTTTGGCCAAGAACTATGGGATATTAATTGCTATTCTCTATTTTTTCCATAGGTTATTGGGGTTCAGGTGGTGTTTGGTTACATGAGTAAGTTCTTTAGTGGTGATCTCAGATTTTGGTGCACCCATCACCCAAGGAGTATACACTGCACCATATTTGTAGTCTTTTATCCCTTGCCCCACCCACCCTCTTCCCCAAGTCCCCAAAGTCCATTGCCTCATTTTTATGCCTTTGAGTACTCATTGCTTAGCTTCCACTTATCAGTGAGAACATAGGATGTATGGTTTTCCATTCCCGAGTTACTTAAATTAGAATAATAGTCTCCAATATCATCCCGGTTTCTGTAAATGCCATTAATTCATTCTTTTTATGAGTGGGTTCCACGGTTTTGCAACTGCAAATTGTGATGCTATAAAGATGTATGTGCAAGTATCATTTTTGTATAATGACTTCTTTTCCTCTGGGTAGATACCCAGCAGTGGGAATGCTGGATCAAATGGTAGTTCTGCCTTTAGTTCTTTAAGGAATCTCCACACTGTTTTCCATAGTGGCTGTACCCCACCAGCAGTGTAGAAATGTTCCCTGATCACCATATTTATGCCAACATCTACTGTTTTTTGATTTTTTGATTATGACCATCTTGCAGGAGTAAGGTGATATCACATTGTGGTTTTGATTTGCATTTCCCTGATCATCAGTCATGTTGAGCATTGTTTATATGTTTTTTTGGACATTTGTATATTTTCTTTTGAGAATTGTCTTTAGCCCACTTTTTGATGGGATTGTTTTTTGTTTTTTGTTTTTTTTGTTGTTGTTGTTTTTGCTAATTTGTTTAAGTTTTTTGTAGACTCTAGATATCAGTCCTTTGTCAGGTGTACAGATTGTGAAGATTTTTCCCAACTCTGTGGGTTGTCTGTTTACTGTCCTGACTGTTCCTCTACTAAAACCAAAAAAGGCCATAACCAAAAAAGAAAAGTGCGGACCAACATCCCTGATGAACATAGATGCCAAAATCCTTAACAAAACACTAGCTAACCAAATTCAACAACATATCAAAAAGATGATTCACTATGATCAAGTGGGTTTCATACCAGGGATGCAGGGATGGTTTAACATATTCAAGTCAATAAATGTGATACACCACATAAACATAAGCAAAAACAAAAATCACATGATTATCTCAATAGATGCAGGAAAAAAAGACAAAATCCAGCATCACTTTATGATTATAACTGACAGCAAAATAAGCATACAAGGGACATAACTCAATGTAATAAAATCCATCTATGACAAACCCACAACCAATATATTACTGAATGAGGAAAAGTTGAAAGCATTCCTCTGAGAACTGGAAAAAGACAACGATGCCCATTCTCACCACTCCTCTTCAACATAGTACTGCAAGTTCTAGCCTGAGCAATCAGACAAAAGAAAGAAATAAAGGACATCCAAATCAGTAAAGAGGAAGTCAAACTGTCACTGTTTGCTGATGATATGATCATTTACAACAAAAACCTTCAAGACTCCTCCAGAAAGCTCCTAGAACTGATAAAATAATTCAGCAAAGTTTTTGGATACAAGATTAATGTACAAAAATCAGTAGCTCTTCCATATACCAACAATGACCAAATGGAGAATCAAAGTGGAGAATCAAATTAAGAACTCAACCCCTTTTACAATAGCTGCCAATAAAAATAAAAATAAAATACTTAGGAATATACCTAACCAAGGAGGTGAAAGACCTCTACAAGGAAAACTACAAAACACTGCTGAAAGAAATTATAGATAACACAAACAAATGGAAACACATCCTATGCTCACAGATGGGTAGAATCTATATTGTGAAAATGACCATACCACCAAAAGCAATCTACAAATTCAGTGTAATTCCCATCAAAATACCACCACCACTCTTCACAGAATTAGGAAAACAATTCTAAACTTCATATGGAAACAAAAGAAAGCCCATCTATCCAAAGGAAGACTAAGCAAAAGAAACAAATCTGGAGGCATCACACTACCTGATTTCAAACTATACTATAAGGCCATAGTCACCAAAACAGCATGGCACTAGTATAAAGAAAAGGCACATAGACCAATGGAACAGAATAGAGAACCCAGAAATAAACCCAAATATGTATATCCAACTGAACTTTGATGAAGCAAACCAAAACATAAGTGGGGAAAGGACACCCTTTTCCACAAATGGCTGGGATAATTGACTAACCACATGTAGGAGAATGAAACTGGATCATTTCTCACCTTATATAAAAATTAACTCAAGATGGATTAAGGACTTAAATCTAAGACCTGAAACTATAAAAATTCTAGAAGATAACATTGGAAAACCCCTTCTAGACATTGGCTTAGGTAGATGTCTAGAAGAATGTGGCATTTGAACCCAAAAGCATAATCAAGAACCCAAAAGCAATTGCAATAAAAACAAAGATAAATAGTTGGGACTTAATTAAATTGTGATTCTCTTTGAATGAATCTGCCTTGCACTCTTTGCTGACAGCTGTGGGTGACAGAATTAGGCATGTACAGGATCATGGGATGTAGGGAGCTTTTCCTCATCAAAAAGGGGAAACTTGAATGCCGACAGGGCTGCTGGAAAAAATCCCTTCACTATCAACAAGCAGCCACCTGAACTTTTTAGTGTACCTGCAATGGGTGGGTCTTTCTCTGGCATCTCTGAGCACCTCACCTTCCCCACCATGCCTCAGGCAATGGTTTCTTCTCCCTCTCTCTGTGTGTGCAAACTGGTTGAATGGTAAAAATCACTATTTATCTACTCTGCAATATTTTAATTAATTGGAAAAAGGATTTGTGAAGCTAGCCTTAAGCTACAGCAAATCTGTTATACTTCATTCTAGTGTATTAGTCCATTTTCACATTGCTGATAAAGACATATTTGAGACCGGGGGGAAAAAAAGTTTAATTGGACTTACAGTTCCACATGGCTGGGGAGGCCTCAGAATCATGGCCGGGGGCAAAGGGCACTTCTTACATCGTGGCAGCAAGAGAAAATGAAGTAGAAGCAAAAGCAAAAACCCATGATAAACTCATCAGATCTCGTGAGACTTATTCCCTATCATGAGAATAGCATGCTTACCTCCCCCTGGGTCCCTCCGACAACATATAAGAATTCTGGGAGATACAATTCAAGTTCATATGTGAATGGAGACACAGCGAAACAATATTATTCTGCCCCTGCCCTCTCCAATCTTATGTCCTCACATTTCAAAACCAATCATATCTTTCCAACAGGCCCCAAAGGCTTAACTCATTTCAGCAGTAACCCAAAAGTTCCTTCACCTATAAGTGTTTAAAATAAAAAACAAGTTAGTTACTTCCTAGGTACGATAAGGGTACAGGTATTGGGTAAATATAGGCATTCCAAAAGGGAGAAATTGGCCAAAACAAAGGTGTTAAAGGGCCCATGCAAGTCCAAAATCCAGCAAGGCAGCCAAATTTTAAAGCTCCAAAATGATTTCCTTTGACTCCAGGTCTCACATCCAGGTCAAGCTGATGGAAGAAGTGGGTTCCCATCGTGTAGGGCAGCTTTGACCCTGTGGCTTTGCAGGGTATAGCCTCCCTCCTGGCTGCTTTCATAAGCTGGTCTTGAGTGTCTGTGACTTTTCCAGGCACACAGTGCAAGCTGTTGGTGGATCTACATTTCTGGGGTCTGGAGGACGGTGGCCCTCTTCTCACAGCTTAACTAGGCAATGCCCCAGTAGGGACTCTGTGTCAGGGTTCCAGCCCCATGTTTCCCTTCCACACTCCTGTCTCTATAAGGGACCCACCCCTGCAACAAACTTTCTGTAAGTCTTCTGAAATCTGAGGTCTCAAACCCCAATTCTTGACTTCTGTGCACCCACAGGTTCAACAATAAGTGGAAGTTGCCAAGGCTTGGGGTTTCCACCCTCTGAAATCACAGCCCGAGCTCTATGTTGGCCCATTTCAGCCACAGCTGGAGCAGCTGGGACACACAGCACCAAGTTCCTAGGTGGCACACAGCATGGGGACCCTGGGCCCAGCCCACAAAACAACTTTTTCTTCCTGGCCTCTGGCCTGTGATAGGAGAGGCTGCCATGAAGGTCTCTGACACAGCCTATAGAAATTTTCCCCCATGGTCTTGGGGATTAACATTAGGCTCCTTGCTACTTGTGCAAATTTCTGTAGCCGTCTTGAATTTCTCCTAAAAAAAAAATAGGTTTTTCTTTTCTACTGCATCATCAGGGTGCAAATTTTCTGAATTTTTATGTATTGCTTCCCTTTTAAAAGGGAATGCTTTTAACAGCACCCATCACATTTTGAATGCTTTGTTGCTTAGAAATTTCTTCTGCTAGATACCCTAAATCATCTCTCTCAAATTAAAAGTTCAACAAAGTTCTAGGGCAGGGGCAAAATGCTGCCAGTCTCTTTGCTAAAACATAACAAGAGTCACCTTTGCTCCAGTTCTCAACAAGTTCCTCATCTCCATCTGCGACCACCTCAGTCTGGAACTTATTATTCATATCACTGTCAGCATTTTTGTCAAAGCCACTCAACAAGTCTCTAAGAGGTTCCAAACTTGCCCACATTTTCCTGCCTTCTTCTTAGCCCTGCAAACTGTTCCAAGTGTTCAAACTAGGTAACTGCCTTTCACATTTTTGGGTATGTTTTCAGCAACACCCCACTCTACTGGTACCAATTTACTGTATTAGTTCATTTTCACACTGCTGATAAAGACATAACTGAGACTGGGAAGAAAAAGAGGTTTAATTGGACTTATAGTTCCACATGGCTGGAGAGGCCTCAGAATCATGGCAGGAGGTGAAAGGCACTTCTTACATCACAGCAGCAAGAGAAAATGGGGAAGAAGCAAAAGCAGAAACTCCTGATAAACCCATCATATCTCAGGAGACTTATTATCACTAGACTAGCACAGGAAAGACCAGCCCCCAGGATTCAATTACCTCCCCCTAGGTCCCTCCCACAACATGTGGGAATTCTGGGAGATACAATTCAAGTTCAGATTTGAATGAGGACACATCCCTATTTTGGTCCTCCAGTTAAAATAAGGGCTTATGGAGGTCAGATAATTAATGGAGTTTTAGCTCAGGTTTGACTGACAGTGGATCCAGTGGGTCCCTGAACTCATCCTGTGGTCATTTCCCCAGTGCCAGAATGCATAATTGGCATAGACACACAGCAGCAGCTGGTAGAACCCCTACGTTGGCTCCCTGACTGGTAGGGTGAGGGCTGTTATGGTGGAAAAGGCCAAATGGAAGCCATTAGAGCTGCCTGTACCTAGAATAATAGTAAGTCAAAAACAATATTGCACCCCTGGAAGGATTGCAGAGATTAGCACCACCATCAAAGATTTGAAAGATAAAGGGGTGGTGATTCCCACCACATCCCCATTCAACTCTCCCATTTGGCCTGTGCAGAAGAGAGATGAATCTTGGAGAATGAAGTGGATTACTGTAAGCTTAACCAAGTGGTGACTCCAATTGTAGCTGCTGTACCAGATGTGATTTTATTGCTTAAACAAATTAACACATCTCCTGGTACCTGGTATGCAGCCATTGATTTGGCAAATACCTTTTTCTTCATTCCTATCCATAAGGCCCACCAGAAGCAATTTTCCTTCAGCTTGCAAGACCAGCAATACACCTTCACTGTCCTACCTCAGGGGTATATCAGCTCTCCAGCTTTGTGTCATATAATCTTGTTCAGAGAGATCTTGATCGTCTTTTGCTTCTCTAAGTTATCACACTGTTCCATTACATTGATGACATTATGCTGATTGGATCCAATGAGCAAAAAGTAGTAAACACATTGGACGTATTGGTGAGAGTTTTGCATGCCAGGAGATGGAAAATAAATCCAGCTAAAAATTCAGGGGCCTTCTACCTCAGTAAAATTTCTGGGGGTTCAGTGGTGTGGGGCCTGTTGAGATATTCTTTCTAAGGTGAAGGATAAGTTGTTACATTTGACCCCTCCTATGACCAAGAAAGAGGAATAATGCCTAGTGGGCCTATTTGGATTTTGGAGGCAATACATTCTTCATTTGTGTATGTTACTCTGGCCCATTTATTGAGTGACTGGAAGGGCTTGAGTGGGGTCCAGAACAAAAGAAGGCTCTGCAACAGGGCGAGGCTGCTGGGAAAGCTGCTCTGTCACTGGGCCATATGATCCAGCAGATCCAATGGAGCTTGAGGTGTCAGTAGTAGATAGGGATGCTGTTTGGAGCCTTGGTAGGCCTTCATAGGTGAATCACAGTGGATGCTTCTAGGATTTTGGAGCAAGGCCCTACGATCTTCTGCAGATAACTATTCTCCTTTTAAGAGATGGCTCTTGGCCTATTACTGGGCTTTGGTAGATAGTGAATGTTTGACTATGGGTAAACAAGTCACCATACAACCTAAACTGCCTATCATAAACTGGGTGTTTTCTGACCCATCTAGCCATGAAGTGGGGCATGCACAGCAGCATTCCAGCATCAAATGGAAGTGGTATATGTATGATCAGGCTGGAGCAGGTCCAGAAGGCACAAGTAAGTACATGAGGAAGCGGCTTAAATGCCCATGGTCCCCACTCCTGTCACCCTGCCTTCTTTCCCCCAGCCTGCACCAATGGCCTTATGGGGAATTCCTTATGATCAGATGACAGAGGAAGAGAAGACAAGGGCCTGGTTTACAGATGATTCTGCATGATACACAGGCACCACCTGAAAGTGGACAGCTAGAGCATTACAGCACCTTTCTAGGACATTCTTGAAGGACAGTGGTGAAGAGAAATCTTCCCAGTGGGCAGAACTTAGAGCAGTGCACCTAGTTGTGCATTTTGCTTGGAAGGAGAAATGGCCAGATGTGTGATTATATACTGATTCATGGGCTGTATTCAGTGGTGTGGCTGGAAGGTCAGGGACTTGGAAGAAGCATAATTCTATAATTGGTGACAAAGAAATTTGGGTAAGAGGTATGTGGATGGACCTCTTTGAGTGGTAAACAACTGAAGACATTTGTATCTCATGTGAGTGGTCACCAAAGGGTGAGTTCAGCAGGGGAGGATTTTAATAATCAAGTGGATAGAATGACTCATTCTGTGGACACCATTCAGCCTCCTTCCCAAGCCACCCCGTCATCACCCAATGGGCCCATGAACAAAGTGGCCATGGTAGTAGGAATGGAGGTTACGTATGGGCTCGGCACCATGGATTTCCACACTCTAAAGCTGACCTGGCTATGGCCACTGCTGAATGCCCAATTTGCCAGCAGCAGAAACCAACACCTCGATATGTCCTCAATATGGCACAATTCCTTGGGGTGTTTAGCCAGCTACTTGGTGGCAGGTTGATTATACTGGACCTCTTCCATCATGGAAAGGGCAGCTGTTTGTCCTCATCAGAATAAACAATTACTCTAGATATGTGTTTGCATATCCTGCAAGCAATGTTTCTGCCAAGACTACCATCCGTGGACTCATGGAAGGCTTATCCACTGCCACGGTATTCCACACAGCATTGCCTCTGACCAAGGCACTCACTTTATGGCTAAACAAATACAGCAGTGGACTCATGCTCATGGAATTCACTGGTCTTACCATGTTCCCCATCATCCTGAAGCAGCTGGATTGAGAGAATGGTGAAATGGCCTTTTGAAGTCACAATTACAATGCCAACTAGGTGACAATATTTTGCAGGGCTGGGCCAAAGTTCTCCAGAAGGCTGTGTATGCTTTGAATCAAGGGGTGGAAGTGGAAGTGGCATTACTCATCATCACCTCTTGAGCCACAGGTAAAATTTTTCTTCCTCTTCCTGCAACATTAAGCTCTGCTGGCCTAGGGGTATTAGCTCCAGAGGGAGGAATGCTACTACCAGGAGACACAAAAATGATTCCACTAAACTGGAAGCTAAGATTGCCACCTGGATTGCCACCTGGACACTTTCAGCTCCTCCTACCTCTAAGTCAACAGGCTAAGAAGGGAGTTAGAGTGTTGGCTGGAGTGACTGACCCAGAATATCAAGATGAAATCAGTCTACTCCTCCACAATAGAGGTAAGAAAGAGCATGCATAGAATTCAGGAGATCCTTTAGGGTGTCTCTTAGTATTACCATGGTGTGTGATTAAGGTCAATGGGAAACTACAACAACCCAATTCAGGCAGGATTACAAATGGCTCAGACATTTTGGGAATAAAGGTTTGGGTCCCTCCACCAGGTAAAAAAAAACCATAACTTGCTGAGGTGCTTGCTGAATGCAAAGGCAATATAAAATGAATGGTAGAAAAAGGTATTCATCAATACCAGCTACGACCACATGACCAGTTGCAGAAAAGAGAACTGTAATTGTCATGAATATTTCCTACTTATTTTGTTAAGAATATATTTGTGCACCTATACACTTGTACTAATAGCTTCATTTTATTTCCTTTCTTTTTCCTTTACCGTGTGATATATGATTTATTGACTTTATATTAGCATTTAAGTGTTGTTAACTTTATGAAATAGCATTTAGGTTAAGGATTAGTTTGCTTCCATTTGTACAAAGGATAGCTGTATTATGTTAGGCATGATTATAACCTTAATATTGTCTTTATTTGAAGATTATGTATAATTTCAGGAGATGTACATGGGTTCAAGTTGACAAGGGGTGGACTTGTGGTAGTTAATATTGATTGTCAACTTGATTGGATTGAAGGATGCAAAATATTGTTCCTGGGTATGTCTGTAAGGGTGTTGCCAAAGGAGATTAATATTTGAGTCAGTGGACTGGGAGAGGCAGACCAACCCTCAATCAGGTAGGTACCATCTAATCAGCTGCCAGTGCAGCTAGAATATAGCAAGAAGCTAGAAGGACTTGACTTGCTAAGTCTTCAGGCCTTCATCTTTCTCCCGTGCTGGATGCTTCCTGCCCTTGAATATCTGATTCCAAGTTACTCAGCTTTTGGACTCTTGGACTTACACAAGTGGTTTTCCAGGGTCTCCCGGGCCTTTGACCGTAGACTGAAGGCTGCACTGTTGACTTCCCTACTTTTGAGGTTTTGGGACTCGGACTGATCCACCACTGGCTTCCTTGCTCCTCAACTTGCAGACGGTGTATTGTGGGACTTTACTTTTGATCGTGTGAGTCAATTCTCCTAAAAAACTCCCCCTTTTATAAACATATATTCTATTAGTTCTGCCCCTTTAGAGAACCCTGACTAATACAGGCAATAACATTCATTCTTTATAAAAGCAATGTGGCAATTAATAAAAACCTAAGCTTAAGAGTTTTTCTTTTAAAAATAAACAAAGAGGCCGGGCGCAGTGGCTCACGCCTGTAATCCCAGCACTTTGGGAGGCCGAGGCAGGCAGATCACAAGGTCAAGAGATCAAGACCATCCTGGCCAACATGGTGAAACCCCGTCTCTACCAAAAATACAAAAATTAGCCAGGTGTGGTGGCATGCGCCTGTGGTCCCAGTTTCTCGGGAGGGTGAGGCGGAAGAATCGCTTGAACCCAGGAGGCGGAGGTTGCAGTGAGCCAAGATTTCGCCACTGCACTCCAGCCTGGCAACAGAGCAAGACTCCATCTCAAAATAATAATAATTATTAATAATAATAATAATAAAATAAAGAAAGAAAGAAAATAGGAAAATTGAAATTTAAAACAGTTATAGAAATTAGGGTTCTGATTATTTTATTTCCATGTCATATCTAAGGCTTCTCCATCAGTGCCATATTCTCCTTGGAACTCTTCATCATTTATTTCAGGAAGAATATAGAGCATGAAACAGAAAGTGTGACACCTTCCCCCATCTTCTTATTTTATAAGATTTCTGGCATCTTATATTGCAAAACAGACTGATAAACAACATCAAGAGAAAATGTGCTGAAAGTCAATGTTTACTGTCATATATAGCCAAGTTCAAAGGGCTCTACTCCAAGTCATTGATTCATTTGAAATCAAGTGGGAAACTTTGGAAACTACATTTATTATTACTAGTTTTGTATTTTGTACTAGTTAACCAGAGAAAAATAATGCAAAATGTTGTATATTGCTTGATTTTTTTCTGTTCCACAAATAACTAAAATAATTCTTTGTAAATGTTTTTAAAAATATTTTTTAAGATTCTAACAACCAGTCAAGTCTAATTAGAGAGAAGATTAAGTAAAAAGCAGTATTTCCTCTTCTTGAGCTTTATTAAAGCATATATTCCTTAACTATAACCATCTTTGACAAGGAAATATTTATTTTAAATAAGTATATTACATTCTTGGTAGAATGTATCAGAGTGAATTAAAATGTTGCAAATTCTCATCTGATACACTCAGATGTATCAGAGTGAATTAAAAAGTTGCAAATTCTTGGGCTTCCCCCTGGCAGTTATATTTTTGGCTTTGCCCTCTGTGAGTAATGGAATAATTTCTGGTCTTTACAGAGATTTTTTTTTAAGCCACAAAGGTCTGAAAGGTTATTTCATATGTATCTAGGAAATTATGTGTATCTTCATAGAGTCTAGCCAGGAAACAGAAACCACCTGAGTAGTTAAAGAGACTTTAATGCAGAAAATCGATTCCCTAGGTGATGAAAAAGCTGAGAAACCAAACAGAGGACAGTGGGCCAATGCAAAGATTCATAACAGCAAGAAGCCACCCTGACCCATGACTGAACGCAGTGTTACTGGCACTAGGGGAAGCTGGAACCATAACTGGTTTGCCTGCCAAGAGCTGAATTCATAAAGCTGTTGGAAGGCAGGGGAAGAAGAGAGATACCCTGGCTTCTTCCTCCTCACCACCTTCTCCATAATCTATTTGAAGCCACTGAGCATGGGAAACACAACTGCAGAGATTAATGTCCCTTAATGCAGAGCAGGGGAAAGGCAGGGAAAGGATGAAAGGGCAAACAGATCCAGAATGTTCTTATCATGGAATTTCCTACTAAAGTAGAAAACTTGTGAGAGAGTCAGAGAGGGGCTGGTGTTGGAGAAAGGTAACATGGAATTATCTGGCCATTTATGATTTGGAAGAGGACACAAAATGGACCTGTTAGTTTTATTTACTCTTTTGCAAGAGAATAATCAATGTATTTGGGACTGAGATGAGCTATTCTGTTTCTTGATTTTGTATCACATACTAGATTTATCAATGCTACTATCATCTTAATTTTTCAGTTAGACACCTGGGGGCAGGGACCATAATCTTCATCTGTTTTACCACAAACTTTTCGTATCCCAGTACGATGTCATGATGTTCTAGTGGTGTGTATACACACACCTACAAACACACATTTTAAATAACAGAAACATGATGGAATATAAAATGTGATGGCTACAGGAATCAGTGATGCAAATTCTGAAATATAAGTAAAATCTAATGTTCTGTGAGAGTGTAAAATTCCATCTTATTCATCAAGACACTTTTAATATAATAATGACATTTGTGTCTTCGTGGGAGATCTATTACAATGAGGTCAGATTTTGCTTCCCAAGCTATTTTGGTCAAGAGGCCACACCTTAGTCACTGATAGATTTGCTGAAGCCAACGGAAACAAGTTGAACAGGAGACAGGAGAGTGTCTGACTACAGTAGATCATGAACAAGGATAGAAAAGGGATCTTTAGGGCCTCTGGGAAACACCAGCTAGTTCATGTTCACTGAAGTTCAGGAATGAACTGTGCAAAACTATTAAGAGTATATTAGTACCCTTCATCTGATCTTGACAGGAGAATATTTGGTGATAAAAAAGACAGACAGATTAAGCTACATCTGGGTTAACTTTCCCAAATAGCAAATTGGCAGACAGCCTGGAAACAATGTAAATTCTGCTTCATTAAAATTACAATCACAGTTGATTTTTTTTCTACCTAGCTGGCTATTGGGAAATAAAATGTCAATGGCTGCATGGCTTATGTAAAAGATAACACATAGTAAACCTGCAAAAAAATTCCTACAGATGGGACTGGAGGCAACCATGTAAACCATGTTGGAGAATGGGGCTGAGAGGAACAGCGACAAAGGCTGGCCCCCTCCAGAGGTCTCATATACTCATGAAATGATGTTCTATTAAAAGGTCAAGAAAAGAAGCTTGCCTGACAATAAGCTCTTTTTTTTTTTTTTTTGGAAAGGTAAATAAGAGCTGACTTGCATATTGAATAAACACAGAAACATTTTCTAGTATAGTTTTCATCAACCAAAAATTGGCATATAATGACTTTTTTTGTATAAACATTTTTTTCTCCCACTATGAACTCAGAACTCAAAGGAGCACTTTTCAACAAAAATGACAATGTAATATTTTCTCTCTCAACTTTGAATAAAAGTCAAATAAATAATATCATAATGTGTGTCTATGGCATCGAATGCATATAGATTAACTCTTTCTAGAAGACGCCTAAAGGCAAAAAAAAAAAAAAAAAAAACCCGTCAAAATTGACTTTTCTTTTAGGTCAATGTATCCAGTAATACTCTGGGATCAAGTCAAGATAGAAAAATTGGGAGGCTGAATTCATGAGAGAAAGGTAAAATGCATTTATTTTGCATACGGAAATTGGCTTGTTCTTTTCATGGTATTTCAGAGGGAAGCGCCACTTCAGAGTGAACATGAATATTTCCCTCTCAGTCGCAAGCTGCCAGAAATGCACCGAAATGGACAATGAACACAAACATCATGCCTTTTACGAGAAGCGTATGGCCATAGAAGTTGCTGCTGATGCTGACTGAAGAGTGAAAAGTTTATGTCATCTGAATCAGTGATGGGAACTGCAAACAAGGTTTCCTCATGAAGCAGAATGTCTTGACCCATGGCTGTGTTTACTGTTACTAAGTTAGCAGAGTTCCTGTCATATGCCAAGGAGAACTGCAGAAAGTACAAATCTGTTTGAGGTTGCATTGTGGATGTCAATTTGACTGCTCTTAGTTTGGTTATTGTAAAAAAAATTTGAAAAGTTGGGGGAGAGGAGGATATTCTTGGACTGACTGATAATACTATGCCTTATCACCTAGGGCCCAAGAGAGGTAGCAGAATCTGCTAAGTTTTCAAATATCTCTAAAAAGATGAGACTTACCATATGTTGTGAGAAAGTCCCTAAACAAAGAAGGTAAGAAACTCAGGACCAGACTGCCCAAGATTCAGCATCCTGTTATTCCATGTGTTCTGCAACACAAAACATCCACATACTGCTCTGAAGACACAGTTTGCTAGGAAAAATAAGTAAGAAGCTGCAGAATATGCTAAACTTTTGACCAAGAGAATGGGAAACCAAAGAGAAATGCCAGGAACAAGTCCCCAAGGGGCAGAGGCTGTTCTCTCTAAGATCTTCTACCCTGACCTTGAATCCAGTAAAAAATAAGATTTTCTAAGAGTGGCAAATAAATAGGATCAGATTATTTTTAAAATAAAAAATATAGAAAGTCTGGGTAAAATTCAGTGGTAAAAATGTAGGTTTTTTTCAAACACAAATACCATAAATAAGGTTAAAGGAAAAAGAATGGGAAAATAGATTTACAGCACATATAAGAAACAGAAGATTATTTTTTCAGTAAGCTTCTACACGTTAATAAGGAAAAGACAAAGACTATGATACAAGAACTTCACAGAGGTAGAAATAAAAATGACAAATAAACCCATGAAAAGATGTTCTGTTCACTAGCAGCCAAGGGTATGGATATTGAAAGCATTTTATACCTTTCAAGTTAGCAAAACAAAAATTTAATTTGATATTGTATAAACAAGTTCAAATGGCCATATGTCACTTGAATTAGGCTTGCTTAAGTAGAATTTCTTGAGGAATACTCAGGGGGCAGGAGCAATAGCTGGTGCTGTAGGGCACTACACAGCAGCCCAGTAGAGCCTAACTCTCACGTCTGGAAAGGGACTCAGATCTTTGGGCCATGATGCTTTTATGTTGCAGGATTAGGGAAACACCAACTTCATTCCAGGATAAGTTGGGGGCAGGTGGGCATTAAAAGCCAGGATTCAACAGCAACATGATATGTAAGAACCATTGTTAGAATTTTAAACTGCTAGTTTGGTGTTCTTGTTTTGGGAAGAATGTCAGCCCCTTTCTTGGGAACTAGGTAGGAGAGATATAAACTTTACACCTATAGCTCACATTGTGGTAAGTTAGCAAAGAATTCACCCCATCCACATTCATGGTTGCAGAAGTATTGGTCTCTCAGCCGGCATGATGGGGTGAGGAAGTGGGGTTCAAGCTTTGAGACTGACAGGTACTGATTACCCTAAACAAAGACTGTATATCCAGTTTCCATGGGGCCTTGCAGAAGTCCAGGTCTCTCTTTGGAAAGCCAGAATATAGGGGATTAGTCTTGGACAAATTAATCCTTATTTCTCACAAGGGTTAGCAAGAGTGTGGGGGACATGGTAGTCCCATACAAGAGAAACAGGGGTTTAAAATTTCACGACTGTTTTGGGAGTGAAGAGAACCATTCTGTAGTGTCAGACAATATTCCAAGCAGATTGCAAGACTCCAAAGAGGAATAACTACAATTTTCCTACTCTCCAGAGGTCACGTTTAAAGTACGATTTTAAAAAGCTGTAGAGTTATGTTTGCCTGAATGAACTGTGTGGCTTGGACGATGGGAGTTTTAGTAATAACCAGTGGAGACAGATAAACAATGTCCATAGGATCACCAAAACACCTTCCAACTTGGTTATGATATTAGATTCCTGGTGTAACCCTGGAGTGGAAGAGATTCAAGAACAACAGATAATGTTGCCCAACAGCACGATGGGAAGGGGAACTGAGCTAATTCTGGAAAAATAATAAAGAACTGCTATATTTCTTATACAAAAAATACAAAGTTAAAATTCAAGAAAATATTATTTTACTTTATCTTTTCACATATTATGTCTCATTCTAGAGGAATGAATATAATTTTATAAATTCTTCTATGATTTGCTAATGTTTCATAGTGGCCATGAACATTCAAAGTGAAACCAAGCAGGTTTCAAATTACTCTTTAAGTGAGTGCCTGAGGTATGATTTTTAATCTTTTAAGACTTCGTTTCTGCAAGTATAA
Organism: Aotus nancymaae; assembly: GCF_030222135.1. Lineage (NCBI taxonomy): Eukaryota > Metazoa > Chordata > Mammalia > Primates > Aotidae > Aotus > Aotus nancymaae. Next base: position 24,237,062 of record NW_026988422.1, on the reverse strand, counting down.
AATAGAGATGATCTATTGGTTGTCATTAAGCATTAATATTAATAAGACAATGTTTATAAAGCATTTGGCACAGTGCTCCAAGTCAGTGGAACTTTAAGAGTACTCTAAGGGCAATATTCCTATTACAGAAGACTGAGAAAACAGAAAAAAGGGGAACAGATCACCAAAAACCTGATTACTCCAGCATAGTGCAATCTTTTGGATAATAATTTACTTTTACAGTGGAATTTTTACTTTTGGGGATTGTTTTGTTGTAGTTGTGCCAGTTTCATGAGGGCAGAGACTATGAACCTCAGCATTTAACATAGTCAATGAAAAAAATATTATTGCATTAATGAGTCAGTCAATAAATTGGAGGTAATTTGTGGGTAGTTTTCGTATTTTCATTTTATAATAAAATGCTAGACATTCTCAAACAGACATGAATGTTCTTTTTTATTATTGCATTTTAGGTTTTGGGGTACATGTGCAAAACATGCAAGATTGTTGCATAGGTGCATACGTGGCAGTGTGATTTGCTGCCTTCCTCCCCTTCACCTATATGTGGCATTTCTCCCCATGCTATCTCTCCCCAACTCCCCACCCCCGCTGTCGCCCCCACTCCCCACCCAACAGACCCCAGTGTATAGTGCTCCCCTCCCTGTGTTCGTGTGTTCCCATTATTCAACATCCATCTATGAGTGAGAACATGCGGTGTTTGATTTTGTGTTCTTGTGTCAGTTTTCTGAGAATGATGGTTTCCAGGTTCATCCATGTCCCTACAAAGTACGCGAACTCATCATTTTTGATGGCTGCATAATATTCCATGGTGTATATGTGCCACATTTTCCCTGTCCAGTCTATCATCGATGGGCATTTGGGTTGGTTCCAGGTCTTTGCTATTGTAAACTGTGCTGCAATGAACATTCATATGCATATGTCCTTAGAGTAGAACGATTTATAATTTTTTGGCTATATGCCCAGTAATGGGATTGCTGGGTCAAATGGAATTTCTACTTCTAGGTCCTTGAGGAATAGCCACACTGTCTTCCACAATGGTTGAACTAATTTACACTCCCACCAACAGTGTAAAAGTGTTCCTATTTCTCCACATCCTCTCCAGCATCTGTTGTCTCCAGATTTTTTAATGATTGCCATTCTAACTGGCATGAGATGGTATCTCAATGTAGTTTTGATTTGCATTTCTCTAATGACCAGTGATGATGAGCATTTTTTCATATGCTTGTTGGCCTCATGTATGTCTTCTTTTGTAAAGTATCTGTTCATATCCTTTGCCCACTTTTGAATGGGCTTGTTTGTTTTTTTCTTGTAAATCTGTTTTAGTTTGTTGTAAATTCTGGATATCAGCCCTTTGTCAGATGGGTAGGCTGCAAAAATTTTTTCACATTCTGTTGGTTGCCGATTCACTCTAATGACTGTTTCTTTTGCCATGCAGAAGCTGTGGAGTTTGATTAGGTCCCATTTGTCTAAAAAAGGTTTCTGATGTAGTTTTCAACAAATCAAGATTTTCATTTTTAAGTTGTCTTGACTATTAATTCAAAATATCCCAAAAGTGTGATTAGGCAGCCTCAAATATGTGAAAATTATTTCTCATTTTAAACCCCTCCAAGTATTTTATTATTATTCCTAATATGTGTAAATAAAGGTAAGTTTTTACATGAGTTTTACTGAGATCCAATTGCTTTATATATATGAAAAGTCAATTTCTCTTTTCTATTTAAAAATAATATGGCAATATACTTGTGGAATTCCTAGCTTAAGATTCTTGAAACCCATGTTTTTTCCTCCAAAAATTTTCTAATAGTCTCTCAAATACCAATAAAGTTATTGCTTTAGCAAGAGGCAAATCATTGCTTTCCATTATGATTTTGTCTTTTCCTAGGTAGAGTTTATTTCCTTTCTGTTATTAGTAAGAAAATGACTTAAAAGTAGCTCATGCCACTTATCTCCTAGCTCAGTATTCATTTGCAATGTCTGTGATATGGACAAGAGACTGCTTACAATTTAAAAACATAAAAACTGAACCTAGGGGAATTAGGGCAATCTCTAGAAGGCATGCTGGGCCTCTGATGGGAGTATCTGCAGCTGCTGACCCATCCATCTCTTGCCACTTTTTTTTCTCTCCTCTCACACATACCCTGTCTGAATCTTTCTACAGCAACCAGTCAAGCTTTCTTCTCCTTCCTCTGGATTAATAATTACTTTGCACTCCAGTGAGATTCATTTTTCCCCACATTCTGAAAGTAAGTCTCAATAATAACATAGACAAAATTGACATGCATAATTATCCTTGATCCATGAATTAGTCCCTTTCTTTCTTCACTTATTAATCTGTCTGGCCATTTTACCTGCTTCAACAAAAGATTCTTGGGGTTAGAAAACACAAATTAAATTTTGGTTTTAGTTTTCATCATTGAATCCTGATTGAATAAAAAGCCAAAGTTTTATAGACTTAGAGAAAGCATGCTTAGAATTTCCTTTTGCAGAATATATCTGAGTATTATTTGAAAACAGTGTATATAACTGGCTCATATCAGAAATATTGAAAAACAAAAAGTATATAAAAAGACAGTTTTATCTCTATCAGTATAAGGTGCTTCTTTATAATAAATAACTCGAAAAAATTTAAAAACCTAAAAATTAATGAACTCATCTTTTGAATCTTTCTTCATTTAAAACATGGAATAAAGCAACTTCCTTCAGTACTCCCTCAACCCTATTGCCCTTCATCCTCTTTATTAATATCATTTGAATGTTTAGTTTTATTTAATATTACAATATTATTTTAAACATTTAGTACTTTTTCTTAAAAATCACTTTGACATTTGTGTTGTGCATTATAATTACAATAATTTTTTCTATCACTGCCTCTTTCACTGAATGAATACAATGCTAATTAAAAGTCATATTAACACCCGACTACTTCATTCTTTAATACTTAATTGTGATTCCTTAGTTTTTATGTATTTCTTTTTAAAGTAACTTCTTTTCATAAGGATTATTTAAATTAATGGACTTTCAAATACTCTTTTTAAAATTGACATATAATGATTTTATTTATTTATGAGATAGAATGTGGTATTACATTGTATAATAATCAAATCAAGGTATTTAGCATATTCATCAACATTTATCATTTCTTTTTGGGGATAACATTCAAAATCCACTCTTCTAGTTATTCTGAAATATACAATACTGTTAACTATAGTCACTCTACTGTGCAATATAAAACATCAGAACTTATTTCTCCTGTTTAACTATAACTTTGTTCCAGAAATTATTCCTCCCCTCTAACTGCAACTTGTCTCCACTGACCAATCATTCTCTACTCCCCATCTTCTTATCTAACTCTGGTAACTACTATTCTACTCTGTACTTCTGAGATCAACTTGTTTAGATTCTACATATGAGTAAGATCATATAGTATTTGTCTTTCTGTGTCTGGCTTATTTCACTAAACATAATGTCCTTAAGTATATCCATGTCACCATAAATTCCAAGATTTCATTCTTTTTTATGCCTGAATAGCACTCCATTGCATATAGATACCCACATTTTCTTCATCCATTAATAGACACTTAGGTTGATTCTATAACTTGGCTATTGTGAATACTTTTTCAATAAACATGGACTGCAACTATCTCTTCAACATACTAACATTATTTTCTTTGAACATATACCCAAGACTGCAATTGCTGGATTATGAGGTAATTCTATTTTTTTTTTGAGAAATCAACATATTGTTTTCTATAATGGCAGTACTAATTCACATTCACACCAAAAGTATAAGTGTTTCCTTTATTCTATATCCACACCAGCATTTGTTATATTTTATCTTTTTAAAAACAGCTATTCTAATTAGTTGAAGTGATATCTCACTGCGGTTTCAAATGGCATTTCCATGATGGTTAGTGATATTGAGCATTTTTTCATAAACTTATTGATGATTTCTGTATCTTCTCTTTTGAGAAATGTATAGTTGAGCTTTCTCTCTTTTTAAAATCAGGTTTCCTTTTTTGATATTGAGTTGCTTGATTTCCTTATATATTCTGAATATTAGTCCCTTGTTGTGTACATAGTGTTTGACATATTATGTAGTTTGTCATATACGGCTTTTATTGTTTTGACGTATGTTCCTTCTATATCTAGTTTGTTGAGGTTTTTATCATGCAGTAATGTTAAATTTTATCAAGCACTTTTTCTAGATCTATTGGAATGATGATATGATGTCTGTCCTTGATTCTGTTAATGTGTTGTCACATTTATTGATTTGCATATGTTGAACCAATCTTGCATCGCTGGAATGAATCCTACTTGATCATGGTGAACGACCTTTTTACTATGCTGTTGAATTTAGTCTACAAGTATTTTGTTGAAGATTTCTGTGTCAATTGTTCATCAGTGATACTGGCCTGCAGTTTTCTTTTTTTGTTGTGTCCTTGTATGGCTTTCACATGAGGGTAATGCTGGCCTTGTAGAATGAGTTAGGAAGAATCCTCTCAGCTTCAATTTCTTGGAATAGTGAAAAGAATTGGTATTAGTACCTTTTTAAATGTTTGGTAGAAGTGAGCAGGGAAGCCATTCTGTCCTCAGCTTTTCTTTGAATGGTGGTTTTTTATTACTGAGCCAATCTCATTAGTGGTTATTGATCTGTTTAGGTTTTCTATATCCTCATGATTCAATTTTGGTTGAAGTTCTATGTTTCCAGGAATTTGCCCATTTCTTCAAATTTTTCCTATTTGTTAGCAAGTAGGTGTTCATAATAGTTTCTTATCATTCTTTATTTTTCTGTGGGGACAATTTGTAGTATCTTTGCTTTTTGTCTCTGATTTTATTTATTTGGATCTTCTCTTTTTTTCTTAGTCTAGCTAAAGTTTGCCAATTTTTAAATTTTTATTCATTTTGTTTTGTTTGTATTTTTAAAGTCTATTCCATTTACTTGTTTTCTGATTTTAATTATTTCTTTTCTTGTACTACCTTGGGATTCTTCTTGTTTTTCTAGTTCCTTGAGGTGCAATGTTAAGTTGTTTATTTGAGATCTTTCTTCTTTTTTATGTAGTTGTTTGTTATTACATAACAATTACCTTATAGGTTTTGGTATATTGTGTTTTTGTTTCATCCCCTTTTTATTTTTTTCATTGAGCCATTGGTGGTTCAGGAGCATGCTGTTTCATTTCCATGTATTTTTAGTCTCTAATGTTTCTTTAGCTACTGAATTCTAGTTTTATACCATTGTGTTCAGAAAAGATACTTGGTATGGTTTCAATCTTTATGTTTGTTAAGACTTATTTTGTGGAATAAAATACGATGTATCTAGGAGAACATTCCAAGTGAAGTTGAGAAGAATGAGTATTCTGTAGCTGTTGGATAGAATGCTCTGTATACGGCTGTTAGGCACATTCGATCTAAGGTGCAGCTTAAAATCACTGTTTCTTTGTTGAGTATCTAACAGAATGCACTGTCCATTGCTGAAAGTGGGATGTTAATGCTCCCTCCTATTGTTGTACTGAAGTCTATCCCTCCTTTGAAATCTACTAATATTTGCCCTATATATTTAGGTGATTCAATGTTGAAAGCATATATATTTACAACTGTTATATCCTCTTAATTGATCTCTTTATCATTACATTATTAAGTTACAATGATATTATTTGTCTCCAGTTTTTGACATAGTCTATTTTATTTGACATAGTCACTCTTGCTCTTTTTGGCTTCCATTTGCATGGAATATCTTTTTTCACACCTTCACTTTCTGTGTCCTTACAGGTGTCCTACAAGTAAGAATTATAGGCAGGATATTGCTGTGTCTTGGCTTTTTTGTTTCTTTGTTTTTGATTTTATCAATTTAGCCAATCTATGTTTCTTAACTAGAGAATGTAATGCATTTATATTCAAGATAATTATTGATAAGAGTTTACTACTACCATTTTGTCAATTATTTTCTAGCTGGTTCTAGAGCCTTTATTTTTTCATCTTTTACTATCTTCCTTTTTGGATAAATGATTTTCTCTAGTAGAATTTTTGATTCCTTGGTTTTTATTTTTAATGAATCTATTGTAAGATTTGCTTTGCAGTTACCATGAGGTTTCTTTTGCATTTGATCTCTTGGGTGGTATGGACTGAATATTTGTGTCCTCTTAAAATGCTAAAATCCTAACCCCCGAGATGACGATATTAGAAGGTGGAGGACTTTGGGAGTTGCTTAGGTCATGAGGGAAGAGTCCTTATAAATGGGATTCATTTCCTTATAACAGAGGACTGAGAGAGCTCCTAGTCCTTTCCACCATGAGATAACAGTGAAAAGGCGATCATCTATGAACCAGAAAGCCGACTCTTACCAGACACTGAATCTGTTAACACCTTAATCTTGGACTTCCCACTCTCTAGAACTGTGTAAATAAATTTCTATTGTTTATAAAACAACCAGTCTATGGTAGTTTGTTATAGCAGTGCAAATGGGTAAGGTATTTGGCAAATAAATAGATTGTGTCATCTTTCTAATTAATATATTCAGGAAACTCTATCCAGGAATCTAGGTGATACTGCCAGTACAGACAGTTCAGCCACATATTTTAGGCCCCAGAGTAAATTCCAGAGGGCCAATTATTCAGCTAGTATGACTATACTAAATCAATTACTTAAGTGCTACTCTCTTCTTTGCAAGCACAATCATGGACAAAGACACATAAAATAATCTTTTAAATATAGATGAAGCAATAACATCACTGAAAAGTTTATTTTTGCCCAATCACTTGAGTAAATTTCCAGGAGGAGATGAGCATGATTATGATGCCATCTTGGTTCATAAATTGCTGTTTTTATGAAGAACTCAAAGATAATTAATAGTGCAAATGACATAAAGATTGAAATAAAATCAGTTCATATGAGGTGCTATAATTGTAAATTATGTTGAAATTGCAAGTTCTAATCTTTTAGACAACAACACTAAAGTTTTCCTTTTGTGCAACCTACTGATTACTCTATCTTAAAACACTTTATTACTTTATCCCTTTTGTTAGGACTCATGTGAGAGTCTTATTATATGCTCTCATAAGAAAATGTATGAGAAAATAAAAAGAAGGGAAGAATGTAGATCAAAGTCTATCTAAAAAGAGAGACTGAGAAGGTAATATTTTCCTAGCATAAGGTTCCAATGCTCAAGTAAAGCTGGTATTTGAAGCCATCCAAGAAAACAGTCAGAAAATGATGTACTTTGAATACCTCTTTTCTTCCCTAGAGGTGTAAAAGGATGCCATGTGGGATCCTTTCACTTTGGAGGGATTCCAGAGAAATATCTCACCAAGGTTTCATAACAGATAGGGGGCCAAATGCATGCTGGATAATATTCTTGTGGTGTGTGAAGATGGTGTTAAAGAGCCAGAAAAGTCATTTTCAGGTTTCTTGAGCCAGTTAAGAAACACACACACACACACACACACACACACACACACACACACAGTGTCAAACCTGACAGGATTCCACATGAGTTTCAATATTTTAGAATACCCAACCTGTACCGACATCATTCCACTTCCTCATGGAGACAAGGCTGTGTTGGTGCTAGCCTCTCATGACCCATGAAAAACACCACCAGCCAGAAATAGAATTGAGAGGGGGCTGGAAATGCGTAGTTTGGGCTTCTGGCACCAAAATGATGTATTAGAACTCATGAGAAACTGTTGTAGGACTTTTAATACGTGTAAGATAACGATTTTAAAAAAGTTCCCACTGATAAAATAGAGGGCACCTAACAAAGGTTTATTAGCATTGGCCACCAATATATTCTTCTATTGCAGTGCTTAGACATTTGTTTAAAATGAAGGGGGAAATAAACTGAAGAGAAGAAAAGGAGCAAATCCTTTGGAAAGCACAAAAGCCTCCAAACAGTTCCAATGTTAGAGTGTTACGATGTTAAAATATGAGACACATTATCAGGAGATGACATTATCAGAGATGAAAGTTCAAAGAGGACTCAGCTTTGTGTTGGATAAACAGGAACATATGCCCAGCTTCAGAAATATTTCAAATGTGTTGTGAAACTTCACTCAGTTGGGAGAGAAATGTTAGAGTTCAACTGTGAAAAATTCAGTTGCATATTTGAAAAAAGCAGGTGCTGGGAAAGACCGCAAACTTTCTAAGCGTGTCTGCACCATCCACCACAATAGCAAACATAATAAAAATGTTATTAAGGCCTAAAAAGGTTTTCTGAGCAATGGAGCAAATGAGTCTAAGTAGTATTTACTTATCATTGTGTAAATGCATTCCTCTAAGAGGAAAATAAAAACCAAAAAGAAGGAAATTGAGACACTGGAAATATTTCATTGTAGATTTTTATGGGAAATTTATAAAATCAAAGGAAATTTGGGTAGAAGTCACCACACATCAGGAATGAGTAATCTCTGCTGAGAAAGGTTAATTAGTTCATCAGAACAGTCCCAGTCAATAAATTTTGTTGATTTATGAGTTGTGATGGTCTAGGAGAGTATGCATGGCTGATCAGAAATCTTTTCTTAATCCTGTTACTAAAGGAATTAATATATTTACACTATGCTTCTTCTAAGTGGTTTATATTTCTATTTCTTTTATGTCCACTTTACTTTCCACTCATTTAATGAGTACAGTATTCCATGAATAGTGAAAGGGAGTCAATAAATTTTTATTGATTACTTAAACAAAAACTCACTATCTAAAACAAAGGGGAAGTCATGCAGTTCCAATCCTGTTGGAGAGCAGGACTGGCTCTGATTCAAATGCATGGGCCATTTCACCAGCTTCCTCACATTGCAGTGTGCTCCTCCTATATCCCAGACACACAAAGTCATCCCACTGCTGGGGCCACTCCACACACACTTACCCTGAGGACTTCCCCTGGGCCCCAACCCTCAACGCTAATATCTTACACCCTGGGCCGTTACTTTAACACTTTACAATTTACAAGTTGTCTGGGATAATATCCACATAGAAGCTGATGAGGATTTTCACAATCTAAGTGCTGCTGATTATAATTATTAATTTTGCCTTGTCCCTTATCTCGAAGCCATGAAACGCTTTCTCTTAATCTGGAAAGTTAATCCATGTTACCATTCCACTAGATTAAGGGGTTAACCTCCCAAATTAACATTTGCATTTCATTGTGAAAGAAAGAAAGAAGAAGTAGGCTAACAGGTTAGCAGAGTTGAGGGAAGCATTTCAGAATGGAGTCACTCTTGTTTTGAAACCCACATTGCTTACTCAATAACACCTTCTCCCCTTTGCAGACTTCCTGAAAACTCTGGCTCTCATTAAATATTTTGGAGAAAGCATTTAAAAATACAGTAAAAATCAAGTACACACATGCCCACACACACACACACATACACACATCTCATCATCATCCATGTATTATTCACTTCCTAGAATTAACAAATGCTATCAGTTTGTCACTTTGGTTCAATTTTTATTTTCATTTTTCGAAACGGTGTCTCACTCTGTTGCCCAGGCTGGAGTACAGTGGCTCCATCTCTGCTCTCTGCAACCTCTGCCTCCTAAGCTCAAGTGATTCTCTGGACTCAGCCTTCTGAGTAGCAGGGACTACAGGTGCTCATCACAACTCTGTCTATTTTTGTAGAGACAGAGCTTCACCTGTCTCTAGTGACACCACCATGTCACCCAGGCTGGTCTGAAACTCCTGAACTCAACTGATCCACTTGGCTCGGCCTTCCAAAATGTTGGGATGCAGATGTGAGCCATCGTGCATGGCCCAATTTTCTTTTTCAAAGGAGCATTTCAAATAAGTTGGAAACTACATTTGTTACTCCTTCTCATCCTTTCTCCCTCTCACCCTCACTCTCCAGAGATAATCATTATTTGATTTGTATCTTTCTAGGTCATTAAATAGATGTATCTATTTAGAAATAATATATTGTATTGCTTTGTGTGTTCTTTTAATTTTTCCTTAGTACACTCATGTTGTACATATTCTTCAACTTGCTTTTTATCCCTCAACATTGTATACTAGATTGTCCTATAAATAAACATGTAACCAGTTTGCTCACTTTAACTGCTATGTAACATTTTATATGACTGATGACACCATAGTTTATTTTTTAATTCCCCTATTAGATATTTCCAAATTTTCTCTATTTTAAACAATACTATATGAATATTCCATACACATCTTCGCACATGTGCCAGAACTCTCTTAGGGTGCTTATACCAACAAGTGGAATTGCTGGGTTATAGGGTATGAGTGCTTTCATTCTTACTATATAGTATCAATTGTTTCTTTAAAAGGAATTACATGAATTTACATTCCCACCAGCAATGTCTGATAGTTCCTCCTTTTGTTACAAACTCACCAACACTTTATATATCAGTCTTGTGTCATTGTTAAACCTACATAAAAAGGAGGAAACCGAGGGATCAAAAGGAGCCCTAGCTTGATCAAAGTCACACAGTTAACCCATAGCAGAGCCAGGATTTCCACCTTCCACAGCCCACACTCTACAACACTTCAGTCTACTAGCTCCCAATAATTTTTTCCTTGTAAGTAAATTAAATAAATGTAAACACTTAGCCTTTAGCCTATTGCCTCATATAAACAAATTCTATAAACATTACTTTTATTTCCCATAAAGACTAAACTTTTCAACTTTACTCCGAACTTGAATTTGCTCCCACAGATGAACTTGTATTCGTATGCTCCAACATCTTCTGTAGTACACTAGAATTGTCTATTCAACTGACATGTAATGAGGTAAATACAATTGTCACGTATTGAAAATCTTATTACCTACAGGCCTTAAACTTTGTCTTCACCTTCTCCTACTCCCCATCATTCTCCTTATCCTCATCCTTCAAAACTCTCTTAGGAAACCTCACATGATCAAAACTGTGCAAAGAAGTTAGGACTGTGAAAATGATGCATTTTAAATTTCTTCTACTTACCTACATGTAAAGTACCCAGTATAATGCCTGGAATATAGCATGTGTTCAAAAAATGCCAATTTTTGTTACTTGGATTCTTTGGTATCAGTGTGAAAGAAGATAATCCTTTCCACTTGGCAGGCTGACTTAAATTTCTGCTGCAGCATTAGTGGGATGTGGGGGTAAGACACAATGAGATATTAAAAGAAAAAAAAAATCACCTTCTCTTTTTCTTCCAACAGAGAAAGCATTTCACTTTCTTTCCCAAGGTAACTCCTCTACTTGTGTCCATTATTTTATCCACTTTTGCGTCTTCCAGGACCTTTCCTCCTCTTTCAAGTCTTCAGTCTTTCATCCTCTATAATTCTATTTTATTAACTTTAAGATACCATCAACTGCACACAATGAAAAATGTCATCAAAACAGGATAGCATGTTATTACTCAGATAGTGACATAGATTTTCATCATATATCACTGTTGAGCCTACATGAAAAGGGGGAAAAGAAACTTTGCACTTACAGTTTGATTTCTCACATACACAGGACTACTGATGTTGCTTTTCCATACAATCCTGTCCTCTGTGCTATCAAAAGTATTGGTCACACACCATTTCTTAAGGGTGCTCCTCTGTTGTTTCCAAGACTGTCTTTCAAATGCTTCACTCACCCTCCAAGCTTTGACATGCATGTGTTGACAGTGACTAAAAATCATGACTGCTGCCTCATTCAACAGCAACTGTAAAATGCATCCTGATTTCAGAAATATTAAAATGTGGACAAAAATTTACCACAGAAACAATAAAATGTAGTAGACTCATTTCCTCCAAATCTTATCCTGAATTATAGTTCCCTTAATTCCTACATGTTGTAGAAGGGACCCAGTGCAAGATAATTGAGTCATGGGGGCAGTTTCTCCCATACTGTTCTTGTGGTAGTGAATAAGTCTCATGAGATCTGATGGTTTTATCAGAGGAAACCCCTTTCGCTTGGCTCTCACTCTCTTGTCTGCTGCCATGTAAGATGTGCCTTTTGTCTTGTACCATGATTGTGAGGCCTCCCCAGCCATATGGAACTGTGAATCCATTAAACCTCTTTTTCTTTCTAAATTACTCAGTCTTGGGTATGTCTTTATCAGCATCATGAAAACATAATAATACATGCCTTAACCTTGCAATTCAAATTATAAAGATTTATCCTAACACCTCTATGCACAAAAGTTAGAAAACCTAGAAGAAATAGATAAATTCCTGAAAACATACAACCTCCCAAGATTGAACCAGAAAGAAATTGAATCCCTAAACACACTAACAAGTACTAAAATTGAAGCAGTAATAAAAAGCCTACCAACCAGAAAAATCCCAGGCAAGATAGATTTTCAGATGAATTCTACCAGATGTGTAAGGAAGACCTGGTACTATTCCTACTAAAACTGCTTTGAAAAATTAAAGAAGGGTCTCCTCCCTGACTCATTCTGTGAGGTCAACATCATCCCAAAACCTAGCAGAGACACAGACACATAAATAAAAGAAAACTTCATTTCAATATACTTAATGAATATAGATGCAAAAAATACTCTAAAAAATACTAGCAGATCAAATCAAGCAACACATCAAAAAGCTAATTCATCATGATCAAGTATTCTTTAACTCTGGAATGCAAGGTTGATTCAACATACACGAATCAATAAATGTGACTCATCACATAAACAGAACTGAAAAAAAAAAACACATGACCATCTTTTAGATGCAGAAAAGGCTTTTGATAAAATTCAATATCCCTTTATGTTAAAACCCCTCAACAAACGACATTGAAGTAACATACCTCAAAATAGTAAGAACCATCTATGAAGAACCCGCAGCCAACATTATACTGAATGGGCAAAATCTGGAAGCACTCCCTTTGAAAACTGAAACAAGACAAGAATGTCTTCTCTCACCACTCTTATATACAGTACTGGAAGTCCTAGCCAGAGAAGTCAGGCAAGAGAAAGAAAAGGCATCCAAATAGGAAGAAGGGAAGTCAAACTATCCCTTTTTGCAGATTATATGATTCTATACCTAGAATACCCTATAGTGTCTGTGCACACGTTCCTTGATCTGATAAACAACTTCAGCAAAGTTTCAAGATAGAAAATCAATGTATAAAAATCAGTAACACTCCTATACATCAGCAACATCCAAGCTGAGAGCCAAATGAAGAATGCAATTCCAATTACAATAGCCTCAAGAAGAATAAAATACCTAGGAATACAGCTAACCAAGAAGGTAAAAGACTTCTACAATGAGAATTACAAAACACTGCTAAAAGGAATCAGCCATGACACAAACAAATGGAAAAACATTACATGCTCATGGATAGGAAGAATCACTATTGTTTAAATGTCCATACTGCCCAAAGCAATTTACAGACTCAATGCAATTCCTATCAAACCACCAATGACGTTCTTCAGAGAATTAGAGAAAACAATTTTAAAATTCATATGACACTAAACAGAGCCCAAATAGCCAAGGCACTTCTAAGCAAAAAGAACAAAGCTGGTGGTATCACATAACCCTACTTCAAACTATACTACAAGTCTACAGTAACCAAAACAACATGATACTGGCACAAAAAGAGACACATAGACTAGTGAAACAGAAAAGAGAGTGCAGAAATTATGCTGCATGCCTACAATTATCTGGTCTTCAACAAAATTAGCAAAATAAGCAATGAATGAGGAAATAACTCCCTATTCCATAAATGGTGCTGGGATAACTGGTTAGCCATATATAGAAGATTGAAACTGGGTCCCTTTCTTACACCACCTACAAAAATCAACTCAAAATGGATAAAGACTTAAATGTAAAACCTCAAACTATAAAAACCCTGGAAGATAACCTAAGAAATACCACTCTGGACATAAGGCCTGACATGATGAAGATGCCAGAAACAATTGTAACAAAAACAAAAATTGATAAATGGGACTGAATTAAACTAAAGAGCTTCTGCAAAGCAAAACAAACAAACAACAACAAAAAAAAACCTATCAACAGCGTAAACAGACAACGTACAGAATGGGAGAAAATATTTGCAAACTATGCATCTGACAAAGGTCTAATATCCAGAATCTACAAGGATATATAAAGAAATTTACAAGCAAAAAAACAAACAACTTTCCTGCTAAAAAGTGGGCAAAGGAAATGAACAGACACTTTTCAAAAGAGGACATACAGGCAGCCAACAAGCATATGAAAAAATACTCCATGACACTAATCATTAGAGAAATGCAAATCAAAACCACAAAGAGATACCATCTCACACCAGTCAGATTGGATGACTACTATTAAAAAGTCAAGAAACAACAGATATTGGCAAGGTTGTGGAGGAAAGGAAACGCTTATACACTGTTGGTGGGAATATAAATTAGTTCATCCATTGTGGAAAGCAGCTTGGAGATTTCTCAAAGAACTTAAACAGACCTATCATTTGACCAAGCAATCTCATTATTGGGTATATGCCCAAAGGAATATAAATTATTCTATCATAAAGACATATGCATGTGTATATTTATCACAGCACTATTCACAATCACAAAGACATGGAATCAAACTGAATGTCTATCAACAGTAGATCGGATTTAAAAAAATGTGGTTCATACATACAATGGAATACCATGAAACCATTAAAAAGGAATGAGATGATGTCCTTTGAACCAACATAGACAGAGCTGGAGGCTGCTATTTCAAGCAAACTAATGTCAGAGGAGAAAACCAAATACTGCATAGTCTCACTTGTAAGTGGGAGCTAAATTTTAAGTACACATGGAAACAAAGGAAAAAATAGACACTGGGCTTTATTTGAGAGTGGAGGGTAGGAGGAGTGTGAAGATTGAAAAGCTACCTACTGGGTATTATGCTTATTACCTGGGTGACAAAATAATCTGTACACCAAACCCTGTGACACACAATTTACCTATGTAACAAACCTGCAAATGTTCCCTGAACCTAAAAGTTAAAACAAATTAGTTAGCCTAAGGTAGCAAGTAGAGAAGTACTCAAAGCTATAGACAGAAAGATGTTTGGCACAGTGATTTAGAGTAGTGAAACACCATAACAGTCTAAATGTTCAACTACAGCTGGTTAACAAATTGTGGTATATCCATTAAAAAATTATTTTTACTTGAGACAGGGTCTCACTCTGCTGCCCAGCCTGGAGTGCAATGGCATGATCATGGCTCACTGCAGCCTCAAACTCTTTGGACTCGGGTGAGCCTACTGAGTAGTTAGGACCAGAGGCACACACCACCATGCCCAGCTAATTTTTGTATGTTTTTGTAAAGACCGTTTTGCCACGTTGCCCAGGCTGGTCATGAACTCCTGGGATCATCAAGTGATCTGCCTGCCCTGGCCTTCCAAAGTGCTGGGATTACAGGCATGAGCAAGCACACATGACCTAAAAATTCTTTAACCAATAAAAGTTATGAGTTAGAGCTCTATTTACTGACATGATGTGGTAGAGAGAGTAATGCCTAGTAGTATTTCACTTGCTCCTTTCATTTCTTGTCTCCCTTGCAATTAGGTGAAGCCATGTAATTCATTCTAGCCAAAGAAACGTGGAAGAAAAGTGTGCCACTTACAGACTGAGGCAAATAAAAGCCCTTGTAAGATTTCCAGTTTCTCCCCTTAGAAATGGAAGAAGTAGGGCATTCCAAACACTGCAGCTACATGATGGAGTTTCCATCAGCTCAGGTCCCTGGGTAGGAATGTATGGCACAGAGCCCTCCATTAACCTGTTTATGATATGTAGCATGAATAAGAAATAAACTTGTATGGTATTAAACCACTTAGAGTTTGAGATTTTCATACTGCAACATAAATTGGCCAAGCCTTGCTAACCTAATACATATTCTAAAAGATTTATGACACATTACAAGTGTCAATGATATAATGTACATAAAGGTAATAGTTTTGCAAAACAGAATGACAGTATTTTGTTTCTTCTCATTTAAAAAATGAGTTCGTTAATTTTTTTTAACTTTAAGAATTTTTTTCCTTTGTAAAAAACTTTAGAACAAAATATATATCATGCTCAACAAAACTAGCTTCATTAATGAATAGATAGAAAACACCAAAACACACCTAAATTTTACCAGCTCTATTACAAGCCAATAGTTTTTAGAAATATGGAATACAAGGATGGACAAAGAAGACTGCTCACTCAATATCTGTGTGTTGGGGGGTAGTATGTGGACACTCAGATGTTCCAGCCCCAAAGCAACTGAAAGAAGATTCTTGGTGGCAGTAGGAAAGTTGTGGTATTGTACATGTGGGACAGAAAATTAAGAACAAATGTTCTCTCTATGGAAAATGCCTTGGGAGTAAATAATGAAGCTGGAGATGAAGAGCAGAACCCAGCTTTATCCAAGTAGCCGCAGAGGTAGCTGACTGAGTAGAGAATGTCATTTATATAAAGGTTTTATGGCCCGGATGAAATTCTGAAAATTTGTGTTTTCCTATGTGCCCAGACCCTGAACACTTCTCCTCTGGCTCCCTTCAGCCTATCTTCCTTCCCTACTTTGTCTCCATGTCTTCTTTTACCTTCTCTCTTCCATTTCATTTTCTGTTTATTTTATTCTCAGGAACCATCATGGCCTCAGGATATTTTCCATTACTCACAAACCTTTCCATTACTATGAAAGCAGGCAGGATGGCAACAGAATACGCATGGCCTTTCAGATGAAAGTAAACTTGGAAAAATTTCCTTCCATTCCCTCACATTGAAGACTGAAGCTTGTAGAGAAGGATGGAAAACGTGTTACTGATTTAGTGAAGGTTATTGCCTTAAAGACAGAAGATTGTTTTCCCTGATATTGGTTAGCCTGGTGGGGCAGATGTTAGGCTAGGTGCTTTTCTTTGTTGACAGATTGGCTTATTGGTTTACTTGTTTTTCATTCACTAAAGCAAATCCCTAAGCAAGGAGCTCCCTCATTCTCTGACATGACATTGATATAAGCTTTATTAAAAGATACTCTTCTTAAAAGCAGAAAGAACTGAATGGGGGGGGTGTTGATTCTGTGCCATGGTGATAATGAGGATCAGCTAAGGAGGTCTGTTACTGGCAGAACTGGTTGTGTGCTTTAAGACACACAGTGGTGCCAAGAAACAATACAAAGTGTGAGAACAAGCAGACTGAGTCACGATCCATTGCAGATTCTAAATTGTACACTTCTGTCTCTATATATAGCACGTCAAAAGTGTCATTTCTGCTGTCATGAGAACGTTTTAGATTGCCATCACCATAAGTACAGCAACAACAGTAGCATTTCTTTATATTAACTGTATCTGAATCCCACAGCAAGATGTAGTTTCTCCTGACACATTTAACTTGGGGAATATTATTAGGCTGGGAGAATCTCTGGGGGAAACAGGGTACTGATTCTTAAATCTATGAAAAGAGGAGTCATTCTAGTTGACATAGACTACAGAGTGTTGTACTTTTTTGGATCTGGCTGTCAGAAATCTCCAAGTATGGTGTGAAAGATGTATAATATTCTTTCAGCAAAGCTATTTTTTCAAGTGGTATTATGTGGGTTTGAAACCAGAATGAGAGTGCACTTGTTAATAATTCTTCCACATCCTGATTGTGCAGCTGAGGTGCTGGAGGCAAGGGGGTGCCACATTTTCAAATGTACCAGGAAAGAAAAACATTTTAAATGGCCATATGTATTTCTCTTGTTATTTCTGCCTTTTTAATAAAAGGACATCTTTGGTTCATTTTGGGCAAAAGCTCTCATTTATGCAGACATATTATAAAATAAAATCTTCCTTTGTTTTATAAGACAAAAATATTTGGGGGAATACCTTGGGGATACTTTAATGAATGATCTCCTTTAATTATTTCTTTTCCTATGTGCATTTTCAAAAAATATCTCTGATAAAAATAAATCTAGATGTTATCAAAAACATAGACGTGTTCTGACTACAGAACTCTTATGATGATCTCACATAGAGAAGATGCACTTTAAACAAAGTATTTAACATGCACACTCACTGTACAGGAGTCAGATGAAAAAAGCTAGAGTTTTTATCCTGAAGGAACAATATCTTTTTTAAAAAAACTCTTAAGTTTTAGTTCTTTTTTTACTTTAAAAAATACATACAGGAAAATTCACTATTTGAGGTGTATAGTTCTGTAATTTTGACAAATGAATACAATTATGTCACTACCACCACAACCAAGATACAGAACAGACTGCCAAAGTATTTCCCCCAGTCCCTTTGTAGCCAAGCTGCCCACAGTCCCAAACTCTGGCAACCATTTGTTTTTTGCCTCCATTGTTTTGTGTTTTCCAGAATGTCATATAATTGAATCATACAGTATGTTGTCTTTTGGGTCTGGCCTCTTTCACTAAACAAAATGCATTTGAGATTCATCCATATTGTTAAATGAATTTATAGTGCATTCCTTTTTATTGTCAAATAGAATCCCATTGCATAGGTGTACTACAATTTGTTTATTCATGAACGAGTTGAAAGGTTGTTTCCAGGTTTTGGTAATGATAAACAAAGTTACTAAAAATATATGTGTCCAGGTTTTGGTTTCAACATAAGCATTTATCTCTTGGGTAAATACCTAGCAGAAGGATTATTGATTCACATGGTAAGTATATGTTTAACTTTAAAAGAAACTGGCAACTTGTCTTCCATAGTGGTTATATCATTGTATTCCCACCAGAAGTGTATGTACAAGACTTCCATTTGCTCACAAAGCTTGCTCACGCTTACTATCATTTTTAGTATTTTATTACTTCTAATAATTGGTTTATAGTGAAAATTCCTTATAGCTTTAATTTATATTTCCTTAATGACTAAAGATGTTGAACATTTCATATTGTTATTTGTTATCCATGTATTTTCTCTGGTGATTTATTTGTACATTTTTTTTTTTTTTTTTGCCCATATGAAGAATTGGATCCTTAGTTTTCTTATTGAATTTTGAGAGTTCTTTATATGTTCTAGATAAAAATCTATTTTTAAATATGTGTTTTGCAAATATTTTTCTGAAGTCAGTACCTTTACATCCCCTTAGCAGTGTCTTTTACAAACCAGATTTTCATTTTGATGAAATCTAGTTGATTACTTTTTTTGGTGCTTTTGGTGTCATATCTAAGAGACCTGCTTGGCCCCAAATCTCAGAAATTTTCATAGTTTTTTGTTCTAGGAATTTGATAATTTTAGATCTTACATTTAAGTCTCTGGTCAATTTTTAATTTTTATATAATATATAAAGTTTGTGTCAAAGTTCTTTTTTTATATTGATATCCAATTCTCTTAACATCATTTAGTGAAAATGCTGTACTTTCTCCATGAAATTGCCTTTGTACCTTTGTTAAAAATCAGTTGGTGAAATGTGTGTGTCTACTCTTGACTCTCAGTTCTGTTCTGTTGATATTCACGTCTGCCCTTTCACCAATATTACACTGCTTTAGTTACAATAGTTTTATAGTAAGCCTTAAATCAGATTATGTGAGTCTTCCAAACTGTTCTTCTTCAAAATTGTTTTGGCTATTCTAGTTCCTTTGACTTTCCATGTGAAATGTAGAATCACCCTGTTAATTTCTACAAAAAAGAAATACTGCTGGAATTCAGATTGAGATTGTGTTAAATCTGTATAACATAATTTTAGGACATAAAGAAACTTCTACAAAGCACAACAAAAAATCCTAAGAGGCATCCTAAAATCAATTCGTATGAGCTAACATTCCTGTTTGTGAACTTAGCATTTGATAGTTATGTAACATCTCTCTTTTATTTTTTATTTATTTATTTTTATCATACTTTAGGTTCTGGGGTACATGTGCAGATCATGTGGAATTGTTGCATAGGTACACACATGGCAATGTGGTTTGCTGCCTCCATACCCCCATCACCTATATCTGGAATTTCTCCCCATGTTATCCCTCCATCACTTCCTGACCTCCCCACCCCCCCACACTGTTCCTCCCTTGGCCCCCAACAAAAGACCCCTGTATGTGATGCTCCTCTCCCTGTGTCCATGTGTTCTTATTGTTGAACACCCACCTATGAGTGAGAACATGCCACATATGATTTTCTGTTCTTGTGTCAGTTTGCTGAGAATGATGGTTTCCAAATTCATCCATGTCTCTACAAAGGACATGAACTCATCATTTTTTATGGCTGCATAGTATTCCATGGTGTATATGTGCCACATTTTCCTTGTCCAGTCTATCATCAATGGGCATTTGGGTTGGTTCCAGGTCTTTGCTTGGGGCTGCTATCAACATACCTGTGTATGTGTCTTTATAACAGAATGATTTATAATCATTTGGGTATATACCCAATAATGGAATTGCTGGGTCAAATGGCATTTCTATTTCTAGGTCCTTGAGGAATCACAACACTGTCTTCCACAATGGTTGTACTAGCTTACAAATCCCACCAACAGTGTAAAAGTGTTCCTATTTCTCCACATCCTCTCCAGCATCTGTTGTCTCCAGATTTTGTAATGATCACCATTCTAACTGACATGAGGTGGTATCTCAATGTGGTACTGATTTGCATTTTCTAATAATCAGTGATGATGAGCATTTTTTCATGTTCTTTGGCCTCATACATGTCTTCTTTTGAAAAGTCTCTGTTCATATCCTTTGCCCATTTTTGGATGGGTTTGTTTTTTTCTTGTAAATCTGTTTTAGTTCTTTGTAGATTCTGGATATTAGCCCTTTGTCAGATGGGTAGATTGGAAAATTTTTTTCCCATTCTGTTGGCTGCCAGTTCACTACAATGATTGTTTCTTTTGCTGTACAGAAGCTCTGGAGTTTAATTAGGTTTCATTGTCTATTTTGGCTTTTGTTGCCAATGCTTTTGGTGTTTTAGTCATGAAGTCCTTGCCTATGCCTATGTCCTGAATGGTTTTGCCTAGATTTTCTTCTAGGGGTTTTATGGTGTTAGGTCTTATGTTTAAGTCTTTAATCCACCTGGAGTTAATTTTAGTGTAAAGTATCAGGAAAGGGTCCAGTTTCTACTTTCTGCACATGGCTAGCCAGTTTTCCCAACACCATTTATTAAACAGGGAATCCTTTCCCCATTGCTTGTTTTTGTCAAGTGTCAAAGATCAGATGGCTGTAAATGTGTGGCATTGGCTCTGAAGCCTCTGTTCTGTTCCATTGGTCTATATCTCTGTTTTGGTACCAGTACCATGTTTTAATTGCTGTAGCCTTGTAGTATAGTTTGAATTCAGGTAGCGTGATGTCTCTGGCTTTTTTTTTTTTTTCTCTTAGAATTTTCTTGGCTATGCGGGCTCTTTTTTGGTTCCATATGAAGTTTAAGGTGATTTTTTCCAGTTCTGTGAAGAAGGTCATTCGTAGTTTGATGGGGATAGCGTTGAATCTGTAAATTACACTGAGCAGTATGGCCATTTTCACAATATTGATTCTTCCTAACCATGAGCATGGAATGTTTCTCCATCTGTTTGTGTCCTCTGTTATTTCCTTGAGCAGTGGTTTGTAGTTCTCCTTGAAGAGGTCCTTTACATCCTTTGTTAGTTGTATTCCTAGGTATTTTATTCTCTTTGTAGCAATTGTGAATGGGAGTTCGCTCATGATTTGGCTGTCTGTTAGTCTGTTATTGGTGTATAGAAATGTTTGTGATTTCTGAACTTTAATTTTGTATCCTGAGACTTTGCTGAAGTTGCTTATCAGTTTAAGGATATTTTGGGCTGAGATGAAGGGGTCTCCTAAGTATACAATCATGTCATCTGCAAATAGAGACAATTTGATTTTCTCTTTTCCTAATTGAATACCCTTTATTTTTTTTTCTTGCCAAATTGCTCTGGTTAGAACTTCCAATACTATATTGAATAGGAGAGGTGACAGAGGGCATCCTTGTCTATTGCCAGATTTCAAAGGGAATGCTTCCAGTTTTTGCCCATTTAGTATGATATTGGCTGTAGGTTTGTTGTAAATAGTTTTAACTATTTTGAGATGTGTTCCTTTGATACCTAGTTTATTGAGAGTTTTTTAGCATAAAGGGCTGTTGAATTTTGTCAAAGGCCTTCTCTGCATCTATTGAGATGATCATGTGCTTTTGTCTTTGGTTCATGTTTATGTAATGGATTACATTTATAGACTTGTGTATGTTGAACCAGCCTTGCATCCCTGGAATGAAGCCTACTTGATCATGATGGATAAGCTTTTTGATGTACTGTTGCAATCCGTTTGCCAGTACTGTATTGAAGATTTTTGCATCTATGTTCATCATGGATATTGGCCTGAAGTTTTCTTTTTTTGTTGAGTCTCTGCCAGGCTTTGGTATCAGGATGGTGTTGGTCTAATAAAATGATCTGGGAAGGATTCCCTCTTTTTGTATCATTTGGAATAGTTTCAGAAGGAATGGTACCAGCTCCTCTTTTTACGTCTGGTAAAATGCAGCTGTCATCCCATCTAGACCTAGACTTTTTTTGATTGGTAGGCTCTTCTGGCTTGCAGGGTTTCTGCCGAGAGATCCACTGTGAGTCTGATGGGCTTCCCTTTGTGGGTAACCCGACCTTTCTCTCTGTCTGTCCTTAGTATTTTTTCCTTCATTTCAACTCTGGTGAATCTGATCATTACATGCCACGGGGTTGCTCTTCTTGAGGAATATCTTTGTGGTGTTCTCTGTATTTTCTGGACTTGAGTGTTGCCCTACCTTGCTAGGTTGGGGAAGTTCTCCTGGATAATATACTGAAGAGTGTTTTCCAGCTTGGATTCATTCTCTCCATCACATTCAGGTATACCTATCAAACATAGATTAGGTCTTTTCACATAATCCCATATTTCTTGGAGGCTCTGTTCATTTATTTTCACTCATTTTTCTCTAATCTTGCCTTCTCGTTTAATTTCATTGAGTTGATCTTCAATCTCTGATATCCTTTCTTCTGCTTGGTTGATTTGGCTATTGAAACTTGTATATGCTTCATGAAGTTCTTGTGCTGTGTTTTTCAGCTCCATCAAGTTGTTTATATTCTTCTCTAAGCTGTTTATTCTAGTTAGCATCTCATCTAACCTTTTTTCTAGGTTCTTAGTTTCTTTGCATTGGGTTAGCACATGTTCTTTTAGCTCTGAGAAGTTTGTTATTACCCACCTTCTGAAGCCTGTTTCTGTCAATTCATCAGATTCATTCTCCATCCATCTTTGATCCCTAACTTGGAGGAGGAGAGGCATTCTAGTTTTTGGTGTTTTCATCCTTTTTGCACTGGTTTCTTCCCATCTTCATGGGTTTATCTACCTGTGGTCTTTGTAGTTGGCGACTTTCGAATGGGGTCTCTGAGTGGACATCCTTTTTGTTGATGTTGAAGCTATTTCTTTCTGCTCCTTAGTTTTCCTTCTAACAGTCAGGTCCCTCTGCTGCAGGACCTCTGGAGGTCCACTCCAGACCCCACTTGCCTGGGGATCACCCACAGGGGATGCAAAACAGCAAGGGTTGCCACCGGTTTCTTCCTCTGCTATCCTTGTTCCAGAAGGGTACCTGCCAGATGTCAGCCTGAGCTCTCCTTTATGAGGTGTCTCTTTTGGTATAGGGGGGTTGGGGAGTTGCTTGAGGAGACAGCCTGTTCCAGCTTTATTTATAAGTTCCTGTTGTGCTGCTGCCTTTTCTCATAGATGCCCTGCCCTGCACGAAGTAGTCTAGTCACAATCTGCCAGCAGAGGTGTTGGTGAGCTGCCGCAGGCTCTGCCCAGCTGCTGTGTGAACTGCCTTGGTAGTGGCAGACTGCCTTGGTAGTGGGGTATGCCCTTACCCCCACTGAGCTGGACCGTCCTGGGTCCAGCTGCGCTTTTTGTAAAACTCTCAATCCAGAGTGTTTCAGATTGCTTGTTTTGAGGGGGTGGTACCTGCTGAGCCAGATCACCCGGCTACCTGTCTCAGCCCCCTCCCTTTCAGTTGAATTGGTGGCTCTATCTCCCCAGTGTTCCAGGCGCCAGTCAAAACAGCTGCCCAGACTTGTGTGAATTTCTGTGCACTGACCCGGCACCAGCTGAAACCACCACACTGAAAACTCATGGTGCTCTTCAGCCCGGGAATCTCCTGGTCTGTGGGCAGTGAAAACTTGTTTGGAAATATGGTGAGCACTCACCTTCTGTGCTGTTCTCACTGGGAACTGCACTCTGGAGCTGTTCCTATTCAGCCATCTTGGATCCTCAACATTTCTCTTTTAAAATAGTACCCATTAGATAAGGCATTGGAGAAAATATTGAGATTACAAAACCTATTTATTGGCCCAATACATTCTGTTGGCAGGTCTTATTATAAATTACAACTTAGTTTTCAGGTGTCTAAATCAGCTAAATATGACTTCAAAGTCAACATAATTAGGTATAAAAAGATAGCTCATACTAATAGCATACTCTGCTTACTTGTGTCAAAATAGCAAACTTCAAACTGGAAACAAGATTCTTTCTGCCCAGGAGGACTGGGTGGTATCACACAAAGCACCACCATTTCCCACAGTGTCCTGTCTGTTTGTCCTATTTAAAGAATGACAACACAGCTGTGTAGGAACATAGGCTCTAACTTAAAGTATGAGAAAGAGGGATGTAAAAGAGTATTCACATTATATCGGAATAATTTCTAATTCAAAGGGCGTTTATGAAAGGGAGCCTGAAATCCATGTTCATAGGGCCCTAAGATCACTATTGTGTTAATGTCACAGAAAGAATATCACCCTTTCAGTGTTTCATCTACACCATGTTTGTTCCTTTCCTTCAATTGAATTGTTTGATGCATTGCCAGTTTTCTTGGTTTCCTGGTGATTTCCATTGTAGATGTTGTAAAAATCTTTTAATTGCACCAAACCAAGTACTCATTTTTTGTTGACATGGCATTGGCTTGTGTCTTGAGAAATTTTTAAACAAAGTCTGTGGATAAAAGTATAGCAGCATGTTTTGCACATTGAAGGGGAGAAAAATAAAAGAAAATTAGTTGTTTTTCTTGTTGTCACATGCTTTCTGGCATCATTTTAAATGTATTTATAATACTGCTGTCATTAATATTATGCTCACTTGGTTGAAATTATTTTGTTTCTCCCTTTGGAAATAGAGCTGCTCAAGACTGATAAATAATAACACATTATATAAGTACTGTGGATTATTTAACATTCTGATTAATGAGATATTTTCTACACTAAAATGACAATCTTTAAAGCTTTGCAGATGTAAGCTTGTCAATCTTAGAATATGAATAGTGTTTACATTTGAAAGATGAATCTAATACATTGTTAAAGTGGTTAATTTTGCTCTCAAACCTTTTTCATGAAATCTCTAGTAGAGTAATGAGGATGAAAAGTTCTCATTAAAAACTGACCTTGTCTATATGGCATTTAGTCAAACCAGGCCACATAAGCTCATAAAGGTTCAAAGGTTTTTGAGAACATAGATTCAGATTCTGTTAAGGTTATTTTCACTTTGGTTTACCATCAGAACTACTAATAGGCATGGCAAAAACTATAAAATGGGTGAGGGTACAAGTGAATGAACTAAGAAGATGGGGTAGAACACAATTCCCTCTCCCTGTAACCTCTCATGTTCTGACATTCCACAAGGAACTCATCCAGTCATGAGAGCTGGAATGTCAGGCTCTCTTCTTCTTAATACTTCTTTCAGTTGGAGGGTGAGAGGGGCATCAGCATGAAAGATTTCACCATATTAGCAAATGAAGAAACTCTTGTTGTGTCATTACCTACTCCCCACATCATCAGCCTTTCTCATCAGGGCAGTAGGCTGGGCCATGACCTGGTACAGGTGTTCTTTCTCCAAATGTACTGCAAATCTACTTGGTCCTCATTAGGCTACCTTCCTTCTCTTTGTCCTACATCCTTCCACCAGCAGAGATTTTGCTAACCTTTGCTATTGCTTTAAAAGAAAGATATGTCCACAACAAAGAATTATTGAACATCCAGATTACTTAGCCTTTGTGGCTAATTTTTAACTAATCGAAGAAGTAAGGAAGTTCTCAGCTAATTAAGATGAAGACATAAGAAGAGCAATTGGGTAATCATAGAATAAACTAAAGCCTGATTGCTTCTGGATATATATATTTTTTTTTGCAGGGAAAGTTTTTCTTCAGAAATGTTTTATGCAACCCCAGAATCATCAAACATATGTGATATAAAAAACATCAAAAGGAAAAGAGACTAAAAACTTGGCTTTACAACAAAATGGTTCCAACGACTTTTCCAAGCTCTAAAGATTTCTGTGTCCTTGGATTCTCAGCCCTTCAGTCACTTTAGAGCTACACAAATAAGTAGAATAAATGTCCTGACAGCATAGTTTATTCAATCAAATAGAGCAGATTAAAATCAAGTTTATCAATGTAAAAAAAGTATTCTTTACAGTGTTAGGAGACCCCTTGTTCTCTCAATGAGTAAGAAGAATCTCTTCTCACTGTGAGGGAGTTACCTTCTAAGCACGTGTTTGATGTTGTCAAACATATTAATGATTATAATCTTCTTCACAATAATGTAACACTATGATATCAACCTTGAGCATTTAAAAGGGGAGATGAAGACTGAGGACATAAAAAAAGTGCTTTTGCTGTTAGGAATAAATTTAGATAATGCATGTAAAAAGAATGCTCAGTATGAGCAGGACACTGAAGAGTTCAAAACCAGGAGAGATGACAAAAGGGGCAACAATAAGGAAAAGATCAAAAGACCAACCCTTCAAAGGTGACCATGAAACCTTTCCAGATAGTACTTCATGGAACCTAAAAAGAAAAATCAGGAGTACAGACAATTATCACTGTTCCCAAATGCCATGGAAATAACTCTAAAATATAAAGTAATACGCCAGTACTAGGACAGGAAATTAGGAAAAATGACACATGCTAGAGACTTGCGAATTTATATTGTGTTTAAAGTGATATGAAGGGCCAATTTGTGAATTTCGACACCATGAGGTTACTGGAAAGTAGGTACAGGAGACCCTGAAAATAAGAGCCACTAACAGTCTATACCTAAGAGGAAGGAGGGCAAGGTATGGGACAGAAAGCCACAGCAAATTGAAAATATGTGTGGATGAGCTTTCGTCTGGAGCAGATGGCCCCAATGAACAGAGTTGGCAGAGTGGGCTTCCTCTGAAAGACATGGAAAAGATACTGTAAGTCAAAAGGAGACCATCTGGAGGAAGCAGAGGAAATGCCTTCCCTAAAATAGATTTTCTGCAAGAAGAAAAGCTCATTTTATAAAATGTCTGATCTGGCTTCTCAAAAATATATGTCAAATATCAAAAGAAAGAAGTAAAGAAAATTCAAATTTTATGAAGGTAAAAAATGAAATTATTCAACTAAAACCTGAGGCGGAGCAATGAACAGCAGACCAGATATTGCAGAAAATTAACTTTAGTGAAAAAAAGAAAAGTTTAAGCATTTTTCCAGAGATGATGGATAGAACAATGAGAATGATTTCTAGAAAAGATTTCTATGGAAGAAAAATTATAATCATCTAATCTGTGTATAATATAATAATGGAATAACGGGAATCACAAATAAGAAAGAAATAGAAGAAAATAATTTTAAAAAAATTTAAATTAATAAAGCCCAAATCTACAGAGCAGAAAAGGTCCCTGAAAAATCGCCAACTCAAGAACAGAAAAATATTTTAAAATTTTTATTAGAACTTCTGGCAGAGCAAAATGGCCAAATAGCAGCTTACATTATTCATTCCCTCTGCAGGAACACCAAATTTTAATAACTACACACAAAAATCACTGTCACAAAAACCAAAAATCAGGTAAGCAATTATAGTACCCAGGTTTAACTTCATATCATGGAAAGAGTCATTGAAGAGGGCAGAAAAGAAAGTCTTAAAGTGCCAATGCCACCCCTCCCCCATATCCCATGTGGCATGGATAATCTGTGCACTTAGGAGGGAAAGAGTACAGCAATTGTGAGGCTTTGCATTGAATCCAGTGCTGCCCTGTCACAGAAGAAAGCAGAATCAATCTGTACTCAGCCAGCGTTCACCACAGAGGGAACATTTGGACTGGCCCTAGCTGGCAGGCAATTGTCCATCCCAGTGGTTAGAGATTGAGTTTTCACAATTCTCACTACTGTGGACTAGAGTGCTCTGGGGTCCTAAGTGAACTTGAAGGGCATCTAGGCCAAAAGGACTTCAATTTCTAGGCAAGTCCTAGTGCTGAGCTGGGCTTAGAGCCAGTGGACTGGGGGGTATGAGACCCACTAAGATACCAGCCAGCTTGGCTAAGGGAGTGCTAGCACCACCTCTAGTGCACTCCTAGCAGCAGCAGCATGGGGCAGAGGTATCTTTGCACTTGAGAGAGGGAGAGCACAGTGACTGGAGGACTTTACATTGAAGTCAGTGCTGCCCTGTCACAGTGGAGACCTGGCAATATTCATCACCTGCTGACTAAAGAGCACCTGGGCCCTGAATAACTACCAGCAATAACCAAGTACTACACTGTGGGCCTTGGGCTCTGAGACATGCTGGCTTCAGGTGTGACCCAGCATATTTACAGCTGTGGTGACTATGATGAAAGACTCCTTCTGTTTGATAAAAGTAGGGGGCAAAGTAAAGGAGACTGTCTTGCACATTAAGTACCAGCTCAGCCACAATGGGGTGCAGCACCAAGCAGGCTCTTGAGGTCTGCAAGTCCAAGCCTAGGATCTTGGTCAGCATTTCTAGACCTGCCCTGGGCCAGAGAGATGCCCACTGCCCTGAAGGGTGAGTCCCAGGGCTGGCAGCATTCACCACAGCTGGCAGAGAGTCTTTGGGTATTAAGTGAACATCAGCAGTGGCCTGGCAGATCCCTCTGTGGGTTGGTGGTGGTGGTGCCCACAGGGATAGGCCCCTCTGCCTGTGGAAAGGGGAAGGAAGAGAGGGAAGGACTTTGTCTTGTGGTTTGAAGGTCAGCTTAGACATAGTAGAACAGAACACCAGGTAAATTTCTAAGGTTTTTGACTTTAACCTGTGGCTCCTAGACAGCATCTCTGGACCCATCCAGGGCCTGGGGGAACTCATTGCCTTGAAGAGAGGGAAACAAATCTGGCTAGCTTTGTCAGCTGCTGATTGTAGAGCCTTAGGGCTTTGAGTGAATATAGGTGGTAGCCAGGTAGAAGTAACAGTGGACCTTGGGTGAGACCCAGTGCTGTGCTGTCTTCGGCTCTTAACCAGTGCAGTGCAGTTAGTGGTGGCCACAAGGGTACTTGTGTCATACTACTTCCAGTTCTAGAAACCTCAGTATATACAGAAAGAAACTGTTTGGGAGAAAGTAATGGAAAAGAACAAGAGTCTCTGCCTGATAATCCAGAGAATGCTTCTAGAATTTATCCAAGACCACCAAGGCAGTACCTCTATGAGTCAGCAAGAACCACAGCATAATTGGATTTGGAGCCAAAGTCCCTTCGAACACTTGGAAAGCCTCCCCAAAAAGAATGTGCATAAAAAAAGCCCAGACTGTGAAGACAACAATAAATGCCTAACTCTTCAATTCTCAGACACTGACAAACATATACAATTATCAATGTCATCTAGGAAAACATGATCTCACCAAATTAACTAAATAAATAAGGTACAGTGGACCAATCCTGGAGAGACAGAAATATGTGACTTTTCAGATAATTCAAAATAGCTGTGTTGAGGAAACTCATATTAAAGAAAACAACAAAAAGGAATTCAGAATTCTATCAGATAAATTTAATGAGGAGATTGAAATTGTTAAAAATAATCAAGCAAAAGTTCTTGACTTGAAAAATAAAATTGACATACTGAGGAATGCATTGAAGTCTCTTAATAGCAGAATTGATCAAGCAGGAGAAAGAATTAGTGAACTTGAACACAGGCTATTTGAAAATACATCATCAGAGGAGACAAAAGAAATGAACTGAAGGTGCAAAACTCACTGGTACTAGCACACACACAAAATATTATAACACTGTAATTGCATTGTGTAAAATACTCTTATCTTACATAGAAAGCTAAATAGTACACCAATCAAAAATAATCTCTACCATGACTTTCCAGACATAGACAGTACAATAAGACATAAAGATAACAAAAAAAAATTTTTAATGTAGGTGGGTTGAAGTTAAAGAGTACAGTTTTTATGAGTTTTACTTTTGCTCTATTTGTTCATGAAAACAGTGTTGTCATTCATTTAAAATAATGGCTTTATAAAATAGTATTTGCAAGATTCATGGTAATCTCAAATTGAAAAACATACAACAAATACACAAAATATAAAGAAGATATTACATCGTATCACCAGAGAAAATCACCTCCACTAAAAGGAAAACAGGAAGGGAAGACCACAAAACAATCAGAAAACAAATAACAAAATAGCTGGGGTAAATCCTGACTCATCAATAATAACATTAAATGTAAATTAACTAAACTCTCCCATTGAAAGACATAGAATTGCTGAATGGATAAAAAAGCAAGACCCAATGATCTGTGGTTACAAGAAGCACAGTTAGACTTTAAATATATACACAGACTGAAGATAAATGGATGAAAAAAGATATGCCATGCCAAAGGAAACCAAAAAAGAGCAGGAGTAGCTATAATTAAATCACACAAAATAGGTTTCAACCCAAAAACTATAAGAAGAGACGGAAAGCTCATTATATAGTGATAAAGGCATCAATTCACCAAGACAATATAATAATTATAAATATATATTGACAAAAATATGTATATCCTCCAGTGCTCCCAACACTGGGGCACCCAGATATATAAAGCAAACATTAGAGCTAAAGAGAGAGATACACCTTAATACAATAATAGCTGGAGACTTCTATACCCCACTTTCAGCATTGGACAGATCTTCTAGACAGGATATCAATAAAGAAACATCAGACTTAATCTGCACCATAGACCAAATAGACCTAATAGATATTTACAGAGCATTTCATCCACAGGCTCCAAAATACACATTCTTCTCCTCAGCATATAGATAATTCTTAAGGATAGACCATATTTTATGTCACAAAACAAGTCGTAAAACATTTCAAAAACTTGGAATTATTTCAGGCATCTTCTCTGATCCTCTGACCACAGGAGTAAAACTACAAATCAATAACAAGTCAACATTTGGAAACTATACAAACACATGAAAATTAAATAATGTGCTCCTGAATGACCAGTGGGTAAATGAAGAAATTAAGAAGAAAATTTAAAAATTTGTTGCAACAAATGATAATGGAAACACAACATACCAAAACCTATGGGATACAGGGAAAGAAGTTCTGTTAGTTCATGCTTGCAGTGCTATAAATAAATACCTGAAACTGGAGAATTTATAGAAAAAAAGAGGTCAAATTGGCTCACAGTTCTGCAGGCTGTACAGGAAGCACAGGTGGGTAGGCCTCAGGAAACTTGCAGTCATAAAAGAAGACAAAAGGGAAGCAAGCATAGCTTACGGGATTAAAGTAAGAGTAAGATAAAGTGTGGGAGAGGAACCATACACTTTTAAATAATCAGATCTCATGATAAGTCACTCATGATTCCAAGAACAGCACCAAAGGGTAAAACTGCCACCATGATCTAATTACCTCCCACCAGGATCCACCTCCAACATTGGGGATTACAATCTGATATAAGATTTGGGTGGGAACACAGATCCAAACCATATCATTTTGCCCCTGGCCCCTCCCAAATCTCATGTTATTCTCACATTTCAAAATTCAATAATGCTAACAGTCCCTCAAAGTCTTAACTCATTCCAGCACTAATTCAAAAGTCCAAAGCCCAAAGTCTCACCTGAAACAAAAAAAGAAGACCACAAAACAACCATAAAACAAATAACAAAATAGCTAGAGTAAGTCCTTTCTGCCTATAAGCCTATAAAATGAAAAGAAAGTTAGTTGCTTCCAAGACACAATGGGGAGTTGTAGGCATTGGGTGAGTACTCCCTTGCCAAAAGGGAGACATCATTCAAAAGAAAAACACTATAGACTCCGTGCAAGTTCACAACCCTGCAGGGCAGTCATGAAATCTTAAAGCTCCAAAATAATCTCTTTTGACTCCATGTCTCATGTCCAGGCCACACTGTTGCAAGGGGTGGGCTCACAAGGCCTTGCACAGCTCCACTCCTGTGGCTCTGCAGAGCTCAGTCCCCATAGCTGCTCTCAAGGACTGACATTAGGTGCCTGTGGCTTTTCCAGGCGCATGGCGCAAGCTCTTGGTAGAACTCCCATTCTAGGATCTAGAGGACAGTTGCCCTCTTCTCACAGCTCCACCTAGGCAGTGCCCCAGTAGGACTCTGTGTGGGGGCTCCAACCCCACATTTTATCTCCATGCTGTTTTAATAGAGATCATCATGAAGATTCCACTGCTGCACCAGCTTCTGCCTGTATATCCTGGCTTTTCCATACATCTTCTGAAATCTAGGTGGAGGCTCCCAACACTCAACTATTGTACTCTGCACATGAGTAGGCTTAACAGCATGTGGAAGCTGCCAAGGCTTATGGCTTACTCCCTCTGAAGCAGCAGTCTGAGTGCCTGCGCCCCTTTGAGCTGTGGCAGTAGCAGGAGCAGCCAGGATGCAGGGAGCAGTGTTGTGAGGCTGCACAGGGCAGCAAAACTATTCTTCCCTCCTAGGCCTCAGGACCTGTGATGAGAGGGGCAGCCAGGAAGGGAAGCCAACCCCCAGGCCCCAGTGTGTAATGTTCCTCTCCCTGTGTCCCTGTGTTCCATGGTGTATATGTGCCAAATTTCCTTTATCCAGTCTATCATTGATGGATATTTGGGTTGGTTCCAGATCTTTGCTATTGTGAACAGAGCCACAGTGAACATATGTGTGCATGTATCTTTATAATAGAATGATTTATAATCCTTTGAGTATATACCCAGTAATGTGATTGCTGGGTCAAATGGTATTTCTTGGTTCTAGATCCTTGAGGAATTGCCACACTGTCTTCCACAATGGACAAATTAATTTACACTCCCACCAACAGTGTAAAAGTGTTCCTATTTCTCCACATCCTCTCCAGCATCTGTTGTCTCCTGCTTCTTTAATGATCGCCATTATAACTGGTGTGAGTTGGTATCTCAATGTGGTTTTGATTTGCATTTCTCTAATGACCAGTGATGATGAGCTTTTTTTCATATGTTTGTTGGCTGCATAAATGTCTTCTTTTGAAAAGTGTCTGTTCATATCCTTCACCCACTTTTTGAAGGGGTTGTTTTTCTCAGTAAACTGACACAAGAATAAAAAACCAAACACTGCATATTCTCACTCATAGGCAGGTGTTGAACAATGAGAACACCTGGGCACAAGGAGGGGCACATCACACAGTGGGGTATGTTGGGGGATGGGAGGCTAGGGGAGGGACAGTGATGGGTGGGGATGTTGGGGAGGGATAACACTGGGAGAAATGCCTGATGTAGGTGATGGAGGTATGGAGACAATGAACCACCATGGCATGTGTGTCTACGCAACAATCCTGCAAGATCTGCACATGTATCCTGGGACTTAAAGTACAATTTTAAAAAAAAGAAAGATTAAAAAAAAATTTCCACTGTCTTCCACAATGGTTGAATTAATTTATATTCCCACCAACAGTGTAAAGGTGTTCCTATTTCTCCACATTCTCTCCAGCACCTGTTGTCTCCTGATTTATTAATGATCACCATTCTAACCGGTGTGAGATGGTATCTCATTGTGGTTTTGATTTGTATTTCTCTAATGACCAGTGATGATGAGCTTTTTTTCATACATTCATTGCCTGCATAAATGTCTTCTTTTGAAAAGCATCTGTTCATATCCTTTGCCCATTTTTTGGTGGGCTTGTTTATTTCTTGTATATTTGTTTAAGTTCTTTGTTGATTCTGGATATTAGCCCTCTGTCAGATGGATAGAGTGCAAAATATTTTTCCCATTCTGTTGGTTGCGGTTTGCTCTATTGATAGTTTCTTTTGCTGTGCAGGAGCTCTTAAGCTTAATTAGATCCTATTTGTCTATTTTGGCTTTTGTTCCCATTGCTTGTGGTGTTTTAGTCATGAAGTCCTTGCCCATGCCCATGTCCTGAATGGTATTGCCTAGGTTTTCTTTTAGAGTTTTTATAGTGTTAGGCCTCATGTTTAAATCTTTAATCCATCTAGAGTTGTTTTTTTATAAGGTGTAAAGAAGGGGTCTAGTTTCAGCTTTCTGCATATGGCTAGCCAGTTGTCCCAACACCATTTATTAAATAGAGAATCCTTTCTCCATAGCTTGTTTTTGTCAGTTTTGTCAAAGAACAGATGGTTGTAGTTGTGTGGCATTCTTTCTGAGGTCTCTGTTCTGTTCCATTGTTCTATATCTTTGCTTTGGTACCAATACCATGCTGTTTTGATTACTCTAGCCTTATAATATAGTTTGAAGTCAGGTAGTGTGATACTTCAAGCTTGATTTTTTTTTCCTTAGGATTGTCTTGGCTATGGTGGCCCTTTTTTGGTTCCATATGAAGTTTAAGGTGTTTTTTTCCAATTCTGTGAAGATAGTCATTGGTTGCTTATGGTAATAGCACTGAATGTATAAATTACTTTGGATAGTATGGCCATTTTCATGATATTGATTCTTCATTCCCATGAGCATGGGATGTTTTTCCATCTGTTTATGGTCTCTCTTATCTCCTTGAGCAGTGGTTTGTAGTTCTCCTTGAAGAAGTCCTTCACATCCCTTGTTAGTTGTATTCCTAGGTATTTTATTCTCTTTGTAGCAATTATGAATGGGAGTTCACTCGTGATTTGGTTCTCTGTTTGTCTGTTATTGGTGTGTCGGAATGCTTGTGATTTTTGCACATTAATTTTGTATCCTGAGACTTTGCTGAAGTTGCTTATCAGCTTAAGGAAATTTTAGGCTGAGACGATGGGGTGTTCTAAATATACAATCATGTCATCTGCAAACAGGGACAATTTGATGTCCTCTCTTCCTATTTGAATACCCTTTATTTCTTTCTCTTGCCTGATGGCCCTAGCCAGAACTTCTAATACTATGTTGAATAGGAGTGGTGAGAGAGGACATCCTTGTCTTGTGCCAGTTTTTAAAGGGAATGCTTCCAGTTTTTGACCATTCAGTATGATATTGGCTGTGGGTTTGCTATAAATAGCTCTTATTATTTTGAGATATGATCCATCGATGCCTAGTTTATTGAGAGTTTTTTGGCATAAAGGACTGTTGAATTTTGTTGAAGGCCTTCTCAGCATCTATTGACATGATCATGTGGTTTTTCATATCTTTGTCTTTGGTTCTGTTTATGCGATGGATTACATTTACAGATTTGCAGACGTTGAACCAGCCTTGCATCCCTGGGATGAAGTCAACTTCTTAGTGATGGATAAGCTTAAAGAAGGGCATTACATAATAGTAAAGGGATTAATGCAATAAGAAGAGCTAACTATTCTAAATATATATGCACCCAATACAGGAGCACCCAGATACATAAAGCAAGTTCTTAATAACCTGCAAAGACTTAGACTCCCACATAATAGTGGGAGACTTTAACACCCTACTGTCAATAC
Source organism: Aotus nancymaae (assembly GCF_030222135.1). Classification (NCBI taxonomy): domain Eukaryota; kingdom Metazoa; phylum Chordata; class Mammalia; order Primates; family Aotidae; genus Aotus; species Aotus nancymaae. Next base: position 24,201,668 of record NW_026988422.1, on the reverse strand, counting down.
TAGACAGATCAATGAGACAGAAAATTAACAAGGATGTCCAGAACTTGAACTCAGATCTGGGCCAAGTGAACCTAATAGACATCTACAGAACTCTCCACCCCAAAATCCACAGAATATACATTATTCTCAGCACCACATCTCACTTATTCTAAAATTGACCACATAATTGGAAGCAAATCACTCCTCAGCAAAAGCAAAAGAATGGAAATCATAACAGTCTCTCAAATCACAGGGCAATCAAATTAGAACTCAGGATTAAGAAACTCACTCAAAACTGCACAACTACAAGGAAACTAAACAACCTGCTTTTGAATGACTACTGGATAAATAACAAAATGAAGGCAGAAATAAAGATGTTCTTTGAAACCAATGAGAACAAAGATACAATGTACCAGAATCTCTGGGACACATTTAAAGCAAATTTACAGCACTAAATGCCCACAAGAGAAAGCAGGAAAGATCTAAACTTGACACCCAAACATCACAATTAAAAGAACTAGAGAAGCAAGGGAAAATAAATTCAGAAGCTGGTAGAAACAAGAAATAACTAAGATCAGAGTAGAACTGAAGGAGATAGAGACATGAAAAACCCTTTACAAAATTAATGAATCGGCCGGGCGCGGTGGCTCACGCCTGTAATCCCAGCACTTTGGGAGGCCGAGGCGGGTGGATCACGAGGTCAAGAGATTGAGACCATCCTAGTCAACATGGTGAAACCCCGTCTCTACTAAAAAAATACAAAAACTAGCTGGGCATGGTGGCACGTGCCTGTAATCCCAGCTACTCAGGAGGCTGAGGCAGGAGAATTGCCTGAACCAAGGAGGCGGAGGTTGTGGGGAGCCGAGATCGCGCCATTGCACTCCAGCCTGGGGAACAAGAGCGAAACTCCATCTCAAAAAAAAAAAAAAAAAATTAATGAATCTAGGAGTTTGTTTTTTGAAAAAAATCAACAAAATAGACCACTAGCCAGACTAATAAAGGAAAAAAGAGAGAAGAATCAAATAGATGCAATGAAAAAAATGATAAAGGTGATCTCACCACTGATCTCACAGAAATACAAACTACCATCATAGAATACTATAAACACCTCTATGCACATAAACCAGAAAATCTAAAAGAAATAGATAAATTCCTGGACACTTACACCCTCCCAAGACTAAACCAGGACGAAATTGAATCCCTGAATAGATCAATAATAAGTTCTGAAATTGAGGCAGCAATTAATAGCCTGCCAACCAAAAAAAGTCCAGGACGAGATGGTCTCACAGCTGAATTCTAACAGAGGTACAAAGAGGAGCTGGTACCATTACTTCTGAAACTATTCCAAACTACAGAAAAAGAGAGAATCCTCTCTAACTCATTTTATGAGGCCAGCATCATCCTGATACCAAAACCTGGCAGAGACACAACTAAAGAAAAGTTTCAGGCCAATATCCCTGATGAATATTGATGAATATTGATGAAAAAATCCTCAAAAAATACCAGCAAGCTGAATCCAGCAGTATATTGAAAAGTTCATCCATCATGATCAAATCAGCTTTTTCCCTGGGATGCAAGGCCAGTTCAACGTACACAAATCAATAAACATAATCCATCATATAAACAGAATCAAAGACAAAAACCACGATTATCTCAATAGCTACAGAGAAGGCCTTTGATAAAATCAAACAGCCCTCCACGCTAAAAATGCTCAATAAACTAGGCATTGATGGAATGTATCTCAAAATAATAAGATATTTATGACAAATCTCAAAATAATAAGATATTCATGACAAACTTCCAATACTATGTTGAATAGGAGTGGTTGAGAGGGCATCTTTGTCTTGTGCCAGTTTTCAAAGGGAATGCTTCCAGTTTTTCCCATTCAGTATGATATTGGCTGTGGGTTTGTCAAAAATAGCTTATTATTTTTGAGATAATAAAGGGGTGGGGGCTAGGGGAGGAATAGCAGAGGGGTGGGGGCATGGGGAGGGATAGCATTAGGAGAAATACCTAATGTAGATGAATGGGGTGATGGATGCAGCAAAGCACCATGGCATGTGTATATCTATTAACAAACCTGAACGATCTGCACATGTACACCAGAACTTAAAGTATAATAAAAAAAAAGAAAATTATAGGCCAGTATCTCTGATAAACCAGCAAACTGAATTCAACAAGACATTAAAAAGATCATTCATTATGACCAAGTGGAATTTATCTCCAGGATTCAAAGATGGTTCAACATACACAAATTAATCAATGTGATGCCTCATATAAACAGAATAAAGGACAAAAATCATATGACTGCCTCAATTGATTCTAAAATAAACATTTGATAAAATTTAACATTCTTCATGATAAAAAACCTTCAGAAAACTGTATAGAAGGAACATACCTTAAGATAATAAAAGCCATATATGAAATACTAACAGCTAGTATCATACTGAAGGGGAAAAACCTAAAAGGTTTTCCTCTGATATCATGACAAGGATGCCCACTTTCACCACTGTTATTCAACATAGTACTGGAAGTTCTAGCTAGGGCAACTTGAAAAGAGAAAGAAGTAAAGGGCATCCCATTTGAAATGGAAGAAGTAAAATTATCCTCATTTGCAGATGATATAATCTTGAATTTGGAGAAACCTAAAGACTCCACCAAACAACTTTTAGAACTAATAAATTTAGTAAAGTTGCAGAATACAAGATTAACATACAATAATCAGTAGCATTTCTGTATATTAACAGTGAATGATACGAAAAATAAATATAAAAAGTAATTCCATTTACAATAATCACAAATAAAATATCTAGAAATTAGCCAAATTTAGAAAAGATTTCTACAATGAAAACTATGAACACTGATGAAAGAAACTGAAGAGGATACACAAAAAATGGAAGAATATTCCAGAATCTACAAAGAACTATAGCAGATTTACAAGAAAAAACAAACCCATTCAAAAGTGGGCGAAGGATATGAACAGAAACTTTTCAAAAGAAGACAAATATGCGGCCAAGAAACATGAAAAAATGCTCATCATCATTGGTCATTAGAGAAATGCAAATCAAAACCACATTGAGATACCACCTCATGCCAGTTAGAATAGCAATCATTAAAAAATCTGGAGACAACAGATGCTGGAGAGGATGTGGAGAAATAGGAACACTTTTACACTGTTGGTGGGAATGCAAATTAGTGCAACCATTGTGGAAGACAGTGTGGCGATTCCTCAAGGATCCGGAAATAGGAATTCCATTTGACCCAGCAATCCCATTACTGGGTATATACCCAAAGGATCATAAATCATTCTATAATAAAGACACATGCACACATATGTTCATTGCGGCACTGTTTACAATAGCAAAAACCTGGAACCAACCCAAATGCCCATCAATGATAGACTGGACAAAAAAAATGTGGCACATATACACCATGGAATACTATGCAGTCATAAAAAATGATGAGTTCACGTGCTTTGTAGAGACATGGATGAACCAAGAAGCCATCATTCTAAGCAAACTGACACAGGAACAGAAAACCAAACACTGCATGTTTTCACTCACAGGCAGGTGATGAACAATGAAAACACTTAGGCACAGGGAAGGGAACAACACTCACAGGGCTAGGCAGTGGGGGGATGGAGGGGAGGGGAGGGAGGCACAGCGGGGTGGGGTGGGGAAGAATAACACCAGGAGAAATGCCTGATTTAGGCAACTGGGGGCAGGGGGATGGAGACAGCAAACCACCATGGCATGTATGTACCTATACAATAATCCTGCAGGATGCAGGATATGCACATGTACCCCAGAGCCCAAATACAATAAACAAAAAAAAAAAAAAGGGAAGGATATTCCAAGTTCATGAATTGGGAGAATCAATATCATTAAAATGTCCTACTACCCAAAGCAATCTACTGATTCAATGCAATTCCTATCAAAATACCAATGATATTCTCCACAGAAGTAGGAAAAACAATCCTAAAATTTATGTGGAACCACAAAAAGTCCACAATAGTCAAAGCTATCCTAGGCAAATAGAGCAAAACTAGATGAATCACATTATCTGACTTCAAGTTATACTACAGAGCTACAGTAACCAAATCCACATGGTACTGGCATAAAAACAGACACGTAGACATATGGAACTGAACAGAGAACCTAAAAATAAATTCATAGGCCTACAGTGAACTCATTTTTCACAAAGCTTCCAAGAACACATGTATTAGTCCATTTTCATGCTGCTGATAAAGTCATACCTGAGACTGGGTAATATATAAAGAAAAAGAGGTTTAATAGACTCACAGTTCTACATGGCTGAGGAGGCCTCACAATCATGGTGGAAGGCAAAAGGCATGTCTCACATGGCAGCAGATGAGGGAAAATCAGAGCCAAGCAAAAAGGGAAACCCCTCATAATACCATTAGATCTTGTGAGACTTATTCACTAGCATGAGAATAGTATGGCAGAACCACCCCCATGATTCCATTATTTCCCACTAGGTCCCACCCACAACACACGGGAATTATGGGAGCTACAATTCAAAATAAGACTTGGGTGGGTACATAGCCAAACCATATCAACATATTTGATACCTGTTTTCTGAGTGATATGGTTTGGCTGTGTACCCACCCAAATCTCATCTTGAGTTGTAGCTCTCATAATTCTCATGTGTCGTGACAGGAACCCAGTTGGAGGTAATTGAATCATGGCTGTGAGTCTTTTCCATGCTGTTCTTGTGATAGTGAACAAGTTTCATAAGATCTGGTCATTTTATAAAGAAGAGTTTCCCTGCACACCCTCCCTTGCCTGACATCACATAATATGTGACTTTGCTCCTCATTTGTCTTCCACCAGGATTGTGAGGCCTACCTAGCCATGTGGCACTGTGAGTCAGTAAAACATATAAAGAAGATCTTTATAAGTCTTGAGTATGACTTCTTTTAGCAGCATGGAAACAGACCAATACAGTAAAATGGTACTGGTAGAGTGGGGTGCTGCTGTAAAGATATCAAAAAATGTAAATGTGAGTTTGCAACTGGGTAACAGGCAGAGGTTGGAACAGTTTGGAGGGCTCAGAATAAGACAGAAAAATGTGAGAAAGTTTGGAACTTCTTAGATACTCATTGAATAGCTTTGACAAATGTGGTGATAGTGATGTGGACGCTGAAGGCCACACTGATGTGGTCCCAGACGGAGATGAGGAATTTGTTGGGAACTGCAGCAATGGTGACTCTTGTTATGCTTTAGCAGAGAGACTGGCAGCATTTGCCCATGCCCTAGAGATCTGTGGAACTTTGACCTTGAGAGAGATGATTTAAGGTATCTGGTGGAAGAAATTTCTAAGCAGCATTCATTAATTGATTTGGGTGCTGTTAAAAGCATTCACTTCTATGTATTCACAATGATATGGTTTGGAATTAGAACTTATGTTTAAAAGGGAAGCAGAACATAAAATTTCAAAAAATTTGCAGCCTAATGATGCAATAGAAAAGAAAACTCATTATCTTAGGAGAAATTCAGGCCTGCTGCAGAAATTTGAATAATAAGGAGCCAAATGTTACCCACTGATGGCAGCCCCTCTCATCACAGGCCTAGAGGCCTAGGAGGGGAAAATGGTTTCCTGGACCAGATCCAGGACCCCTCTGCTGTGTGCAGCCTTGGGACTTGGTTCCCTGTATCCCAGCCACTCCAGCCATGGATAAAATGGGCCAAGGTACAACTTGGGCCATGGCTTCAGAGGGTGCAAGCCCCAAGCCTTGGCAGCTTCCACATGGTTGATCCTGCCAGTACACAGAAGTTAAAAATTGATGTTTGGGAACCTCTTCCTAGATTTCAGAGGATATATGGAAATGCCTGCATGTTTAGGCAGAAGTTTGCTGCAGGGGTAGAGCCCTCATGGAGAAATTCTGCTTGGGCAGTACAGAAGGGAAATGTGGGGTTGATGCCCCCCACACAGAGTCCCCACTGGGACATTCCCTAGGGGAGCTGTGAGAAAAGGGCCACTGTCCTTCAGATGCCAGAATGGTAGATGGACTGACAACTTGCATCGTGCACCTAGAAAAGCCACAGACACTCAACACTAGCTCATAAAAGCAGCTGGGAAGGGGGGCTATACTCTGCAAAGCCACAGGAGCAGAGCTGTGCAAGGCCACAGGAGCCCACCTCTTGCATCAGCATGAGCTGGATGTGAGACATGGAGTCAAAGGAGATCATTTTGGAAATTTAAGGTTTAATGACTGCCCTATTGGATTTCGGACTTGCATGGGGTCTGTAGGCCCCTTGTTTTGGCCAACTTCTCCCATTTGGAATGTGTGTGTCTACCCAATGCCTATATCTCCATTGTATCTAGGAAGTAGCTAACTTGCTTTCATTTTTATGGGCTCATAGGCAAAAGGGAATGGTCTTGTCTCAGATGAGACTTAGTACTGTGGACTTTTAAGTTAATCCTGAAATGAGTTAAGACTTTGGGAGACTGTTGGGAAAGCATTATTGGTTTTGAAATGTGAAGACATGAGATTTGGGAGGGGCCTGGCATGAAATAATATGGTTTGGCTGTGTCCCCACCCAAATCTCATCTTGAATTGTAACTCCCATAATTGCCATCTGTCATGGGAGGGACCCCAGTGGGAGGTAATTGAATCATGGGGGTGGGTCTTTCCCATGCTGTTTTTGTGATAGTGTGTAAGTCTCATGAGATCTGATGGTTTCATAAAGGGGAGCTCCTCTGCACCCTCTCTCTTGCCTGTTGCCATATAAGATGTGACTTTGATCCTCATTTGCCTTCTGCCAGGATTGTGAGGCCTCCCAGCCATGTGTAACTGTGAGTCAATTAAAACTCTTTCCTTTATAAATAGCCAGTCTTGGATATGTCTTTATTAGCAGCATGAGAACAGACTAATATACTGAGTAATATCCCACAAGCACATGCACCCAAAGCAAAAATGGACAAATGGGATCGCACCAAGTTAAAAAGTTTCTGCACAATGCAGGAAACAATCAACAAAGGGAGGAGACAATCCACAACATAGAAGAAGATATATGCAAATGACCCATCTGACCAATAATCAGAATATGTAAGGGCTCAATAATATCTACAGGAAAAAAAAATGTAATAATCCAATAAAAAATGGGCAAAAGATTTGAATAGTTATTTCTCAAAAGAAGACATACAGATGGCAAACAGGCATATGAAAAGGTGTTCAACATCATTGACTACTAGGGAAATGCAAGTCAAATCTACAATGAGTATCATCTCACACCAACTAAAACAGCTTTTATCCCACACAGGTAATAAAAAATGTTGGCAAGGATGTGGAGAAAAGGGAATTCTCATATATTTTTATATGAGGATTCAAATTAAAACAACTGAACCTATGGATATAGAGAGTAGAAGGACAGTGGGAATGTAAATTAATACAATCACTATGGCAAACAGTTTGGAGGTTCCTCAAAAACTAAAAATAAAGCTACTGTATGATCCAGCAATCCCACTGTTGGGTATATATCCAAAGGAAAGGAAATCAGTGTATTAAAGATATATCTGCACTCCCATATTTGCTGCAGCACTATTCACAAAAGCCAAAATTTGAAAGTAACCTAAGTGTCCATCAACAAATGAATGGATAAAGAAAATGTGGTACATATACACAATGGAGTACTATGCAGCCATAAAAAGGGATGAGATTCTGTCATTCGCAACAAGATGGATGGAACTAGAGATTATTGTGCTAATGAAATAAGCAGGCACAGAAAGACAAACTTGGCATGTTTTTCCTTATTTGTGGGTGCAAAAATCAAAACAAATCCATGGAGAGAATAGAAGTATAGTTACTAGAGTCTGGGAAGGGTACTGCTGGGGTAGGGGAGAATTGGGGATGGTTAATGGGTACAAAAAATATATAGTTAGAAATAAGACCTACTATTTGATAATACAGAATGACTAGTCAATAATAATTTAATTATACATTTAAAAATATCTAAGAGTAGAACTGCATTGTTTGTAACACAAATGACATATGCTTGAGGGGATATGATTATTTATTATTGCATGCCTGTATCAAAGTATCTTACATATCTCATTTTATATATATATATATATATATGTATATGTATATGTATATATATACACACACCTACTGTGTATCCATAAAAATTAAAAAAATAAGACTACCTCTGTACATCTACAATGTTATTATCCTCAAAGGTCATATACAGTTTACCTTTGGAAAACAGGAGTTTGAACAGTATGGGTCCACTTATATCAGATTTTCTTCTGCTTCAGCCACACCTGAGACAGCAAGACCAAACCCTCCTCTTCCCTCTCCATCTCAGACTATTCAATGTGAAGATGATGAGGGTGAAGACCTTTATGATGATCCACTTCCATTTAATGAATAGTAAATATATTTTCTCTTATGATTATGATTTTCTTAATAACATTTCTGTTCTCAAGATTACTTTATTGTAAGAGTACAATATACAATACATAATTCAAAATATGTTAATTGACTATGTTATGGGTAAGGCTTCCAATTATCAGCAGGCTAGTAGTTTAGCTCTGGGGGAGTCAAAAGTTATACACAGCGTTTCAACTGTGTATGGGGGCTGTCAGTGCCCCTCACCACTACATTGCTCAAGGGTCCACTAAAATTTGATAACTACTTGAAAACTTTTCTTTTGGGGCTTTACATTCTAGCAGCCTTAACTAGTTAAGAACAATTTAAATGGCTTTTTAAGCACTACACTTCCATCTGACTCTAATGAAGATCCACATTTAGTTCAGATGCCAAATAAAATCTACCTGAGATCCCCAAATTTATAAGATAACAAAAGTAAATTAAAACCAAACCTAATTAAGTAAAGTAAAAATATTAGGCTAGTTTAGTAGCCTCTGCACAAACCAGAGGCCTTAACTAACTCTGCTAGTAAAGAAATGGAGAAATTCAATCTTAGCTTGAAAGTACTGAGTTAACATCTCAGATACGGCAGCTAAAATGAAAGGGAAGAAAAGCTTTAACAAAATATTCATCAGAATTGGGAGTTAGTGTTCCCAGTCCCCTCGTATTGTAGAAAAGCATGCAAGTGTTAAGGTTTCTTAGACAATGTGACCACAATAAATTAGACTGCCTATCTCTTTATGCTTGTGCCATCAAGCTCTGCCAATTTGTGGGATATTATTTAGAAGAAACTCAAATTGCATAAGTAGATTGAGCTAAGAGAAAGTGGAAACTTGCTCTTAGTGGAATCTTGACTTCTTAATGAATTTGACTGGTAAACAAATGTATGTACAAATATTCTACAAGCCCTTACAAATATTAGCACTCTGTGTCTGGAATTAACACATATTTCACCACTGGGCTGCTCTTGTTCTTTCTCCCTTTCTCAGACTGTCTCTTCTCATAGCTTCTTTGATTCATCTGGATTTACAACCTGTTCTAAATGAGTCTGTTTGGCTTTGACTTGAACCTCAATTCCAGGTCACATCTTGTCCATTTTCTCATGGACAGGAATCTCTAATACAGATAACAGATACAATGACCCCTGAACCTTACTCCAAGCTCTGTAGGAATTATCTCCCCTCCTATCATGAAAGAAAAATCATTCCTATAGCTGAACTTCCATGAGGTCAATGGAAATTACAATTTCAAAAGTGATTTATAGATCAATAAATACTTACCGTGATTTCAGTTTCTCTACTGATAATACACAAAGAAAAACTTCCTAATGAATTTGAAATATAAAGCAGCTGCTAACTTTGATATGGAACTTACTAGCTGAGAGAATTACTGGAAGAATACAATTTCCTTGAAATTTGGAAATGAATATATGAATCTCAGACTTGTTCTTTAATTTCTGGCTACATAGCAAAAATATGACTTTTATTTGATTTTATTTGGCTCTGTGAAAGTACATTCTCTTCCCTGAAACCACAAATTCAAGAGTGGGAGCTACCACTAGTATTGCAAATTTGGAATCAGTATTGATATGTCTTGATTTAAAAATATCCCACAGGTATTGAAATGAAAATCTATTAAGTAGCAGTATTGTCATTGATTTGCTGAAAAAAATAATGACTAGCAATATGCTTTTAATGGTATATTTTTATATATAAATTGATTAAAACTTTAAAATTAATTTTAAATTACTTTCAAACTAGAGATGTTACTATTGAATAGTCTATACCTTTTATTTTTATAAATTTAAAATATTCATATAACTTGAGTACATATAATATCTAATTGAATGGCCCATTACTGAAAAATCTGAATGCAATGACCTAGAAGACAAACTGCCTGTACAAGGAAAAAGAAAGAATGATTATGAATATTAGATTGTAACAACATGCTCATGGTTCTGTTTACGTGGCCATTTCTCATTAATACAGATGAACACAAGAGACAGAACCTATACACTCACTTCTCTGCACATCACAAATGGCCTTAACTACAGAAATATATTCATCAAGTTAACCCAAGACTATAAGCAAATAATCTATGCAGAAAATAAAAACATACGCTATTGCAATAATTTTTTTGCATCTGAATATATTTCATGCATAGCATGTGTTTTCTAATTCCTTAAATGACTTAGGACCTGGATATGCCCATATTAGGAACAACAGAGCACTGTGTTCTACCATTTTCTTTCTGTATTCTACAAATAACGAGGCCAGAAGAAACTGCACAGGCATGATGAAGAACAATTAGAGATTCAAAAAGGATCTATACAATTTGAGTTAGTAATTAAACTGGGAGAGGTATATTGCTAACACTGAGAAAACCTAAAGCATATATACCTATGACAACAATTAACATTTTTCTTATATTTCAAAGCATAATATAAGGAGATACAGTTAAAATGAACTTCAACTGTAGTTGCAATTTTTCAGAAACTGAAGACTTAAGGTTGCCATTGCTTTTGTGATTAATTTACCTATTACCATGCCCTTAAGTCCTTCACCAAAGCTATAGGCAGAAAGAAAAAACAACCATACAAATCAACAAAAAGGTTTTAATCAAATGAGGAAAATGTAGCATTCATGATTTAAGATGGTTGGAGGAGAGGGTAACATGAATATGCTGACTTCCACATTATTTCATGCCCCCATGAATTCTTCTCATAGGTAAAGCAAATGTTTTAATTATCAGAAACACACTAAATATCAACATGTTAGCAGATGAAATTAGTTACAAACTCTGTGAAGCATAAGTCCTGTTTCTATTTTGTTCTACAGTATAAAAAGAGAAAGTCTGTCAAGAAACAAACTAAAAATGAAGAAAATATGAGTCTTGTCTAACTGAGAAGCCTACCAGTATCTGGCCCCAACATTCTTCATATTTACAATTCCAATTATGAATCCCTCAATTCAAATCTATCTTTTTAGCATACTTTTTGGATAATTTTGTCTTACTTTTTGGTGTGAGTGGACCATAATCAGCTATCTCTAAGGCCAATTCTAATATCCTGTTGAATTTTTTAAAAGTGTATGCTTCGCTCATCTTCCTGAGCCACCTATTCTACAGCGATCTGGCTTAAAGGAAAGACAATACGTGACAGGACACCCTTTGGTCTTGTCTTCCCTGGACTCCCCAGCAAGTCAAATTCCACGGTGCATTTGTAGTCCATTCCGGGTACTATGTGCCCCTCTCCTCAGGTGTTAGGCTCTTGTTTTTCCTGGCTTTGCCCTTAACTCCAGATAAACCATGATTGCTAAATAGATGTTTCTGGACATTCTAAGTTTTGGATTCTATACAATATGGTAGTCAAATAAGTAATTTGTACATTGCTTCAGTTTGGGTATTTCTGTGGTTGGACAGTTTGAAAATTTAAGAAGGCCATTTGAGCAATGTTTTGAAATTGAAAGCAGAAAAGGACTTCAAAGCACCAATGTAAGTATCCTACTTTTCTGAGAAAATGGTTTGTAATTTAGGATTTGTTGTTAAGTGTAGATGAGAATTGCTAGCTTACCTGAACCAGCTGCTACCACTTCAATTTATGCTCATAATAATGAAGTGAGAATTTTGGCAAGTGAAAACTGTTGTTTAAAACCTAAGAGGCTGAAAGCATCTGTCAAACAGTGTATTCAGGGCTGAACCTAATGGTTTACAAACCAGATGATGAGTGTGTACATGTTATGAATTTGCTGCTGTATGAGGCTTTCCTAAGTTTTGTATACAAAGTGGTGAAAGTTTTCATTCTACTGGTGTGACTCATCAATACGACAGATGAGATGTTTGATAGAAACATTGCTGTCATTTATAATGAATTCATAAGCTATTGTTCAACTCCCTTTTATGCTACAAGCCCAGCTGAGAGCCCAAGAGTTTGTATTTAATCAGACACAGTACATGTCTATCTTCCACAAAACATCAGGATAATGACGAATATAATTTTTCAGAAAAAAACTAATTTCTTAAATTTGTCAAGTATGATTTAAGAAGACCCAGTTTAATTCTTTAGAAGAGCTCGTTTTTACATAAGCTCTTTTACACTTTCTATTCATTATTCAGTACATTTTGACTTCCCTTTGAGTATAATCAAAGAATAGCTTTAATGTAGTCCCCAAACTATCAGGAAGCTATAGTCTATAGCATAAGTGAAAGAAAGATTGGTTATAGGAAGAAAACATAAATGGTGTTTGAACTTTGAGAGTGAAAGAATTTAGAGAACAAGTGCCAGTATCCATATCTTCCAAGGAAGGCAGCCTTAATTTGCATTTAGTTACCAGTCAGGATGAGAATTGCTAGCTGGTCTGAAACAACAGATATAATCATATTTTATACCAAGGGTGCCTATTGTCATCCTGACACAAAACCTCAGGTTTTTCTCCTAATTGACTAAAAGTATAGTCATGTCTCTTTATGGTCTTCTTTCTTTTTTTCTCTGTCTCCATGAATTTTCTTCTTGTTAGGGTATAACTGGAGACCCTTGTTTTTCAGTGTCAAGCCACTGAACTGACTGTGTACACATTCTTAGCTTAGTTAGCTGCAAAGTACCTGGAGGCTGCAGTTAGTAACAAATTCAGCTTCTGCAGAATCATGCAAAGGGCAGTGTCTCTTACTTCGGTTACTTTAAAAAAAAAAAGATTTCATTATCTGGAAACAGAAAATGAACTTTGAAGTGGATCTTATTTAGTAGTTTAATATCTAAAAAGATTATGGGAATCTTGTTTTAAAAATATGGTCCAACACCAGGAATTTAAGAACACATTCAATTTCCTTTTTTTAAAAAATATTTGTTTCCTCCCCCATTGATTTCTCTATTGAAAAAGGAAGACAAAATGAGACAACATTCATTTATAATGAATCTATTTACCTTATCTGTCTATATCTTACATATGGCATTTTCTTTAGCCAGTTGCTATTTAATGTTTTAATGATTTAGATTTTCAGTTCAGAATAATTCATATTTTTGGATACTTGATTAAAAACACAACAAATATAAACACATACTACAATAGACAACATAATAAATGAAACTGTTGCAGAATGGGAAAACCTTGTATGTTCTTATAACCAAAAAATATTTCTGATGTTAGCACTTGTAAATTATGTTTATTGGTTTCTGGAATCAATATGATAACCTAAGTCTACATTGAATCTACCTGTCTCCAAATTTCTCAGTGAGGTAGCTCAAACAATGCCTATAGCCAAGGGCTAAATATGTGTATCTCTTCCATCACAGATTATTATAGAGGGATCCTATCAATAGGTTGTACCAAATGGATGAGAATTTACTCCTATCCATTAGAGCACCACTGACCCCATTCTATCTAGCACGTTTGATAGGAAGTCTATCTGCAGCCACGGTTCTGTCTACTGCACCCATAAGAAAACCATCTGGTAACCCCTCAGACCATGTTTTAGGGCAAGCAGCTTCTGTCTGGTTCACTGGAAAAGCCCAAACACCCTCCATCTTACTCATAGCGTAAGATACTATGCTAAACATTGGGAATGCAGTGAATAAGACAGATGTGCTTCATGTCCTTATGAAATCAGTGAGGATGACTTCTAAACAGTCATTTATAAATATAAAGAAACATATTTAAATATTTAAAGATCTCCAAACATATAAAAAAAAAGTATCTGCTTGAAAGAGAGGTATTGTTTAAATTAGGTTAGTTTGTTATAAGAAATATCAATTTGAATTCGTTTAAGCAAAAACAACAAAAAGAGGGAGAACAACATGAAATTTAGAGGCTTACACAAACAGAAAATACAAAGATGAATTGGTTTTGGTGATAACTGAAATGAGAAAGTTGGAACAGCAACAGGAATATTCCTATGCATCTTCTCTGCTCATAAGACTATCTTGGCCTTATTCTCTTTTGTGGCATAAGGGATTTATCCTCATGACAGGAAGCACAGTTGTTGATTACTTTGGACTCAATCAGTAAGTAAGTTGCTGATTACTTACAGATCCAAGAAACCAAGGAGACTTCCTGTCTGCTTGTAAAAATATCAAGGGAGAATTCTGACAGGCCCAACTTGGGACCCCATGCCTAGGCCAGTTATTGTGGCCAGAATGATGGACAGTACTATGATAAGGTCAGCCTGCGGGAAAGGGGTGCATATTTAAGTATGCACACTCTGACTTAAAATTCTGATTGGTAGCCCCCACCAGGTCAGCAAGGCTAGCAAATTGGAATCAGAAGAAAGTGAAAAGTGATGGACAACAACAACTGATGTTGGGGACAAGGGTCATACAGAAGAATCAGAGCAAATTGACTCAACTGAAACCGTTACTGAGTGAAACAGGAGGTAAGTTAACAATGTAATTCCTATTGTAAGAATTAAATGAAATATATCATTAAAAAGAGAAGCTTGTCACGAAACTACAGGAAAACTAACACACCTGTGGTATAGGATAATGTGGTGTGTAGGCAAGGATAATAAGCCCAACCAAGACAATAATCTGGTTGTTTCAGTGTAATGTTAAATTTGATATATTTTTTTAAATACATAGCACTAACTATATATTCGGCACTATTCTAAGAATCAACTTACTTTATTTTCACAACAGCCCTATTAGGTAAGCATCATTATTATTCAGATAAGCGAACTGGAGTATTGAGAGGCTAAATGACTTTCCCAAGATCACATAGTTGGTAACTAAAAGAACAAGACAATAAGATCTAGAGACTGCTCGACCTCTAAATTAAGATGAGACTGTTAAGTTGGTAAGCATCCCAATGCCTCACATAGAAGATAAGAATTAAAGGGCACTTTGACATTGGGGTTCTCAGCTATGCACCTGCCAGCCAGTGTGTCTCTGTGGAACTCAGAGAGATCGAGAGAGTTATTTCAGAAACATCTCTTTCATGTGGTCTCCTGTTGTAAGAGTTTGAACATGAAATTTTCTTGTATATTTTCTTTGTCACATGTCTTTAAAAGATAAGTTATTGTTAAAGAATAGGTTCCTGTGTTATAATTAGTATCATTACTTTAAAATTAATTTTCCAGAATTCAATATTAGTAAGGAGGCAAAGTTATAGAATAAAGTGTTGCAACCTCACATCAAAATCTCCTAGGCATTATCTGCCCAAAATTCCTATATGTTACCAAATAGTAATCAGACCTGGAACTAATAATTGAGATTCGCAATAACTGCCAGAATTGAGGTGATCCTTTGATCCATGATCAGAGGGACGATCTTAGTAGGGGTTTGTATGGATCATGAGCCCCACAGGAATGTTCTTCCAGACATAAATAAGTTGGTGATGTTACAACTGCATTCTTGAACATCTTGAACCTGTTCAAATGTGTCTGGTTGGGTTTACATATACCTCCTGTGTGTTGCATACACAATGGGACTTGCAGAGTAGCTAATTTATGGGCTCCCTAGGATTAAAGTTGCCTGCTCCTGCTCCTCCAGTGCATCTCTCTATGGAACCAGGGAAGTTAGGGGAGTTGTGCCATTAATATTTCCTTCCATGCCCTCATTTGTTTTATTTTATTTTTCTTTCATGGTAGTTATTTTATTGAAGTATATAGTATTTATGGTAAAATATCCAGCTTTCAAGTATATATGTTGTTGAGTTTTCAAGTATATATGTTGATGAGTTACAACCATACTAATTGCCCAAATCAATATATGATCTCTCTGTCCATGACCTCTTCATGTCAAGACCTGGGCTAAGTCAATTGTAACACTGTGATGTGTGGGAGCCTACTCATTACAAGCTGTTTGGAATTCAAATCTAATGACATACTTATATATGCAAAACAATGTTTCCTTTATTGTAAGCAAGTAATTACTGATTGTAAATTAATAAAGCACTCAATTTGAAAAGCTTCACAGAATTGGGAAAAAACACCTTAAACTTCATATGGAACCAAAAAAGAGCCTGCATAGCCAAGACAATCCTAAGCCAAAAAAACAAAGCTGGAGGCATCACATTACCTGTCTTCAAAATACATTACAAGGCTACTATAATTCAAACTATATTACAAGGCTCTGGTACCAAAACAGAAATATAGACCAATGGAACAGAACAGAGGCCTCAGAAAGAACACCATACAA
Source organism: Aotus nancymaae (assembly GCF_030222135.1). NCBI lineage: Eukaryota > Metazoa > Chordata > Mammalia > Primates > Aotidae > Aotus > Aotus nancymaae. The sequence goes on along the minus strand of NW_026988422.1, from coordinate 24,185,169 downwards.
CTACAACCATCTGATCTTTGACAAACCTGACAAAAACAAGCAATGGGGAAAGGATTCCCTATATAATAAATGGTGTTGGGAAAACTCGCTAGCCATATGCAAAAGCTGAAACTGGACCCCTTCCTTACACCTTATACAAATATTAACTCCAGATGGAGTAAATATTTAAACATGAAACCTAACACCATAAAAACTCTAGAAGAAAACTTAGGCAATATCATTCAGGACATAGGCATGGGCAGGGACTTCATGAGTAAAACACCAAAAGCAATGGCAAAAACAAAAGCCAAAATAGACAAATGGGATCTAATTAAACTTAAGAGCTTCTACACAGCAAAAGAAACTATCAATAGAGTGAACCAGCAACCAACAGAATGGGAAAAAATTTTTGCAATCTACCCATCTGACAAAGGGCTAATATCCAGAATCTACATAGAACTTAAACAAATTTACAAGAACAAAACAACCCCTTCAAAAAGTGGGTGAAGGATATGAACAGACATTTTTCAAAAGAAGACATTTATACAGCCAACAAACATATGAAAAAAAGCTCATCATCACTGGTCATTAGAGAAATGCAAATCAAAACCACATTGAGATACCAAGTCATGCCAGTTAGAATGGTGATCATTAAAAAAACTGGAGCCAACAGATGCCGGAGAGGATGTGGAGAAATAGGAATGCTTTACATTGTTGGTGGGAGTGTAAATTAATTTGACCATTGTGGAAGACAGTGTGGCGATTCCTCAAGGATCTAGAAATGGAAATACCATTTGAACAAGCAATCCTATTACTGGGCATATACCCCAAGGATTATAAATCATTCTACTATAAAGACACATACACATATGTTTATTGTGGCACTGTTCACAAGAGCAAAGACTTGGAACCAACAAATGCCCATCAATGATAGACTGGATTAAAAAAATATGGCACATATACACCATGGAATACCATGCAGCCATAAAAAAGAATGAGTTCATGTCCCTTGCAGGGATGTGGATGAAACTGAAGACCATAATTCTCAGAAAACTGACACAAGAACAGAAAACCAAACACCACATGTTCTCACTCATAAGTGGGTGTTGAACAATGAGCACACACGGACACAGCGAATGGAACATCACACACTGGGGCCTGGGGGGTGGGGGGCTAGGGGAAGAATAGCAGGGGTGGGGGGATTGGGAAGGGATAGCATTAGGAGAAATACCTAATGTAGATGATGAGGCGATGGATGCAGCAAACCACCACCATGGCCCGTGTATACCTATGTAACCAACTTTCACAATCTGCACTTGTACCCCAGAACTTAAAGTATAATAAACAAATTTAAAATAAAAAAGAAAAGAAAAATACAATAAAATAAATGAAAAGTAGAAGGATAGATTCATAAAGCAAGAAGCAATAAATAAGTTAGAAAACAAAAACCAAGTAGAAGTAACCAAAACAACAAAAATCAAGAGCTAGTTTGTTTTTGAAAACAAAGATAATGTGCAAATGTTGAAGAAACTGGTAAAGAAAAAAAGAAAACACAAATGCACAAGTTTAAGAAAAGAAATGTTATCCCACATTATGGGAGATTAAAACTAGAAAAAAATGGGGCATGTAAGTTTATACTAATAAATCTAAAATTCTAAAAACTTTTCTCCAAAAATAGATACAAAATGTAAAAAGTAAACACTATAAGAACCACAAGTAAATATGGGAGAACATTTTTTTATGTCTCAGGGTGGTAAATGTCTTTATGAGCATAAATCCAAATTCAGAAGCAATAACAGAAAATATTTATGATAAAATATTTTTTTAAAAGCAAAAACTTCTCCATGTGAAAACATAGGAAAGTCAAGAACAAGCAAATAGCAAACTGGTGAATTCTTTTTGTAGCACACATAAGCCTCAAAATGTTAATCTCCTTATTATATGAATAATCCTTATTAATCAGTAAGATAAAACATTAAAAATCAAAATAACAATGGGCAAATTACACAAACAGACAACTCACAAACAAATAACCAACAAACAGATGGAAAGATACTCTAGATTAATGTTAAAAATCAATGAATACCCCCCCAAAAAATGAAAAACAACTATGGTGATCAATGCATCCCCAGGGAGGTGAGAAAGAATTAAAAGATAAATAGTATCAAATATTGAAGAGGATATGAGGAAGCAAGCACTCTTCTACCCAGTACACATTAGTGTAAACTGGCCCACTTCTTCTGGTGAACAATTATGTAATGATTCAAATATTTAAGTATGCACACTCTGACTTAAAACCACAAATACTAGTAATTTATTATAAAGAAATAATCAACAAGTTAAAAGGATATTCACTGTCACATTGTTTGTAACAGTTAAAATTAGAAACAACTTAAGTATCCCTAGATAGGATTTGGTTATATATATGCATATATTATATATAATTATATATATTATATAAAAATGAATTTGAATTATATATATAGATAATGATAAAGGACCAATCCAGCCTGCCACCTATTTTTTGTTAATTACGTTTAGTTGAATTCCTTCAACACTATTCATTGACTCACTGTCTATGACTGCTTTTGTGCCCAAAGGTAGAAATGAGTAGGTATGATGGGGACACAAAGCCTGTAATGTATATCTGGCCCTTCACAGAAAGTTCCCAACTCCTCTTCTACTGATACTGTTTACATTGTTATTATATAGCAAAAACAAAAACAAACTTTTTTTTGTGTGTTAAAGTTTGTTTTTTTTTAGTTGTACTTTAGGTTCTGGGGTACATGTGCAGATCATGCAGGATTGTTGCGTAGGTACACACTTGGCAAAGTAGTTTGCTGCCTTCATCCCCCCATCACCTACATCTGGTATTTCTCCCCTCATTATCCCTCCCCACCTCCCCACCCCCCGCTGTCCCTCCCCTAGCCCACCCCAACTGACCACAGTGTGTGATGCTCCCCTCCCTGTGTCCACATGTTCTAATTGTTCAACACCTGCCTATGAGTGATAACATGAGGTGTCTGGTTTTCTGTTCTTGTGTCAGTTTGCTGAGAATGACAGTTTCCAGATTCATCCATGTCCCTATGAAGGACACGAACTCATCATTTTTTATGGCTGTACAGTATTCCATGGTGTATATGTGCCATATTTTCTTTACCTAGTCTATCCTTGATGGACATTTGGGTTGGTCCCAGGTCTTTGCTAAACAGTGCTGCAATGAACATACGTGTGCATGTGTCTTTATAACAGAACAATTTATAATTCTTTGGGTATATACCCAGTAATGGGATTGATGGGTCAAATGGTATTTCTATTTCTAGATCCTTGAGGAATCGCCACACTGTCTTCTACAATGGTTGCACTAATTTGCATTCCCACCAACAGTGTAAAAGTGTTCCTATTTCTCCACGTCTTCTCCAGCATCTGTTGTCTCCAGATTTTTTAACGATCGCCATTCTAACTGGTGTGAGATGGTATCTCCATGTGGTTTTTATTTGCATTTCTCTAATGACCAGTGATGATGAGCATTTTTTCATATGTTTGTTGGCTTCATAGATGTCTTCTTTTGAAAAGTTTCTGTTCATATCCTTCACCCACTTTCGAATGGGTTTAAGAACAAACTATTTTAAAACAAATACATATAGGCACATCTCATTTTATTGCACTTTGCTTCATTGTGCATCACAGACATTGTGTTTTTCACAAAATCAGAGTTTGTGGTAATTCTGCATTAAGGATATGGGTGCCACTCACTTCATGTCTCTGTGTCACATTTTGGTAATTCTTGCAATATTTTGAACTTTTTGAATATTATTATATTGGTTATAGTGATTTGTAATCAGTGACCTTTGATGTTATTATTGTAAAATGAATTTAATAAATGCTGGGTGTGCTCTGACTGCTCCACTGACCATTCCCCTGACTTTCTCCCTCTCCTTGGGCCTCCCCATTTCCGAGACACAATATTAAAATTAGACCAATTTAATAACCCTACAATAGCCTGTAAGCCTTCCAGTGGAAAGAAGAGTTGCACATCTCTCACTTTAAATCAAAACCTGAAATCAGTTAAGCTTAGTGAGGAAGGCATGTTGAAAGCCAGGCCTCTTGCTCCAGTTATCCAAGATGTAAATGCAAAGAAAAAATTCTTCAAGGAAATGAAAAGTGCTACTCCAGTGAATAGATATACGATAAGGAAGCAAAACAGCCTTATTACTGATAGGGAGAACGTTTTTGTGGTCCAGATAGATAAACAAACCAACCACAATATTCCCTTAGGCCAAACCCTAATCCAGAGCAAGGCCCCAACTCTCTTCAATTCTATGAAGACTGAGAGAAGTGAGAAAGCTGCAGAAGAATAGTTGAAAGCTAGCAGAGGTTGGCTTATGAGGTTTAAGGAACATAAAAGTGCAAGGTGAAGCAGTAAGGGCTAATGCAGAAGCTACAGCAAGTTAGCCAGAAGATCCAGCTACTATCGATGAAGGTGGCTCACTAAACAACAGATTTTCAATGTGGATTTTAAAAGCCTTCTATTGGAAGAAGATGCCATCTAGAACTTTTATAGGTAGAGAGAAGTCAATACCTGGCTTCAAAGCTTCAAATGACAGACTGACTCTCTTGTTTGGAGCTAATGCAGCTGGTGACTTTAAGGTGAAGCCAATGCTCATTGACCATTCTGAAAAACTGAGGGCCCTCAATAATTATGTTAAATCAACTGAGCCTGAGTGATATCTCATTTCTTTACAGAATGTTTTACTGAATATCTTACACCCACTGTTGAGACCTACTGCTCAGATGAAGATTCCTTTCAAAATATTAGTGCTCAGTGAAAATGCACCTGGTCATGCAAGAACTCTGATAGAGATATACAATAAGATTAATGTTGTTTCCATGCCTACTAACACATCTATTCTGCGGTAAAGGAATGATTTCAGCTTTCAAGTTTTATTCAAGAAATACATTTCATGAGGCTATAGTTGCCATAGACAGTGATTCCTCTGATGGATCTGGGCAAATTAAATAAAAAACTTTCTGGAAAGGATTTACCATTGCAGATGTCATCAAGAACATTCATGATTCATAGGAGGTCAAAATATCAACATTAACATAAGTTTTAAAGTTGATTCCAACCCTCGTGGATGATCTGGAGGGGTTCAGGACTTCAGTGGAGGAAGTAACTGCAGATGTGGTGGAAATAGAAAGAGAACTAGAATTAAAAGTAGAGTCTGAAGATGGAACTGAATTGCAATCTTATAATAAAACTTGAATAACTGAGGGATTGCTTCTTGTGGATGAGCAAAGAAAGCAGCTTGTTAAGATGGAATCTACTCTTGGGAAAGATGCTGTGCACATTGTTGAAATGACGTCAAAGGATTTAGAATATTCCACTAACTTAGCCGGTAAAGCAGCATCAAGGTTTGAGAGGATTTACTCCAATTTTGAAAGAAGTTCTACTGTGGGTAAAATGCTATCAAACAGCATCTCATTCAACAGAAAAATCTTTTCTTTTTCTTTTTTCTTTTGGAGACAGAGTCTTCCTCTGTCACCCAGGCTGGAGTGCACTGGTGTGATCTTGGCTCACTGCAACCTCTGCCTCCCGGGTTCAAGCAATTCTCCACCTCAGCCTCCCAAGTAGCTGGGGTTACAGGTGCACACTGGCACAACTAGCTAATTTTTTTTGTATTTTAGTAGAGACAGGGTTTCACTGTGTTGCCCAGGCTTGTCTCAAACTCCTGAGCTCAGGCAATCCACCCTCCTCAGCCTCCCAAAGTGCTAGGATTACAGGCATGAGCCACTGTGCCTGACTGAAAAACCTTTCACGAAAGGATGAGTCAATTGATGGAGAAAATTTCATCCTTAAAAATTGCCACAGCCATCTCAACCTTCAGCAACTACCACCTGGATCAGACAGCAGCCATCAACACTGAGGCAAGACCTTCTACCAGCAAAGAGATTATGGATGATGGTTATCATTTTTTAGCAATAAAGAATTTTTCAATTAAAGCATGTACATTATTTTTTTAGACATAATGCTATTACAAACTTAACTGACCACTATATAGGATGAATAACTTTTACATGCAATGGGAAACAAAAAAAATTGTGTTACTTTATTGTAATACTTGCTTTATTGCAGCGGTCTGGAACCCAACCCACAATACCTTGAAGGTATGCCTGTTTACGAATATTCTAGAAATCTTTAATAAAATCATCATCAGTGAACCTATCTGAATCTGTCTTGTATGTTTAAATATTCTGAAATACCTTTGGATGACTGATCTGAACATAAATTTTCAATATAGACATCACTATATAAATGCAAATGTATACTCTAGTGCAAAGATGTAGATGGTATACATGATAAAGTGAAATCTAAACTCAGTTAGTGAGAACATATAATTTCATTGCATTTCCTCTATAGAAAGGTTTTATATGCTTTGCTTCTTTCTCTTATAAGTTAAATAAAGAAAATAAAAAAATTGGATTAGTACATTAAGAACATGTTGTTAAATATGTATGCCAGAATGTACAATACAACATCTAATCTGAAAATGGACATATTCTTCTAGTTAATTTTCTATTCAAGCTGTTCTATTAAAATAATTATTCTTTCTTAAGTATAGGAAAATCTTAAAATGAAATTCGTAGACATGTTGATATGTATGACTGAATCCTCACCTAATTAATTGAATGAAATAACTTTTTATTTTAATTGACAAAATTAGAAGTACTGCAATTCAATTATAACACATTTTTATTATAATCCTTTCTGTTACAGCCACAACAGTTTCCAAGTGGTCGAGTTCAGAAGAAAAGAAAAATTAATGCAACTTCCTATTTTTAATCACTCAAGAGCACCTTATTTAGTTACATATAGTCAGTCCCTTCTTGAATATTTTCCCACTTTCGATTTTTAGAAGAAAATAGCTGACATTTCTCTCCACAAAGTTTCTTTCCCAGTAGGCTATCACTAATGTCAACAAAAGCAGCAGGAGTTCCTCTGAAGATTTGGAAAGAGCAGTTGAACAGGAAAGAATGACCCCTGTTTGCTTAGAGTAAAATGAAGTGTTTACCTCTATATCCAACAGTTCTAGAGAATTTCCTAGAGGAAAATTATGCTTTAAATCAGCACTCTTCAAATGCTGTCCCTTAGGACACTATAGTTCTGTAGTAGTGTTTCAGAGGCTGTTCAAAAACTTTAGTTTCTTTAAAAATATTTTAAAACTATTTTAAATTTACAATTAAAATCAAGCATGTAACTATGAGTTGTATATCAAATTCTGATAAACTGGAGAACACCAACCCCTTTGCTTGGGATCCTCCTCATTTTTGTGCAGATTTTTAAAGCAAAACTCCTCCTTCTCCACTCCACCAACCCTGCATATACTTGAGTATTAGAAATGCATCATCACTTGGGAGAATTATAGACCTGCACTGCTTTTTAAAATTTAAATCCGGATTGATGTATGTTGATTTCTGTAAAATGTAGGGAGTGCTCATTGGTCACAAAGACACTGTGCATGCTAATTCAAAGTTTTCTGCAGGCACCCTCCATTCTTTGTAGTTTTCCTGCATTCTTCTGGCTATCATCTTTCCTGTTAACTACTGGCAGTTGTTAAAACAGTGACCAAGAGTTATATTGAGGCCTTCAGTTGTTTATAGGTCTCCATCAGAGTTGTGAGCACCCAAACAAGATGCTCAGGTGAGCAACAGTCAGTTGAGCAGTAATGAATTCATCACATACTATACTGTCATATAGGTGGCTTGGTATGAATTAAGAATTCTGAGCACTGTCATACATTTATATTCAGAATAGGAATGTAAATCATGTTTGTAATGATTTATCTTTCTATAAAAAATTCTCTTCTAATCTTGTTTCAAGTTCCTACATTAGTTTAATTGAAGAGCAAACAGAGGGGACAAGGTAAGCAGCTAAAACTATCTGCAAATACTTATTTGTATGAAATAGAATCTTCTCAATATAGTTCAATCTTCCTAAAATCTTTCCTGATCTATTCTTCTCTTGCCCCACTCCAAAGTTGGACACTTTTTCCTAACCCTATTTTTCTGAATTCTGGACATATTTCACTATGATAAAAGGAATGTGGCCTTTGGAATGACATCAACCTCTCTAATCCCCACTATCTGGCCTTAAGATATTTAGTTAATTATTTATCTTTTCAGAACCTCAGTTTTCCTAACAGCAAACCAATGTGGTTGTGAGGACTGAATGAGATTATTATGTAAGTAGTGTGGCACAAAATGCTTTCTTTTTCTTTTATGAAATACATAAAATTTTCTATAATTTTGGAGAACCTTTTCTTCTGCCCTGTTAAATTATAAGCTCGTTGATAACAAAGAATACTAACTGTGTACCAGTTCTCAAAAAGTAGGCACCCAATGTTATTTGTTGAAATAAAAAAGAATAAATAGATTATACTAATAAAGATCAATGTAATTGTTTATTTTATTTACTTACTTTTGAGACAGAGTCTCACCCAGTTGCCCAGGCTGGTCTTGAATTCCTGAGCTCAAGCAATCCTCCAGCTCCTACCTCACAAAATGCTGGAATTACAGGCATATGCTACTGCACCCAGAATGGTAGTTTAATAGGTAGGTTTCTTGCAATAATAAAAGTAATTCTCATGGTCTATATTGTAGTTTTCATCTCAAAAATTAAATATTTAAAAATTTGGACTTATCACACTTCATAACACATATGGAAAAGGGTGGTAATAATAGGCTATACCTCTTAAGGAAAATATTCAATTTCTACATATCAGCTACATTCAATTTCCACATGTCAAACTCTCATTTTGTTTGTAATGTACATTCTACATGTCAAACTCTCATATTCATCTCATCAGGAATAATAATCAACATTTGTCTTAAAATTATTGGCTAGGACTCCTGCCAAGATGGCCGAATAGAAACAACTCTGGAGAGCAGTTCCCAGTGACAGCAACACAGAGGCAAGTGATCTCTGCATTTTCAACAGAGGTACCAGGTTGATCTCAATGAGACTGGTTGGACAGTAGGTGCAGCCCAAGGAGGACAAATTGAGGCAGGGTGTGGTACTGCCTCACCTGGGAAGTGTAACAGTCTGGAGGACCACCCTCCTACCCAAAGCAGGCCATCAGGGACTTTTCCAGCCACTCCAGCACTCCGTTTCAGATACTGTGCTTCTCCCATGACCTTTACAGCCCAAAGACCAGGAGATTTCCACTGGTCCGACAAGCACCACAAATTTCCAGCACAAATCTGGGCAGCCATTTCAGCCGGCGCCGTGGGTTTCCAGCACAAATATGAGTAGCCATTTTAACTGGTGCCTGGAACACCTGAGAGACAGAGCCACCAATTCCCCTGAAATAAAGGGGGCTGAAAGCAGGGAGCCAAGTGATCTGGTTTAGCTGGTCCCACCCCAACAAAGACCAGGAAACTGAAACCCACTGGCTTGAGAGTTATGCAGCCAGCACAGCAGTTTGAACTCAATCAAGGACAGTCAAGCTTGGTGCAGAGAAGGGCATCTGCCATTACCGAGGCAGTCCCCCATTACCAAGGCAGTTCTAACCTTACCTATGTAAATAAAATCACAAGAAATTTTACACAGCAGCTGGGCAGAGAGTGTGGCACCTCAGAAATGCCTCTGCAAGGCAGACTGTGACGAGACTCCCTCCTTGCTGGGCAGGGCATGTATGAAAAAAGGCAGCAGCCCACCAGGCTTATAAATGAAGCCCCAACTTCCGGGGGCAGAGTACCTGGGAAATAGGGCGGTTGTGAGTTCCGCTGCAGCAGACTTAAATATCCCCGCCCAGCAGCTCTGAAGAGAGCAACAGAGCTCCTAGCACAGCACTGGAGCTCTGATAAGGGACAGACTGCCTCCTCAAGCAGCTCCCTGACCCCAGTATACCAAAGAGACACCTCATAAAGGAGAGCTCTGGCTGACATCTGGTGGGTACCCTTCTGGGACGAAGCTACCAGAAGAAGGAACAGGCAGCAATCCTCACTGTTCTGCAACCCCTGTGGGTGATTCCCAGGCAAGCAGGATCTGGAGTGGACCTCCAGCAGTCCTGCAGCAGAGGGGATCCCATCCAAAAGTCACCAACTTCAAAGACCAAAAGTAGATAAATCCATGAAGATGGGAAGAAGCCAGCTAAACAAGGATGAAATCACCAAAAAGCAGAACACCTCTTCTCCTCCAAGGAATCACAACTCCTCACCAGCAAGAGAACAAACTGGATGGAGAATGACTTTGATGAATTGACAGAAGCAGACTTCAGAAGGTGGGTAATAGCAAACTACTCTGAGCTAAAGGAACATATTCTAACCCAATGCAAAGAAAGTAAGAACCTTGAAAAAAGGTTAGACAAAAGGCTAACTAGAATAATCAGCTTAGAGAAGAACATAACTGACTTGATGAAGCTGAAAAAAACAGCAGAATTTCATGAAGCATACACAAGTTTCAATAGCCAAATAGACCAAGCAGAAGAAAGGATATCAGAGATTGAAGATCAACTCAATGAAATAAAATGAGAAGGCAAGATTAGAGAAAAAAGAGTGAAAAGATGAACAAAGCCTCCAAGAAATAGGGATTATGTGAAAAGACATAATCTACGTTTGATCGGTGTACCTGAATGTGACAGGGAGAATGAATCCAAGCTGGAAAACACTCTTCAGGATATTATCCAGGAGAACTTCCCTAACCTATCGAGGCAGGCCAACATTCAAATCCAGGAAATACAAGGACACCACAAAGATATTCCACAAGAATAGCAACCCCAAGGCACATAATCATCAGAGTCACCAAACTTGAAATGAAGAACAAAATGCTAAGGGCAGTCAGATAGAAAGGTCGGGTTACCCACAAAGGGAAGCACATCAGACTCACAGCAGATCTCTCTGCAGAAACCCTACAAGCCAGAAGAGAGTAGGGGCCAATATGCAATATCCTTAAAGAAAAGAACTTTCAACCCAGAATTTCATATCCAGCCAAACTAAGCTTCATAAGTGAAGGAGAAATAAAATCCTTTATGGACAAGTAATTGCTGAGAGATTTCATCACCACCAGGCCTGCCTTACAACAGCTCCTGAAGGAAGCACTAAACATGGAAAGGAACAAACAGTACCAGCCACTGCAAAAACATACCAAATGGTAAAGACCATTGATACAATGAAAAAACTGCATCAACTAACGGGAAAAAAACCAGCTGGTATCAAAATGGCAGGCTAAAATTCACTCACATCAATATTAACCTTAAATGTAAACAGGCTAAATGCCCCAAAGACACAGACTGGCAAATTGGACAGAAAGTCAAAACCCATCGGTGTGCTGTATTCAGGAGACCCACCTCACATGCAAAGACACACATATACTCAAAATAAAGAGATGGAGGAAGATTTAACAAGCAAATGGAGAGAAAAAAAAAAGCAGGGGTTGCAATTCTAGTCTCTGATAAAATAGACTTTAAACCAACAAAGATCAAAAGAGACAATGAAGGGCATTACATAATGGTGTAAGAATCAATGCAAACAATCCTAAATATATATGCATCCAAGATCCATAAAGCAAGTTCTTAACGACCTGCAAAGAGACTTTGACTCCCACTCAATAGTGGGAGACTTTAACACTCCACTGTCAATATTAGACAGATCAAGGAAACAGAAAATTAACAAGGATATCCAGGACTTCAACTCAGATCTGGACCAAGCAGACCTAACAGACGTCCACAGAACTCTCCACCCCAAATCCACAGAATATACATTCTTCTCAGCACTACATCACACTTACTGTAAAATGGACCACATAATTGAAAGTAAATCACTCCTCAGCAAATGCAAAAGAGTGGAAATCAAAACAACCAGTCTCTCAGACCAAAGTGCAATCAAATTAGATCTCAGGATTAAGAAACTCACTCAAAACAGCACAACTACAGGGAAACTAAGCAACCTGCTCCTGAATGACTACTGGATAAATAATGAAATGAAGGCAGAAATAAAGATGTTCTTCAAAACAAATGAGAATGAAGACACAATGTACCAGAATCTCTGGGACACATTCAAAGCAGTGTCTATAGGGAAATTTATAGCAATAAATGCCCACATGAGTAGCAAGGAAAGATCTAAAATTGACACCCTATCATCACAATTAAAAGAGTTAGAAGAGCAAGATCAAAAAAACTCAAAAGCTAGCAGAAGACAGAAATAACTAAGATCAGAGCAGAACTGAAGGAGATAGAGACACAAAAAACCCTTCAAAAAATCAATAAATTCAGGAGTTGGTTTTTTGAAAAGATCAACAAAATAGACTGCTAGCCAGACTAATAAAAAAAAAAGAGAGAAAATTCAAATAGATACAATAAAAAATGATAAAGGGGATCTCACCACCTATTCCACAGAAATACAAACTACCATCAGAGATTGCTACAAACAACTCTTTGCATATAAACCAGTAAATCTAGAACAAATGGATAAATTACTGGACACACCCTCCCAAGACTAAACCAGGAAGAAGTTGAATACCTGAATAGACCAATAACAAGGTCTGAAGTTGAGGCAGCAATTAATAGCCTACCAATCAAAAAAAGTCCCAGTCCAGATGGGTTCACAGCCGAATTCTACCAGACATACAAAGAGGAGCTAGTACTATTCCTTCTGAAACTATTCCAAACAATTCAAAAGGGGAATCCTCCCTAACTCCTTTTAGGTGACCAACATCACCCTGATACCGAAACCTAGCAGAGACACAACTAACAAAGAAAACTTCAGGCCAATATTCATGATGAACATAGATGCAAAAATATTCAGTAAAATACTGGACTGAATGCAACAGCATATCACAAAGCTTATCCATCATGATCAGGTAGGCTTCATCCCTGGGATGCAAGATTGGTTCAACATATGCAAATCTATAAACGTGATCCATCATGTAAACTGAACCAAAGATAAAAATCGCATGATTATCTCAATAGCTGCAGAGAAGGCCTTCAACAAAATTCAACAGCCCTTCATGCAAAAAACTCTCAATAAACTAGGTATTGATGTATCGTATCTCAAAATAATAAAAGCTATTTGTGACAAACCCACAGCCAATATCATACTGAATGAGCAAAAACTGGAAGCATTCCCTTTGAAAACTGGCACTAGACAAGAATGCCCTCTCTCACCATTCCTATTCAACATAGAGGAAATATTCAATTTAAGTTCTGGCCAGAGCAATCAGACAAGAAAAAGAAATAAAGGGCATTCAATTAGGAAAAGAGGAAGTCAAATTATCTCTATTTGCAGACAATATGATTGTATATTTAGAAAACCCCATTGTCTCAGGCCAAAATCTCCTTAAGATAATAAGCTACTTCAGCTAAGTCTCAGGACACAAAATCAATGTGCAGAAATCACAAGCATTCCTATACACCAATAACAGACAGACAGCCAAATCATGAGTGAACTTCCATTCACAATTGCTACAAATAGAATAAAATAACTAGGAATACAACTAACAAAGGATGTAAAGGACCTCTTCAAGGAAAACAACAAACCACTGCTCAAGGAAATAAGAGAGGACACAAAGAGATGGAGAAACATTCCATGCTCATGGTTAGGAAGAATCAATATCATAAAAATGGCCATACTGCCCAAATTTATAGATTCAATGCTATACCCATCAAACTACCGTTGACCTTATTCACAGAACTGGAAAAAAAACCCACATTAATTTCATATGGAGACAAAAAACGTCCCCCATAGCGAAGACATCCTAAGCAAAAAAAAAAAAAAAAAAAAACAAAGCTGGAGGCATCACGCTACCTGAATTCAAACTATACTACAAGGATACAGTAATCAAAACAGCATGACACTGGTACCAAAACAGAGATATAGACCAATAGAACAGAGCAGAGGCTTCAGAAGTAATGCCCCACATCTACAACCATCGGATGTTTGACAAACCTGACAAAAACAAGCAATGGGGAAAGGAATCCCTGTTTAATTAATGGTGTTGGGAAAACTGGCTAGCCATGTGCAGAAAGCAGAAACTGGACTCCTTTCTTACATCTTATACAAAAGTTAACTCCAGATGGATTAAAGATTTAAACATAAGACCTAACACCATAAAAACCCTGGAAGAAACCTAGGCAATATCATTTAGAACATAGGCAGAGGCAAGGACTTCATAATTAAAACACCAAAAGCACTGGCAACAAAAGCCAAAATAGACAAATGGGACCTAATTAAACTTAACAGCTTCTGCAAGGCAAAAGGAACAATCATTAGAGTTAACCAGCAACCAACAAAATGGGAAAAAATTTTGCAATCTACCCTAAAGGGCTAATATTTAGAATCTACAGAGAACTTAAACAAATATGCAAGCAAAAACCAAACAAGCCCATCAATATTGGGCAAAGGATATGAAGAGACACTTTTCAAAAGAAGACATTTATGAGGTCAACAAACATATGAAAAAATGCTCATCATCACTGTTCATCAGAGAAATGCAAATCAAAACCACATTGAGATACCATCTCATGCCAGTTAGAATGGCAATCATTAAAAAAACTGTAAACAACAGATGCTAGAGAGGATGTGGAGAAAAAGGAATACTTTTACACTGTTGGTGGGAGTGTCAATTAGTTCAACCATTTTGGAAGACAGTGTGGCAATTCCTCAAGGATCTAGAAATAGAAATTCCATTTGACCCAGCAATCCCATTACTGGGTATACCCAAAGGATTCTAAATCATAGTAGTATAAGGACACATGCACATGTATGTTCACTGGAGCACTGTTTACAATAGCAAAGACTTGGAACCCACCCAAATGTCCACCAATGATAGACTGGATAAAGAAAATGTGGCACATATACACCATGGAATACTATGCAGCCATAAAAAAGGATTAATGTCGTTTGCAGGGACATGGATGAATCTGGAAACCATCATTCTCTGAAAACAGACACAAGAACAGAAAACCAAACACCGCATGTTCTCACTCACAGGTGGGTGTTGAACAATGAGAACACAAGGACGCAGGGAGGGGAACATCACACACTGCATCTGTTGGAGGTTGGGGGACCAGGGTAGGGATATCAGGGGGCTGGAAGATTGGGGAGGGATAACCTTAGGAGAAATACCTAATGTAGGTGACAGGGGGATGGAGGCAGCAAACCTCCATGGCATGTGTATATCTATGTAACAATCCCGTAAGATCTACACATGTATTCCAGAACTTAAAGTGAAATTATTGGCTAGGCACAGTGGCTCATGCCTGTAATCCCAGATCTTTTTAAAGCTGAGGCTGGAGGATCACTTGAGGCCAAGAGTTTGAGATATGTCTGGGCAACATAGTGAGATGTCAACTGTACAAAAAAAATTTTTTTTTAATTAGCTGGGCAAGGTAGGAGGATCATTAGAGCCCAGGAATTTGAGGCTGCTGCACTCCTGTCTGGGAGAAGAGCAAGACATTGCCTCAAAAAAGAAAAAAAAAAAGGGAAGGAAGGGAAGGGGAAGGGGAAGGAAATTTTACAAGGCAAAAAGTGCTTGGAAGAACTATAACAAAAACCACATTTCTTTGAGAACCAGTCACTATTCTCTCCTTAAGAGCATTTTGTATTAAAATTTAAAGCAGTATTTTCTCTCAAACCAGAACACCATTGCAGGATTTTGATCATAGCATGATCTAGTGAGAATTCCTGATGGATTAAAATTGGTGTGTGAATAAAAAACAGAACTAAACTTAGTGTCTAATATTTCTTTGTTCATCGTACTATTTTCCCAATATTGCAAGTTTAAAATTTTTGAAGAGTATTAAAAAAGGTAAAAAAGTAACATTTATGATAGATACTTCAACTACAGTTACATATATTATTTAATTCAGTTTTTAAAAAGAGAATGAGGAAATAAATTAAGATCTTACATTTTATTTCAAACTCAGAGGAGACATAAAACACAGGTCATATGAATGTGAAACACCTAGTTCCTTGATTGTTCAAAGTTAAGTCTGCAATGCCTCTATAGCAGAAAGCCATAGCTCGATAGGCTACACTGATCCCTATGGTTGTAAAAGACATAAAATGTTAAAAGAATCAAGACATGATAATACCAGTACCTTTTAGGAAACAAAGTTTTGTTTACTGAAGCCTGCAATGAAGAAGAAAATAAATGGCACTTAAAACATCCCCCTACCCTCCAGAAGTTTATATGTTAAAGAATAACTGCCTAAGAAGGTTTCTATTAAACTATATTTTATCAACAATCTTTTCATGTTCTTTTAATTAAACTGAATAATCATAATCATTTGGGGACATATTCAAGGGAAACAACATTAAAAATGAAAAAAAATCATTCTAATACATGAGTTCCCTTTGTACTCAACAGCTGAACAGAAGTGGGTTGGAAACAAACTGAAAATAGGACAAGAAGGTGTTAGGTTCTGAATGGTGCTAGAAATTCACGTAGAGCAACTCTAAAGAAAGTGGTGGAGCCCAAGGTAACCGTCCCTCTTCAAGTGTTCTTAGTTTCCTCCTCATTTTAAAAGTTCAAAACACTTTAGATCATATGTAAAATTTGGCTCATTTTGTGCAATGTAAGGTCATGTGCCCATGTATCATAATACATTGAAAGTTGAAGTTCATGAAAAAATAAATAAATAAAGGAATGGTTGGCCATGAAGAATATGGGAAAATAGTGACTTTAAAAAAAATGCAACTAACATCATGGCCGTAATATCATCACTGTAGCATTTTCAGTTTTTGAGCACAAAAGATTAACTTAAACACACATAATTGTTAAAAACTGGAGATATATGTATATGTATAAATGCATTTATATAGTTTATATTACATATATTTATATTACATATGTACATGTGTGTATATATATACATGTATGTGTATGTATATACATATAATTCTCATCATACAGACACACACACACAGATCCCTACACACCTATGTACCTGGAATCTTTCACCATTCTGATTGTATTGGTAAGGATGGACATAGAGAAGTTAGAGAGAGAAAAGAGGAAAGAAAGAGAATTGAAACATACTATAAATAAATAGACTTGTTTATAGACTATTTATATTCCTTAACATTTGTTTTACAACAGTTGTTTTCACGTTCAGCCCACACCAGCTGTTCCCCAAACACAAGAGTTTTCAAAACTAATATGCTTTGCACCAACAATTCTCCATAAAATGTTTAATTCATTGTAATCTTTGTCTTATTACTGCTCTTGTTCTAACTACATCCAGCCCATCCCAAATCTCAGTAGATATTTTGGGGAAGCCATTTGTGGAATGGAACAAACAGTTTACATATTTCAAAACTATAAGGTGGCTGAAAAACAATATTTGCTAAAAAAATAGTATTTATGTATGAGGACTGTGTTTGGCCTTTAAATACCATTGTGAATGTTGAGCTAGATGCATTATTAATAAATGTCAACTTTTCAAGTGAGTTCAGTATTAATATTGATACAAACTTTCTTCCTGTTCTTAATTTTGCAGCTCAATAAAGATATGAATGTTGGCAAGCACTGCTATTGACAACTGATAAAATTATGCAAACACAATGTTTTTGCAGCTTTTGAGTAAATACTGCATGCTAATGAATTTCAAAGTGTTTTATGTGTTCCTGTAGGAGCTGAATTTGTGTAGGTGGACTGCACCATAGATGTGCTTTTCTAAGCCTATTACACTTATCTCAGCAGAGCCGTTGTTTGCCTCCTAATAAGCAATTTGATAATTTTATCATGAGCTCTGAGGCTCTCCAAAGATCATTTATATAATGACATCTTGTGGAAGCAAGCCTCTCTAGAACTTTCTGAAGGTAATAATTATTTCATATATTTGTTCTGTAGCCACAGTGGTATTTTCAAAAAGCTTCCTGCTAATTTTCAGTATATACTTGATGCCAAAGGATTGTTCTTTAGTTATAATAAAATAGTTTGACGCATAAAGAAGCATACATTTTGAATTAGGTTTTAAGATATCCAACTCTCAAAGGAAAACATTTACCTAGCTAATGATTCTTTTATATTCCTGTCCTTAGATTTTAGGAGATAATTCAGAAAATTAGTATATCAATGCACAGAACAAAATCTAAATAGAGAAGTAGAAAGAAGTTAAGAGTAGCTTATAAAACCCTAATGAAGTCTTTCTACATGTACACATGAAATCTAGAATGGTTTCTTGTCTTAAAGAAACACATCAATCTATATTACTTGAATGTTCACAAAATTTAAGAATTATGCCCTAGTGAGGAATATGCTGGGAAAAAAAAATAAAAAAGAAAAAGGAAACTTTGAATGCATTCGTAATCTTATTAATTAGCTTAGTAGTTTTATTAATTAGTTTACTCTTAAAAACAGTAATTTTATTTTGATAAGTTTGCTTCAAAACAAAATATAACATGTTATACATAAAAATTATTCCTAAAAAAAGCCAACTAAAATTCGATTTTTAAAATTTATTTTTATTCTTTATATTATTTCTTATGGAGACAGGGTCTCACTCTGTTGCCCAGGCAGGCTGGACTCAAACCCCTGGGCTCAAGTGATCCTCCTGCCTCAGCCTCCTCAGTGGCTGAGGCTGTAGGCACACACCACTACATTTGGTTCCCAGAGTTATACTTTTATTTATTTTATTTTTCGAGACAGAGTCTCACTCTGTCACCCAGGCTGGAGTGTAGTGATGCAATCTCGGCTCACTGCTACCTCCGCCTCCTGGGTTCAAGTGATTCTTTTGCCTGAGCCTCCCAAGTAGCTGGGAATATAGGCAGACACCACCTCACCAAGATAATTTTATATTTTTAATAGAGACAGGGTTTCACCATGTTGGCCAGGCTGGTCTCAAACTCCTGACCTCAAGTGGTTCTCCTGTCTCAGCTTCCCAAAGCACTGGGATTACAGGACAAGCCACCACGCCCAGTCAGATTTATATTTTAAAGTCAAATTAGGAGACTACCATATCAGTGGTCTCCTAATCTTTATGACTGAAAAACAATTTGTATACCTCCAATACATTTATATGTAATATATATGAAATATACATATATACTACATATTCAAAAATATTATGTATGTTAGAACACATAAACAAAATAGAAAACTTAAAAGACTAACATTAAAAATATACATAGATACTCACCTTGTCAGTCTCTGAGGAGTACACTCTACTTTAGAGAATGCTGTTCCACAATATTAGCAAACACCCATTGTGCCAGGGTTGCATCCTAAGAATTCCATATATATTAACTCTTTAATCCTCTTAACAGCCCTAAAGGGGACATGATTATCATGTTCATTTTACAAATGAAGGAGCTGAAGGTTGGAGGTGTTCAGTGATTTGCTTAAGATCACACAACTAAGAAGTGGTATAGCTGGGATAGACACCTAGAAAGTAGTAACCCAGAGTCAAGGGGTTCAACCTCCATGCTGCACAGAGAAATGCAATTGATTGGCCACACTCCACACCTCACTCGTAACCTCCCAACCCTTTGCTCAGCTCACTTCACTGCCTCCCAGATATGTTACCTTTCACTAAATTGCACTAAAGACAAACAAAAATATCTCTTTATAATTGAAAACAAGTTATGAAAAGACAGGAGATTACAGGTGCTTTTTATAAAAGTATATCCTTCTGTTTACCCTCCATCTCCCCAAATGTTCCCAAACTGTGCCTCCCATTGATCTCTTTAGCAAACATCAAAAATGCTGCAAAAGATCTTCTGTTGAGAAGGAGGAAATATTTGACCCTTGCAACTTTTTCTGCATTTGTTAATTAGAGGATTGTCATTTTCAGAATAGTAAAGGAGGCAGTGTAATTATTTTCTTTGAACTGTGTTTTGGGGTCTAATCCCTAATTTTATCACTTAAAGAAAAAAGAAGCCTTCTTAATTGTTTGTACGTGAAATTGTAAGATACAATCCCAAAAAAGCAAAATTATTTTGAATATGGTGTCTCCTATAATCTGACAACAGTCTAAGCAGTATTTCTTTTATCAGTAGTTCTTATTTCATAAACAGGTACATGACTGGTCACACTCATTAATGAAAGTATAAATGAGGCTATAATGGAGAATATAAAAACAAGTCGTAGCCCATTAGAACAAATAATCACAAGTCACAGTCACAGAGTGAGAATACAGTTAGGGAAAATCCATTATGGATTCAGATTGTGATTGGCACCTGGTAGGTGCTCAATAAATAATTAGAGCTGGCACCAAGGTTACATAAAAGGTTAGGTGATCCTGATACTCTATCCTAGGATGTAACTATCATTAGTAACCTTCCTTTTTTAGGAAAAATGGATTCCCACGTTTTAATCTGGATTCCAATCACAGGTAACACTGGTGTTCCATGATATCTCTGAAGAAAATGATGGCTGCTTAGCAAGAAGGAACTCAATCTCCAAACCTAGTTTTCCAAAGCCCCATCCTCCAATTGACAGCAGCTAACAGCCACCTGAAAAAAGGAAAAATTTGCCCAAGACACCCACAGCCACATCTTGGAAGAAAGATAATTTGGAATATTTTCCTAAAAAAAAATTACTAACTTTTTTCTATCTTAAGGGTAGGATCTCTGTTCCTGGCATACCATGGCCTTCCTATTCCCAGGCAAGATGTTCCAGGATTAGTTTGTAATGACTGCTATTTTCTGTATTATGAATTTTTAAATAACATTTTTATAGCAGGAAAGACATGTCTTTAAAGGACAAACTCCTATAAAAAAAGAGTTAGTGCATTTACCTTGAAGCTTGACAGGTATGTATTTATTTCAAGTAGAACACTTTCAAAGAGAAAAATTTCTAGTTACCTATTCAGAACAGCTATTCTATCAGTGCTTTTCTCTTCTGTTCTTGAATCAATGCTTTTCATTATTACTCTGACCATGATTAAAACCGAGAAGTAATAAACTGCATAAATTTAAATTAATTAGATTGTTCAAAAGTTTTCCTCTACCTCTTCTTTTCCATGTCATTTCACTATGCAAGTTTTATTTTTCCTCGGATGTAGTTACTAAATGCTTTCATTAAATAATTATATTTGTCTGGGACTTCTTTCAAGCTATACCTATATTTGAAAAGGTACCTGTCTCTAACTTCTGGTATCTTATTTTTTAAAACACCCCTGCAATTTCACCTTCACCTTGAATACTTCCCTAGCTCCAGGACAGAAAGCAAGTATCTACTGTTTTCACATAACAAAAACTAGTTGTTTCTAAATATCAGTCCTTAGACAACTGCTGTTATAGAGTTTGTGCCATCTATAACAAAATGATGGCACAAAATTTAAGGTGTACACACATAACACACACACATATACATACATATTCACACAAACCCTTCTACTGGTATAAAGGTACCAACTAAAACTAGTTTTTCTTGGGAATGTTTAGCATTCATTCTGAAATTATGTTCTTAAACTTCTAAAATATTAACATATCCTGTTTCTTAAATAATATTGGCAATAGTAAATAAAAGTTTCTTCTTAAAAATGTTCATTATTTGTCAAAATAAAATTTGGCTAGCCTCAAAATTTGTATATAAGCAGGCTTCATTATATTTGATGGTTAAAATTCTGTGAACTTTCTCTAGTCTTTGAAATTCAAAAGTCTGGAAGTCACTTCTCTAAACAACTGACCTGACCCTTCTTTGTTAATCTATTTGTGACGTAACCCCTTTGTATCTGTTTCTTCATGTTATTTAATTAGACTTACAGGATGTCATCCCTTCAACTCCATTTCCTTCATAAGTCATATTACAGAAGTACAAAAATAAAAATGGATTCATTTGATTTAGTCTATACAATGCCTAAACTGTATCAGAAAGATGTCTAAGTACTGTTTAATGCTGGTACTAGCAGATCTTGTATATATTTCAAAATACTTTAGGAAAATCATTTGGTTTGATAAAATCATCTCTTTTAATCAGTGCATTTCTAAAAAGCAGTAAGGAAACAAATATGGGCAACACTCTGTGCTAAAGCCAAAATTCAGTTGCTAGCCAATTAACAATAATTCAAAAGATGATATGTAAGGGGGTGGATATTTTCTTCATTAATAAACAGTAATGTATTCTCAAGGATTATGGCTAACTACTTCATTGTTTTATTGAAAACCTAGACAAGGCACCTCTGAAGAGCTAAGCACCTGCTAGATTCATTTAATTTGAGTTTGGGTTGGATGCCAAGAATCCTGAATTCCACTTCTATTCCCATCACTAAGCAGTTGTGTGACCTTGGATGAGTTACCTCACCATCCTGAATCTTAATTTTCTTTTTCCTAAAAGACAAGGCATGTTAGATGATTTCTAAAATCTTTTGCCTGAGATCCTGCTCTCAATGAGCCCAAAAGAGAGCAAACATTGTTATTCTGCTTTTCTACCTAGAAATAATATCCCCTAAACAACAACAAAAAAGAAAGAAACAACTCCAGATTCTCTAAGTTTATTTGAATAAAAGGAGCTGAGATGCAAAATGATGGTATCAACAATTCCAAATCCTGGTATTGCAGTCTCCTGGAATGACCCCAATTTTCTCATTGGTTTAAGCATAAATGTTGAAAAAGTTATCAAAGTAAACTAAAATTTAAATCTCTTTATGAAAATGATGACATATAGTAATTTAAGGAGAAGGATTTTGCATGAAATAAAATGAAATTTTAAGATGAAATAAGAGATTGGATGCTGGAACTTTTAAATGCCTTGGAATCACAGTGATTAGACAACTCCTGTAAAAGCAGAACAGTATTACAGTTATGAATATAGTCCCTGGTGACTTACTGCTTGACTCATCCAAAATCGTGCCCTTCCCACTCCAGTTAAAATGTTATCTCCCATCAAAATATGACATCTGAAAACAACATGCCAGTAACTCTATGCCTTGGGGAACTGCAATGAATATCATTCAAATTAATTCTGACTGACATTTTGGTAAATCACCTCTCGAAGTCAGGAAGGGAAAATTTTTAAAGCACTTGAGGAGTGCCAAAATAGAAAGGAGTAAAACCACATTCATCATGCAGGAGGTGAAGTGCCAGGCAAGTCTGAAGCCAAAAAAATGGCAGCCACATCATCTCAATTGAATGAGTGACGAGTCTTTATCAAAAAGCATGTATTGACTCCTGCTATATAAATGGTATAACAAGTGAGGTGTATATGGAAAGAGAAATATTTATGTGTGCTCACTTATATTTTAGAAAGGCAGTTCAACAATTAAAAGCAAGACTTTGGAATCAGCAAGAACCTCTTCAAACATGGGCTCTGTCACTTACCAGCTGCTGGGCTTTAAGAAAGTGTATTTCCCTAAGCTTCAGTTTTCTGAACTGTAAAATACAGATGATTTTCTGAACTGTAAAATACAGATGATAGAAATACATATGGTTGATGGCAGGACTAAATGAGATGATGCATATATAGTGCTCAGCACAGCTCAGCATAAATTAATAAATTAATAAAAGTTAGCTGTTATTTCTATTATATATGTTAAACCCATTACAAATAGGATTAATTATAAAATAATCACCTAGAATTCTAATTACAGTTCTATTTATAAATACTAACCCAGTATGAGGAAACTAGTATTTATTTTAGTAATTTATTTTATAGTAATACTATGCAAATCACCATGCTGGATGCTTTACATACATACATACACACACACATATATATACATACACACACATACATATATACATATATGTCAAGATATATATATACACATACATACACATACATATATATATTTACATACATATATATGTATGCAATTTAATTCTCTTGACACAAAGAAACTAAGGTTGAGAGAGTTTAGAACAATTTGCCCAATGGTGATAGAGCTAACAGTTGTTAGAGTTAGGATTTGTCTTTAGGTCTTTTCTCAAAGCCATAAACCTAGTACTAAACTTTAATTAGGGATATGAAAACTATTACTGAGGCTGTTTCTCTCTCAAATTCATTCCCTTCCTCATCCATCCTACAGACACTGCTCTGGTTTGGAGATATCTTCATCCCTCACTACCTTAACTGTTATGATAATGACCTAACTGGGCTCATCTGCAGAATTTCCTTGCCCCAATCTATTCTATTTCCAGCTGGAAGAATAAGCTTCTTGGGGTTCAGCCTCATGTGTGCTCCTTAGTCCTCAATGATTCCCATTACTGACTGAATTAAGTACAACACATCATACTTTCCATCAGTATTCTCAATAACCAGGTATTGATCCTTCCTTTTATCCTTATTTCCCAGTTTAATGCATTTTGAACACTCCAGTTGACCTGGATTACCCAAGATTTCCTGTATAATACTCACTACCTTAGAGAACCTAGACAGTGCCCTGCTTTGCTGCATTTAACAACAGCTCTCTGTTCACCCTCTCCTTGCCAACCTCCCCCACCTAGACCATCAATACCTTACCCACACTGTGGGGTCTCTGCTCAATATTGCTTCATTAATAAAATCTTTTCTGATTGTTCATGACTCTGTGGGATCGTCCTCTCCTTGCAATATCCATAGCTCTTTATTTTTGCCTCAACTGTGGTACTTTTCACTTTTTGATATATACTATCTTAGACTCTCATTTTCTGGAAAGTAGAAACTGAGTCATAATTTACTAAGCATTCCAATGAACTGAATATAGTAAGAGTTATAGAGAACACTTACATATGACTTATGTCCAGGCCTTTTTCTAAGATCTCTTAGTATGAGACAGATATGGAAGGCAGCCTCTAAAATAGTCTACAATGATCCCTGCCTCTTAATATTCATGTCTGTCTGCAATAATCTCTTCTTGAGTGAGGACTGAACACAGTGACTTACAATATGGAAAAAGTAATGAGATACTACTTCAGAGGTTCAAAAAGACTGTGAGGCCAGGTACAGTGGCTCATGCCTCTAATTCCAGACCTTTGAGAGGCTGAGGTGGGAGAATTGTTTGAACTACTGAGTTCAAGATCATCCTGGGCAATATAGCAAAACCCTGTCTCTACAAAAAAAATTAAAAAGTAGCTGGGTCTGGTGGTGCACACCTGTAGTCCCAGCTACTTGGGAGGCTGACATGGGAGAATCCCTTGTGCCCAGGAGTTTGAAGCTGCAATCAGCTATGATTGCACCACTGCACTCTAGGCTGGGCAACAGAATGAGACCCTGTCTCAAAAAAGAACAAAACAAAAATACAAAGAGACTATAGATTTCATCTTGTGCCTTCTCTTTCTTTGTCTGCTTGAGGGAAGACAGCTGCCATGTTGTGAGCCATGTTACAGAGAGAATGGAGAGGCCCACATGGCAAGGAATTTAGAGAGGCTTCTGACCAACAGTCAGAGAAGACCTGAGGGTGCCATTTCAATCGTCCACAAAGAGGTGAATCCTGCTAAAAACTGTGTGAACTTGGAAACAGATTCTCAGTCAAGCCTTCAGCAGAAACCACAGCCCTTTCTGACACCTTGAGTGCAGCCTTATAAGAGATCTGGCAACAGAAGCACCCAGCCAAGCTACACGTAGATTCCTGACTCGTAGTTTTGTGGTAATTTGTTATGCAGCAATATACAATATAGCAAGTTTTATTAATATTCCTACTTTTCATATGAGAACATTTAGGGTTATAAACCTACTAAGTGACAGGAACAGGATTAAAACCAGGATAGTTTAGTTCCAGAGCCCATACTTTTAATCACAAAGCTAAGCTGCCTCATGAATCAATCAAAGTTCTTTTCCTAAAGTGGATTATTGATTATAAGATAGCTTAATGATGAAGAGTTGACTGCAAAAGGCTTTGCAGTATCCTAATTCACAATTGTACCTAAGGGTAAGTCTCTGTTGATATGAGACAGGCTTGTATTAAATATATATATTTCAATGTGTTTATGTCTAACTTTCTAGATAAAACTTGAGTCACTTACATAGCTTTTTTGAGATGTATGTAAACGTATGCTAGGGAGCTCTGTTTATCTCAGTTTAAATTTAGAGCTTAAAACAGTTAGCACTAGGTATGATGAGGCTAAAAGAGGCTTTGGAATCTCACTAATCTGGATTTTGTGCCTATGCAATATTAATCAAGGCCCACCTCTGACAATTTCTGCCTATGCGATATTAGTCAAGCTGCACAACCTCTCTGAGCCACAGCTCCCACTGATGTCCAATTGGAACAGTAACAGCATCTACATCATAGAGATATAGGTTTTGATTCTGATGTAATTAAATTGCTTAAGGCAGTACCTACTTGTTTTCTCTTTAAGGTCTTGATGAAATCCTAAGTCTTTAATAAGCTTTTTGTTGACCATAGAAGTAAAAAATGGTCAATTCCTCTTCTGAATTTCTCTAGCATTTATCTGTCCTATTCATGTGGCATAAATGATTACATTATCTGTTGTAAGGCTAGAAAATATCTTATACTTTATAATATTCAATTAAATTATTCATTCAAAAATTCTTGATTGAACACTTGATACAAGACCTATGCCTTAGTAATGAGGGAGTCCTTAATACAGTGTTCTGAATAAAGAAAGTGATCAGTAAATAGTTATTGTAATAAACAAACATTTCATATTATATTATTGCACCATCATAGGAAAAATATTATTAACTCTCTTCTGATGCATTTTGAAAATAATTGTTCTGGTAATGGAGAAATAGAGGGATGACTGAGCTGACTTCCTGAATCTGTGTCTCAGTGTAGTGCAGGGTTTATATTGAATGCAGCAGTAGTGTCACTCTCATCTACATTCATCTCTGCAGCATAGTAGTAAAGTTTGGAACTACATTTTCCACAAGCCCCTGACCTTTAGATTTGGCCTACAAGAGGCACTGCCACAGACTAAAGCTCATCTCCCAGTGGCAACAGCAGGCAGGAAGCTTAGATTATCTAAGGTGTGGCCTGCCTTTGACTTCTGAGGAGTTCTACTAAGAAACACCCACTATGTGCTACAGGCAGATGAGATCATTGGCTTCAGCTTCCCTGCAAACCCTGTATTAATGAATTTCGTTGGTATACTTTCTGAAAGATCTCCTGACTTCACCCTCTCAGAATTTCCAAAAGTTGCATAATCCTTTAATTCCGTATTTGGTAATTACTAATCTCTAACCAAAATACTTTGATGGTCTTTGCTTTCCTGATGGAACTCAGACTGATATGCCAGGATATGGTTTGGTGATTCAGTGGTAACAATAGTGTCATTTATTAAACACAAAATCATTCCCCAATAGAGAATTCTTCTTAATTATTTTTCCCTGGGAGAAAGGATGCTTACGGCAATTATGAAAACTGTAAGTGCCCTTCTAATACCAGTGAATTATGTTACTATACCTACTTCTAATGAATGTATTATTTATGATTTCCAGTAGTCCCTGGAATTCTTACTTGATTTGTAAATAAAAACTATGGAAGAGTTGAAAGTCATACCACAACATAATCATATTGATTATAGTAAAATATATATTTATCCCTAATATCACAGCCTAAGGCTCAGCCAGAGCTAGATTGCATGGGTTCAAATTCTAGCTCTTTCACTTACTCAACCACTGTACCTATTTCCTCTTCTGTAAAATGAGAATTAAACCTTGTAGGGTAGTTGAATGGAATAAATGAGTTAAAATATGAAAAGTTCTTAAAACAGTGTATGGCACTATAATAAACACTAACTACATGGTTAATATTATTAACCATGCATCACTGTAACCATGTATAATTATAATAAAAATAACCTGTACTGTTAGTCTTATTATCATTATTACAATTAGTCACAACAGAAAGAAAGATGGCCAGGATCCTGAATCCCCAAATCCTCACCTAACTGCCATCTGCTGCCATCAATTCCTGATACACATGGCACAAGGAAACTCCAAGCAAGTGCACATTTATAACAGTCTCCTATCCTGGCAAACTTGGCAGCACCCATCAGAGGTTTCTTTGTTATCCTCTCCCAAAAACCTAGACTAAACAAGAAAACCACCTCCGTTCCACAGGCCCCCACTCTGTTCTCTATCTCTCATGAGTTTGACATGGCCTTAACTTATAGCTAAGGCTTAAAAGATAAACATGCTTAACATTTATTTACCATGTATTATATGCCAGACAATATGCTAAATATTCTACATGCATCAAAGTTTCGTGACAGCTTGGAGATATATATTATTATTACCTTTCCCCTCAATTAAATATATATATATATATACCTAAGCAAAGGAAAGACTAACATCTAACCCAAAAGCACATGGCTGGTAATAGACAATGCTAGTTACATTCAGAAAGTTGGACTCAAGAACCTTGCTATTAACCACCACACACATGATCAGGTGGTTATAATGCCTGAGGCCCTGATTTCCACAACTAGTGGGGGAGAAGCATTTTCTAAAATCAATGAAATTATTTAAATCTCTAAACTCTTCCTTTGTCTACAGAAAATTACATTCTGTAACTCAGTTTGTCTGTTATGCATTTTTTTTTTTTAACTTAAGGGGATGAAAAGGTTATGTATTTTTAAAAAGGTGAGGAAGCCATTAGAGGATGCTATAAATTTATTCTGTCAGGCTGGCCAAGTTGTGTGACAGTCAAAGACATGACTTGATGCAGAGATGTGAAGTGTGACTTTTTTGACTGTCACACTGGATGAGATGGATGGATTTTGGAACACATCCCAGGAAGCTGAGATACTCATGTGGTCAAGTGTTGGTCTCTCTGATCAAATTTGACTCACTGTCTCCGAAGTCGTTGGATTTTGCCAGCCCTCCAGATGCTGCATTGTGTCTTTGCAAACACAGTTGGTCTGACACCATCTGCAAGACCCTGCATTGGGCCTAGCACTATGAGCCATTGTTTCCTGAGGAATTAATGGACATTCTCACATTCTACCTGTGTTAATTGAGTTACTTTCACACATGATAATGTGTTGGTTACCCAAGGCCCAGTTCTCACTTACACGCTCTGCATTAGATATGCATATAAATGGGAGAAATCCTGGAAGCTGCTGCCAAAATCCAGATCCAGCTTACTATTCAGCAAATGATAACAGCTAATGTTTGAAGAAATTATGTTTCCAGAAATAAATGTGCAGTATTCATATTTTAAAAAGTAAACTAGTGAGAGATCACCTAGGCACCTACTATATAAAGGATCTGATCCTGAATGAGTCCCTTGATTCATCTGTATGTCAGTTCCTTGCTGTGGTTTACACTGGGACAATGATATTTTTCTATGTTCTAAAACTATTTCATTCTAACATCATCATGGAGCAAAATGCAGGAAAATAAGCATAATTCTGGGCTCCCATCCAAAGGCATTTAGTTAATGAATTACCCAAGGTACTTGGTTTTAAGGAAATTCCACTTATCTGCTGCAGTAGATGCTCTCTGATCAGAAGCAAATGGGAATAATAGTTGTCCAATTACCGTCCCCAAACAGTTAAAGTGTGATATAGTTAAAAGAATGTTCATCCTAAGCATTTCATTTCAACTTAAAATATATAGCTGTGCTTTAGTTCACCAAGAAACCAAATATTTTTCATTTCTGTGTGGACTTTTTCACCGAATGTAGGCCTGTCTGCTGATTGGCATTTCCCTTCATCTTTCTTGCATAAACTACACCCATAATGCATTTTCTAGTGACTTCTAGTTTGGGTTTCTTCAACTTATAAAGACTTACACAGAAATCTGGGAGAAATAACCACATATGTTTTCAGAAATTTAGTTGTCAGAAAAACAAAATCTTTTTTACATTCATATTTCATGAATGTAAAATGTAATTAAAATTATAAGCAATTTTGTGTGATTAAAATAACAAGTAAAAATAGTACACATTGGTAGTTTATGCTATGGTTTAGATATGGTTTGTTTGGCCCTGCCAAGTTTCGTGTTGAATTGATCCCCAATATTGGAGGTGGGACCTGGTGGGAGATGTTTAAATCATGGGTGTGGGCCATTTATGATTAAATTCTCACAGGAGGGAATAAGTGGGTTCTCACTGGAGAACTGGTTGTTGAAAAGAACCTTGCACCTTTTCTCTCATTTGCCTCCTCATTCTCCATGCACACATTGGCTCCCCTACACCTTCAATTATGAGTGGAAGCAGTTTGAAGCCCCACGAGAAGGAGATGCTGGCATCACACTTCTTGTACAGCCTGCAGAACCATGAGCCAAATAAACATTTTCTTTTAAATTACCCAGGCACACAAACAGACTAAGACAATGGGCTTGGAGACAAGTATAGCTAACTCTTGATAAGTGTGCAACTTATCTCATAGGAAGAGAGGTGTAGGGGATCCCTAGCAAGTAGCCTACTGGCCACCTGACTCCATGTGCTATGGGAAGCTGTCAGCATATTTTATGAAAGGAATAGAAAGAGATGATTAATCCAACAACTTGATTGTGTATTTCTACACACTTACCCTAACTATATGTAAATATGACGTACTATGAAGTCCTCAGTTATGTAGGATTTGATTATCTGGTGCTTTCCCTTACCATAATTGCATACTGGAAAAAAATGTCTATTTGGTATTAACCTCAAAGATTCAAAACATGTTGTAAATATACATTTTAAAAAATTATAAGTTGTCCAAATTATTTAAATTACACACTAGGGTAGGTTTTAGTATCTGAAGAATTGCTAGCTGTCCAAACTATACCTTTTATATGTCCAAGATTGTTATATGTAGTCCAGTTGTAGCACAGCTAGAATTATATTTCCTTCCTTTCTTCAGGCCTACAGAATAAAGAACATTTTCTATTTTTACTTGTCATCCTAGTAGGTTGAAGACAACAAATATATCTTAACTTTTAAAAGATGTCCAACTGTAGTATTTTCCTTTTTATTACAGAATTTGTGCAAGACACACTCTGGATATTTCAGGGAGACAAAAAGCTCACCTACCCAAATAATATCTCTCAGGTAGTTTACATGTTCACATAAGGCCATCAGAATTACAGGGCATGGTCTTTTCACTAATACTTAACTCAAAATCAGATAAACTCCATGGATAAAGATGAGGAATTTAATCCATTAGTAGATTGTTTCTGAGGGTTTCCCATGTGGAAGAAAGAGTGTTTGAGATATGGGAGTGTTAGCTAATGTCACACATTCCCTGAAAATCCTAGAGGCAGTCATTTTAGTTAAACAGTTGCCCATCACATTGATAAAGAGTGACCACATACATTCAAAATCTTTGTTTGAAAACTTGAAAATGGGACCCTGAGTCTATCATTTTGAGTATTTCTCTACAGGTTACAAAAGGACTAACAGTTCCACAGTCTCCAGGAATTGTGTGAATTTTTTTTTAATTTGTTTGAGGATGACATGGCTATCAAAAGTTTTCCAACCTCATCCTCCATGTTTTTGTGATAAAGAAGTATTTTACACTGATATTTTGCATAAGAGCTTGATATAGAATGCAAGTTGACAAAAATTTAACAAAAGAGATAAATTATACTTTAACATAAAATTTCTACATGACATGCTATTTATCTGTTTAATACTTCTTGCTGTGCACAACATAAAATCAGTTTGTCATAACCTTAAAGCATTCTTTTCTGGTTCTGAAAGCTCCAGAACAAACTGCCATTCTTTGACTTTCTCAAGCATAAAATGAAAACTGATTTTTTTTCTTAGAAAAACTGAATTACCCTAGCTTGACAGAGGGTAATTAGCATACCCAATGTAAGTTAAGAGAATGGGTTGACAAGCACAAAGAAGACTAAGAAAACATGGGCACATTTTGCATGTGTTTTAATACATAAATGATTAAAAACATAACTATATATGTTAATTGCCACCAACTGCAACACAACCCTATTGGAAGACAATATTAAGTCATGGAAAACAGTACATCTCTAATTATTTGTCTATTCTATAAACAAGTTTAATTGGAATCTAAAAACAGCAAGGGACAAAAGCTCAGTTCATTAGGGACCAACTAACTGTAAAGGGCACATGAAAACCTTTTGTCTAATACAGACGTACCTCCCGAGCACCATCAGAGAGCACCAGGCAGCGCAATAATCAGTAATAAGAGGTGTTCTCATTATTAAGCTTATAAAGCATAAACCAGGTCACCACAAGCTTTGAAGATACTGATCATCAATTATTTCGCTAATTGTTTGTTCTGTTTGCATGTCTCAGGGTAAAAGGAAAAAGTCACTGAAGTGAAAAAGAGACACCAATACTTGCTATCTCAGTGACAGTTGGCTTTTAGTATCTCATTATTTATGATTTGTTTTGTTGTGCATATGTGACTTTAAGTCTACTGTATCAATGTATATCCAAGAAGCCTACTGTGTAACACTTCTAAAAGATTACACAAATTAATCAGCAAACCTAGGCATAGAATCTGCCCCGCAAATCCTGCAAGACTGTTATTATCACATGAGTGTGTGTGTGTGTGCACGTGTGTGTGTGAATTCAAGAACCTTCACTTATGGTGTTGAACTTCTTGCTGTCAAGGAAGTGCTATGTAGCCATGTTGCAGCGTAAAAATGCCAAACTTTTTCTGGCTATTGTCATTTTGTTTACAAGCATAACAAGGGATTCTGACTGTCCTAGAAAGTGGATTAAACCTCTCTAAAAAGGCTGGTCATGGTGGCTCATGCCTGTAATCCTAAAACTTTGGGATGGTGAGGTGGGCAGATTGCTAGATCTCAGAAATTTGAGACCAGCCTGGCTAACATGGCAAAACCCCATCTCTACACACACACACACACACACACACACTTGGGCTTAGGAGTTGGAGGTCGCAGTGAGCCAAGATCACACTACTGCACTTCAGCCTAGGTGTCATAGTGAGACCCTGTCTCAAAAAACAAACAAAAAGCCTCTCTAAAACAACAACAACAATTTTAGGATAATTATTAAGTTGAAGTTAACAAGAATAATGAATCTGGAACATCATGGAGTTCCATAAAAGGATTTAATTTTTTTACTTCGGCCTCCCAAAGTGCTGGGATTACAGGTGTGAGCACCTGGCCAATTATTTACCTTTATTTCTTCTAGACAGAGATCATTAATGCTCTTTACTAGCGATCTAAATACTTCGATGTGATATGAAGTATCACATTTGATGTGATATGAAGCCATAAAGAAAAGAGGTACATTAGGATGAAGACATCACTTTTCTTAGAGCTATGGAAGTCATAAGTGCACAACACAGCAATTTCTGGCCATTTATAAGGCAACACTTTTATATTATTTTTCCTTCTATTCAGTAATGTTTCATCAACAGATTAAATATTACATGAAACTAAAGGCTATGTTACTTATTGTTAAACTGAAAACAGAAATTCACTAATGAAGAATGTTTTTAAGTGTGTGTACAGAGATGCACATTTATACATTGTAAAGATTGGGGAAACCAATAGAAGTTGGTGTTTATGTATGCCTTAAGCCAAGGAAAATACTATTTTGTCTACATCAGATTTCAAAAAAGTCAAGAAATCCTTTCTTTGAAGAGGAGACCTTTCAAGGTTCTTTCATACCCCACTGACTTAACTCTGCAGAGAACAAAAAATGATAGGACTTTGCTTTTGCAGAACTAATTTCTTCATATCACATCGAAGTACTTAGATCCCTAGTAAAGAGCACTAATGATCTCTGTCTAGAAGAAATAAAGGTAAATAATTGGCCAGGTGCTCACACCTGTAATCCCAGCACTTTGGGAGGCCAAAGTGGGTGGAGCATTTGAGGTCAGGAGTTTGAGACCAGCCTGGCCAACATGGTGAAACCCTGCCTCTACTAAAAATACAAAAATTACCCTGGCGTGGTGGCAGGTGCCTGTAATCCCAGCTACTTGGGAGGCTGAAGCAGAAGAATCACTTGAACCAGGGAGGCAGAGGTTGCTGTGAACCAAAACTGTGCCACTGCACTCCGGCTTGGGTGACAGAGTGAAATTGTTTCAAAAAAAGAAGAAAAGTAAATAATTGCCATTGAAGTAAACTTTAGTCAGTTCTAGAAACTTGACAAAGCCCATGCCCTTTCTCAATGGAGTCAACTTCTCCTGAACAAACTGTGCTGACAGGATTAAACTGATAGGATAACATTTCTTATTCTAAGGAAGGTAAAGCCCAATTCTCTTTCTAATATGCAAAAAACCGAGGTTATTAAAAGATACCTGTTTTCTTTGCAAAATTAACAAGGGGAAGAATTGTTTAAGTACTTTGTAGGAGAATAGATTTCAGGTAACTGCACCTGTACTGTGGAAAGTTACTCTTCAATTATGCAAAGTAATTAGAGTTGTTCAACTGTTATGAAAAACCTGCAGTGTGCTAGAAGGTGCATTCAACTCATGTAAATATTCCGTCATTGGGAGTAGGTGAGGGAAGATGATTTGAAATAGAAAGCAGAAGAAAAAAGAAACCTACTAGGGAACAGGTCTTTGTAAAATACTTAACTGACCCACAGTGAGAAACTATTTAAAACGTATTTGTTGATCACTTATAATTTATCTACCATACTAATAAGATTAATGAGATTTCCATGTTATCAAAATTCCCATTTTGAAGATCACAAATGAACTGTGCTAAGTAGTAATATATAACTACAAATGGTCAATGTATTATTTTAAATCTGAGTTTCTGAACTATGCCTAGGCTGATTTTGAAATTTATTTTTATGAGACAAAAGCAAAAGACTTAAGGCATGTTCTGATTACAAAATAAGTAGAGGAAATATTATTACCTTAGTATTTGTTGGTATTTCTTACTGGTAAATTCTTTATTCCCAAGGCTGAAGTTTTTAAATAATTTCATTGACAATGAATAAAAACTCATGAAGAAATAACCTTCATTTCACTTCAGTTGCCTTCCATATGCCTACTCAGTGAGATTAATCAACACTCTTGAAACATTTGTTTTTGGTACACATAGTAACTGTCCTTGATGGTATAGATGGCATTCAAACTGTAATCATGACGATGACTTAAATACAATTAAGGTCATCAGGCTACAATATCCGTATTCCATCAAATCTGTGAGAGGGGATTTCATTCTAGGGTATTCCCTTTGTCTTCTTCCCTTTTGTATTTCTATCACTGTCCATATTTCTATCACCGTGATTGTAACCCTTGACCTCAACAATAATAAAATCAATCAACTGCTTGATAACTGCTGTAACAGAAATTGAAGTGAGCACAATTAAAGTTTGGTTTAGTATTTGTTAGTTTAAAAAGTAAAATCATCAAATCATAGCTCTCTATTAATACCAATTGATAGTCTTGGCTCCATGAACTCCAGCATCTCTCTTTCACTTACACCACTCTCAGATGTATTGTAAGTTAAATATTTGTTTCTAAGAATATCCTTTTACATTTCCCTCAGCCCTTCATAATAACTGTGACACTGAGCACCGCAAGCCTCCTACTGAAAGTCGTGGCTTCAGTTAATTGTTGATACTAACGTGAAACCCACATTGCATGCTTTATCTTATTTTAAGGCTCATAACTGAATTGTCCATGTTTTCTGTTTTCATTTTCTAGCCTTTCAGTGAGATAGGAAGCATGCTTTAAAAACATCACCTCCCTCAGGACTGATTGTGCCTTAGAACTTCCACTGAAGTCAATAGGTGCTTTGTGTACACTCAGACTGGACTCATAATGAGCAGAGTTGATGAGAATCCAGCTTTCCAAGGATGACTAGTGCTGAGTCTTCAAGGTCATTCATCATTTTCATCTGAGAAGGGAGACCCTTTATTTGCTCTCTCTTCTCAAATAGGTACACAATTAAAGGAGGAATTATTCCTCCCAGTGGCAATCACTTTATTAACAAAGGGCACGTTGAGCCCCCATCTCCTCTCATTGCCAGATGGTCTGTGTACCCAAGCAACTGAAGGCAGCCTCAATGAATATCTTACTTTTTTTCCTCAGAACTGCTGGCTCTATTACTTCTCTGCTGGCAAAAAGTGAAAGAAAATCCTCCTTGTAGGTTTATACTGCATTATTTAATTTTTTCTGTAAACTACAAATCAACAAAAACAAAAGTGGCACCTTTCAGGTTGCCTATCCAAATTGCCATTTTTTAAGTTCTAAAAGTCTGATATTATGAGCCCATATTTGGAATTGTCTGCTGGACAAAGTTATAATTATGATAAAGTAGAGAAAAAGCTCTTATCTAAATAGCATACATCTTATCAACTTTCATCAAACATACCCAAATAACACAATGTTTAAAGTAATTTGTAAATGCACTTAGTAATAGAATTCTGGACTTCCAACAATGTCATTAAACCTAACACTCTTGAAATTTTCATTGTGCATTCAACATGATTTAACTGAGAGATGCTCTTGATCACACTTGTAGATAAAGACCTCCCGCCCCCCAAAAGCACACCATTCTTTTTGTAGGCATCAGTATATAAAGAAGAAGGAAAATACCTTAGGAGGAAGATGGTTTTGGAGAAAATCAACAAAAATCTTTGTATGCTAGAAGGATAGAATAAACTATGCTTCAGTAATAAACTCCTCAAATCTCAGGGACATAATACAATAAAAGTTTGTATCTATTGTGACTTGTACTGCTCTCCTGTGAGGCTGTTCTTCAAATGATGACAAAGAGATCTCAGCAGACTCCATATTATAGCGATGCCATCTGAAACTCTTGGCCTCCAACAATGGGAAGGAAAGAGAGAGGTGGAAGAGGTATAGCAGCTCTTAACTGATGAGCAATGACATGTATACCTTCCACCCAGTATCCACTGGCTACAACTAGTCAGATGCCCCCAACTTCATAGAAAGTCTGGAGAATGTAGGAGGCCATAAAATATTTGATGACTATAATTCAAGCTACTACATTTTCTAAATAGCAAAGAAAATACCTAAAATTAGGATAAACACATAGTGGCACTGATGCCAACATACTCCCTAATACATTTTTCTATGACTAGGGTTTGCTGTGATGAAAAACAAAAAAAATTCAGACAAAAACAAAAGCAAACAATTAACAGAAGCCATGGTCTTCTCACGGAGTTGCCTAGTCAAGTGGCTTTGGAGAAGCCCCTTGCGTCTCTAAACCTCATACTCTCTACCTCTACTATAAGGATAATAATATTATCTCCTTGCAGCATTATCTTGAGGAATAAAGAAAGATGTTGTGAGAAGTAAATGACATAACATACATTAAAGTTGAATATCTAAAATTCCTCACACATTTTAGTGCTTAATAAATGTAATTTCTCTTCTCCAATAAAGACCTGTAGAAATATTATTTATAGCTAATATTACTTTCAGTGGGAGGAAATACAGGGTAGTAATTAAAACACTAGACTCTATTAATTTCAGCAGCAGCAATTGAAAAAAATTTAAAATTAAATAAAAGAATGGCTCCAGAGTCCAACAGTCCTGATGGAACATGAGCTGATCACTTAATCTCTGTGACTTTCTATGGGCCCCCCTCAATGAAAATAGCAAGATCACCTTAGCTTATTCCTGTCCTAAGATTTGTGACTGAAGAAATCAGGTACTTGAGAAAATTTAAGGACACCAAGAAGTGTAGTTCAGAGAATCAGCAGCAAGTCAACGCTATGGCTGGTCCCATTTTCTCCCTCTACCCCAGTGCTGTAAATTGTGATGGTTCCTTCAACCCTTCCTGCCCCATTCTTGTTTGGTCCAAATAAGTCCCAGCTTTGACCCAGATTATGCATGCTTTTTTTTAAGCCTAAGACCCAGAAGCATACTTAATGTCTATGTCAGAGGCATTTGAGCCAGAGCAACTCTATCTTTAATAGAGGCTGGGTAAAATGAAGCTGAGACCTACTGGGCTGCATGCCCAGGAGGTTAGCATTCTTTTTTTCCTTCTGTTTTTTTTTTTTTTTAATATTTTTTAAAATTGTACTTTAGGTTCCAGGGTACATGTGCAGATCATGCAGGATTGTTGCATAAGTAGATACATGGCAAGGTGGTTTTCTGCCTCCATCCGCCATCACTATGAAGAGATTAAGAAGGAAATAAAAAAAATTATTGAAACAAATGAAAATTGAAACACAACTTATCAAAACCTATGAAATCTAGCCAAAACAGTGCTGAGGGAAATGTATAGCAATAAATGCCTGCACTTAAAAAGTGGAAAGTTTTAAAATAAACAACCTAATGACATGGCTCAAAGAATTAGAAAGGAAAGAACAAACTAAACTTAAAGTTACTAGAAGGAAAAAAGAAATGCTAAAGATTGGAGCAGAACTAAATGAAATAGAGACAAAAAAAAAAGTTGAGTTTTTTTAAAAAGACAAACAAAATCATCAAACCATGCATAAGACTAAGGAAAAAAAGAGAGAGAAGCCCCATATAAATAAAATCAGAAACAAAAAGAGACATTGCAACTGATACCACAGAAACACAAAGGATCATTGGAGACCATTATAACAATTATATGCCAAGAAAGTGGAAAACCTATAGGAAATGGATAAATTCCTGGACTCATATTACCTAACGAGATTGAACCAAGAAGAAAGAAAACCTGAGCAGACCAGTAACAAGTAAGGAGATGGTCATTAACAAAACATCTCCCAACAAAGAAAATCCCAGGATCAGGTGGCTTTACTGTGGCATTCCACCAAGCATCATAAATTAACTAACAATAATTCTTCTCAAATTATTTCAAAAAATTGAAGAGGAGGGAATTCTTCCTAACTCATTCTACAAGGCCAGCATTATTCTGAAACCAAAACCAGACACGGACACAATAAAAAAAGAAAACCAAAGGCCAATAATCCTGATGAAAATATATGCAAAAATCCTTAACAAAATACTAGCAAACCAAATCCAACAGCACATCGAATAGATAATACAATATGATCAAATGGGATTTATTCTAGGGATGCAAGGATGCTTCAACATACACAAATCAATAAATATGATACATCATATCAATAAAATGAAGGATGAAAACCATAAGATCATCTGAATAGATACAGAAAAAGTATATGATAAAATTAAACATTGCTTCATGATTAAAAACTCTCAGTAAAATAGGTGTATAAAAATTACCTTAACAAAATAAAGATCATATATGACAAGTCCACAGCTGACATCATACTGAATGGGGAAAAGCTTTTCCTCTAAGAACTGGATCAAGACAAGGATGCCCACTTTCACCACTCTTATTCAACATAGTACTGGAATTCCTAGCCAGAGCAATTAAGCAAGAGAATAAAAAACAACAAACAGTATCCAAATTGGAAAAGAGGAGGTCAATTTGTCCCTGTTTGCAGATGACATCATCTTATATGTAGAAAAACTTAAAGATGCCCCAAAAAATTCTCAGGACTGATAAATTCTTTACAGTTGCAAGATACAATATCAACACATAAAATTTAGTGTTGTTTCAATACAGCAGCAGCAAACTGGCTGAAAAATAAATCAAGAAAGAAATCTCATTTAGTACAGCTTCAACATGGTTAAACTTAGGAATAAATGTAACCATGAAAGTGAAAGAGCACTACAGTGAAAACTACGAAACACTGATGAAAGAAATGGAAGAGAACACACACATACAAATAAAATAAAAAGATATCACGAGCTCATGAATTAAAAAAACTGATAGTTAAAATGACCATACTACCCAAAGCAATCTATAGATTTAATGTTATCCCTGCCAAAACACCAATCAAATTCTTCACAGAAATAGAAAAAAAAATTCTACAATTCTTAAAGAACCATGAACAGACCCCAAGAAGCCAAAGCAATACTGAGCAAAAAGAGCAAAGCTGGAGGCATCATACTACTTAACTCCAAAATATACTACAAAGCTGCAGTAGCCAAAATACCATGGTATTGGTATAAAAACAGAAAAACAGACCAAAGGAACAGAATAGAGAACCCAGAAATAAACCCATGTATTTATATTCAACTCATTTTTGACAAAGATGTCAAGAACATACATTAGGGAAAGGACACACTCTTTCATAAATGGTGCTGGAAAAAATTAGTATCTGTATGCAGAAGAAAAAAACTGGACCAGTATATCTGACAATACATAAAGTCAACTAAAAATGGATTAAAGACCTAAATGTAAGACCCAAAACTATATTAAAAAAAAAGAAGAAGAAAACATAGGAGAATGCATCAGGTCATCAGTCTAGGCAAAGATTTCAAGGGTAAGACTTCAAAAGCACAGGCAACAAATCCAAAAATAGACAAATGAGATTACCTCAAATTACAAAGCTTCTGCACAGCAAACATATCAATCAACAGACTAAAGAGACAAACTGTAGAATGGGAGAAAATATTTTCAAACTATGTTTCTGACAAGAGCTTTAGAGTATACAAGGAAGTACACTCAAGAGCAAATAAATTAATAATCTGATTTTTAAATGGGCATTTAAAAGATTTAGAAAATAAAATGAAAATAAAATGGGCAACCAGCAGATGGTGATGAAGGTTATTTGTAGCTTCCCTCATTGCTCATTGGTGTAAGACACTCCCACCAGCACCATGACAGTTTACAAATGCCATGGCGAGAACTCAGAAGTCACCACTCCTTTCCTAGAAAGTTCTAACTAACTTGCCCCTTAGTTTGCATGTAATTTCAAATATTAGCAAATCAAATCTAACTATATTAAGAGAGTAATATATTGTAACCAAGTAGAATTTATTTCAGAAATTCAAGACTGATTTAACAGTCAAAATCAATCAATGTAATTAATAAATGAACAGACTAAAAAAAAAAAACCTCAAATGATCCTCTCAATAGAAGCACAAAAAGCATATGACAAAATCCAACATCCACTCATGACAAAAACTCTCAGCAAACTAGGTATCAAGAAATTTCAACCACCTGATAAGGGCATACACATAAAAAGCTACAGCTAATATTATATTTTATGGTGAAAAACTGTTTTCTCCCTAAAATAAGGCATGAGACAGAAATGTCTGCTCATATGACTTGTAATAGACTTGGTCTTTAAGTTCCTAAACAATACAAAGAAAGATTAAATGTAGACTGGAAAGGTATAAATAAAACCATGTTTATTTTCAGACAGCATTATTGTCTACCTAAAAAGACTTAAGAAATCTGTCCCAAAAGTGACAACTAATAAGTTAATTTAAAGGAGTTCAAGATGCAAGATGAATAAACAAAAATTAATTGTATTTATATATAACAACAAAATACAATTAGAAATTAAAATTAATTCAATCTAAAAAACCTCATGTATAATGCCACCAAAAATATAAAATTATTAGAGACATTTCACTAAATATATACAAGACGTATACACTGAAAAGTAGAAAACATTGATGAGAGAAATTAAAGAGACCTAAATATATAGAGAGATATACTATGTTCTTGGTTCAAAAGCCTCAATATTGCTAAGATTTCAATTCTTCATAAATTGATCTATAGATTTAATCTAATTCTGATAAAAATCCCTGTGGGTCTTTTGATAAGAATTATTAAGCTGATTCTAAAATATATATGGCATTGCAAAGGACTTAGAATACTTAAAATAATTTTGATAGTGATAACACAGGCGGAGAACTTACATAAAATGAAACCACAGTGAGATACTACTACATACCTATTATAATATGTAAAACTAAAAATCAAAAAAAATTTTAAACCCCAAATGATCATACCAAGTGCCAGCATGGATGTGGAGCATCTGGAACTCATATGTGCTAAAAAGTTTCACTTTGGAAAACAGCCTGACAGTGTCTTCAAAAGTTAAGCATATACATACACTATGACCTTTCCATTAAACTCCAACATAGTTTTTTGTTTTGAAATGGACTTGTTTTTTGTTTTGAAATGAACTCTTACTCTGTCACTCAGGCTGGAGTGCAGTGGTACAATCTTGGCTCACTGTAACCTCCACCTCCCAGGTTCAAGTGATTCTTCTGCCTCAGCCTCCCAAGTAGCTGGGATAACAGGTGCCTGCCACCATGTTCGGCTAATTTTTGTATTTTTAGTAGAGACGGTGTTTCACCATGTTGGGCAGGCTTGCCTGGAACTCCTAACCTCAGGCCTGCCTCAGCCTCCCAAAAGTGCTGGGATTACAGGTGTGAGCCATCATGTCCAGCCCAACTCTAACATATTTACCCAAGAAATGAAAACATATATCCGCATAAAGATTTGTATACTAACATTCAAAGCAGCTTTATATAGCTACCTTCTCAAAAACTAAGAAGTCTAAAAAACCTCAAATGACCATCATCAGATGGTAAATAAATTTTGGTATAGCCATACAATTGAAGTAAAAAAGAATAAACTATTCTTACACCCAACGTGGATGAGTCTTAACATAATTATGCTGAGTGATAGAAGTGAGACAATAAACAAGTACCTACTTTTTTATTATATTTATATAAAATTCCAGAAAATGTTACCTAATTTATAGTGACAGAAAGCAGATCACTAATTGCCTGGGGAGAGGGGAGAGAAGGAGAGACGAATCAATTACAAAGGGGCACAAGGAAACTCTTGGGGATGATGGATACGTTCATTATCTTGATATGGCAATGGTTTCACAGGTATGACAGGTATGTCAAAACTCATCAGGTTGTATACTTTAAATATGTGCAGTATTGTACATCAATTACATTTTAACAATGCTGTAAAAATAAATATGAAACTATCCTTTCCTCATATTTATATCAGTTAATATACATCCTCTTTAGTTTCTGAAAACTTTGTAAGTACAAAATGGCACCTTTTAAAATTTATTTGATAACAATTGCAGATAAATAGTTTTTGTATATTTTACTTCCACTATTTTTTTTTACTATATATTACCTCTCATATAAATTAAATGTTCTATGGCCACTGACGAGCATTTTAAAACTACCTCCTTGAGATAATTAAAAAAAACAATTCTAGCCATGTAAACATTCGTAATTATTTTCATAATAGACTTTTAGTCTCATATCCTGTAAGTTCAATTAATTTTCGAAGATTCCATAACTATGTCTTACTGTTTTGTTTGGGGGTGTGTGTGCGTTATTTCCTCATCTAGCCATACTTAAGATGATTGCACAGTAACCTCACAGACTCTTAGAAGACCTATGTGAAGAAAAATAACTTTTGCCTTTCACAACATTGGGAATGTTCAAGGGGATTTGCTCATAAATGTTTGTATGTTAAGTTTAATCTCAGTAAGTGACTGCCATGAAGATTCATAACCAAGCTTATGTTTCTTAATTGTCATAAATTAAAAGGAAAAATTCTCTCTAGTGTCAAATTTTTTGCCAGACTCATTCAACAATTATTAACTGGAGCAATAGAATATTGATACTATATTTTCTAGGTAACAATACAAATATGCAGCCAGGCAGTAGAGAAGTCAAAAGGACAAGCATATAGATCATAAATAGTTGGAAGTTAGCTATTCCATACTTCCTTGTAGAAGAATAGTTAAGATTAACACTTACTTCTAAGGTAAAATGTCAGAAAATATTAACTAAAGTAAAAGACAAAAGTGCTAAAATGTTAGCATAGTAGAAAATTTGCCTAAATATTTTCACCATTTTTATTACGAGTTGTAGATAGTCTCTCAGGTGTGTATCACATTTCTCCCTACTTAGATTAAGGCTATCAAGTAATGTGTCTTTCTAATGGTGTACCTTATGTCCATATGCATTTTGTTAATAACCTATTTCAAAGAACATTTAATAACTCTTAAATGAGCATCATTGTAATATAAGTATAATTGGGCAATTTTCTGAGAGTGACTAGCTTTTCTAGCAAGTTACATCTGTAATAAAATTTATTAATGACAGTAATGCTTTTTAATTGAATATCTACTAAATGCCAGGCATTATGCTAGGTACTCCATCTTCCCGAACTTCTCATGGTATCTAGTATTGTCTGCATTTTACAGACTAAGAAAGTGAGGATTTCCCTGCTCCCTATGTATCATTTCCATGGCCTGGAAT
Source organism: Aotus nancymaae (assembly GCF_030222135.1). Taxonomy (NCBI): domain Eukaryota; kingdom Metazoa; phylum Chordata; class Mammalia; order Primates; family Aotidae; genus Aotus; species Aotus nancymaae. The sequence goes on along the minus strand of NW_026988422.1, from coordinate 24,141,369 downwards.
TTAGAGTATTGTTTGCTGTGCTATGTTTCTGCTAAGAATTTGGTCCAGATCTCTCTTGAGCTTCTTAATTTCAAGGTATTATTCCTTTTTTCCTCCTGAAGGATATAAAGTATAAAGTTTCTAGTTTGCTGAATGAATTACCACAGGCAGGGTGAGGCAGAGAGCTGCCTTTATAAATAAGTCAATGCTATTAGGCCATCAAAATAACCACATTTCTAGAAAAGAAGGACTTGAGAGTTTCTCATCAACAACAACAAAAAAGTGTTAACGTCCTTTTGACTTTTTGACTACACCCAAACCATTCTATGTTTTATAAACTTTCTAGAATAAACTTGCCCTGAGTTGGCTATTAGTTAATACTTATTTTAAAAAACCATGATCTCTGTTCTCTGGCAGAATATGCTGTGAGGATGGATTCTTTTTCATTGTTGATTCACTAGCAGAGATTACTGTAAGCAACTAAGAAAGGATATAAAGATGGTAAACTGTGTAAGAGTAGAAGAACAGAAGATGACTGAATAAGAAGAGCTCTGCTGTGCAGCTCCCAGCAAGATCAGCACACAAGGTAGGTGATTTCTGCATTTCCAACTGAAGTACCTGTTTCATCTCATTGGGACTGGTTGGACAGTGGGTGCAGTCCTAGGAGGGTGAGCCTAAGCAGGGTGGGCGTCACTTCACCCAGGAAGCACAAGGGGTCAGGAAACTCCCTCTCCTAGCCAAGGGAAACCATTAGGTACTGTACCCTGCACTCCAGCCCAGGTACTATGATTTTCCCATGGTCTTCACAAACCACAGACCAAGAGATTCCCTCCAGTACCTACACCACCAGGGTCTCGGGTTTCCAGCACAAAACTGGGTGGCCATTTGGGCAGACAGCAAGCTAGCCATAGCAGTTGTTCATTTTTTTTTTTTCATACCCCAGTGGCACCTGGAATGCTAGCAAGACAGAACCACTCACTCCCCTGGAAAGGGGGCTAAAGCCAGGGAGCCAAGTAGTCTGGCTTAGTGGGTCCCACCCCCATGGAAACCAGCAAGCTAAGATCCACTGGCTTGAAATTCTCATGGCCAGCACAGCAGCCTGAGCTAGACCTGGGACTCTTGAGCTAGGTGAGGGGAGGTACATCCACCATTGCTGAGGCTCCAGTAGGTGGTTTTAAACTCACAGTGTAAACAAATCCACTGGGAAGTCGGAACTGGGTGGACCCCAACATAGCTCAGCAAGGCCACTGCCAGCAGACTATCTCACTAGATTCCCACTTCGCTGAGCAGGGCATCTCTGAAAAAAGGCAGCAGCCCCAGTTAGGGACTTATAAATAAAGCCCCTACCTTCCTGGGACAGAGCACCTGCGAAAAGGGGTGGCTGTGGACACAGCTTCAGCAGACTTAAACGTCCCTGCCTAGCAGCTCTGAAGAGAGCAGCAGGTCTCCCAGCACAGCCTTCAAGCTCTGATACGGGACAGACTGCCTTCTCAAGTGGCTCTGTGACCCCCATGTATACTGACTAGGAGACACTTCCCAGTAGGGGCCAATGGACACCTCATACAGGAGAGCTCTGACTGTCAGCTGGCAGGCACCCCTCTGAGACAAAGCTACCAGAGGAAGGATCAGGCAGCAATCCCTGCTGTTCTGCAGCCTCCGCCAGTGATACCCAGGGAAGCAGGGTCTGGAGTAGACCTCCAGCAAACTCCAGCAGATCTGCAGCAGAGGAATCTGACTGTTAAAAGCAAAATTAACAAACAGAAAGGAATAGTATCAACATCAACAAAAAGAACATCCACTCAGAGACCCCATCCAAAGGTCACAAACATCAAAGACAAAAGGTAGATAAATCCACAAAAATGGGGAGAAACCAGTGCAAAAAGGCTGAAAATTCCAAAAACCAGAATACCTCTTCTCCTCCAAGGAATCACAACTCCTCACCAGCAACAGAACAAAACTGGACAAAGTATGAGTTTGATGAAATGACAGAAGCAGGCTTCAGAAAGTGGGTAATAACAAACTATTCTGAACTAAAGGAGCATGTTCTAACCCAGTGCAAGGAAGCTAAGAACCTTGAAAAAAGATTAGACAAATTGCCAACTACAACCAGTTTAGAGAAGAACATAAACAACCTGATAGAACTGAAAAACTCAGTATAAGAACTTCATAAAGCATACACAAGTTTCAATAGCTGAATCAACCAAGTGGAAGAAAGGATATCAGAGATTGAAGATTAACCCAATGAAATAAAGCAAGAAGCCAAGATTAGAGAAAAAAGAGTGAAAAGAAATGAAAAAGCCTCCAACAAATATGGGATTACTTGAAAAGACCAAATCTATGTTTGATTAGTGTACCTGAAAGTGATGGGGAGAATGAAACCAAGTTGGAAAATACTCGTCAAGATATTATCCAGGAGAACTTCCCCAACCTAGCAAGGCAGGCCAACATTTAAACTTAGGAAATACAGAGAACACCACAAAGATACTTCTCGAGGAGAGCAACCCCAAGACACATAATCATCAGATTCACTCAGGTTGAAATGAAGGAAAATCTGTTAAGGGCAGCCAGAGAGAAAGGTCAGATTACCCACAAAGGGAAGCCCATCAGACTAACAGGTTATCTCTTGGCAGAAATCCTACCATCCAGAAGAGAGTGGAGGCCAATATTCAACATTCTTAAAGAAAATAATTTTCAACCCAGAATTTCATATCCAGACAAACTAAGCATCATAAGCAAAGGAGAAATAAAATTCCTTACAGACAAGCAAATGCTGAGAGATTGTGTTATCTCCACCAGGCCTGCCTTACAGGAGCTCCTGAAGGAAGCCCTAAACATGGAAAGAAACAACTGGTACTAGCCACTGCAAAAACACACTAAATCATAAAGACCATCGATGTTGTGAAGAAACTGCATTAACTAACAAGGAAAATGGCCAGTTAGCATCATAATGACAGGATCAAATTCACACATAACAATACTAACATTAAATGTAAATGAGCTAAATGCCCCAATTAAAACACACAGACTGGCAAATTGGATAAAGAGTCAAGACCCATTAGAGTGCTGTATTCAGGAGACTAATCTTACATGCAAAGACACACATAGGCTCAAAATAAAGTAATGGAGAAATATTTACCAAGGAAATGGAAAGCAAAAAATTAAAAAAAAACATCAGGGGTTGCAATCCTAGTCTCTGATAAAACAAACTTTAAACCAACAAAGATTGAAACAGAGAAAGAAGGGCATTATGTAATGGCAAAAGAAACAATGCAACAAGAAGAGCTAACTATCCTAAATATATATGCACCCAATACAGGAGCACCCAGATTAATAAAGCAAATTCTTAGAGACCTACAAAGAGACTTAGTAGACTCACACACAATACTGGTGGGAGAAATTAACACCCTACTGTCAATATTAGACAGATCAACAAGACAGAAAATTAAAAAGGAAATTCAGGACTTAAACTCAAATCTGGACCAAGTGGACCTAATAGACATCTACAGAACTCTCCACTCCAAATCCACAGAATATACATTCTTCTCAGGACCCCATCATATTTATTCTAAAATTTACCACATAATTAAAATTAGAACACTTCTCAGCAAATTCAAAAGAATGGAAATCATAACAGTCTCTCAGACCACAGTGCAATCAAATTAGAACTCAGGATTAAGAAACTCACTCAAGACTACACAACTACATGGAAACTGAACAACCTGCTCCTGAATGACTACTGGATAAATAAAAAAATGAAGGCAGAAATAAAGATGTTCTTTGAAACCAATGAGAACAAAGACACAACATACCCAAATCTCTGGGACACAGCTAAAATAGTGTTAAGAGGGAAATTTATAGCACTAAATACCCACCAGAGAAATCAGGAAAAACCTAAAATTGACACCCTAACATCACAATTAAAAGAACTAGAGAAGCAAGAGCAAACAAATTCAAAAGCTAGCAGAATGCAAGATAACTAAGATCAGAGCAGAAGTGAAGGAGATAGAGACACGAAAAACCCTCAAAAGATCAGTGAATCCAGGAACTGGCTTTTTGAAAAGATCAACAAAATAGATAGACCACTAGCCAGAATAATAAAGAATAAAAGAGAGAAGAATCAAATAGATGCAATAAAAATGATAAAGGGGATATCACCACCAATCTCACAGAAATACAAACTACCATCAGAGAATACTATAAACAACTCTACACAAATAAGCCAGAAAATCAAGAAGAAATGGATAAATTCCTGGACATTACACCCACTCAAGACTAAACCAAGAAGTTGAATCCCTGAATAGACCAATAACAAGGTCTGAAGTTGAGGCAGCAATTAATAGCCAACCAACCAAAAAAAGTCCAGGACCAGACAGTTTCACAGCCAAATTCTACTAGAGGTACAAAGAGGAGCTGGTATCATTCCTTCTGAAACTATTCCAAACAATAGAAAAAGAGGGAATCCTCCCTAACTCATTTTATGAGGCCGGCATCATCCTGATACCAAAACCTAGCAGAGACACAAGAAAGAAAGAAAATTTCAGGCCAATATCCCTGAAGAACATCACTGTGAAAATTCTTAATAAAATACTGGCAAACCAAATCCAATAGCACGTCAAAAAGCTTATCCACCGCGATCAAGTCAGCTTCATCTCCAGGATGCAAGCCCGGTTCAACATACACAAATCAATAAATGTAATACATCACATAAACAGAACCAAAGACAAAAACCACATGATTATCTCAATAGATGCAGAGAAGGCCTTTGACAAAATTCAACAGCCCTTTATGCTAAAAACTCTCAATAAACTAGGTATTGATAAAACATATCTCAAAATAATAAGAGCTATTTATGACAAACCCACAGCCAATATTAAACTGAATGGGCAAAAGCTGGAAGCATTTCCTTTGAAAACCGGTACAAGACAAGGCTGCTCTCTCTCACCACTCCTATTCAACATAGTATTGGAAGTTCTGGCCAGGGCAATCAGGGAAGAGAAAGAAATAAAGGGTATTTAATTAGGAGAAGAGAAAGTCAAATTGTCTCTATTTGCAGATGACATATTGTATAGTTGGAAGACCCCATTGTCTCAGCCCAAAAATGTCTTAAGCTGATAAGCAACTTCAGCAAAGACTCAGGATACAAAAATCAGTGCATGAAAGTCAGAAGCATTCCTATGCACCAATAACAGACAAACAGAAAGTCTAATCATGAGTGAACTTCCATTCGCAATTGCTACAAAGAGAATAAAATACCTAGGATACAACTTACAAGGGATGTGAAGGACCTCTTCAAGGAGTACTACAAACCACTGCTCAGGGAGGAACACAAAAAATGGAAAAACATTCCACGCTCATTGTTAGGAAGAATCGATATCATGAAAATGTCCATACTGCCCAAAGTTATTTATAGATTCAATGCTATCCCCATCAAGCTACCACTGACTTTCTTCACAGAATTGGAAAAGACTACTTTACATTTCATATGGAACCAAAAAAGAGCCCACATAGCCAAGACAATTCTAAGCAAAAAGAACAAAGCTGGAGGCATTACACTACCTGACTTCAAATTATACTACAAGCCTACATTAATCAAAACACCATGGTACTGGTACTATGATCGTGCCACTGCCCTCCAGCCTCAGCAACAAAGTGAGACCTTGTCTCTAAAAAACTTTTTAGAAAGAGAGTTCTGGCAGCCATAGTGATCAGAGTGTGGTTACCACACAGGCTAGCAACATTTAAGTTTGACTAAATATGTTAATAAGTTATTTCTACCAAGAGCAGAATAAAAGTAAATTCACCTGATTGCAAGAAGAGAAATTAAGAAGAAATACAAAGATTCTTAAGAGAAGTGGCAGCACTGTTTTTCCTTGAGAACACTTAAGCTAATCAATCACAGAAATTTAAAGCAATGCCTCTGTCTTAATTCCAAAACCAAGGGCAACCCCAGACCAATTTTTTCATTAACAGAATATTTCCAAGTTGAAACTCCCCCTCCAAATCTGCAATAATTGGTCCACTTTCTATTTGATATGGGATAGCTTTCTGAGCTCAGTCTTCTCCAGAAACACAGAATGGACCTTCTTAAAGACATGGCAGTATATTCTGCAGCTATTTGAGACTACTTACCCAGCTGCTTGGAGTTTTAAAATCTGACTACCAAGAGCCATAACAGCCCCAACAATCCCACTCTATGGCAGGCATGATGAAAAACCTGTGGAGATGTTTCGTTGTACCTACCACATTGTTAAAGAAGCATGTGAAAGAAACTGTGGGAATGTGAAAGAAACCCTGGGTGAGAAACAAGCAAAAAGAAAACCTAAAGCTGCCTATCACTTGCGCCACTCGCCACCAAAGCTGTGGGTGCTGATAGCATTATTGTTTAATCTCTCTGAAGAATATGTGGGAGCAGAAAGCACAACATCCCCAAGTTGTTACTTTGTCACAACTTTACAGAATACATAAGCACTTCAGTAAATACACAGATTTTTTTGCAAACTGTAAATCATCTGTGAGCCACCACTGTTCGACTAATTACAGCAAGAAGCTGTGCTCATTAGCTGTTCTCATCTGGCTCACTGCACGACCTAAATAGTCCGTAAATGAGCCGGCAATTATTGCTGTATTACCACTACCAGCACCGCTCACATCAAAATATCTCCACCAAATGTTACGCCTGTTGGTATTATCAGGTTAGAAATTTCATAAACATATTGAAGCAGTTAATTGGGAGATTTTTAAAAATGTGAAAATAGAATCATCAGTGAAATAGTTTTCATCAAACCCCAGATAGGCGGCTCCACCTATAGACAAGAACCTCAGAATGCAAGCCTCTGGGAGCATACCATCGCCGGCTTGTAAACAACACTAGAAAACCAGGAAAGCAAGGAAAATGTATATGTGGTAAGTGACAGAAAAGTGGACCATGCATATTCTTATGCTACCTAAAAACGATCTCCTGACTTATTCAAAATAAAACAAAAGCATGTGCTCATGGGCCTAGGACCTGAAAGAACTTTAGCCAAACAGAAAAGCAAACAGCAATGTCAGTAAAACATTATCATTTCTAGCTCCATCATGTAGTATATTCTAAATGAGGACTTGAGATTTTTTTTTTTTTTTTGCTTAGTTGGTTTATTATTCTTAAAATGCCAACATACATGTTAATGGTGAAAAGCAAGCAATAAAATTGACTTTGAAAAACAAATTTCCAATACCCTAAAACATTTCAGAAGCATCTATTTATCATATCAAGTGATTAGCTGATAATTGTATTCTTATTTATTCATTAAAATATCCTCTTTGAGCCTCATTTTAGTTATTGTAGATATTTGAAGGTAATATATTTTTAAAACCTGCTATAATTCATATTTTACATTCATTCAGATTCACCCAACCTCAATTAACTTAACCTAATGAGATCCTACTGTGAACATTTTTATTATAAAAAAGAGGGGGGTTCAATACTGGGGTATTTTGTTCTTGTTCTTGATGGTCATCACATCAGATTCATCATCGATTATGATCCTGACAAATATGAAAGGAATACAGAAAGTACTGAAAGCTAATGGGTATTCTGATCCTACCAGCTTTTTCTCTACTTACCAACAAATAAGAAAAAAAAACTCTAATAAATATTTTATTTGATTCTTGATTCTCGTATTGGTTTCTTGCATACAAAGCAGAAACTATCTCTAATGGGTTGAATATTTTTATTTACCCAGGCAAGGTTGCTATCACAATGTGAGCTATATGGCACAAACTATTTGACAGACTTTGCACAGGATACAGAATGGAACCAGTTATTAATGATGTATTCTAAAAAGATGTTTTTCATGATGGAGATATTGGCTATAACAATGATAATAATATTGAAAGGCAACTCTTCCTGTATACCAATTAATTGACACCAATGGGCAAAAGAATGTGCATCATATTTGTTTAACTCTTTGTAGCTGTTAAGTTTTACAAAGAATTCTTGAAATATAATCAGTGAATATGTTTTTCCATGAATTTCATGAAGTATTCTTGAAATATGATCAGTGAATATGTTTTCCTATGAATTTCATGAAGTATTCAACATAGCTATAATGCTTTTCAAGCTAGAGGTGTTAGGCTGTAAACACAGCACTGTTTTCCCCTACTGGAAACTCATCAATTCCAATGTATGGTTTCAGTGAAAGAGTAGTTTCCCTTTTTCTTTCTCCTGTTACAACCATCTTAGAAAGACAGCTAACTTCCCTGCCTATTTCTTGTCATAGCATTGCCTTGTTATTCAAAGTGAGGTCTGTAACCTAACAACTTCAGCATCACGTGGAAGCTTGCTGGAAATGCAGTATCTTCAGCCCTCATCCTTACCCACTGAATTAGAATCTTCATTTTAACAACTTGAGAAATACTGGTCTAGGTAAAGGCCTATTACAGGCTCCCATGGGTCTTTTCCCTGCATGGAAGGAGAGTCAAAGCAGTGCCCAGCTGTGAAGAATCAAAGACTGAGCAAAATAAACATATGGTTTTGACTGTTTTAACTCACTATCAACATTTTTAAAAAGTTTTATCTCAAGGCCACTCCATCTTCAGAAAGATATACTGGATCCTGTTGAAAACTGATTCTAAAAATAATCCTTTCTCTATTCACAATGTGATAATAAATCGAGAGGTATTGTAGAGTAACTTCTGTGTCCCCAGTGCCTCACTCAATACAATGGGAGACTCAAAAAACACACATTAACAAAACATCCATTATCAAGGGCCTTACTTTTCCCTAGTTGCGGTCATACTACAGTTCATATGCCTAATATTCTGAAAATCCTTTCAACTTTTCAATCACTTTACATCTATCATATTACTTTAACATCACATATTCAAGTGGAGATATATATATATATATATATATATATATATATATATATATATATATTGTCTTTTTTTTTAACATACTGGGAAACTGAAGCTTGAAGTTGTTTAGTCACTGCCCAAAGTCACCAGGTGGCTAAAGGCAAAGTTGGTATACTTGGGACCTTCTTCTAAAACCATGATCTGTATATCTAACATACTTGTAGAGTATCATATTGTTAGGGAACATTTTAAAGCAACGTAGGCTTATGTCCTAACACTACTATATTGATGGGATCTACTGCAGTGAACATCTCTGTGTATGTCACTCAGCAGGAGAAATATATAAAGAGGAGCGTTCAGATTTTACTAGACAATATGGTATGATGAAAGAAATAGATAGTGAGCCAGAAAACTTCTCTGAAATAACTGCTATAGGGAGGTGCTTTTCCAATCCTCTAGAAAATCAGAACAGTTCCCAGAGGGAACAGATCAGAGCCAAAGCACTTCCTCCATCTTCTAAACAGCAGAATCTCTGCCATACAGGACATAATTGGGTGTTTGCTCATTATCCTCAGGGTGTGATTTGGCCTGGTTTTTGGCTTAAATGGGGAAAGAAAGATGGGAAACTGAAGTAGCCTGCTGTTTCAGGACACACAGCTCAGAAAACTGGCACCATGGAGACGTGTGCAGACTATTTATGAAGGGCAGGCAGCCTAGTATGAAGGAACAATCTTTATCTGTGGTGTGAATCATGCCTGTACTGACAGGATATTGGAAAACCATCTCCCTTGAGTAAAGTACTATGGATGTCTCCATAGTTGTACTTATTCCAATTATAGAAGACAGGGGAGCAGGATTTTATCATTATACAGTGTATACGTGATTGAAACATCACACTGTAATCTATATGTACCTACAATTATTTTATGTCAATTATAAATAAAAAATTAATTGACAAAACAGAAGAGAGAGAAGCTGGTTTTATAAGGATTTTTAAACCCCACCAGGTCAAGAAACAGTACCAATCTAAATCTAAAGGACTGAAAGTTTCAGCTGTTTTCTGTAGCATACATTTCCTTATAAGAAAAAGAATGAAGTGAGTAAAGGGACCTGTAGCAGCCAAATTAAATTGGCTGCTAAATTAAATTGACTAAACACCAGTTTTTTTTTTTACTAGGGTCAGAAATGTCTCCCCTTAGTAAAAGTTGCTCTGGTGGAAAAAAGGAAAGGTCTAAGCTCTCCTTAGCTTACTTAAAAGGAAAAGGAAATTTTGTCACCTCCAGTCAAGATAAGTTAAAATCCTCAGTGGCCAGCTATGGTAGTGAGACCACCCTACGTGGACCACCATTGTGTAGACCACCTCAGCTCAGAAACCCAAAAAGTACCTGGAGCAAAACATTCAGAAATGGATTCCATTCTAGCAGTAAGATAAAGTTTTCTACTGTCTACACTTTCATTCCTTCCCTAATGAATGGGGAATCTTTCGGAGTTTAAAAAGACTTATAAATTGCACCTTTTTCTCCCTTCCTGATTTCCGAATCACTTAAGAGACAGAAGAGAAACAGAACAGAGCTAACTATCCACATTATGATCAAACCTCAGAACTGGACAGGCGGTGCTGAACATCCTCAGGCCCTACCTGGGGAAGGCTAACGTTGACAAATGAAGAACGCAAAGAATCACACTCGAAATCAAGCTTTCTGCAGGTAGCTTGCTCAGGAGAAAAAGGCAAGAGGAAGAGACGGAGCTGGAACAGCTCTTACCTCCATCAAATCAATTAGAATTCAGCCCACCAACACTGGGAGGAAGTAGAAAAAGAGAAGCCAAGCGTGTTGCACTGAATGATGTCCGTCCACATTGGAGGAAATGTGAGAAAAAGAGTACAAATGTTCCCACTCCCAACCTTACTCAGGCTTTCATTCTCTAAAGCCATTAGAGGAACTGTCAAACCAGTGAAAAACTAGAAATGGAGTTATCCCCCAGAGAAAGTGTTTTCCACAACACAATATCAGGACAGATCAACTCCATTTTCAAAAGACCACTCTACAGCAGCAATCATTGCCTCATTTAGGAATTTCTTGGGTCAGCTAAAAATAGATTTTGCCTCCAAAATGTTGTGAAATGGATCAAAGTCATGCAAAAGTTGAAATTCCTAGGACAACTCTGTTATTCAAATCCTAACCTTCACTTGCTATTTTATTTCTAATTCCAAATTACTTCCTGCCACATTAACAGCCATCAGAGGTTCTGCAATGAGTTCAAAGGTACTCCAATAATAAAATGACAGCAGTAAGAGTCCTCAAATTTGAATATAAATTCTCTCCCATTACTAATCTCCCAAGATATTAAGAAATTGAAAACACTTATATGCCCCACTTTTAAAGTATCCCAAATTAAATCCAATAAAATTGAAGACCAAATGAAAATTATCCTACCATTTAAAGTTAAATTACAAATATTAATATTTCAAGCTAAATTAAGGTCCGACTTCTTATTTTGCACAGTTACAACTACAGAGCTTCTCTATTAGAAGACTTGATGGAGTTGGGTTTTATTTTTTCAGCAGGTGCAGTAGTTTTTGTCTTCTAATGAATGAGATATAGTTTCTTTAAAGCCTGTGGATCTGAATTTATTCCAGAAACTCTGATGAGCCTCACTTTTTGAAATTCCAAGGGGTTACTAACACAGGCAAAACTATTATAGCCCTGACTCCATCTTCATTAAATTCAAAATATAAAGTAATCCTCATTTCCTAACCAGTTATTCCAGGCAAAATTATATTCTTAGACAAAAGCCTTAAGTGTTTTCAAAGACCATAGCAGAGAGTTCATAGTATCTGAGGGATGCCAGGTAGAATTTCAAAATCCTGCTGTCTACTTAACTAGAATGCCAGTCTTTTATGGCAGATTTCAGAGTCCACAAGTTTTGAAATTCAACACAATGGAAGAATTCTCTGACAAAGAGGCTATTTTTGTCATTCTGTATTTACCACATTGGGGGACCAGGGAGAGAGGAATTGAGGGTGACACCTATGTATGCTTTCACCTCTCATAGAAAGATGTATGGAGTAATATTGCCTTCCTGCGAAGTTTAGATGTTTATAATACTGGTAGCCTTAGCTCTCAAGTCTAAATTTTGGATGTCTTTCTTTCTGAATCAGCATATTCAGATTCTTAAATTTCTTTCCCCCTTTGGATTCTGTGTTTCTAGTTCATCAATGATAAATTTAAGGCAAACTCCACATTATAAACCCAAAGTTTCTTTTATGTAGACATTTTCATTCCATTGTACACTGGCTTCTTCCACTACTTTTTGTCATGGAATTACTTTGGTCAGTGGTTCTTAACCAAGAACAATTTTTATCCACAGCAAATATTTGACAGTGTCTAGAGACACTGTTTATTCTCACAACTTGTGGTGGGAAGGTTATGCTAATGGAATCTAGGGCACAGAAGCCAGAGATGTTGCTAAACTGCCTACAATGCACAGGACAGCAACTCCACCACACAACAAGGAATTATTTTGCCCAAAATTTCAATAGTACCAAAATTGAGAAGGCTTGAATTAAGATAATTAAATAGGTTTCACAGAGAAGTTCTGCCCTTCATTCCCGCACTAGTTGAATTTGGAGAAACACCTCAGATGGTTCTTGAACTGTAGCTGCCACTGAGGTTTTTAAAAGCTTGAACCCCTAAGACTCTAGGGCAGATGAATACCCATGACACAGGCCCTTTGTGATGCTGTCTTGCCTTAGCTCTGAATGTTCCCAATAGCTTTCCTGTCTTCTTTATTTGCAATAGTGAAATATGTGTCTTATGTCTAATCTTGTGGTTCTCTTCAAGAGACTCAGATGAGTTTCCAATATTTTAAAATATTTACTTTGATCTTTTCCTTCTTGAATGTATGCAGACTAGAATGGTTTGATGGAACTGAAAGTCAGCTTTACTTCCTTTCTTTTCTTTGCATTGTGACCTAGATATGTTTTTATTCTAACATATTCCTCAAAACTTTGTATGGAGGATTCTTCCATAATGAGAAAAACAAAACAGTAATTCTGAGTTTGTCAAAATTATCCACTGGCCAAGCCATCCACCTGTACTTTATAAATTCAAAAATAGTGCACATTTTTCTGGTTTTCTCCTCTCAATTCTGTCCAGATTTTTGTACCATTTAGTATAGCTGGCCCATTCTTTCAAGGGCAGTACCCCAACTGCTCTCACTACAGAGTCTGTCAATGGTATTGAATGAATTTCTTACAGTTTTGGCTCCTTTTAATAGAATCTATTCTAGCCTTCTCTCTAAAATCTTGCCTATCTTCCTCTGTTGGATGTCTCTGGGCCCTATCACCATACTAAATTTTAGTAACTACTAAAATATATCTACTTTTGACAATTATCTCCTTGCAGGCAGTTAGATACAGTTGCCTAATCTACAGTCAATATTAGCCTTCAACATTTCATTTTCTTCATCATCTATGTCCATCCAAAGATCTCAATCTTTCTCTTGGAGAAATGTTTCTCTCCTTATAGCTTATATTTCACTCTTATAATTCCTACAGTAAGATTGAAGCACATTTGGGAAACCACTACCATTTCTCCTTTATAATCCCTAGAGACAGTGTCTCATGGCAAGCCTTTTAAATAGCCTGTAGGTGGACAGTAATGTCAATGAATTGTTTCCCTGCTTCATTCCTAGAAAATGGCTTTTATTTTTTCTAAAAAGGCTCTACTTCTTCTCATGGCTTTTTTTTTTATTACACTATACCATATTTCTATAGGTCAGTCCACAATTTTGGCCTCTGAATTCTAGAACTATAGTCAGACCTTATATCTTTAACAATCTAAAGCTAGCTGGAGACCTCTTGGGACCTTGTGATGAGAAGTAGATCCTGACACTGTGGACAAGCTACACAAATTTAAAGTTATTCTTGGCCAAGCATGGTGGCTCATGCCTGTAATTCCAGCACTTTGGGAGGCTAATGCAGGAGGATCACTTGAGGCCAAGGGGCCAAGATCAGCCTAGATAACAGAGAAAGACTCTGACTTTGCAAAAGCAAACAAAAAAAATACAGTTATTTCTTTGGCTGGGTGCGGTGGCATGTACTTGTAGTCTAAGCTATTTGGAAAGCGAAGGCAGAAAGATCACTTGAGCCCAGGAGTTCGAGGTTGCAGTTACAGCTATTATTGTGCCACTGCACTCCAGCCTGGGTGACAGAACGAGACTCTGCCTCTAAAAATAAAAAAATTTAAGAAAAGATAAAGTAGATAAATTGACAAAAAAGATAGATAAATTTACAGATAAATAGAATAGGGAACTTAGTTGTAGTCAAAAGTGCTAGACCCTAGATTTTGCATAAAAACACAAATAGCTAGATTATTCTTCCTCCAAATGTCTGAAAGCATGTATAAAAACTCTTTTTCCTATAATCACATTTTGCCTCAGCTGTACGGACTTCCATGGCCTATCAGCCAAATTGAAAACTGCATTATTAAATTATCATACAATCCTAAAGCCTTTTGATCAAAGTCCTGCCAGAAATTTAAATCTCAGGGCATTACTTTGCTCCCCAAATACCAGTCTTTGTCAATCTCTCGATGTTTTCAGCCAGTGTAACAAGTTTTAATATTTCGCCAAATTGAACTACCTCTCAGAATCACAGCCTCCTCTTTTACCACATGCAGAGTGAGACAAGAATGGAAGTCCTAAGACAAAGGGAGGAGGAAGGGACTTAGCCAGCATGTCCAGTTCTGCTACCAGGCACATCAATTAGAATTCACTTTTTCCTCACTGGTGAGGAATGAATAAAGTGACAAAAAGAGGCTAGTGTTGCTATGCAAGCCACTCCACATAGAGAAGACATCAGAAATGGGAAGTACATATCCCTAAAACAATAAAGTAGATTAGAGACTATATTAACATAGTAATATATTAAAGTTATATTAAAAGACATGGACAATGCTAACAAGAAAAAAGTGTGTCTGTTTTGTACCCTCTCCATGACTAAAATTAAAAAGCCCAAGCCTACTTCCACAAGGACAGGAGGATATATTGTAAGGATCTATAGCCACCATTCCTGAATGGATTCAGACCCTCTCAGGATGGAGCTAGGATACTGAGAAGGAGGTTAAAGTGATATAAAGAAGACATACATGAGGCCAACAAACGTGAAAAAATGCTCATCATCCCTGGTCATTAGAGAAATGCAAATCAAAACTACATTGAGATACCATGCCAGTTAGAATGGCGATCATTAAAAAATCTGGAGACAACAGATGCTGGAGAGGATGTGAAGAAATAGGAACACTTCTACACTGTTGGTGGGAGGGTAAATTAGTTCAACCATTGTGGAAGACAGTGTGGCGATTCCTCAAGGACCTAGACATAGAAATTCCATTTGACCTAGCAATCCCATTACTGGGTATATATCCAAAGGATTATAAATCGTTCTACTATAAGGACACATGTACACAAATGTTCATTGCAGCACTGTTTACAATAGCAAAGACCTGGAACCAACTCAAATGCCCATCAACGATAGACTGGACAGGGAAAACGTGGCACATATACACCACGGAATACTATGCAGCCATCAAAAATGATGAGTTCATGTACTTTGTAGGGACATGGATGAACCTGGAAACCATCATTCTCAGCAAACTGACACAAGAACAAAAAATCAAACACTGCATGTTCTCACTCATAGGTGGGTGTTGAACAATGAGAACACATGGACACAGGGAGGGGAGCATCATACACTGGGGTCTGTAGGGGGGAAATAGGGGAGGGACAGTGCGGGGTGGGGAGTTGGGGAGAGATAGCATGGGGAGAAATATCAGATATAGGTGATGGGGAGGAAGGCAGCACATCACACTGCCATGTGTGTACCTGTGCAACAATCTTGCATGTTCTTCACATGTACCCCAAAACCTAAAATGCAATTAAAAAAAAAAGAGAAGGAAACTATGGGAAGAAGAGAGAAGAAGGTGAGAGCCCAGAGAGAAAAGGAACTCCTGGAATCCTAAAACTGACTCTGTATTATTTGAAAAGGAGTAGGGAAAGATAATGATAAATTATTATCAACTTTGAGACTCTGGGTATTCATAATTGGCCACCCTTGTGACTTGCCTTCTGATTACTCATAAGTCACTGTGCTCTACACCATGTCTGCCCTAAGCGCCAGAACCATGCTCACAACTTGTGCCACAGCATCCATCCAGTAGATCATAACTAATACACACTAGAGCAGAATAGAGAAGAAGAGAAAATAATATCGCATATTGCATGTAGTAAGGATAAGCACTGTTTGGTGACATTAGTTTCACTTTGGTATTTGTGTCCATACACAATGCAACACAATACAAACTATATTTTTCTCTGTGTTTTGTGGTCAAAAATGTCTGAAAAGCACTAGTTTACATGGCCTCTTCCTCTGAATGCTTCTGAGGTTCATCAAATGAGAAAAAAATACTTTATTTTATTATACCCACAAACATCTTGTTCTAATCTATAATATAATAATATGACCATTCATCTATTCTCTAGCAGTGCTGAAGTCATCCTTATTTTCTCACAGCATAAATTCCTCTTTCTACAAAGGCTTCTATGACTACTAGATGTTCCTTTCTGGAGGAACAGCAAAGAGTGTTTCCTTTTCTTACATGTTTTTCCCTTGCTTAGCAGCTATTAAATTCTAACTAAATATATACTGAATGAATAAATGAACAAATATTTGAAGGATGGCATGCAAATCCAGAAAATGAAGGGTTTTTTTCCCCAGTTAATTCCCATTTATTCAAAACAATTGAAAATCAGAGTACTTAGATAAATTGATTATCCAAATTAATGAGCTATTATTAATGCTCCTCAAAATTGATCATTTCTCAAACAATTTTCTTACCTGGCTCTATAATTGTATTAAAAACAAGTTCTTCTTTCTCTGAAAGTTAACTTATTATTCAGTTAACCTATATTGACACTGTTGATCGCCTGCAAAATGCAAGACAGTCTCCTTGTCATGAAACAGAGAGCTAAACGATTTGCTCCTCTGAAGACACTTATTGTCCTATTAGTCTAGTTACATGTCTTATTTTTTAAGTAAGATTCCAGTTGAAAGATATTTTCAGTTGTAAAAGTTCTAGAAAATTGGTCTTTAGCACACATTTTTGCCTCAAGGAGTAAATGAAATGGTAGGAACCCCTTATTTCCCCAAACGAGGAGTCTCCTTTATTCAGATACACCTAATTCTGAACTTTTACTCCAGTAATCAGAGTCTTAAAGAATTAATGCCTAGAAAGCTGAACAATAAATTTTAATGTACTTGTTTAGGACATCATAATACTCAATATGTGTAGTGTCACATAATATATCTCTCTATATCTTCCAACCACTTTCTTAGTATCAAATTTCTAAAGCTTGGGATATCATGAATGCTGGCAGGTTCACCCTGTGAGAAACTCATGCACTCTGATTTCTTCCTTTATTTCTCTATCTCATTCTGTACCTATGACTAATATCTATTAACAATAGTTTGTATGGTCATTCCACTTTAACTTTCAAAAAACCTCATCTGAAAGAGTTTAAATGCAGAGAAGTGATGAGACTCAGACAAAAATAAGCAGTCATCTAAGAAGTAGGGCATGGTGAATCCCTGCTGTCTCAGAATGTTTGAGGAGATGTAGGTCTTAGTTGCCCTGCATATTAGTACTTTCTTCAATGTTCTGACAAGTGAGTGTTTAATTAATAAGACATATACCTCTAGAAGCTGTTAATTAATTCTTTTGGACCTTTAGGGTATGGGTCAGTAAGTCAACATAGTTTCCACACATATGACACTCTTGAGAAAGAGGAAGAATCATGAAGCTTCCAATAGTGATCAACAATTTAGAGTCATTTAGAATTCTAACAAGTGAGCTGAAATACCCAAAATTTAGTCTCAATTTATCTTCCCTTTTGTATTCAAATACTTTAGATCTGATCGATCCCACAGAATTAATAATTAAGGAAAATCTTTTATCGATGCCTTCAGAGAAGAAGGATTAGGCCAAGGACCAATTTTCTATTCATTCTTAGAAAGAGCTAAAGTTAACAATCAACTTTGCATAGGAACCCATTTTTTTCTAGTAATATAGAAATACATAACTACATCTAAATCTAATGCCCCCACTTCACAAACACATTATAGGGACTTAATAACTAAAAATTTTTCCTTTCTTTTTTTCTGATTGAAAGAAAAGTAGATTTATTTAAACAAGGATAAACTCTTGAGGGGCACATAACATAGTGGTTATATGAAGCCTTTGGGGTCACCATGTCAATATTCAGATTCTAGTCCTGCAGCCTGATAATTTTTTGTAGATTTTCCTCACTCAGCCAATTGAGTCAGAGATGTCCATCATCTATTATGGCTGAAATAAAAAGTAAAAACTCAGATTTTTAGTTTCTAATTTTGAAAAAATTTAGAGCACAACTACTTATATTTCTATATTTTGAAGAATTTTGTTTGAGAATTGTTTAAGAAGCAAAGATCTAAGTTTATAAAGGAAATAGGCTTAAGGTTTTTCTAGAATCAATGTGTATTAGGCTATTCTTGCATTGATATAAAGAAAAACCCGAGACTGGGTAATTTATAAAGAAAATAGGTTTAATTGGATCACAGTTCTGTAGGCTTTACAGGCAGTATGGTGCTGGCATCTGCTCAACTTCTAGGGAAGTCTAATAAAGCTTACAGTCATCGCAGAAGGTGAAGAGGGAAGAGGCACATCACATGGTGAAAGCAGGAGGAAGAAAGAGAGGTGGAGGGGCAGGTGCTACACACTTTTAAACAACCAGATCGCACAAGAACTCACACCCTATTTTAAAGACAACACCAAGCCACGAGGTATCCACTCCCATAACCAAAACACCTTCCACCAGACCCTACCTCCAGCATTGAGGTTTACAATTCAACATAAGATTTGGGTAGGGACATAGATCTAAACTATATCATTCCACCCCAGTCCCTCCCAAATCTCATATTCTTCTCACATTGCAAAATACAATCATGCCTTCTCGATAATCCCCCCAAAGTCTTATCTCATTCCAGTGGTAAAAGTCCAAAATCTTATCTGAGATAAGGCAAGTCTCTACCTATGAGCCTATAAAATCAAAAACAAGTTATTTACTTCCAAGATACAATGAAGGCATGAACATTGCATAAACATTGCCATTCC
This sequence comes from Aotus nancymaae, assembly GCF_030222135.1. NCBI lineage: Eukaryota > Metazoa > Chordata > Mammalia > Primates > Aotidae > Aotus > Aotus nancymaae. Next base: position 24,122,344 of record NW_026988422.1, on the reverse strand, counting down.
AAAAGGGAGGGATTAACCAAAAGAAAGGGGCTACAGGACCCATGCAAATTCAAATTCCAGCAGATCAGTCATTAAAATTTAAACCTCCAAAATAACCTCCTTTGATTCCATGTCCCACATCTAGGGCACATTGGTACAAGGAATAGGCTCCTAAGGCCTTGAGCAGCTCTGCACTGTGGCTTTCAGGTTCAGCCTCCAGGGCTGCTCTTGTGGGTTGGAGTTTAATGCCTGTGGCTTTTCTAGGTGCAGAGTGCAAGCTGATGCTGGATCTATGATTCTGGGGACCGGAGGATGGTGGACCCCTTCTTACAGCTCCCATAGGCAATGCCCCATTGGGAACTCTGTGGGGGCTCCAACTGCATATTTTCCCTTGCCACTGCCCTAGTAGAGGTTCTCTGTGAAGGCTCCATCCCTGTAGTAGGCTTCTGCCTGAGCACCCAGGCTTTCTTGTAATATTCTGAAACCTAGGATGCTAAGCATTCTTCATTTTTGCATTCTGCGCACCTACACACTTAACACTATGTGGAAGCCATCAAAACTTATGGTTTCTGTTCTCCAAAGTGATAGCCTTGGCTGTATCTGAGCTCCTTTGAGCTAAGGCTGGAGCCAGAATAGCCTGGATGTGGGTAGCAGTCCCCTGAAGCTTCACAAGACAGCAGAGCCCTGGGCCTGGCCCATGAAACTATTATTTCCTCCTTGACTTCTGGGTCTGTGATGGAGGGGCTGCCCCGGAGATCTCTGAAATGTCTTTGAGGCCTATTTCCCATTGTCTTAGCTAGCAGCACTTTGCCCCTTTTTAGTTACCCAAATTTCTCTAGCAAGTGATTGCTCCACAACCTGCTTGACTTTCTCTCCCCAAAAACCTTTTTCTTCCTCTGCCACATGGTCAGTCTGCAAGTTTTGCAAACTTTTATACTCTGCTTCTCTTTTAAATATAAGTTCCAACTTTAAGTCATTTCTTTGCTCCTGCATCTGACTTTAGGCTGTGAGAAGCAGCCAGGCCACACTTGAGCAATTTGCTACTTAGAAATTTCTTCTGCCAGATATACCAGGTCATCACATTCAAGTTTAAACTTCCACAGATCCCTAGGACATGAACACAATCCAGCCAAGCTCTTTGCTAAGACATAACATGCATAACATTTACTCCAGTACAAAATAAGATCCTCATTTCCATCTGAGACCTTGTCAGCCTAGCCTTCACTATCCATATCACTATCAGTATTTCAGTCATAACCATTTAATTAGTCTCTAAGAAATACCAAAATTTCCCTCTTTTCCATTCTACTGAGCCCTCCAAACTCTGTCAACCTCTGCACATTACCCAGTTGCTTTCACATTTTCCAGTATCTTTATAGCAGTACCCCGCTCTTCAGTACTAGTTTTCTGTGTTAGGCTGTTCTTCCACTGCTCTAAATACCTGCAACTGTAGTTTATAAGAAAAAAGATTTAATTGGCTCACAGTTCTGCAGGTTGTACAGGGAGCATAATGGCATTTGCCTAGCAAGGCCTCAGGAAGCTTCCAATTATGGTGTAAGGGAAAGAGGGAGGAGGACCATCACATGGCAATAACGGGAGTAAGAGCAAGAGACAGTGGGGTGAGATGCCACACACTTAAACAACCAAATCTCATGAAGATTCACAGTTGCAAAAATAGCACCAAGCCATGAGGGATCTGACCCTATGATCCAAACACCTCCCACCAGGCCCCACCTTCAGCATTGGGGATTGTGATTCAACATGCAATTTGGGCAGGGACAAATATCCAGACTATATCACAATACTCGGAAAGAATATACAGTTGGCCCTTGAACAACAGTGGTTTAAACTGCATAATTCACTTATACTCAGATTTCTTTTTCAACCAAACTCTGATAAAAAAATACAGTATTCATGGGATATAAATTCACATATATGGAAGGTCAACTTTTCCTATATACTTGGGTTCCACAGGGCCAAGTGTGGAACTTAAGAATGTGCAGATGTTGGTATGGGGGACGGGGGATTGTACTGTAACCAATCTCCCAGTCAGAGAAGAGCAAAGACGCCAAGTTGGTCAGGAAATAGAAAAATAGAGTTGGTATAATCTAGGAGGATGTGAGAGGGTTAAGGAGGGAAGGGCTATGATGAGGTCTCACACAAGAGGGATCCCGTGGAAGGGATCAAATTCACTATTTAGAGACTTGCCAGCCTCTGTCTGAAGAGAGCCCTCAATTGCCCTTGTAGAAAGTGAGTTCAAGCAAGGCAGTACTTACACACTCTTTGTTGGTCTTGGGCTTTGCATGGCATGGCAATGTCAGGATAGGGAGACTTTTATATGAAAGTTTAGGGTTCCAAGACACCAAGGTAGAGGCTTCCAGTTCTCTTAAAACTTGCACCTGGAACTAGTATAGCATCACTTCTGACATCTTCTATTGAGCAAGTAGTCACAGCAAACTCAGATTCATGGGAGGGGAAAATAAACTCTACCTCTTGATGAAAGGATTATCAAATATTTCAACAATTTTTACTCCATCATACCTTTTTAAAGAAGTGATATGTGAGTTGAGAGATAAATGCTAAAAATAAAGTATACTTGAAATATTTAGAAGACATTTACTCCTGATAAATAGAAGAGTATATGTAAAAGCTAAGTCCCCTTGGATGGAAACTTAGCATTTCCAAACAGCAAGAAGGAGGTGAGTATTGCTGGAGTATAGTGAATAAGAGGGAGAGAGTTAAGAGATGATATAGATGAAAAAGGCAAATTAATTTTCATTATTGAAAAGTATTACTTGTAAATAGTTTTTAAAAACTATTAAAAACTGTTAATTTTCCTTAACACTACAAATTCCCAATTCCTCTTTTAACTGTTTCTTTATCCTCATTTCAAAACAATAAAGTTATATTGAAAATTCTTCGAATATCTATTTTTAACATTTTCTTTTGACTTCCTAAAAAAAAATGAAGATTTAACTGTTATAAACCATATATACATATATCTCCCATCTTCCTCAAATAAATCTATAATAAGAATTTATCTAAATTAGTATTTAATGTTTTCACTATAAAAAACACACGATTAAGAACTGAGTTGTATGGAGTATTATTTTCTTTTGTAGCTTTTTGCCTTTATTTGAGTTGTAATTGCCTTATTGTTTCATTTCCTTGATTTTTAAAGTAATTATCTAAATTTAGGTCCCAATTTTTTGACAGAAGTATAAAATTCTTCTCATTAAAACAAAATACATTAGGTAATTTTTCTTCTTCCTTTTGAAAAACAAAAAATTTCTTGGAGATATCTCTACTAAAGTTCTCTGTGCTTCTACTTCATTCGGCCTAGTTATAGCCTAGACATGCTTTATAGCAGTTAGTATGGAATTTTCCCGCACCATTTATGTCTAACTTCTCTTTACCACATTCTCTTATTGAATTAATTGTATCTCCTTTTCTTGGCTCATTGCCACATTTTCATATCCTTCATTTCCTGAAAGAGGGAGTATAAAAGATTGAATATATATATATATAGATATAGATATATATATATCTTCCACTTAATTAACAATTTACCCCAGGTCGGAATTCAAGAATAGATTCATTTTCTCTCAGAATTTGGAAAGACTTGCTTACTTTTCTTTGAACTCTCAACATTGTAGAAAATGTCAGTGTCCTTAAAGAAAGTCAATTTGAATATTACTTTCTTTTTTATTCTTGTAACTTTTCACATTTAAAAAATCCCTACTATTTTGAAATGATATGATATGATTTATTTTGTAAACATTCTGCTGAAATATTGGTGAACACTTTTCATCTGGAAATTCAAGACTTTACATTTGGAGTAATTTTCTTTTATTATTCCTTTGATATTTTCTATAAATTCCTTCTGTATTTGCTTTCTAGAATTTCTGTTAATCAAAAATTCAAGTCTTTTTATTCTGGGATTTTTTTCTTTTTCCTTTTTTTTAAAATAATATCATCCTATCCCTTTATCTGTATTTTCTTTCCAGAATTCCTATTATTTAGAATTATTTTCACATCTTTGCTTTATGTCTCTCCTATTTTCCACCTCTTTGTTTTTCTGGGTTACTGACTGGGTTGTTTCTACAGTTTTATCGCAGTCCTTCAGTTACATTGTTTAATTTTTGCTCTCTGTGATAGGCAGAATAACCACCCCCACCGGCCCCGCTCCAACCACCACCACCACCACCTCCACTAACCACAAAGATATCCAAATGCTAATCCCCAGAACCTGTGAATATGTTGTGTTACATGGCAAGGACTTAAACTTGCAGATGAAATTAAGGTGGCTAATTAGTCAACTTTAAGGTAAGTTGGACTACCCAGCTGAACCCAATGTAATTACAACGGGTCTTAAAATATGGAAGAGAGAGGCAGGAGGGTTAGAGTCAGAGTCATACAATGTGATGAAGGCTCAATATATCATTGCTGGATTTGAAGACAGAGGGGGCCAAAAGCCAAGGAATGCAGTCAGTATCTAGAAACTGGAAAAGGCAAGAAAACAAATTCAGTCCTGCTGATACCTTGATTTTATCTTACTAAGACCCAGTTTGGACTTCTGGATATAAATTTATATTGTTTTAAGGCACTAAATTTGTGGTAACTTGTTACCGCAGCTATAGAAAGCTAATATGCTGTCATATTTTCAGTTTCTAAGATCTATGTATTATTTCTTAATATTACCTTTTCATAGAGTCCTATTCATGTAGAAGAATTTCTTTTGTCTTTGAAGATATTAAATATGGAGGGTAATGTTTTCTTTGTATTGGATCTTTTTCTCTGAAACTTTTTCTTTTATTCTTTTTATTCTTGTCTTTTATATTAGAGCCTTCCCTCAGAAGTCTAAAGTCCTTGACTGTGCATTTATATTTAAGAGTAAGGCACTAAAATGATGGTTAGAAACTCTTTTAGTTTGGACAGTTTTATTGACCAGTGGGCATTAACGTTGGTGAACAGGAAGGAATCTGGCCATTCCTTTAGGAGACTCTCAAATGCCAGTAAGTCCAGTGTTTTTTTTCTTTGTCAGTTCCCCAGAGAGGTGGTGACCCATATTTAGTGTGTAGCATACAATGTCAGCAGCTAATATTCTAGCAATCAAGTGAAGAAAGATGATTATGAATGTTTTTGTTCAAGATGCAAGTTGTTTGATATTTAGAGAATCAATTAAGAACAAATTTTTTGCCTGCTCAAGTTTTAAACCATCTGAGAGATGGAAGTCCAACTATCATCTTTCTCACTGATTTGGTTAGAAGAATGTGGCTTAGGTTTAAAGGTCAAATGGAATAATATTCAAGTTCCATAACTTTGTCTAGACCTTGGTCAGCATACCTAAGGGAACTTTCAGGTGTATAAAGCCAACTCACTAACCCCTGATCACTGCCTCACACTGGAGATGGCAAAAAAACAAAACTAAAAACAAACAAAAAACCTTATGAATTAGATTGTCCTGGTCATGAAACAGATTCAGTATTTATAACTCAATGATCAGGTAATTGTCTCCTTCTCCATGGGAAAATGTAAGACAGGAATAGGACAAGATGCCAAAAAAGTTACTCCTGGGAAGAACTTCTACATATAACCTGAAAAGTAGGACTCGGCATCCCTCAATATACTTGGTGTCTCAGCAGTACCCTGGATCCATGGTCCCTTTCCACAAAAGGTGCCATCTCCTGGAGTAAGATAATCTGAGGAACTAAGTGCCTACTGTGTAGATTCAAAGCAACCTCTCGTTTTTAGCCCACCCTGCCCCAGGCTGTCGAACACTTCATGTGCCTGTGATCCTGAATTTGAAAGCTCAAAATTGTTAAGTGGTGTTTAAATCCTCCTCCACAGCCCCTTGTAAGTAAGTAGATTTTCCCACTTCTAAGTTATTTAGCACCAGTCCTTCTGCTTCCTATCTTCCAAAATTTTATTGACATCTACTATCATCTCCTATACCTGCTGTGTGTCTTTGGGGTTTATCTTTTTAAAAATGTATTTATTGATATGTTGAGCAACTTATTTTGAGGGAAAAGAGTATCTTCAGTCTATCATGTATAATTGCAATTCCTTTTGTAATCTTCTATATTTAAACATAATTTATATAATGAATATTTTTTATAATCACAAGGAACATAATAAATATTATTTTTAAGAGAATTCAGATTTCAGTCCAGTGAGATTTTTGCCTTTACTCATTCTAATTTATTTTGTTTACTTATAATATTTTACTAGAAAGTAATTTTAGGTATCTCTCCTCTATATAAATGGCCCAATTATTCCATTTGCTAATTTTTCCCCAAAAATTATATTTTATTAAAAGTCCAATCTTGTTTGCATGGGTGTTAATAAATTATTAGCACTTTATATATAACACATATTGTACAACACATAGCTTATAAATTTAGAAAAATGTAACAACTGAGCAAATTGTATAGTGAGAAGACTAATGTATACTGAGTACAAATGTTAACACATCATTATTCTTTCCTTATAAATGAGAAACCTAAGGATCTTCAAGCTTAAGTAACTTATCTAAGGTCTGCTGTTCTAGAGGCCATATATACACTTTCCATACTGCCACTAATTTCTATAGACAAGTGCATTTTTTTCTGTAGGTTATCATTTGCATATTCAACCAGATATATAAAAGTATTTATTTTATGTCTTAGTTTTCTATTGACAAAATGGGAAGCTCAAAATCCTGTGTCCTTTCTTTTTGTCTTGGCTTTCAGAATTGATATGAGAACTAAGGTACCATCTAAAATACAGACACATCAAAAGGAGCTCTAGAATTACAAGTTAGCATAATGTACCATAAAGAATTGTTCCCCGACTGGGGTGCACCATGCCTGGAGTCCAGTTCAATGCCAGGATGCTAGCAGACCTAACTTGTTGATAAAAAAGCCTCATTCTACATTTTCTGATATGCTTTGGGTTTCAGTGGCTTCACTATTCTCTTAACCTTTGTTATTATTAATGCTTAATTTTAATGGAAGAAGGGAGGATTTTAATGTGGGTGGCTTGCTTCTTCTTTTTGTTATTGTTAAATGTAGCAACAAACAATCAAATCAAAGGAAGAAAAATACAAAAAAATGGGTCGTGAATAAACAAAAAGGTCAGAATGCTAGTATTTAGTGCAATTTCTGGGGAGCCATTAACTACACCATGATTGGCAGACTTAACAGTACCTTCTGCTCTCTTTTGCCAGCAACTATGCAATTATTCCAGGTGTTGTAGTGGAATGACTCTATCAAATTTTATAGGATTAATCAGCATGCAAATGTTGGCAGGCTTCAGATTCGGATCTGGACTTCAGGTGCAGACTTAGAACAGATGGAGAAAAACACTTCTTCATTTGTTTTTAAAAGAGAGTTGTAAATTGGCCATACAACCTCCACCCCGAGACAGAACTTATTTTCAACATTTTACTCAGAATAATTTATCTTTAAAGTGTACAAAAACTTAACTGTGTATTAAAAAGGTAAAAATAATCTCAGAATTTCTAATATGCATGAATATTACAATTCTGTATTTCCTCTTTGAAATTCAGGTAAATATTATCATTATTGTTGTTTTGGGGCTTTGTGGGGGAAAACATTTCAAACATTTCTTCTGTTGGTTATAACTTCATAATATATCATAATGTTGCTGAAACACCAGGGGTTTGGCCTAGGTCAATTGCTGAGAGTAATATTACCAGGGAAGAAGACTTTATTCGGTGCTGCAGGTGAAGAGACAAGAGATAAGTCTCAAATCCATCTCCCTAGCTGACTAAAATTAAGGATTTATATAACAGGAAAGAAATGTTACCAGGGAGGAGTAAGGAAGGAGAGTGGGCCAACAGGCAGCAGATTGTCAGTTAGGCAATCATGGTGATGAGGGGTCTGGTGTCTCCTTGTCCAGATGTGGTGATGTCGTGAATTTGATACTATCTGGGGGGCTGGGGGTGGGGGCTAAAGGTAGATTTACTGAGAAAGGAATTCAGATAAGACAAATGTAAGTTTCAAGCTTTACGACAGGGAGGGTCCATTTCTGTTTATTAAAAAAAAAACCACCTGTAAATATCAGTTCTATGGGGAAATTGGGATGATTTCAAGAATAGTAAACAAAGAGACAAACAGGGTCTCTATTAGTTCCATCTGTCAAATTTTTCTTTAGTGATGTCAGAGAGATGTTAAAGAGGGATTTGGGACACTGTGTAAAGCCCGTTGTCTGATTAACTATTTGGCATAAACTCCTCTACTCATGAACTTCCAATGCTCCTAATTGCCTACAGCAGTGTTTTTCAATTATTTGTTCTTGCCAAAAGTAATTTAGGCACTCTATGAGTAACAACAGCTCACTCCAGCAGGAACACTCTGCACCTTGGGGATGGGACATGACAGAGTGGAGTAGGAAAGTGACATTTGAGAAGCTCTTTCAGATGTTTGGATATCCCCTCTCACTTCTGGTCCCAGCAGGGAATCACTGTCCCTGAGTATGGAGTTCAAACATCTTTGCTATTTAAGGCTCTTCAATTCTAGTTTAACCTAGCTACCCAACCCCACCTCAATCACCTTCTCTTAACAACATGAATTTCAACCAGACAGCTTCTCCCTTTTACCTTCATTCCTGCCCATAGTATTTTTTGTGGCTGTTTCATTTTCAAGCCAAAGACTAGTTCAATCTCACCTTTTCTAAGATACTTTTCCTAACATCCCCAAACGATTCTGTTTGTATAATCCTTGTTTGTATTGTCTGATCACAAACAAGTATAGATCAGAGACTCACTTAAAGTGGATCTTGCATCTTCTGCAAATGCTGGATTTATGGTACATATTGAGCAATTTAGTAGCTCTATTATAGTTATTTAAAATGCCTTTTCCTTTGTCTTATTTTTATTCTATTTCTTCCATGTTTTTTGTTCAGCGGTAATTGAGAGACTGCTGGGCTTCACCATTTTGGAAGAAGTTATTCTACAAGAAATTTTGGTCCAACTCTCCACTAAATTTACAGATGAGGTTCAGTGCTGAAATGACTAGCTCAGTCCAACTGGGGCTATTGTTCTTTTTCAATTGAAGATATTTGTTCTATCTTATTAAAGATACCTCACAACGTCAGCAAATGTATCAAATAACCCAAGGCTCTCATATACCCAATATTAGGCATTATGATAAATAATTCATTCAGCTAATCAATTCTAAAAACATTAATTTTGTTGATGTACTAAATATACTAGTTAATAGTAACAGTTTCTACCTTTAAGGACAAAACAGTAGATGAACTTAGAAGTAAACTTAGATATCCTAGAATTCCTTTATTCTGTGGGAACAAAGAAGACAATACTTTTTTTGAGTTTTGTTTGTTTTTCAACAAAAAGACAAACAAATGTAATCTCACCTAAATTTTAGGCTATCCTTTTTGTTTTATGGTACGTCAGTACAATAAAGAAAGAAAAACTCTCTCTCTTACAGTGCAGTGTAATAAATGTCTTCCTAAATAAACTTAACTTTTTAACCGAACTCATCTATGTGATGAGAACAAGAAGCTCAAAAACTAATGCCAACAGATAAGGGGAGAATGAGCCCAGAAAGTGATAATAAGTGAGATGTTAAAAATTTATCAGAATATGAAGCCTAGTTTCTCACTTTTAACTGAAAATCCAGATCTAATTTAGAAAATAAACTGATAGCGACATGCAGTATAAATCAGAGCCCATGAAATTGGAGGTTGAAGGTGAGAGTAATGCAGAAAGTGATGGATAGAGCATGAGGCGAGCTTCAGCAATGCAGTGGGAAGAGCGGGATGGAAATGAGAGGAACTCTGGAGCAGGACACAGCAAGCCTTGGCCATCGCCTGTACCTTGAGGAGTGATGGAGAGAACTAGGCCTAGTGATGGGGAAGGCAGTGCTGTCATGAACCATGATAGGAAAATCAAACGGTGTGTTGTACTCATCTAGAGAGTAAAGATATTGATATAAATTGGTTATTGAATTAAACTATAACTTAAAAGGTAACCTTAGGTCTGTTGAAATGTGTTTGGAATTATGGTCATCTCATTCTAGGACAAATAACATATGGACTTGAATTATTATTACTTAAATGCCGCTTGTGATTCTGACTCGTTTTGATTGTATCTGCAGACAATGGCTATTCCTTTTACAGAAACAGATCACTAAGCCAAAACTCAGCTTTTTGGCAGTCAATAATCAGGAAAAAAAGAAACCCAAAAAAGGTCTTTGAACCATCGTACTAGATGCCAGGCACACACACAAAAAATTAGAAGCTTCTTCATTTTATTCAGCATTGATTTCCTTTATAGGTATCATCACAGTTTATTGGAGCAATTATGAATGGGTATTTGTATCTGCCAGAATAGATAAGATTATACTGTTGAAAAAAATCAGTGGCTTAAGACAGCAAAAATGTATTTCTTATTCACCTTACATGTTCATTACAGGTTGACAGAGTGACTCTGCTCCTCACAGTCTCTCAAGACAGAGTTGAGGAGAATTTCACCTAGACATAGCCTTCCTGGATCATCACAATAGGGAAAAAGACACAGTAACTTGAGAAAAGAATTTTAAAACATCAGCCCAGAAGTGACATACATCACTTCTGTTCACATTTCTGTGGTCAAGGCAAATCGCATGATTACACTTAGTTCAAGGGATTAGGTAAGTACAATCCTACCATGTGTCTGAAAAAGAGAGGACTGGGGAATAGTCAAATAGATAACATCCCACTAGTATGATATAATGCTTGTAGAACCACTATTAAACTAGATGCGTTATACACATGTAAAGTTTTACATTATTGTGCTACAAAATACCTTGTCCTTTATGAACACTTGAAGTAACTGGCATTTAGTTGTTTTGCACTTAGAGAATAATCACCCTGTTTTGTATTTCTACTTCATGGAGTGACATCATTCTCTATGGAGTTTCAGCTGAACCCTCAAGCCTGAGCTGGTTGTCCAAGGAACTATGATAGTGCTCTATGCTTTCTTCTGTGTCATAATGCCTAGGATGCTTCGTAATTGGCACCTCGAAGGCAAGAACTGAGTCAAAGCCTTCTTCAGTCAATCACTGGCCAATTTTTAGAGGTCAAGTCATACTTTAGAGGCTGCTCAGTTGCCTCTTTGCCCCAGTGACTACAGCCCAGTTTTTGTGCCACTCGGGCTGCAAACTTGACTCTAGAGACAACTTACTTCAGGCATTTAGGCTAATTTTTAAATAAACCCTGCCACTGGTACTGACTATAAATACATATGCTCGCTTACACATTTTATGTCTTAAAATGAGTCTTAGCTTTTATAATATACAGAGTAAGGCAGTTCGGTGACTCTAGTTAAAACAACTAAACTGTTAATATTCCTATTTATCCTTGTACTTTGGTTGTATGAGCTTTAGATATCTTGGTAAAGTGACAACATAGAATTTCATGCTTCTGGGCAATGTATTTTTGAAGGGCAATTTTTCAGGTTTGTGTTTTAAATGTACCTACATACCAATTTCAAATTCCCTTTGAATAATTACACTGTCATACATCTTGTATCGGCTAGATTTTAAAGTACTGGCTCTATACTTACAAGAAGAGACATGATAGTTTAAACATTAAACAAAACTTTTTTGCCTCATTTAAACAGCACTTACGTTGCTATAATCAGAGACTGATGTAGGCATGGCAGCAAAACAAGAATTGGATAATGTTTGAAAAGACCTATCAAAATCCCAGAAGACAACAAGAAAAATGTTCAAAGCCTTTCTAATTCCAATGGAAATTAAATTATTCACTTCCTCTTCTTGGGGCTTTTCTATCTTTGGACTGCAAAGCCCTACTTAATTCTCGAAGAGAAATTGCCAGTTAATTGGTTAACTAACTGTAGCCTATGGTAAAAACCCCTCATTATCAAATATATTAAAAACAAGGATTGTACATAGCAGAGAGTCATGGTGCAGTGTTAATCTTTCACCAGAAATAATATTCTTTAATGTGCAGTTTTTCTTATCTTTCAAGTCTAATGGTCAGTACGAAATACCTGATTGTGTTCCTTTTCCACGCTGGAAGAGGAAGGTGGGAAGTGATCAAAGCTATCAAAACTGATACCTGCTATCAAGAGGAAAGAGTCATAGATGAGTCTGACTCTTCCTTACTTTTTCCTCCAGGTCTTTACTCCCCTTATACCTTTGCCTATACCAGCTGAATTGTCCAAAAGTGAATTAAAGGACTGGTTTTATTTATTTAGAAAAGCGGAATATATGCTTTTTCTTCCTCTCCTTTCCAAGCCTGGGAAAATGTTATCAACTTTCCAGTAAGAACCTGATTTCTAAGTCTATCTAGGTTTCTAGCCATGGTCTAGTATATTTTCCTTCCTTCAGTATATAGAAGCATAATCCCCCTGTAGAGCGCACAAACACCATTTGAAAAAGATTTTGCATTAACATAACCATGACCCCACTAGAAAATGCTTTTATCAATCATCTTACATAAAGTTGTCCTCACATACATCAGAGGAACAGGTTTCAGATTTCTTGTTGAGTTTCCCCCGATGTCAGTCCAGTTTTATAAACAATTGTTTCTTCAAAGACATAAAACAAAATTCTTATGCTTAAACTTTTCTAAACTGGGGAAAAAAAGTGGGGGACCCAGGGTGCTGATAGAGGCCATCCTCCTCTAAGCAAACCACCATCCAGCTGAGAACTGGTAACCATTTGATGCAAGGCAACCTGAGCTATTTCAGTTCCCTGTTGCTAGCTAACCATGTGATGAGGCCAGGCTAATTTCTCCTTCTACTTTTTGTTCAATTGAACCTTCCACCCAGAATGCACTGCTCCTCCTTGCTCTGTGTAACCAGCCTACTCATCCATCACTGTAAGAATCCCACCTGGAGTCATAACTGAATGACTGCTCCAGGGCAATAATCATGCCTTCTATTTCTTCTTATCTCCTAACCACTCCAACCAAACTACCATGCACATAGGGGATGATCTAGAACTGCCTTTTAAATATGCAAAAGGGCAGGGGCTTGGGAGTAGAGAGAAAATGCAAACATTTCTACTACACAGACTTTAAAAAATAATGTATGTTTTACAATAAAAATTTTGGACTATTTATTTCTAAAATTGAACTTCCATCAACACATAACCAGTCTCTTACTCTTCAGCCATGTTGCACATGTATAATAGTTTCTGTAAACATCAGTTTATATTCTTGAGAACAAATTGTAAGCATTTTAAAATAAATTTGATTGATAGCTCTGCCAGAAAAGCCTAAACCCAATTTAAGACTGAACTACATGTTTCTTATATTCACTGCCTCATCTTCCTTATATCCTGGGCCTTCACACGTCTTCCATGGTTTTAGAATATTTTGGCAATATCAGTGCATCTAATATTTCTTACCAACCATAACCCATACATTAGAAGACTATTCTGAAAATCCTTCTTGGAAAGCTCTTTATGCAGAAAATAGCATTCTTCCTGTGGAACTGTAGAATGTTAATAAATGTCGCATATAAAAAGAGCACCGTGATCATTTAAGTGCAGGAAACTTGAGTTAAATAAAGTTAAACAAGTTACTTCATTGCAGAACTTTTTTAGAATTTTTAATATATTAAAGTGCAGTATAAATCATGAATAGGAAGATAAAGAATGCAGCATTTTCCAACTTCTCACAATACAATTCAAGGAGCAGCTTTAAGGGCTAGGAAAATGTACCTATGTGGACTAGAACTTCTCTCTGTCCTGCGTCCTCTTTAGAAAGCTAATGCAGTCATAGTCTAAATTTTGTCACATACCAAAACAGTTACTGCAAAAATTGTATTAGCCCAGAGGGATTTTCCAGTCTCCCTGGATAACATGACTGCTTTAACCTTAGAAAGGGTATTGAGAATTAATGATCAACTCTAATTGCTTGAATAATATGAAGGTTCAGACACTCAAAATAATTTCTGGTGAACAGAGCATTCAATTCTTTCTTCCTCACCATCTCCCTCATATACCCAGAACTAATTCCCTTCAAATTAAAGAAGATGGAAAGAATAAACCATGCAAATGTGCCTTCTGTAGTACTGATAATAATAAATATGGACAAAGAGTTTAGAAGCTGGCCAGTTTGAAGCAGGCAGAGGTTCATTGACCTGAAGATCTCAGGCTTTGTGGAGAATTGGAATTTTTGCATCTTGGTTCTAACTTCCTCAGATTTTTACTGAGGAATTTGCTTCAATTTCCCCAAGAAAATTAGACATTTTAATATATACATAGCCAGTCATAAAATCAACTCTTTATTTTCCTTTGAACAGGACTATAGTATCTAATGAGTTTCAAGAATTTTAAGAAAAAAATAAAATTAGAATTAAGAAGCTCTCTTCCTTTCCATGTAATCTAAGAGGAATGTGAAATATACTTATTGCAAGTACGTGCAAGGCTATTTCATCACCAGATCAGTAAAAATATTGGTAACAATAACCTCAGAGAAATATTTCTTAAATCTTCAAGCCACAATACCCTGAGATGATGCATCAAAAGCCTGTTGGAAACAAAAGTTTGGATTCAGAGTGGCATGTGGATACCTGTTTTTCTCAGTAAAATAATTCAGCCATTGTAATTATTTTTAACAGAATTGGGCTTCACACTGTGGGATAATGAGCTGGAAAATGTATTTGTTTTAAATAAAGGCATTTTCACACTACAAGAACACACAAACATCTACAAAACCCAAATGCGCCCGTCCAGCGTGCCTGGTAAAAGAGCCAATTTGATGTTATTTCCAACTGTGTAGAAATAATTTGCTGCAAATTCAGGCTACAATGCAAACAGGTGCTTCTTGAAAGAAACCCCATGAGTCTGGAATTGCCAAGGGCTGGGACAGCTGGGAAACATGAAGATGTTCTCTCTTAAATAGCACCTAAGTGTCTGGGGCCTATTGGAATCCTGACCCTAAGCACTCACTACCATTAGGTTGGCTGTTAGTGATCATAGGATCAGGGTGATCCCTCAAATAAACCTTCTGATTTCACCAAAGCTGTGGATTTGCACTAGCAATGCCAAGAAATCACATTTAAAACTGAGAATGAATGGGAAAGTGATTCCCAAACAAGCCCCAGGAAGCCAGATAACAGATGTCACTCCAAACTCCAACAAAAAGGTGGGGAGAGGAAAGAGGTGAATATCATAATGCTATAGATCAGTAAGTTGAATCATGCAGCATAACAAATGGTGAAAAGAAAGCAGTTCAAAGAAAGGAATCAGAAATTATTTGGATCTTTAAAGGCAAATTTCCATGACTGCAAAAGTAATCTCAACACAGAACATTTTGATTGGGGTTATGTTCAATGGGCTGTTAAAGAAATGCTGCTGTGTTGATTATTCTTGCTTGGACCTGAACACATTGCCAGTACTCATTCATAGCTCTGCCTAGAGTTTATTGTTGGATCTTATTGGGCAGTCAACGAGTGTGATGACTTTAAACCTTCTTTCTTGCAAATTTGGTTTCCTTCTGCTAAGCCTGTAAAACACCCCTTTGCCACCAAACACAGGTACCTTAATAGATGAGTCTATTCTGAAGTTAAGAAGGAATTTGCCAGTGCAAATAGAACTGTGGAACGGCACCAATGTGTCTGGACATGATTCTCAGCAAGGATTTTCTGGTAATAAATTTTAAAAACCCAATAATGCACTTGAATATATCTCAGACTTCCATTTACAACCGAAAAGGCAAAATTGTTTAAGGCAGATGTTAGCATAGGCTGAGAGTCACATTTTCAGCTTGGTCGTCACATGACTAATTTATATACAGCCTAAATGTTAAAATAAAGAAACAAAGGTGATTGAGTCAACTTTAAGTTTCATATATAGTGAGACTTTTCTCCTTTATTTTACAGTGTGCCAAGCATATAAAAATGACTTGGTTGTATAAAAATGATGTTTACTAAATTAGTTTAATTTTAAGTTCTGATAGCTGAACTCACACACAAGCAAATATTTTCCTTCTAGAATTGATGTTGCTGCTCTCTCTGGAGTTTCTTGATTGCTTTGAGGAAAGAAATAATGTTTCAAGAACATATCACAGGGGTATTTGGAAATGTAAACTATGCTATTTAAATTTTATTGCTATTCAAATGACAGTTCCCAGGATCTTTCTCATACTAATCTGTCCTTGAGAAAAGTGCCTTACCTTTTGAGCCACTAGGAAAACAAGCTGCCAATACAAATTATTTATAATCTCAACTCTTTCCAAGGACATGGATTCTGTTACTGGAGGATGGTTTGTTTAACCGAACACCATGTTGGGTTTGGGTTTGAAATATGGGTTGGTAGAACAATGAGATGAAATGCTCTGTAGAGTAGAATGAAAAGGAATTTAAGGTTTCTAGTGAGAAGTCAAGGAAAGAGAGAATCAGAATTCTGAATATTGTAGGAGGTCTCCATGCAACTGAAGAGGGGCACTAGAGAAAAATGTTGAAAAGTAACTGTCACATTTTTGCAATGGGTTGAGGAATTTAAACTCTTAATTTTCATTTCCTAACAGGTTGTTTGCTTCTGTTTTGAATAATAAAAGGTAGCATTCACTGTTTTGTATATTCTGTAATTTAAAGAAAAACATTGTATATACTCTTTAATACTTAAGACATTCATTTTTCAAAGTATTTTTTTTGTCAAAATAAGGGATCATACACTTTCCCAAACACGGAAATGTCTTGTTCCTTCTAATAAATGCCTTGTACTTCATAATAAGAATCATAATGATAAGTCTCCTTGTATTAACCTCTGAGAGAATGAGGCACATGGTACCTCATTAATCAGTAGCTAGAATTTACCCTCAGCAAATAAAAAAGTTGAACAAACTAAATTTCGGTTCACAGTATTAGAGTGGGTTACATTTTAAGTAGAAAAACATTTGGTTATATCACTGTCTTTATAGCATGATTCTGACTTATTTGCATAAACAAATATTTATGTTCTTGTTTATGTATTTTTGTAAAACAGTACCCACAGGAAAAGTCAGCCCATGCTATAAACCCCTAGATGAGAACACTGATTCAGACACTTAATTTTTTTTTTTTTTGAGACAGAGTCTCACTCTATCGCCCAGAGTGCAGTGGCACCATCTCGGCTCACTGCAACCTCCATCTCCAGGGTTCAAGCGATTCACCTGCCTCAGCCTCTGGAGTAGCTGGGAATACAGGCGCCCACCACCGCACCCAGCTGATTTTTGCATTTTTAGTAGAGGCAGGTTTCACCATATTGGCCAGACTGGTCTCAAACTCCTGACCTTGTGATCTGCCCGCCTCAGACCCCCAAAGTGCTGGGATTACAGGCGTGAGCCACCGCACTCAGCCATGTTTTCACTTTTCTTTTCCAGACCATTAATTTGTTCTTAATATATACCCATTTTATGGTTCAGCCCATCTATTAGATTTTATTTTACAATGATACTTTCTATTTCTACATGCTGTTTTGTTATTCTTAGATTGTTCTCTTTTTATATCACTCAATTCTTGATTTACGAATGTCTCTTGAAATTTTAAAATTCCTTCTTATGTTCCCCAACTTACGTCTTTGCCCTTTAAAGCTCAAGTCGTTGGATTTTAGTACTCACTGCTCCTTCATTATTGTTGTAATTATTGTCCTCCCAATCACCCACTCTCATTTCTTAAGGAGTTTAAACATCTGGTTCATTGTCACTCTATCCAATAGTCTTATTGCCTTAATTCTTATCAATGTCTATATCTACATGGAAGTTCTCTTCT
Source organism: Aotus nancymaae (assembly GCF_030222135.1). NCBI lineage: Eukaryota > Metazoa > Chordata > Mammalia > Primates > Aotidae > Aotus > Aotus nancymaae. Next base: position 24,104,634 of record NW_026988422.1, on the reverse strand, counting down.
CCATGACCTTACCTTCCACCTTACCTCAGCCATTGATGCTAAGAGCCACCTTGCTAACAATTTCAACTCCTCCATGATCTTTACTTACTGTATCCTATTTCTTGACTACCATGTTGGGGGTACTCTTTCTAGTACTCTAACTCAAGTAAAGCCTTCGTCCAACCTGGAATCCAGTGCATTGTTCCTACCATCTTTTCTCTTTCCCTCACTCCTCAGACTGCTTATCTTCCCTCCTAGATTATCTTAAATTTTATGGTTAATCGTTACATTCACTCTCTTGCACATGCCTTCAATTCTCCTGCCTGACACTTTGTCATGGGTGTTTGACTGAATCACAAGCCTGGAAAAATCCAATTTTCTGCCTACTCCAAACCTAAACTTGGGCTATTTAATATGGCTGAATGATCTCACTTGAAACTTAAATGGGTCTTTAATGGTGCCCAGCAAATATACTATAGTTCCCTAGTCCATTTGTTCTCCTACACATAGGTAACTATCACATTCCTTTCAAATATTTCAGCACATCCACCCACATCCTCACTCTCAAGTGATGACTTTGTTTATTTCACTGGGAAAATTGAAGCAATCATAAGAGAACTTTCACGCCTTCTCTTCCCACCTGCTACCAGATTTCCACCACCAGATCTTCCCAATTACCAACATCTGTACAGGATGCTCTGTGCTCCCATCTTCTACTATAGGTGAACTACCCGTGCTCCTATTTAAAAGATGTCTCCTCTTGTGCAGTATATCCAGTCTTTGAAGGACATAATTCCAGAAATTTTCACATTCTCTCTCCTATATCACCAGTTTTTCCAGTATGTCTTTGTCAGCAGCAAACATATATTTATATCTCCTATCTTTCAATACAAACAAGAAAACATACCTTTCTTCACAAATTTGTCATGTAGCAATAGATAGCTATTACAGTGATAATATGTTCTACATAAATGATCTCTTCAAATATATTACAGGAAATATTAACTTTCATTATTTTAATAATTTTTATAGATTACTTGGGAAAAGAGAAAGAATGAGAGTAAATATCAGACATGAAGCACGTGCTTGCAAAAGAATTAGAAGTGAGATTAAGATGAACACAAAAGAGGACTTCGAACTCACTGCTCCTGGAATAATCAGATTAGCCAGCAGGGTGGGTAGGAATTAAGGTAATGAACTGGTACGTCTTTTGAGAGGCATCCTGTAAACAGCATAAAAGCCTGAGCTTAAAACTCCAAGAGCCCATGCACAGTGAGATAGAACCAATTTTCCAAATGAAAATTGGCATAATCCAGAGGCTGGCAGGAAAGGTAGCATCAAATTCAAAGTGGAGACAGATGACTAAATACAGAGCTAAGAAGCAAAGGACCAACGAAGTATACAATTACCAGAGCAGAAGCAGAGGGAGAAGTTTTAACCTGTGCTAGAAGAATGTAAAAAGAACCATCAGTACATGCCACTGTAAGCATTTGAGATATATTTCAAACAATTTCTTTGTATTGGTTGTGTTAGCTTCTGGCCTAAGGTCTAAAAATGATTGGCTTAACTCACTTTTCCATTCCTGAGGAATTCCCTATATTTTCTTCCAGAATTTCTGAGAATTTTGAGAAGGCTTCAGTTTGCAGACCCAGCTACGGCTTTCAACTACTTTCTCTGCTTGATCGATCCGACTTATCATCTTACTCTTACACTTGTATGGTCTCTGTTTACATCAGATTGGCACCAACAAGGAACTCAACCCCTTTTCTTGGTTTTCCCTCCCCCAGCATACATTAAACATTTGATTCCCTTATATCAGGCTTTCAAGTATGTTATATAGTATATGTTACTGAAGTTTTGGAAGAAGTGGCAATAATTTCTACCACAAACAATGTAACATGAAATATTAGATGTCCCTGTTCTTTTTTAAAAAAAAAACCCTCAGCTAATTTTATTCACTTGGGCTCCAGATTCTCATCATATTACCCAGCTTCTTTTCCTCTTCTCTCTTTCACCCCCTCTGTGTCCTCTTCTATTCCAAGCAATTTATCAAGGTAGTTTCCCAAGCAAAGATTGATCTCTCCCTCAGAGGAATTTTGGTGCCAGCTGTTAAGATAATTGGTTTTCACCTTGCTGAAGTTGATTGTCTGATTGGTATAAGAAATCAATCATAGCCTTGTGTTGAAGATTATTACACAATTCCTTGATATTGAAGGGGTGACATGAATCAGAGACAGAGCATTTTTATGGCCAGAATGGATAGATGGTGATACTTTGTTTTCTTTCCTCATGCTTGATGAGTGTAAATAATCTCATTCCCATGTTTATATAAGTAAACTCTGAAACAAAATTTGGTTCTGAGACCAGAGAAGAGCCAGTTAGACTCCAGTTCTCTTTTTGGTTGTGAAATAATGATGTTTTTAGGCTATGACTTTTCAACAACGTTCTAGGAATCCTGAAAGACAAAGGACAACGTTTTCTGAATCCTAATCCAGAAGGATAATGCATGATAATAACTAACTGGAATAAACTCAAAAGCACATATACTAATATACTGCTGAACACCATTGAAAGTAACTAGGGTATCAATTCTTCACTCTAAAATTTGGCAATAAATGATCAAGCTTTATTTTGCCTTTCCAGTATAACTGTATATAAAGATAACCAAACAACCACATCTGATCAGAAAAAGGTTTTTGTTTGCTTGCTTTTAAAAGAATTCCAACTAATAAATTTAAAACAATTGATAGAATTTTTAAAAATCATTTTTCTGGAATTGCTAATAAGATAATTGAATTATGCAACAATCGCCAATACATAAACCCCTTAGAAGAAAGTTAGATGGAGAACTTAAAATGAAAGCTTTAGGTTTTCGCCGTTGGAACCCTCTGATCAATCTTAGTATTACTAAATGTGGGACAAACAGCCACTATATGCCTTTGCCTTCTGAGCCGAAGTATAGATGCCAGCATATACATGATAGGTATTTTCATGTTTGTGTTTGTGGGGGCATGAATTATGTCAAACTCTGTACTCACTACAGTATTGTAACATCATACACAAGCTGCGTAAGTTTATTTTACTTTTCAGGTGAGTTCAAAATTATTATTTTCATTCAGAAAATAGATATTGAATACCTTTTATGTTATAGACACTGTGCTTGAAGAGGTGGGTAGGCAGGCCAATGTGCTTCCTAAATTTGGAGATAATTATCTTTCTGTAAGTTCATTATGCTTGACTACTTCCATGTTCTCCCAGTGATGATTTTACGGTTACTTATCACTTTACTCGCAGGGAATTAAAATGTAATGTGTTTCAACTGAATTTTTCCTTAACTGGATTATACTGCTATATGATATGCTAACTACAGACTGCATTAATTCACTAAATGAATTCTGTTATGCTGGAATTTTGTACTCTCCTCACCACAACTTATTAAAAAGGCACCAACAGTTTCCCAATTTAAAAAAAACAAAAGGTTTTGTGGATTCAAAAGTGAAAGAATCCAAACTCCATTCTCAAGGAGTTTACTGTCACATAAATAAACAAACTTACCCAAACAACATTAGAGGAGATGAACACAAAAGTAGATGCTATACAAGTTGCCACTTAATTCTCCAGGGGCTAACATGGCAGACTTCAGAGAGGAGTTGACACTGGAAAACAGATATAAATGATGAACATCTCTCCAAGCTGCCAATGGAGAAAATGTCATTACATGAAGAATAGCAAGTACCAAAACCAACAGCAATGAGGAAGTGTGGCATATTCAGGAAATGCCCAGTGGTCTGGTTTGGCTAAAATATAGGATGTATACTGTGGTGAGAAGGTGGTGGAGTATTCAAGAGATGAGACTTGAAAATTAAACTGGGGCTTGATTATAAGGTACTTTGTATGTTCTGTTAAAGATTTTAAATTTTATATAATAGACTTTAGATTGCCACTGCCCTTTTTAAAAGTGAGAATGACATTACATTTCCCTGTGGCAAGATCACTCCAGAAATCTTAGGGAAGATAGGTTGAAGATGAGCCTGATTCGAGGCAAGGGTAGAGTTAAGTGACTGCTAAGACTAAGATAATGAGAGACCAGGGCAGCAAGAGGGGCCAAACAGGAAACCATGAGTAGGAGATTTAGAAGAAAGAGAAGCAAATGTCCATGTTCATGAGCAGAGGAGATGGAGTTTGCCAATTCCACACATTTCAGCTAAAAGAATGTGTAGAGAAACATCTCTCCCAGAGCTTCCTCATCTATTTAGTATGTTCCAATTAAGCAATAAAGATTCCTAAAACATTGAAATGTCATAGCCTCAAAATGTCATTATTTCACAACAAAAAGGAGAACTGGAGTCTAACTGGCTTTTCTTTGGTCTCAGAACCAAGTTTTGTTTCAGAGTTTATTTATATAAAAATAGGAATAAAATTATTTACACTCATCTAGCTTGAGGAAAGAAAAGAAAGAAACCCGACAACAGGAGACACAGTGATATATGTTACTTGGGATGAGCCCTGCATTCTAATGACATCTTGTAACAGGGCTTTTTTATAGCAGCACACTTGTAGCAGCTGTTGAGTGGTTTTACTTACATCGCCTTCATCCTGTGCATTTAGAGGGCATGTACCACCAAGTTTCCTATCTTTAGAATATTATTTGGGCCTGTAAGTTACACAATATTCTCAAGTACATATCTTCAACATCAAGTGCAAAGACCAAATGGATGGAAACTATTTCTTGCATCCAATGACTTTATTAAGTCTCCACCTGGTTCTTGAATTCCTATGCAGCATTTAAATCTGGATAATATAATAAAACAATGCCTAGTTTTGACACATGTCCATGAGCATTGGAAACATGCAAAGACAGTACACACACCTGGGTTTTCTACAGGCAGCTAGACCATAAATATGGATATACTTTCCTACCAACTCTTCACCTAATCATATCCAAAAATAATTTTTTCCCAATTTATAAAAATGCCTTCTTAGCACATTTCTTTCCAGTCATATGGAAATAAGGGATAGAGATGATAAGTTAGTAAGGAGAATGAGAATTTGACAGAAAAGACTAGCAGTGAAAGTGCTGAGGGAGGTAGAAACAAAAGGGAAGAGACTGTGTGTCTCTCCTTGAATACCAAAAAGGATGCCAGAAGGCCATTGGCCAGAGATTCACATCTACAAACAAAGAATTCCAAAGGAGAGATTTATCAATGAGTCATTGCACTGGAAAATAATTGCAGAAAGTCAGCCAGAAGAAATAAAATGGCTATTACCCTAAAAGGAGACAAAATTAAATGAATTTCAAAAGTACTTATTTGTGTGGTAAAATTCCAGTACAGTTTGAAGGACAAAGACTTTGGAGTCACAGAGGCCTGTATTTCAAACTTCCACACTTCCACTTACCATCAGGAAGACTTTAAGCAAGTTATTTAAGCTCTAAATCCTGGGTGCTTCATTTTTTGCATACAAATAATGAAAATAAAGATTATTCCTTTTTTTAATTTTATTTTACTGTCTGGGGTATATGTGCAGGTCATACAGGGTTGTTGCATAGGTGCATACATAACCAGGTGGTATGCTTAAGAAAAATAGGGCAGTATGACATTTGGTTAGTAAAAGCAAAGCTGGATTGTTTTATGGAGATAAATGATCATTATTCCTCTAAGACTATATTAAAATGGCTTCTGGCCGTCATTCAGAACAATGTCAGATGTTGATATCAATGGTTTCTTGACTGTGACCTGCTGGAGATTTCTGGTGAAGTTAAACTATCCAAGCTAATTTCACTCATCAGTATCTTTTCCTCCTACTCAATAAATGGGTTAGGTGAATAAATGAATCAATCAATCCATCCATCCATCAATTAATTAATCAGTTTCTAGATTAGAAACTCAAAGTACCATCCACCTTAATACACAGAATAAAGTACAGTGTTACTTCTATAAAAATCACTGCACAAAGCAAAGTCACAGCTATTAGACATGGCATTCTTCAGTAAGCTAACTTGAATGAAATGAATTCTATTTTATTTTGGACTGTTATTGAAATATGCCATAAGCACCCACTGGAGAAATGTCCAAAAGCCAAATAACTTTCAGTGTCTGATGGTTACCATTAATTATCTAAAACTATTCCAACAGTAGCAATAATCACCCAGCCCTCTGTGACCTGGAAGCCCTCCAGGAATCAATTTGCATTAGTAAAGCTTTGCCTCACATGACCTGCTCCTTCACAAACCTCCCCTTATGCTGTAGTGGAAAGTCACTGCCCTCATTAGCAAGCCAGTTCCTATCTCTTTTAGTTTGAATCCATCAGTTACCAACGTTCAAATTTCCTGCACCCTCTCTCCTGAAAAATGTAAAATGACTCTATCTGAAATACTGTAAAATGTCACTAGAAGGCTCTTCACAATGCTAAATTTGGTTATAGGGAATGTCAAATCACAGTGTATCAGGATAGAAACAGCATTGCTAGGAATGTCATTCTGTCCCCTCCCACCTGTGTTTCAATGAAGCCACTATCTAATGTGTTGCTATGGTCTGAATGTTTGTGGTCCCCCAAAATTCCTATGTTGAAATCTTAATCCCCGAGGTGGTGGTATTAAGAGGTGGGACCTTTCAGAGGTATTAGGTTGTGAGGGCAGAGTTCTCATGAATGGGATTAGTGCTCTTATAAAAGAGGCCTGAGGGAGCCTGTGAGACCCTTTGCCCCGACACCATGTGAGGACACAGCTAGAAGACACTATCTATGAGGAACAGGCCCTCACCAGACATGAAATCTGCTGGCACCTTGATCTTGGACTTACTGGCCTCCAGAACTACGAGAAATAAATTTCTGTTATTTATACATTATACAGACTCAGGTAGATTATTATAGAAGCCCAAATGGATTAAGACATGCACCAATGACCCAAATGATCTCAAGATAGCTCCCTGTTGTCCAGAAGTAATTAAGACAGCGTGCCATTTCACGAGCACATTGCCTACATATTTGAAATCACCAACGGCATTTCTAAACTCAGGGTCCTTCTACCTGACACAAACCCCTAACAGCAGTCTTGGAACCAACTCTGCTGCTGAGTAGCTGGGTCAATGCAGTAAAGTTGCTTGGTCTCTGTGTACTTTATTCTCATCATTTATAATACAGAGGTAATAATAGCATCTACCTCTGAGGGTTGTTTCGAGGACTAAATGAGTTCAAAACCTTAGAACAGGGCTTGACACATAGTACAAATTCCAGTGAACAGCTGTGGGAAAGTTTTAGTTCTATAATGGAAGAGCCCCATTTCAACATATAGGCTTATCTGTGTAGGGTTACTACCAGTCACTCCTAATTCTTTAAAGTGCAGCTTACTAGGAAAGTTACATGAGCCAAACTATGTTGTCCACAACCTAAAAGCGATACGGTAGGGCAGGCAGGAGCACGAATTCCCAGCAAAATCTGTATTTATTATCTTTGAGAAAAGTTGTATGCCACCAGGGAATATTGACTTTTTCTTCTTTCACTGATGAACCTTGAATTTCCAAACCACAGGCCACCTTATCCTTTGGTATTGATGTCACAGGCCAGAGCTGTGATACTTTTTATTATTAAAGGTGGGCTTTGCGTGAACCTTAGATATTAGTTATCAAAGTCTCCCACATGGCTACATGAGAGTATTTGCAGAGCTCCCTAAAAAATATAGATCCTGAGCCCCACCTCTGCATATTTTCATTCAGGAATTCTTGGGGTGGGACATGGGAATCTGGCAATTCTGAGGCATAGTCCAGGTTTTAGAATTGCCTTTTTAATTCATCAAAGAAGAAATATCCATATTCTCTAAAAATATTTATTTTCTATATCTAATTACACTGATGAGTCCTAGAGAATTTCTATTAGGGAGTTCTTTATCATGTTCCTAAGAGACCACGCATCAAAACCCGTCAACCTCAATCACATGTTGCATTTAACAACAAGAAGTCTAGCCTAGCCATCTGATATGATTTGGCTGTCCCCACCCAAATCTCATCTGGAATTGTAGCTCCCATAATTCCCACATGTTGTGGGAGGAACCTGGTGGGAAATAATTGAATCATGGGGGGTGGTTCCCCCCATACTGTTCTTGTGATATAGAATAAGTCTCAGGAAATTTCATGGTTCTATAAGTGGCCTCCCCTTTCACTTGGCTCTCATTCTCACTTGTCTGCCACCAATTAAGATGTGACTTTTGCCTTCTACCATGATTGTGAGACCTCCCCAGCCACATGGAACTATGAGTCCATTAAAACTCTTTTTCTTCATAAATTGCCCAGTCTCAGGCATATCTTTATCAGCAGTGTGAAAATGGACTAATACACTATCTTACAGACCATAATGGATCTCTCCAGATTCATTTTCTCCTTCCCTCTAATCTCATGGTCACAGATTTTGGCAGGACTGACCCATCTGTAGCTCCAGGGTTGTTGTAGAAAGGGTGCTGAATGGCTCAAGCACATCTGTGCGTCCTATCTCCTTGGCCACATGGGTGGATATGAACTTAATTTGGGCAAATGTTTTGTTTTTAGAGGATTCTTGGAAGACAGCTTTCTCTCTCTCTCTCTTTTTCTCTCTCAGTAACTACTATAAAAGACACTCTGTCCCACCAAAAATGAATGATGAAGCATTTAATAGTACCCTTAATGCTGTTAACTGGGATCTTGAAACTATGAGGGAAGTTCACTTCAGAATAAAGTTTATAATGTGGAAAAATCAAATAAAGATACAGAAATAACTCATATACCAAGTGACATCACTCAGCAACTAGATCAATCTCACATTGACCATCAATACATAAACCAAGAGATTTCTCCTATTATTAACCCTGATTCAAGTTGCATTTTATAGTCTTTAAAACAAAAGGCATCTTTACTGATTCATACCTGTATTAGTCCATTCTGACCCTACTATAAAGAAATACCTGAGACTGGGTAAAACATAAAGAAAAGAAGTTTCATTGACTTACAGTTCTGTATGGCTGGGGAGACCTCAGGAAACTCACAATCATGGCAGAAGGAAAAGCAAATACATCCTTCTTTACTTGGCAGCAGAAAGGAGAAGTGCCAAGCAAAAAGGAAAAAGGCCCCTTATAAAACCATCAGATTTCATGAGAACTCACTCAATATCATAAGAACAGCAGCACTAGGGTAACCACCCCATGATTCAATTACTCCCACCAGGTCTCTCCCATGATAGGTGGGGATTATGGGAAGTACAATTCAAGAGGATATTTGGGTAGGAACACAGCCAAATCATATCATCCCACTCCTGACCCCTCCGAAATTTCATGTCCTCACATTTTAAACACATTCATGCCTTCCCAACAGTCCCCCAATGTCTTAACTCTCCAGCATTAACCCAAAAGTCCAAACCCAGCAGATCCAATGGCACTTCGTGTCAGTGGTAGATGATAGGGAAGCTGCTTGGAGCTTCTGGCAGGCCTGCATAGATGAACCAAAGCAGAGGCCTCTAGGATTTTGGAGCAAGGCCATGCTGTCTTCTGGAGATAACTACTCCTCTTTTGAGAGACAGCTCTTAGCTTGCTACTGGGTTTTGGTTTGACTATGAGTCATCAAGTCACCATGCGGCCTGAACTGTTTGTCCTCACTGGAATAGACACTTACTACGGATATGGGTTTGCACATCCTGCACTCAGTGCTTCTGCCAAGACTACCATCTGTGGACTCATGGAATCCCTTATCCACTGTCATGGTATTCCACACAGCATTGCCTCTGACCAAGGCACTCACTTACAGCTAAAGAAGTGCAGCAGTGGGCTCGTGCTCATGGAATTCACTGGTCTAACTGTGTTCCTTATCATTCTGAAGCAGCTGGATTGATAGAACAGTGGAATGGCCTTTCAAAGTCATAATTACCATGTCAACTAGGTGACAATACTTTGCAGGGCTGGGGCAAAGTTCTCCAGAAAGCTGTGTATGCTCTGAATTAGTGTCCAATATATGGTACTGTTTCTCCCATAGCCAGGATTCATGGGTCCGAGAATCAAGAAGTGGAAGTGGAAATGACATCACTCACCATCACCTCTTCTGACCCACTAACAAAATTTTTGTTTCCTCTTCCCATGACATTATGTTCTGCTGGACTAGAGGTCTTAGTTCTAGAGGGAGGAATGTTGCCACTAGGAGACACAATAATTCCATTAAACTAGAAGTTAAGATTGACACCTGGACACTGGGCTTCTCTTGCCTTTAAGTCAACAGGTTAAGAAGGGAATTACAGTGTTGGCTGGGGTGATTGACCTGGACTATCAAGATGAAATCAGTCTACTACTCCACAATAGAGGTAAGGAAGATGTATTCCTGCATGGAATACAGGAGATCACTTAGGGTGTCTCTTAGTATTACCATGTCCTGTGATTAAGGTCAATGGGAAACTGCAACAACCCAACCCAGGCAGGACTACAAATGGCCTAGACCCTTTGGGAATGAAGGTTTGGGTCACTCCACCAGGTGAAACACCACAACCTGCTGAGGTGCTTGCTGAAAGAAAAGGGATTACAGAATGAGTAGGAGAAGGAGGAGTCATCAAAACCAGCTACAACCACATGACCAGTTGCCGAAAAGAGGATTGTAATTTTCATGAATATTTCCTCCTTATTTTGTTAAGACCATATTTGTGCATCTATACACCTGTACTAAGAAAATGTCTTCATTTTATTTCCTTTTTCCTTTATCATGTGACATAAGATTTATTGACTTCATATCAGCATGTAAGTGTTGTTAACTTTATGAAATAGCATTTAGGTTAAGGATTAGTATGCTTCCAGTTGTATGAAGGCTAGATGTAATATGTTAGGCATAATTATGACTATATTATTGTCTTTATTTGAAGACTATGTATGATTTCAGGGGAGGTGTGTAGGTTCCAGTTGACAAGGGGTGGACTTGTGATGTTTAATACTGAGTGTCAACTTGACTGGATTGAAGGATGCAAACTATTGTTCCTGGATGTGACTGTGAGAGTGTTGCTATAAAAGATTAACATTTGATTCAGTGGACTGGGAGAGGCAGACCCATCCTCAGTCTGAGTGGGCACCATCTAATCAGTTGCCAATGCAGCCAGAATAAAAAGCAAACAGAAGTCAGAAGGACTTGGCTTGCTGAATCTTAAGGCCTTGATCTTTCTCCTGTGCTGGGTGCTTCCTGCCTCAGACTTCAGATTGCAAGTTCTTCAGCTTCTGGATTCTTGGACTTACACCAGTGGTTTTCCAGGGGTTCTAGGGCCTTTGGACACAGACTGAAGGCTGCACTGTAAGCTTCCTTACTTTTGAGGTTTTGGGATTGGACAGATCCACCACTGGCTTTGCCCCTCAACTTGCTGACAGCCTATCGTGGGATTTTACCTTGTAATCATGTGAGTCAATTCTCTTTCATATATACATATATCCTATTAGTTCTGTCCCTCTAAAGAACCCTGATTAATACAATATCTCATAGCAAATGGTTCAAAGCTTCATAATGTCAGTTTGCTCTCAACATCACAGTCAGTTCAAACATCCTTGTAGTGAAGAACACTAGCCCATCTATTCTTATACTCAGGTCTGCAACTCTGATCTTCCCAAGTCCTAAGGTATGTCTTAGAGACTGTTCAGTTTTATTCTCTTAGTTTCCCTCCTACTTGACTTGTTGCACCATCTCAGGTTTCCTTTGATGATTTTTCCTCTTCTCTTTGACACCCAAGGTTCAGTCCTTACACCACTTCTCTACTTTGTCCTCACTCAGGCACCGGTTATCTCATTTAGCCCCATTTATGTGCAGATGTTTCCCAAATATATGCAGTAATTCCAACCTAGACCTCTTTTCTAAACTCCAGACTCATACAACAAATCACCTACTTGACATGTATGCTTGGATATCTTGGGTACCTCAAATTCAATGGTACAAAACTACTGAACACCTGATCTTCTCTTCATAGCCTCTGGAAACATGCTCTACATAAAGCTTTCTCCATCTCAGCTAATGATAAATTCATCTTTTGAGTTGCTCAGTTCAAAAGCTTTGAGGCAGCTTTGACTTTCTCTCATACCCTACATCCAAATTGTCAGTGAATTCTATCAGTCCTATCTTCCAAATATATACAGAATTCAACCACTTCTTTACCACCTCCACTGCCACCACCCTGGAATGAGCCTGTAACGAATGTTCTAGCTAAAGTTGCCAGTCAGAGGCCCCCTGTATCTTCCAGGAACAGGCCTATCAGGAACAGATTTATTTTAGTAATCCTGCCATATTCTTTTATTGTCTTAGAAATAACCCATGCAAAAGATACCTTTGAGGTAAAGTTAGCAATGAATTTTAGAGTGTAGTTGCTGAGGCAGTCAACTCTGCTCCCTGCAACCAGTGATCTGAGAGGTGCTTGTTTTATGGTCACCACACCATTTTTCCTATTGATTTTTCATTTGTTCTTGTATTATAGACTTATTGTCATCTATTACTATTATATCCTTTACCTGGTTTATGGCTTCGATCATGCCTCAGAGGCCTACTAACCTAGATGAGAACTTCTTTCTCCAGGCTCCAGCCTGGCCAAACCTCACTCTCTAACCAATGAAGCATAAAGGTGAAGTTGAAAGCAACAAAGTTTACCTCTCTTTTATACATGGGGAAAGAAGGGAACGGAGTTGTGGGAAGAATAGTGAACTGGATGCTGCTAACCTGCCCCATCTCTTAGCTAACTTGCCTAGTCCAGATAAATAATTAGTCTATATAAGCCCTAATTTCCTCACCTATAAATGAGGATAATTATCTTTTTTGTAAAACAAGGATGATAAAATTACATTTACCTAAACAAACAAATTGCTACCAAGATTGAAATAGCTACTGTAAGAAACTGAAAAATCTAATGCAAATAAAAGAAAAACTATTAAAAAATACTGCATTAATAGAAGCAAAAGACTATTGTCTTAATAAGAAGGTTAAGCATTTTTTAGGCCCATATCTTCATTCTTAAATTCTCTCCCCAAGTTATTTAGCATCTTGTATATTTTTATTTAAGCACAGCTAAGAAACAACATTAAAATCACATATTCATGTTTATCTGTTTCACTTTGGAAATAATTCTGTGTTTCTCTGTGATACGGTTTGGCTGTGTCCACACCCAAATCTCATTTTGAACTGTAGCTCCCACGTGTTGTGGGAGAGACCCAGTGGGAGATAACTGAATCACAGGGGCAGTTTCTCCTATACTGTTCTCATGGCAGTGAATAAGTCTCATGAGATCTGATTATTTTATAAGGGGTTTCCCCTTTCACTTGGCTCTAATTCTTTCTTGTCTGCTCCCCTATAAGATGTGACTTTTGCCTTCTGCCATAATTGTGAGGTCTCCCCAGCCACGTGGAACTGCAAGTCCATTAAACCTCTTTTTCTTCATAAATTATCCAGTCTCAGGTATGTCTTATTTAGCAGCATGAAAACAGACTAATACACTCTGTTATACATTTACCAATGTATGTATATACCATGTGTTTACCTAAATAAATTTTAGCTCGAGATCTGCCTACAATAAATAAATGTTTAATATTGTTATTTCTAAATTATCACCACCAAATGCCATAAGGTGTTCTTAACTATAGCATGTGTATGTGTGAGAGTGCACTTGGATGTGAATTTCTGATTTTCTAGAAAAGCAGAACATCTACTGTTTCTAAGACAGAGAAACTCTTTGTTAAGAAAAGTCACAATTCTGACTTTTGAGGTCAGTCATATAATCCTTATCTTTTGTGAATTTTAATTTTTTAATATAAATTATGACTGTTCATATTTAGTGTCTTATTTCTTTTTTTTTTTTTCTTTTTTGAGACAGAGTCTTGCTCTGTCACCCAGGCTGTAGTGCAATGGCACCATCTCGGCTCACTGCAATCTCCACCTCCTGGGTCCAAGCAACTCTCATACCAGCCTCCTGAGTAGCTGGGATTACAGGCACGTGCCACCGTGCCCGGCTAATTTTTTGTATTTTTAGTAGAGACGGGGTTTCACCATGTTGACCAGGATGGTCTCGATCTCATGACCTCGTTATCCACCCGCCTCGGCCTCCCAAAGTGCTGGGATTACAGGTGTGAGCCACCGCACCTGGCCCAATAAATTTTTGAACTTTGATAAATCATTGGATATACTCTCAAGATTTTATATGTGGGAAACACAACCATAAATTATTAGCGAACAGTCACATAACTAGATACTGCCTGAATCTTCATTTCCCACCTCTCTATCCAGTATGGTTTATCTAGTAACTTGGTAGAATTAACTAATCCATTAGAGAACATAGGAAGTATATTTTCTGGCCGGCTGCGGTGGCTAATGCCTGTAATCCTGCCACTTTGGGGGGCCAAGGTGGGCAGATCGCTTGAGGTCAGGAAGTTGAAATCAACCTGGCCAACATGGCAAAACCCTGTCTCTACTAAAAATACAAAAATTAGCCAGGCATGTTGGCACATGCCTGTAATCCCAGCTACTTTGGAGGCTGAGGCACAAGAATTACTTGAAACCACCAGGCAGAGGTTGCAGTGAGCCAAGATTGCACCACTGCACCACTCCAGACTGGGGAATAGTATGAGACTCTGTTAAAAAAAAATAGAAAGTATATTTTCTGAAAAATCAAGATACTTTATTTGTGAATTATTTATTTACAGCTTACCTTGTTCCAAAAAGAAATATGTGATGAATCTAAGAGATAGGATCACTCTGTTGTGCCCTTAGATTAGTATGTTTGGTATTTATAGTGGATAATATTATACTTTAATTGAAAGTTATTTTGAAAGGATACATGAAATAATTTATGTTTTTAAAGAATTGTTACAAAATAATTCACCTGAAACAAATCGTACTTTTGACCATTTACAAAAAAGTTATCCTACACATAATTATTCAGAAACAGATGCAGAATTAGAACTCTATCTATCAATTAGGGTTTAATTAGGAAATTTGAAGCCACCCTAGGTATTTTGATTAGACAGAAACTCAATTCAGAGAATTATTATACTTATACAACCATTACTAGGGCTGGGAGAATGAATGAAGATGTAGAAATGAATTAAGGAGAGAAAGCCATTTTCAGATATTTCAGAAGCAAGGTGATCACAGGGAAGCTGTAGCACATGACCCAAGCTGCCTGCAGCGCCAAAACGGATGATTCTTAGGAGAAGCCCCAGAGTCAAGAAAACTATCACTTGTCTTGGTTAACCACTCACAGCTCTCTACAGAGATGGGCACAAACCAATAGACGAGAACTGGAAAGTGGTGCTGGCTGCACTCTTAGCCACTTTGCTTGGGAAATCAATGGTAATGCTAATACTATGCTTTCAAGGAGAGGAAATTATACATTTTCTAGGATTATGGATGTTTTGGGAAGTTATACATCCTGTGCAAAACTGTATACCTGATCTAACCTTGGCAATAAATGAGTTTGCCATGTATTAGCTGGAAAACCCCAAATCTCAATCAGATCAGAGTCAGATGATCCTGTTGTCTGATCATGATCATTTGGATTCCATTTGTTTGCCTTCTGTCAACATGTGTTTGATATTTCCAAAGCTAGTTTAGTTTAACCTCACTTCAGGATTCTCTCTCAATCTGCTTTTTCAACATCTTATGATCTTTTTGGTAGCTCTATACCTGGACCTCACTACGTGTTTGACTTTTTGCCTTACTACCGTGCTTGATTTTACTCTATGTTCCAATGTGCATAGAAATTAAAAAATGCTGATGGCTTAATATTTTGTGTATGCTGTGTAAATTTATGTGTGACAAATCCATCAGGGACTGTAGACAGGGGATGTGATAAAAATTCTCATTCCTTGAATCTACTAAAGCGGAAAAAGTACCAGAATGTGGCAAATAAGAGAAGCCGCAATAGTTAATTATCATGACATGCAGCTCATCTGTAATTAATCCTTTTCTTCAGCAGCATTCTGCAACTGTAGCTTAAAAAAAAAAACAGGTCAGATGATGCTTTAATTAAGGCTGTACAGTGTTGCTGCTTCTACAGCAACAAGAACTGTTTTTTGTCTATAGGTGTGTGTGAAGCACTACAAATATTTTCTTAACATCTTTACGGAGTGCTGTTTAAGCATCTTTGTTAGCATTATGTCTAGAGACAGACTGATTACAATTCAAAGGAGCTTTTCTGTTCTCCTCACACCCATCTTAGGAGCCACTAAAATAATCTAAATGCCATGCCAGTGGGAGGAGACATTCTCACCAAGGAGCTAGAAATGAAACACGAGGTGCCATTGCAATCGGGAATGGCACTGCCTTGAAATTTACAACCCTCTTAACCAGTGACCCAGGTTCAAATCAAGGGCCTGCAGTGTGTGCTCACTTGACAAGATCTGACTGGTGGTGAATCCCCAGTTGTCACCCTGAAATAGTGATCCCTAGCTGCAATATTCAGGATTACAATGTGTACTGAGGGGAGGTAATACATAAGGAAAATTTTATAGTCCCTCTACTGTGTCTACAATTCTTTTATAGATTATTACATAGAGTAAGGCTGGCAGTATGCTGTAGTTAGAACACATAATTTTTTAATGACTTGTCCTATGATTGCAAAGATATTGCTATTACCAAAACAGGGAGGTGCACTGTGACAAACAGCTAGTGCTCAACCTTACCTGTGTTCTTTTCTTCCTTGGTGCATCATTAGTTGTGTTTCCCAGGCCCTTGCAATTAGATACAGTCATGTCACTTATTCCTATAATAAAACTGGTGTTACCTCCATGTCAAAGCAGGTTAGAATGGTTGTGCCTTCTCCATCTTCTCTGTCTCTTTGTTAACCAGCTGAATTCAGAGAGTTCAATGGAGCATGTAATTGAAAGTCCTAGAAGACATAAAAAGTCTGAAGGGAAAACCCCCATCTACCCCACTGACTTGCACTAGATTCTGGCTTAGCAGATAATAAATCTTCATTGTGGGAAATCACTGATTTGGGAGTTGTTATGGACTTCACCTATGCTGACTGATACAAGCACTATATCATCTGATTAGGCTGCCGGTTCCTCCTATAATGAGTAATATGTATTTATAAGGCACCTAGACAAGTACTAGGAGCTGGTGATTTTTGTGGCATAGTCTGTATGAACAGCATTTTTCTCTGTACTATAACAAACTAATTACATTGGTTTTAAAAACCTTAGTTTTCCCTTGCTCAAGAAAATAGGCTTGAACAATCTAACCAAGAAGTGACCAACACCTGTTATTAAAAGTAGTGTAGGCCGGGCATGGTGGCTTATGCCTGTAATGTAATCACTTTGGGACACCAAAGCAGGGAGATCACTTGAGGTCAGGAGTTTGAGACCAGCCTGGCCAACATAGTGAAACCCTGTCTCTATTAAAAAGACAAAAATTAACCAGGTATAGTGCTTATAATCCCAGCTACTCAGGAGGCTGAGGCACAAGAATCGCTTGAACCCAGGAGGTGAAGGTTGCAGTGAGCCAAGATGGCGCCATTGCACTCCAGGCTGGGCAATAGAGTGAGACTCTGTCGAAAACACACACACACACACACACACACACACACACACACACACACACAGTCTATTTCTAAATCCTAGAAAAAATATTTAACTCAATACCTACTACAGACTCCAATACCTTTACAGATAAAATAAGCTGCTCCATTCAGGATTGTGAAGTTGCTAGAAGAAGTTCCCTTTTGTGTATGGCTCAGGAGATGGTCAATGTGGGTCTGTTGCTCCATGTTGCTAACAGACAGTGGCAGTCATTCTCCCATTATAAAGTAAGCTGCTGTATTTGGTGGGGCAATGTGACTCTAACCAATAAACATTTGAAAAGCAATGGGGGAATGACCCTTTGTAAATTTTGCTCAGGCTACCCTATGGGCCGAGACATTTGCCTCCTTCTTGTCCAAAGAATATGATAGTCTCCTTAGTGACGTCCTCTATTTTGATGAATGACCCTCTAAGATTGTGTTTTTGAGGCCCTGAAACCAGTCTGGCCATTTCTGTATATATATATAAACATCTTGTAAATATCTACAGAAATAGGGGTAGGGTATGAGGCACTGGGGAAAGATAAAAATGAAGAAAATAGACATTAAAGCCTTACTCTTTTCCATCTCACTTCCAAAAAAAAAAACAAAACTCAGCCAAGGTCACCATTGGCAGATCATTTCCTCTTTCGTACCTTCCAATCATACTAATAATAGTCACCTCAGTGCTGTTGCAAGTATTTCTCTATACCTGCAGAAACCTGCAAGTATTTCTCTATACCCACTCCTCCCCTATGTGCCCCACACCTGACTCAGAAGCTGGCATAGGCATGGAGCCACTAGGTTTGCTGAAAGCCCAATAGAGGTATGTTTCTGAAAGGATTAACTGCTTCTATTTAGAAATTGGAGCCATTTTATCATTCATTCCATGGAAGATAGTTGTCCTCTTAGTATGCACAGAACAGCAAAGCCCTGTGACTTTGCCTCTTAGCTTTAGGGCCCCATCTTAATGGACTCTGAAAGAGTAATATAAGTGAGATGTAAGAACTAGAAGGGAAAACAGTTTTTGGTGTTAAACTGTTTCAGGCCCTGAAATGGGCTTTATTTAATCTTTTTGTGACTGTATGTAAGGTCACCAATGTTTTGGCAAAGCCCGCAATTCTGTCATGCAGTGCCATATGGGAAATGAGCCCACAGTGCTCAGGCTGTCTGCTGTTGGTAAATAGAAGCTATATTAAGCACTTTCTATAGCATGTAGACTGGCCTGTAGCATTCCAGTGCTAGGATAGTGTGATGTTGGTAGCTACTGAAATGGATACGTGAGAGATATTAGGAATATTTTCTCAGTTGTCATCATGGCAGAGGCCAGCAGAAAAGCAACTGGCCCACTTGTGACATATATGTCTTTTCCCAACTCCTCCTTTTATTCCTCCTCCTCTCCCTCACCTTTAGCAATAAAGGAGAAAAGGAGGGAGGGAGGGAGGAAGGAAGGAAGGCAGGCAAGCATTTAAGTGGTTCGACCGATTATATAGTCTTGATTTATTTTCCTTTTCCTTTCTATTATTAACAAAAATAAAGCAAGTTCCCAATTTTGGAATTAGTTATGCAAATATTCAGTGCTTTCTTTGATTAAAAATTCTTAGCAGCTGCTACTAGGAGCGCAGAATATAAGTAGCATCAGGTGTGTATTATTATACCCAGCTGAACAGCTGCAGTACTTATATTTAATTCCTCGTGTTATACTTAACCCTTCCTCTCTGTAATAATATCAGTTTTTGTGTAAAGCTTTCATGAGGCTTTCTCCAGAAGAATCTTTCCAATAAAGAATGAGTGAGTAATTTAAAAACCACAGATAACTCAAAACTCTCATTCTAGACAATGGTTTTCTCAAATTCTCTTTTATCAAAGAGTGGACTAAGAGACCAGATTGTCTTTGCTCTGTCTTGCCCATTGTTTGATGGGAGGGCTTGGAGCTGTAAAATAGGTATGGTGGTGGGGGAAGAAGAAAAAGCAAGAGATTCAAATGCAGTAGTTCATATTCTAGATAATTAATCCCTAGGTAATAAAATAACCAATATCAACCACCAATCAATAAATATTTTATTGTTGAAAATCCCATAGTGTGTGTATATCTATATAGCAAGTATATATATATATACATATACACACTTTTATTGCATATATATACACTTTTATATATACATAAAAAGTATATATACATGTAGCAAGTATATATATATATACACTTTCATATATAAAAGTCCAGTTTTCATTTGGTCCAGCTACAGATACTTGAAAATGCCAATAATATAAGGAAACAACTTGCCTAAAACCATATGATAGTTTGGTTTATATACACTTTTATATATAAAAGTATACATATACTTTTTATATTTATTTATATAAAGTATATTTTATATTTATTTATATGTATACATATATGTATGTATATATATATATTTATATGTGTGTGTGTATATATATACACTTATATATGTGTGTGTGTGTGTGTGTGTGTGTGTGTGTGTATATATATATACTTTTATTGCAGGAAAAATATGGCATGGACCCTGCACAGTTAAGTTATCTGTTTGGAGAGAAGTTACTAACACGGAATAAATAATTCTAAAACCTGCAACTCTAATGGCAGTCAGAATTCACAAAGTGAGAGAGATAATTGTAAGCCAGCATAGACATTTGAGTTTGGTCTTTGAAGGATAATTTTTATGTTAATATGAAGAAAATGGTGACTTAAGAGCTCCTGCAATGCTTGCTCAAAGTCACGTGATTACTCAGTGGACAAAATTTTAAAGCCCCACAGTAAACATAAGAATATATTTTCTCATGTCAAAAATACATGGCTTTAGAGAGTGTCATAGTCCATTTTGTTTTGCTATAATAGTATACCAGAGACCAGGTAAATTATTTTCAAAAGGAATGTATTTGGCTCATGGTTCTGGAGGCTAGGAAGTCTAAGACGGAGGGGCTGCATCTGAAGAAGGTTTTCTTACTGCATCATTTCATGGCACAAGGCATCACATGACAAGAGAGCGCATAACAAGAGAGAGAAAGATAGGGCTGAGCTTGCTTTTCTCAGGAACCCACTCCCATAATAACAACTTTAATCCATCCATGGGGACAGAGCTTTCATAGTCTAATTACCTCTTTTTTTTTTTTTTTTGAGACGGAGTTTCGCTCTTGTTACCCAGGCTGGAGTGCAGTGGCGCGATCTCGGCTCACCGCAATCTCCACCTCCTGGGTTCAGGCAATTCTCCTGCCTCAGCCTCCTGAGTAGCTGGGAATACAGGCACGCGTCACCATGCCCAGCTAATTTTTTGTATTTTTAGTAGAGACAGGGTTTCACCATGTGGACCAGGATGGTCTCTATCTCTTGATCTCGTGATCCACCCGCCTCGGCCTCCCAAAGTGCTGGGATTACAGGCGTGAGCCACTGCGCCCGGCCCGTCTAATTACCTCTTAACAGTCCCCCTTTTAATACTGTCACAGTGGCAATTACATTTCATCACGAGTTGTGGAGGGGCTATTTGAACCATAGCAATAGGTATCTTGATACTATGTCTTAAATTTATTTGAAAAATAAGGTTTTGGGGGTAAATGACAAAAAGGGAGTCATATTGTGGCTTCTAAAGTAAGGACAATTTGCTCAATATGCCAGGTAGAAAGAGATGGTCCACTTGTTGGAAACTGCTAGATAACAGGCCACATGCAGGGCGCTTTCCTTGGTACACCTACGTTTTTCCTCCTAAGAGCTATCTGAGGTGTGCACAGCTAAGACAATGTGTCAAGGCCAGAACACTAGTCCCCGAAGCCTGAGCCCTTTCTAGAACCCTATGCTGTCTTGTCAATACCACATACGGATCTATTGACATTTGAGCTGCCCGATAGAACTAAATAGTGAGTAAATTAACTGACTATAGTTTAGTCCAGTTTTCATTTTGTCCAGCTAATTGAAAATGCCAATAATATAAGGGAACAACTTGCCTAAAACCATACGACAGTATTATTCCTATTAATTCTGCTAAGCTGTGGAAATACAAGATTCACCATCCACACATACACACCACCACCACCACCACCACGATACCATTGATACCGTATAAACAAAAATACACAGAATCCTTTGATTCTCATTCTTCTCCCTAAAACAGCTCAACCTCAGGCACAATGCTAAATGCAAAACCGATTATTTGGCAATTAAAGTAGTTTAGCCTAAGTTGCTAAGAGATCTGGTTCCTTAAGAGATTCTCTTATCGATTGGGCCCACAGATCTATTAATTCTATAAATGTGGTGCCTGCAAAGAAACGATCAGGTTTTCCAAAGCTGGTTGCGCAAATACAAAATGATTACAACATACAGGTAAACATCACAAAGACCAAAGACCATAAGAAGATGCGACACTGGAACCAGGCCGCAGGCCCATCCTTCATTCCCACTCTATGTTGCTGTGTCCTCTCCCTGGAATAGGTGTCATGAAAACATGTATTTCCCTGGACCTCTAACAGTACAAGAGGTGAGTCATCAAATTGAGAAAGGCCAAACCTTAAAGCCAAGAGCAGCTATAGAAGACTTTGGGAGATTTGACAGAAGAACCATGGACCAATAGGTTCATATGTGCTGATCAGACCTGAGACCAAGCAACGCTGTACCTCAAACCTCAGACCAACCTAGTGGGACAACGCTTGAGAATGTGGAATGGGGATCCTGCCCTTTCTGTCTTCTCCATCACTCTGCAAGATAAAAAATAATAATAACAATGTGCTTTCGATCATTTCACCTCTTTCTCAAACAGTTTTCTTCATTTATGGAAGCAGACACTAAATGTAAGTGTGAGCTTCAGGCACAATCTTTTTGCAGTAAAATTAATTTGCACTGTCAGGTTTAATCGCGCTTAGTCTGTGAGAAACGTCCTTTGCCCTTGTCCAGAGGATGTGTGCACACACACTCACACTCTTCCACACTTATGGGCTTATTTGAAGAGATGCTTTTGTGATCTGTTGCAATTTGAGATTCAAAAAAGTCCCTAAGATTTAAAAAGGAAACATAGGGGCAAGAAAGAGAGAACTTGCACACCCCATGCCTGGAATAAGACATCCAGTCCTTGCATCCCTGAGCAGGGTGCTCCAACACTTGGCCTGAATCTCTGGTCTCTTATGATTTACTTTGGACTTTGATCTCTTAGTCTCTTGTCCTTGTGGAAAGCAAAAATATTTCCACATTCTCGTGGCCCCACATAAAGGCTTAGAAGGAATTCTGAATCATTTCCTGTTGAGAATTACAACACTAACATAGCAGGGGGAGCATTAGTATTTAAAATATTCTCACAACAAGATCTAAATTTTCCTTTTAGGTGGTTCCAAATTTCCATTGACTTTAATTATAAACTGAATAAAGATAGTTTTAGAAATTTCTACCTTAGAGTGATTTTTCCACTTCTGCTCTCCTACTTATTCTGGGGAGCTTGGGGGACAGCAGTGGTGCTAATGTGGAGAGAAAATTAAGCAATCTAATGAATTATTACTTGTTAATAATTTCTAATGTCTCTGCAAGGTAATAACCATTTTTTATGGAAATTTCCTAGAGACAATGCCTTCTCCAAAATGAATGATTCTAATGATTGTAATATAGTCGGCTAGTAAGGGAGAAGTCTAGGGACTTTGTAGTATACTTCAAATCCTATCATATAGACGGCAACATATTGCCTATGGATAAGCCAACTGTGGGTTATGTACACAGAAAGCAGAGGAGGGAAAGAAACCTCATTAATCTCTATGTTGAAAGCTAGTTTTAAAAAAATCACTAAGCATTTAAATGACTCATTCCACTGAATGCTAAGTAAGAGGAAATCAACCTACTTTTTTATGGTCTTTGCCTCTGATTTACATCACAGCCTGTGTTATAAGCCTTCCAGACACCAACTGAGATTATACCTGGCGGTTGCTCATCTTCTGAGTAATATGATCAATTTAGACAGTGGTTGTTTACAACTAGTCCTTTGTGACCCGCTAAGAAAGAGATGATGGACTCAGATCACTAAAATGGGCAATCAGCAGCCCCTGGGAATAAAGCAACACAGCCTCTTCGTTGGCTTTGAATGCCCACATTGAAATAGGATGACTTCACCTGGTGCAGCACCCCTCAAAAGATAGCATCTCCACCTTCCTGCTCAAGCTCAAGTGCCTATTGATGGAATTAGACTGGGATGTGCCACCAGAAAAAGGCGTGACTACACAGAATTTACAGCTTTAAATAGACATGTTGTGAGATGCAAGGAAATGGATATTATGTGATGACAAGCACTGCCTTCCTAGACCCAATATTCTGCTATTCTGCTTGGGAAATATTACTTGCCCACATGAAACAACTGGAGAATACAAGAAAACCTAAAAACAAGCACTACATTGTATGACAATAGACTATACACTATATGTGAAAGTTAGGGACAGTCTTGTTTTGTAGATCGGATTTGAGGTAAGTTCTGGTCTTAAAATTGAGAGATTCCCCTAGAATGAGGCAGAAGGTTGGCTGGGGCTGGACCAGATGAGGTCCATAGATGGAGACTCTTTGCTTTTCTTTACTCCATCCATTCAACAACTAAATGAAAAGCCTCTACATGCCAGACAGTTTGCGTCGTGGTGGTCATAAAATATGGAGTAAAATACAGAAACCCAGGAAAAACAATGAGTGAAATGACATACATTTAGGCATATGAAGTAAAGAAATACGCGGAAAACAGACCTTCCTTCACCATAAGAAATTTGTATCCTCTCTGTCTGTATATACTCTCTCTACATATAATAGGACAAATACTGTTTTTAGTAGCATTCTTATATATGATATTTGCCTTATTTACAAACAGGAAATAAAATAACAATAAATCAAGGTGGAATTTTCTTCCTTGGCACATTACAGGTTTTTGTTTTAGTAGAACACTTCTTTATTTCTAAACTGTATTTACCAAATAAATAATCACATAGCACTTGAATTCAAATCTTTGATCTAAATTACCCAGATTCCTGAGACCAAAATGTTTTCAGAGAAGAGCTTGGAATGATATAAAATATGAAGTATTTTCTTTATAGTTGTATGGTATAATAAAAACAGTTTAAGAATTAGAATCAAAATACTAGTTTTAAGTGCCAAAATATCACTAATTGACTATATTTAGACAAATTATTAATAACTTCTGAACCTCAGTTCCTCACCTGTAAAAAAATCCAAATGGCAGGGTTATCATAAGACCCAAATAAAATATTGTGGATGGAAGTGTGTCAGAAACTTTATAAGCCATTATATCAATAGTAATTATTATTATTAATATTATCTTTATAATAAAGGAGATATGTATTATGTTATATACTCTTTGGGTTATTTTTGCTTTGGTTTGGTTTTGTGTTTTTGTAGATCTCTTTCATTACCCAGCACAATGCTTGGCACATCGTAGATAATAAATATTTGTTAAATAAAAGAATGAATAAAAAGATAATGCTTCTGACCATATTGATAGGATGTGTTCTTTGAATTACTTTCCTAGGAGTGGTGAAGAGTCTTTGTAGAGCTGGTTAAGTGAGGTCTTCCATATGCAATGCAGCATGCCAACTGGCACTGACTAGAATCAAATCCACGCTCTTACTGTCTCGGGCAGCAGTTGTTCTAACCAAGGAGGCAAATCAACCCAGATTAAAGAGAAAACATGATAGTATATACTGAGCATAGTCCTATTGGCTAGGATGTGTGCAGGCTTCATAGGCCCACTTTCTAAATAATGAGTAAAAGAATGGGGAGGCATTATCAGTCACTTTAAGAAAAGCAAATATAATGAGCTCATACTTTCACCTTCTACCCATCAAAACAGTTAGAGAATCACAGAATGATGTTTTCTTCCAGCGTCCCTTGTACATATCCAGACTTTCAGACATACGTATCCCTCACTTCCCTAAATTTTCACCTCTATGTAATGCACACAGACATATGGGCAAATCAACAACAACCCTCAAGGAAACTATAGCCACCCAGCATGTACATTTTGCAGCTCTTTCAACTCATTTCCCATCCTGCTCATCCCCTACACAAATCAGGTTTGAATGCCCGAGCTTGTCACCTGGTATAAAAAATGCAGTCTAACACTGTATTTATTAGCAACCCCTTTCCCTTATGTTTAATTTATTGTTACATTTTTTAAATGTACAAACAGTTATACCAGTTTTATACACAAAACCACAGGTACCGTTTTGTATCTGTCAAAATTCCAGCAGCCTGTGGAGAGAGACAGTTGAATAGATGTCCTATGCTGCCATCTAGTGCTTTTGTCAAGACACGGACTTGTTCATTTTTCTGGAAATGAGGAAACAAAGGCAGCTCAAGGCGCCCAAATTCTGGAAGAGCTACTGATATGCATTATTAAACAGATGCATTTATGACACTTGGACCACATTCCCTGGAACCAAGCAACTTAACTTGTTTTCACACAACGGCAGCTTACACCCCTGCTCTTGACTGGCAAAGCTCTGGCCTTCTACCCTGGAGGCACCTTATTTAAATCCAAACTGGGCAAGCAAAATGCCCCTCTGTGCCCCTTTCTACAGCTCCCATCTGGCCAAGGTTTTCTTGGCATGTCTCTTCCTCCAGGAGGGATAGTTTTATCTGAATGCCTTGCCTATTACTTCAATTCTGGTAGAAGGCACAAAGGAGTCAGATGGCTTTAAAAAAAATCATTATCTTAAAAATTGACTAAAACAGCAGCCATTTTCTTTAGAGTGGCCAAAAGTGAAGCTTATGAATTTGTCTTGCTCCTCAGCTCACATGATTTGTATCACTCCTTAGATCCCATATCTGCCTCTGAATTCCTCCCTTTATCTTTTCTTGGATCTCAAAAGTACCTTTCTTCTCCTCAATTAATCAATCAGCACATCTCTGTGTTGCACACACGCTATGCTAAAAGCATTGTATCCGACACTGGTTAGTGGGTGGATACATAAAGTGAAAATAACCTTTCCATCTGTGTTTCTGATCACTTCCTGCCTCTGGCCTCAAAGAAGCTTCACCGTCAGTCTCCTTGCCACTCTTTAACCCTTTCTTCTCTCATGCTTCTTTTTCTTTTCCTTTAACTACACTCAAACCTCTCTCTTAGTTAAAATAAATACAAGAACTTTACTTGAATCCTCCATACTTTCCTGCTACCAGCAAATTTCCTTTGGTGGTTGTATTTTTTTATATTTTTATCTCAATAAAATGAAGAATTCACTAATCCAATATGCTAATGTCCAAATATACAATCAATTGCCTGACAAATTAGATGGTGCCCTTCCAACAAAGCAGAGTGAGTATCTGTTAGGGCTGCAGCTCCTGAACGTGACTCCTGAAATGGAAAGGAAGTTATCATAGATAACCTCCAAGTTCCTTCCGATTTTGATTCTGTCCTTTCTAAACTTCATTTTATTAGTCTCTACTTCCGCAGCCACACCCTACTTAACCATGCCTGTAAACTCATAACTTTCTCAAAAGGAAGTCAGTCTCTCTAGATGATCAAATTCCATCCCCGCTTCTTGAATTCATTGCTTGGTCACGACACCCTGATTGCATCCCTTTCTTGAAGCACTCTCTTTTCTATTCACCAATTCTATTTATCAAATACTTCACTGTCTCCAATGGTCTTACTGATTTGTCTTCCTTTATTGAGGAGTATATCTAAACTAGGATTTTGTCCATATGTATGTTTGTGACTCTACAAATACATTTACTCACCCCACTGTATCCTCACACAATGCTTCATGACAACAGTGATGGTGATGATAATTTGATCACATAATTCCACTTCTACAAAGATCTTAAATCTTCAATTTCTACTGTGATTTTTCCAAACTCATTCCAGACCATACCATCATTTATCTTCATAGCAGAATAGTTCTTCTTGGTTGCCCCATCACCACTATAATAATAAACTTTGGACTCATGATGCTCACCCTCAAAATGACATACTTCCCACATTTGTTCATTATTATCAATGGCAACACCATGGCCAATCTTCAGCTAAGCTGAGTATCTTAGATTCGTTTTGGAGTTACCTTTCTTTAACTCCTGATATTTAATCTTTCCCTGAGACTTGTACATTTCTTCTTGATTTCATTCAAATATGCATCTTCATTTCCACTTCAGCA
Source organism: Aotus nancymaae (assembly GCF_030222135.1). Taxonomy (NCBI): domain Eukaryota; kingdom Metazoa; phylum Chordata; class Mammalia; order Primates; family Aotidae; genus Aotus; species Aotus nancymaae. Next base: position 24,077,007 of record NW_026988422.1, on the reverse strand, counting down.
GCCAGTGCACGATGAGTTTAAATCCTCATTGCCTTATGCCTGGGTTGTAGAGCAACTTCTGGGACAGCTCTTCCAGCTTCTAGTTTCACTCCTGTACCAGTTCATCCTACAAAGAAGTTTGGGTTGTCTTTCAACCAGTTTGCTGTCATGTAGCTTACCTGTGAAAAGTTATAATAGCTTCTTATTGCCTCTCAATATCACATCAATTTCTGCAGCCACACACATTCCTGGCCCTCTTCCAACTAAATTTCATTTTCTTCCACTTCCTCCCTGAACATGTCCCAAGTTCCAGTCAAATTCACTTTTCTAGCATTCTCCACACAGGAATATTTTGCACATAACAGTCTTTCTCTCTGAAATGCTCATTCATTCCTTCCAAAAACCAGGTATTATTAATTTCTCAAAATGCACACACACCTGATGGCAATCTAAGATGGATCACATGGGTCTTTGATCTCTCTTCTACTCGGAGATCCTCCCTCAGTGGTTTCACTTTCAGGGAAATATGGATGCTCATAAAAAGACTGTGAACCGGCCAGTGTTTGATGGCCTCCACGACTCTAGTAGATAGATGGTTCCTGCTTTCTAGCCTAGGTGCAGAGTGTTGTGCCTCATCAGAGCCACATGATGTCTGATTTATGTGATTTGCTGCTGAGGCTGGATGTCAGTGTCATTTTCAGATTAAGGAGTTCTCTGGAATAGGATCCTCTATCATGCCCTAGATGAGTAATGAAGATGAAGTAAGAGAGCAATCCAGGCGATTCAGGAAGAACATTTTTTTATTTTGAGACAGAGGTTCTCTCTTGTTGCCCAAGCTGGAGTGCAATGGCACAATCTTAGCTCACCACAACCTCTGCCTCCCAGGTTCAAGCGATTCTTGTGCCTCAGACTCCAGAGCATCTGGGATTATAGGCATGTGCCACCATGCCCAGCTGATTTTAGTATTTTCATTAGAGACAGTGTTTCTCCATGTTGGTCAGGCTGGTCTCAAACTCCTGACCTCAGGTTATCTCCTTGGCCTCCCAAAGTGCTGTGATTGCAGGCCTGAGCCACCACACCTTGCCAAGAAGAACTTTTTGACATTGTGATTAATGCATCCATTTTGACATAATCATTTTGATATAACTACTTTGACATCAAAATGGCACTTTCAATATATAACATCACTGTTTTTCGTGTCATTACTAATTAACATGTGAAATAATAACCCTGACCCGTACTACACTCTTAACTCTCTCATCATGAAGCATATTTTAAAACACTGAAAGTCAGAGGCTAAAATATTATGTCAAAACCATGTTTCCATGTCAAAAAGTTCCTGGCATCAAAATGACTGTGCCAAAGCAGCTAGGTCTAAACGTCATGACACAATGACTTTGGGGTGAACTGGTGAGTATGGTATGAGAGGTGACAACAGAGCTCTGAGGGTAAGGGACTAACATATTCATGGATCTCCACTGGTAGCACAGAAACTCAAGAGGAATCATGGCCAATAGGTATGGTTCTCAATGGAGAAGTTATTAGGGGTAGACTCATAAGTCACTGGTCCCGCTAGCAAGGGGTGTTTGGGTTGTTTGTTTGAGACAGAGTCTCGCTCTATCACCCAGGCTGGAGTGCAGTGGCACAATCTCAGCTCACTGCAACCTCTACCTCCCAGCCTCAAGCAATTCTCATGCCTCAGCCTCCCAAGTAGCCAGGGACGTTCTTTATGAGCTTAAAATGGATGGGTAATTGGCCCCTATGCAAGGGCTTAAGTTGCCTAATGTTCCTGTATCTATCACAGGCCAAACCTGGCAATGAGTATTTATTCCTCTGTCTTCCAAAGATAGAAGCAAAGTAATCGGAGAGAACATCCCAGCATTTTGGGAGGTCATTGTGGGCAGATCACTTGAAGCCAGGAGCTTGAGACTAGCCTGGCCAACATAGCAAAACCCCATCTCTACTAAAATTACCAAAATTAGCCAGGTGTGGTGGCACATACTTGTAGTCCCAGCTACTAAGGAGGTGGAAGCATGAGAATTGGCCAGGAGTTTTCTTTATGAGCTTCAAATGGATGGGTAATTGGGCCCCTATGCAAGGGCTTAAGTTACCTAGGGATGGGTATTTGTTCCTCTATCCTCCAAATCTAGAAGCAAATTAATGGGAAAGAACATGGATCAGAGGGTTCCAACAGCATGATCATCAGCTTTATCAAGAGTATGTTTTGTATTTCTTCCAAGGAAAGTTTCTTGCAGACAGCTAATTTATTTTTCACCCTATGGTATTCCATCATGTTTGTATCTAGAATGGTACTCTGCACCCCATAATTTCTCAGTGTTAACTGTTCACAGATGAATAACTTGGCCCTGGCAATTCAAAAAAGGCTACTGTAGTTTATGAGGATAGATATCCTTTTTCTCTAATAGAAAAAGAGCATGTATGGGTAGGAAGGCAACATTGTCAAAAAAAAAATTTTTCATGTTCATTTATTTGTTTACTTGTTTACTGCCTACCTCTCTCTCATTAGAATGTAGGCTCCATGAGAGCCAGGACACTGCTTCTACTCATTGATGCACACTGATTGGCACATAAATATTCAATAAATAATTATTAAGTAGACAATTATTTTTCCACTAGAGAAAGAGGGTCCCTTTGGACTAACAGTCCCAAAAAGGAATGGTTTGGTCCATTCCAAAACAGCTTTGTGATTAACTATGTTTTTCTCTGGGCCTTTTACTGCTCAGAATCCCTGCCAGGGAAGAAACGCTAAAGCTCCCATCTTTTAAATATGTAGATCCCTGACATTTGGTTGCTTCATGAATTTTGCATTGCATAATGACAAGTGTTTAATTTTATAAACTGCTCCTGTAATAGATCATTTTCAAGGAGAGGCATAATCTGGAAATGCAGTGTAAAGTACTGTTGCTGAATTAGACAAATGTCTTCCCTGAGCCAGCGATCCTTTCCGTAGTAAATGTTTTCAAGCATTGACGGATTGGAAGCCATGGAAATAGTCTCAACACCCAGCTGGCTGACTGAGTCAGAAATGAGATGGCCCATGGATGCTTCTCTTTTCCAGGCTGGTGTGTACCAACCCCAGAATATCTTGAGAGTGAAGAAAACACAAACAATTGACTTGTTTCCTGAGACCCAAATGGCCTTGCTCAGTTTGATTTTGAATTCTTTTTCCATTGCCACAAAAATTGAAGAGAGGTAGAAAAAGGGAATTATGATTTCTGGGTTCTAAAAGGGATAGTTTTGTGTTTTATGGTCTATCTCAAGCATATATGCAATACCATGAGGCCACAGACAGTGAATCTAGATAAGCTCATGTTGATTTGAGTGTATAATGGAAGGAGAAGCCATGCCAATGGGCCAAGTTGTGGATAATCCATGCTTTGTGCTCCACATTTCTGTCACTGTTTGGCCTCAGCAAACTCACTAACCCTCTCTGTTCTTTGGTTTCCTTGTCCAAAAAAATATGCTTATTATGGTTAATAGTGTTCCCTATTTAACAGAATTTTCATTAAGGAAGTTGAGATTAGCCTGGTCAACATGGTAAAAACCTGTCTCTTCTAAAAATACACAAATTAGCCATGCGTGGTGGCGGGTGCCTGTAATCTCCACTACTTGGGAGGCTAAGGCAGGAGAATTGCCTGAGCCCAGGAGGCAGAGGTTACAGTGAGCTGAGATCGTGCCATTACACTCCAGCCGAGGTGACAAAAGTGAAACTCTGTCTCAATTAAAAAAAAAAAAGAAAGAAAAAGAAAGTTGAGATTAATCATCAGAAACAAGTGGTTGAGGGAGGTCGAGGCGGGTGGATCATGAGGTCAAGAGATCAAGACCATCCGGGTCAACATGGTGAAACCCAGTCTCTACTAAAAATACAAAAAATTAGCTGGGCATGGTGGCGCATGCCTGTAATCCCAGCTACTCAGGAGGCTGAGGCAGGATAATTGCCTGAACCCAGGAGGCGGAGGCTGCGGTGAGCTGAGATTGCACCATGCACTCCAGCCTGGGTAACAAGAGCGAAACTCCGTCTCAAAAAAAAAATAAATAAATAAGTGGTCGTAAAAACTATATGACTGTTAAAAAACGAGGCTGGTTTTATAAGCTATATACAAAGATAATTCATTACAAGTATTTCATGCAAGATCATCCTGATTGTGAGGGCACTGTGTAAGTTCAGTAGGAACGTTGAAAAGAAATTGGCATGTCAATGGTCAAATATGTAAATTCCTAAGGAATTCGGGGTCCAATATATTTAGTATGCCTAATAAAGAAAAGAGCTGTACCCAAAAACCTTGCAGTCAATGGCAGTTATCCACAGTCGTTCCTCAGGAAAACCTATCAGTCAATGAGGCAGCTCCATGCAGAAGACAGAATCATGAACAAGAATCAAGATACCTGAGTGTAAATAATGTTTATGCAGTGACATCTCATCTCAGGCATCAGGCTAAGCATGCTGCAAAGATGATTTCATTTAATCCTTAAAACTATCCTCTGAGGATGATCGTATTAGTAGCCATGCTTTGTAATTGAATGTTTTATACAGGTTAGGAAACTTGCCCAAGGTCACACAACTGGGATTTAAACCCCAAAAGTCAAATTCCAGGGCCACACTCTTAAGCATCATACCACATTGTTTCCTGGGAAAATAATTGCTGGCATGTCACTTACACTGAGTTCTTGCACCTAAGTTTGGGTTGAAATAGATAATTTCTAAAGTTTTTTCCACATATAAAATAAAAAGCTTTAACATAGCACTAGACTGGGTAAGCCAATCTGTTTCTTTGGCAGAATATATCAACATATCCTTTTTTGATAGAATACATATATATTGATACAACAGAATACATGTATATGTATAGATTGATTTGATAGAATGTGTGTGTGTGTGTGTGTGTGTGTGTGTGTGTGTGTGTGTGTATTTCCAGCTCTGTTCATTACTGTGTCCCCACGACTGGTTGAGAGCCCATCTGTGGGCTCAATGCCTTCCACAGCACTGATAAGATCTCCATAAATGGAACTGGACAGGAACGTTTTGGACTCATGCTTTTCAATGCTCTGCCAATTGCGTAAATACCAAACTCATGCCATCCAGGCTTCACTGACCTTTCCTACTTCTAAGAATTCTTCTCTGGTTTTGTTGGTTCCTGTCCCAGTTTCCATAGCAGCTGTTCCACATATTGTCTCCCCCTTTCCAGTACCCAACCCCATTTACATCCTCTCTCATATCTTACCCCCAGCAGGTCATCTTTCTTTCAACTTTTCTGACACTGCTGTTTCTAGAACCCTTCTTTTCCACCTGACAGAAATTCTTTAAATGTTCATGATTCCTTTTCTCCCTCCCACATGCTTAAAAGGAAGCAGCATCCATCTTTCTTCCTCTGTCACTCCATCTTATTGAAACTTGTTCTATTATTTTTCCTTTCTCCTATGAATTCCATCTCTTGTTACTTTCCCCTTTTGTCTAGGAACATACTCAAGCTAGGGGGGTCGTAGCAGTCCAGGACATTAACTAACACTGTTGGAGATATCCTATGTGCCAGATATTGTATTAGACAATATGTGCATGATACTGTATTTAATCTTCACAGTAACCTCAAAAGGTAGGTTTTATAATTGGCATTTTGTGTAAGAGGAAATTATGCTTAAACACATTAAGTAACTTGGTCGACGTCATGTAGGAAATAAATGGGTAGTGCCAGGATTTAAACCAAGTTTCATTCCAACTTGCATGTTCTTTCCACTGTATCTCACTTGTTTCTGAAAATAAATAAATAAACCCTTTTCTGCAACCCTGCTGCGTTAAGCTCTCATTTTGTCTTTCACTGCCAAACTTGAGTTAAATACTGCAAGCATTTATTAAACATTAGTTATGTGCAAGTGACCGTGCTATATACTTTCCCCTGAGGAAAGACAAAGATGAGTAGCATCATTCTTAGCTGCCAGAAGCTTACTACCTAATAACCTAATCTGGGTATCAGATATGTAAACAACGATAAATTGAGACAGAAAGAAGTGCTAAATAAAGTTATCAGAATTCTCTGAGGATACAAATAAAGAGAAATTAACTCTAACTAAGGGAGGGTCAGAGCAGAGAATTTCATAAAACAGCCTTTGAGTCATTCAAACCACTTTCTATTGACCTGCAGTTCAACCTTGGTAATGTCTTCTCTCATCTCTTTCTTTGCGTTCTCTCACTCCCAGCTTACACTATCACTGCCCCTTCAAAGCTGATCTTCCCAACTCCGAACTTTCCCACTTCGGTCCAGCCTACAGAAGATCCTTGCTGCTGATTTGTCCTCATTATGCCCAACCCAGATTCTTCACTCCCTGAATAATACCTTCTGTGGCTCCCTGCTGCCTGCTAAGTAAGAATATATTTATTTACTTTATCTTCCATAATCATAGGCCCACCTTATGAAGTTGTTATAAAGATCAAACAGATAACATGTGGGCCAAAGATGTGAAAACCACAAAACATTCTAAATATAACCTAACGATTAATATAGTATATATCCTACATTTAGACCGGTGTCTGTTTCCTGAGCCCAGTCATGGCTGTAGCTCCCTGCTGTTACTATAATGAGCTCTTTCCTCCTTTCTAACTCTAAAATTCTATTCTATATGTCTCTCAAGGCCTAGCCATAAAAGCCACAGCCTCAAGAAAACATTTTCTCACCTCTCAATGAAAATGTCCTCTGGCTTCTCTCGACATCCCCAGAGTTTTACTTCCAACTTTTCCAATGCATGTATAACAGAAAGCCAAATATTATAGATGGTTGAGCATATGTTATAGCTTCCTTGGTTAATTGAAAGCTATTTTAAGGCAATAACTATTCCACTCATCTTCATAAGTTTTATGTGCCTAGCACAGTGCTTTATCTAAAGTAGGCACCGAAATATTAATTAAATGGAAAACTAAAATGGGAGGTTATATTACTCTGTACTGAAATAATTTCAACAGGAGCAAAGGGAGGAATTTTTCATCCATCCTTTCCTGAGATGTAAAGCAAGGTATGAGGATGCAGAAGATGCACACCTATACCAAACAACACCAATGTAGTGGCCATGATGGGGAGGGGAAAAAAAAAACAAATTGGCCCCAATCTTGTGTCTGCCCTTCCAATTCTTATTTTTCAAGACCAATGTGAGCCACTGAATAGCCAAAATGGCAATCATTAGATTTGCCATCTTTCTCTCAGAAATTCCGAATTCAGAAATGGGAGCTATTTTGAAAATCAAAATGAGTAGCTGAAAGTCTCAGCTAAAAGCACACATTTTTCTATTACTCTCCTCAGTTCTCTCTCTCCCTCTGTGCTGTTTATCTCAAGTAACTAGGGGAGCTAGTTTAAGTGAAATCTTGTTATAAACAGTTAAGTCGAATGATGCTACTAGAAGAAGGCTGGGCACAGAGAGATCTGTGACCATGGTCAAAGCCAAGAGTCTCCTTAACATAGTCCAGAGAGATCAGTTCGCTTGGCCCCTTCAAGCTGGTAGTGACTCAAAAATCAGGCAGGAAGCCAGAGGATATCTGGGTTCTGACTCATGTAAACAGGAAACAGTGCCAAAGGGCTCCAGCCAGCCCCAGGTGTGCAGACCACAGACCTGCATTAGCCTCGCATTGACCTGCAGTTGGCACAGTGTTATCTACAGGCTCTATCATTATTAATGCCATGACTGTGTCATGTTTGGAGAGCAGATGCCTCCTCTCCCCACTGTCACTTGGAATTCACATGAGGGCTGAAAAGCATGCCTGATCAGCTTAGGCAGTGGAATTCTCTGCTCTCGCCAGACTTTCAAGATTGATATCAGCTTTTATTACCTTATCATCTTTTCTCAGAAAATTCAAAATGTTTCTCATTGTCCCAATCCCAGTAACTGTACTTCCCAGGTAACCTCTAGCAAATAATTTAAATCTCTAAAATGCCCTGTCTTTTACCTCCGCAGAAGCTGATAAGATAGTCAGAGATAGTGTGTAGTTCTTCTCTTTTTCTGTCCATATTTTTAAGAATAAAATTAGATCTCAAAGATGCACAAAACCTCACATCTGGAAATAGAGTCACTGTAAGGAAATAAAACTTATATCTAAGTTCATTTCTGTTTACCTTGGCTACCTCCCACTTTTCACACTCCAGAAAAAAAAAATTCCCAATCAGCTTCTTGCCAGAACCCTAGTGCAGGGCAGGAATTAGGACACGGGCAGTGCCAGAGCAAATTTCTAGGCCCATGGTTGCAACTTGGCAGCATCATATTTGCCTTCCAAACAAGACGACAACTGCATAAACTTGTTTTTTTGTGTGAAAGGTTTAAATGTTTGCCAGGCATGAAGGAGAGGATATAAATCATTTCACTCACTCCCATGTCAGTGGTCCCAAAACTGATGAACCTTCTAGCTTCCAACTACCTGAGACCCCTGCCCTCTAAAATTTCCTGCCTTATTTCCTAGGACCTCTGACATTTCTCTGAAAGCTGGTGGCAATTGTTTTGCCTAAACCATGCATAAAGAGTCCTTGGAGACTGTTAACGACCACCCAAGTCCTCTCTTCCATCAGGCAGCCACCTCTCACTCTCCCATCTTAGGGACTATTCAAGCCTAATGGGGATATCTAATGCCTGGCTCTGCCTCCTTCCTCCTACCTTAGGATTTCCTTCTATTTGGAAGGCCTGAGCCATAAGCTGTGCAGACCAAGCATTTCTGAGCTTCCTATGGGCTCTTCATTAGAGGATCTATGGAGCTGGATTCACTCCAAATATACTATTATGTTCCTTAAGAATTTTGGTATTCAACAGGGAGAGGAGAAGATTGAAATTCACCTACTTGGGCCCAGAGCACCTTTCCCTCTTAGACAGCTGAGTAGAAAACATCTTGCCACAATGATTGAAGCCTGAGGTCCCCAAGGATAGGGTTTGTGGTTGCCACACAGCCTGGCAGCACTAGCTGAAAGTGCTGTCTCGCCCATAAGTGGAGTAATCGAGACACACTTGGAGATCCATGGAATACTTTTTCTTGCTATTTATTTGCTTACTTATACCTACTGCTCTGTATTCTGAAAAGAATATGAGATAGACCCAAAATAAATACAGTAAATCATGCTAAAATAATAAGAGGCAGTGAGGGTGGGGTATTAATAAAAGAGTATGAACATCATAGTAAGCCAGGGGAAAGATTAGCACAGAGAAATACAGGCTACAAAATTTGCACAGCTCCTAGAGGTGGGCTACAACTGTGGCTGTGAGCTTGTGAGCAGCCAAACAAAGGAAAATATGACATGATTCATGGTATCTATTATATAAAAATAACACAGTTGCTATCAGGAAACCAGACCTTTCCTAGTACTGAGATCAGAGAGGAATGTCTCCCCGGAGTCTACATCAAGAGAACATTGTGTGCTGCACCTGAGACAAACAGAGCAAATTTCATGTGACTTTGCTTCCCAACTTCTCTCAAGCTAGAGAATGACACAACAGCAAATCACAGCTCAATAGTTTTGCACAGCTGTCCAAAATCATTCTTGAGAAAAAAAATTAGTAAATAAAATTAAGAGAAACAGTCTCCTGGGAGGGTAAAATAAGATGCTTAAACTACCTAGCTCTCTTGTGGTTTGAATTGATCCTACTGGAAAATATTTAACTATCTGGAGAAATGAGCAATCTGGAAATTCTTCAAGCCATTCTGTTCTTCAAGCCTTCAAGTTATACCATTTCTTTCAGCTGAGCATTTGGTAAGAGTTGGGTGACAGAAAGTTTGAGATTATATTTTCAGCAAAAACCTGAGAAGCCAATAGTTGCTCATTAAGAGTAGAGCAATAAATTTTGGCTATCAACTAAGCTGAGGTGGCGGTTGCGGGGAGAATCAGGTCACCCTATTAAAAAAAAAAAAAAAGAATGAGAAGAGTGTTTTCTATGATATGAGGTAGACTAGCTGGCCATAAGTAGGTAAGCCAAGCAACAGTGGGAAGCCAGGACCAAAGTAATTATGAATTATATCTCTATATCTTTAAACTTCAGATCCAAAATCCTTGGTTAATCCCAGTTCCAACCAAGCAGATAATACTTTCCATTTTTCATGGCTATATTTTAAGAATGACTGTATTTTAATTATAGGCAAGATGATATTTCAGGACATTTAAGGAAAGATATCTATAACTCTTAACATCTATTCAGGGGAATTTCAAAGTATTTTAGGTTCCTTTAGTATGAAAGTATTGAAGGTGCTATGCAAATGTAGGTTATTATTACAATTTAATGACATTCCCCTCAAGCAAAAACTGCTAAAATTTAGAAAGTGCAGGAAGAAGTGCACCTACTGCCTATTTTTCAGGGGTAATTAATTAACAAGAACATAAACAATTTACTTAGTCACAGGAAGATTAAAGTAATAATAATAAACATACTAGCCTAGAAATCCAATTACAGAAACTGTCTTATTTGCCCCAATGCTGGGAAGTAATACAGAATACCCCTAAACTTCCACACCTCACACCCTATGCCTTCTTCTTCCACTGCCATGATACACACCAGAGACAGGAGTGCAGACTCCTTTGGGGTTGATACTTCGCTCTGACATAAGACACCTACGAATAAAGTCTATATTGAACTATGAATTCAGCCCTACCAGGGCAACCCTACTGTGTGTGAAGCTATTGAAACAAAACCGCACATACTGCACACTGGACATTCTCTACCATCCCTACAAATGGTACAAGACACCAGTAACTCAATGGTGCCAGAGGAGGTTAAACTAACCTTTTTATTTAGTTGCTAATTTTTTTAATGTAGCAACTTGTATTTGACTTTGGAATGCAATCATTTTAGAGTTTGGTTTAGAACTGTTTTATCCTAGGCAAAATATGTAATTGGGAGAGACAAACTAGAATTACAATAAACAGAGCAAAATAGTCCAGTCTTCCACGAACCATTTTCCATAGTGAATCTACATAGCGGATAATCGACCTTTGTAGAAAATGGAGAGCTGTCTCCATTTAAAAACTCAGGCAAAGTTATACTAAGGCCTGCAATCACATAGGTATAAATGGAATACAGTTATATACAATTCCATCTGAGTTTGTCTCTAAAATTGCAATATCTTTCTCCAAACTCAGACTCTCAAATGTGCTCATCACTGGTAACATTTTTCCCCTATTTTGAATGTGTCTATAATAACTGGAGCTGGTTTCATGGTCACCACATTAATCTAAGAATAAGAAATGAAAAAAAAAATGATTCATTTCCTATTCTACAAGTTTAAATACAAATTAACCAAAAAAAAAAAAAGCCCCTCTAAATCTCCCTTATGGGTTTTGATGGTTCAGAAATAGGCAGAGCACTTGGAAGCAATAAAAGAAATAACCTAAGAAAATTAAACAAAATGAATTTGCAATTAGTTTGTGAAATTACGATAAACGCATTTTGAAAGCAAAGAGTAAAATGTAACTTTCTTCAGTATAATTTGAAATTGCCTTTTGTGCTTAATATAGTTCACTTATAATTAGATGAAGATTTTGTTCTGGTTTGAAACATTCAAAGTTCCATCTTGAGATTGCTATGTACTATGTACACAGAACTTTTCAACAAGAAAGTCTGCTGCTGCCGCTGCCGCGTTTGCTTTGACAGCCTTTATCCTAGTTTTATAGAAATGAAAGAGTGAAAGAACACAGCTGGTTTGAACAATGGAGCATGTTCAACATTAGGCCAAACACTTTAGATATTGCAAAATATTGCAGCCTATATTTATAGCTCTTAGCAGGTTTTTGAAATTCATGCTGATACTGCCTTACTCTTGCTTATTGGACCAAATTGCCATTTGATGATTAAATTATCTTTTGGTGGTTTTTTTAAAAGTTTCTTTCAAAGGCAATGGCATTTAGACTAACCTCTTGGCAATATCAAAACTGTGATGACTTGAAACCCTTGCTAAAGTATTTCAAGATGTTTTAAAAATTCAGGATCATTCCAGTTTACTGAGAGAATTTAAAAGACTTTATGTTGATCTGCCTTATTTTTTCCCCAAAGAAAAGAAATATCCTGCCTCTGATGACCTCTCTCCCTGTCATAAGATTTCACACTGACTCATATGTCAGCACCTTCCAGAAAGCCACCCAAGGGAACCCAGGGAACAAGTCCTCAGGTAATTGCCTACGTTCTGTTTAAACTTTCTCTTTCCATGGCAGTTGTTTTCAAAATAGTTCTTTTTTTTTCAATTGAATTTTGTGACTTTGTGGAGTGCTTAGCAGATGCTCATGTTCTTTCACATTAATAACATAAGGAGCAATAAAGCAGTGGTTATAAGTTTAGCAACTGTAAGTTGAGCCAGGCAAAGTTTTGCAGGACAATGGGTTTTTTTCTGCAGATTTATCAAATGTCTGAAAGTTTTAAGAGCTCACTCCAATACTAGCCTATCCTTCCATCCCAAAGTGAATGGACCCTAAATTCCCATGGCATGTTTGTCTAACCCATTGTCATTTATCATCATTGCCATTAGTGAGTTCTTTGAGTATGCATGCTTTGCCTCCTGATCAAATAATAACTATGATGAGAGTGGCCATTTAATGAATACTTATTATGTGCCAAGCAATATATTATGTATTTTATATACATTTTCTGGAAGAGTGGTTAAAAGCAAAAGCTTTGGTCTCTGTTTCAGTTATGTATTTATACAAAACAAATTACTCAAAACTCAGTGGCCTGCTGTATCTCACAATTTTGAGTATTGGGTGGGTAGTTGGCTTCAGTCATCTGACATTTGACTGGGGCTGTAGGGTCCAAAACAGTCTCATTCACATGTATAGAAATGCGTGCTTGATGTCAAGGGAGGATTTTCTGATTCAAAGCCTATGTTCTTTCTAGCATACTATGCAGAAGTTGGCTATCAGGGGAGAGTTTTTCTCACAGCTACATCCTGACAACCTTAGACAGTGGCTGCGATAATAGCTGCCCAAGAGATATTTGTTGAGTGAAGGGTTGAGGGAAACTAACAAACTGCTCCTAATTTGTGAGTAAAATATTACATAATATTTTTAAACTGATGACAAAATATCCTAGCTGATTCTCCCTAGAATAATAGGGCTTGGTAAAGCTAGGCATCTTACCTTAGAGGAGCAGTCCGCTCTTTCAGAACCACAGCAGAAAGGGTTCACAGGACCCAGAGGCTTCCATGAACAGCACTCTGTGCCTCTCAGATTTGCCTACATATGAAAATGGCCTGGGAGCATTTAAAAATCTCTAGCTTATTTCTTCTTAAATAAGAATCTCAGAGTAGGGCCAAGACTCCTAGACCTATAAACTTCCTTCAGGACGCCCCAGGGCTGAACTGTAGTGTCAGTTGAATTAACAAAGTTTTGGAACAGCTAGGAGTCCACCTTACGGAGACAGAGATTCAAGTTCATTTTAAGTATCCACCTGAAGCAAGAAACAAGTTGTGGTATTACTATGAAAACCAGAGAGAGCTGATCCACTGATTTGACTCAGGAATCATACTGTCAAGTCAAACAGAAATTGGGTACTGCCATACACTAGGGGAAGGGGGCAGGTGCCAGAGATGAGCCATCAGCAGTGCTCTGACAGGAGTAGTCACTGACCTCAGAAACAGAAGACAACCACCAGCTGTCTGCTTCCCCTAAAATATAGGTGCTCCGCGGCTTATGATGAGGTAGTCTCGATGTAGCCCCATAGTGAATCAAGGAGCGTACTGAATGTGTATTGCTTTTTACCACCATAAAGTCAAAAAATCATTAAGTCTAACTGTTGTAAGTCAGGAACCATCTGTACTTAAGTCTCAGACAAGAGGGACAATTGCCCAGCATCCTGAGCTCAGAAAGTGGATAGGAAAGGTTTATCAAACACAATAGTGACTTCCTTGAGCCTTTCAAAGACAAGAAATCATGGTTTTGTAATAGTAAGTCGAAAGTTGACATAATCCATTCAAATAGAAAACATTTAGTAAATTGTTTTTGCTGTGTTATTTCTATGAAGACTTTGAGAATAGCTATGTTCTCTGCCTTTTTATTTCCCCTGCTGCCGAATACATAGATGGTTCTTACTACCATTTTTTCTGCTGCTTTGAGAGACTCTTGTTTTCCACCATAGCATTTTGTCTTTCTTCCTCTGTGATCCTTAACCTACTCCACCTACAGCACAGTTATTTGAATACTTGTCTAACTCCCAACCTACCCCTACTCTTCCCATTGTCCAATAAAGCACCTTGAGGGCAGCATCTATGTCTTTTTTATCTCAGAATCCTCCAATCTAACTGGCAAGGTGACTGGTACAAAAAATATTTGTTGAATCGAAGCCTTCCGAAAGTATCCTTTAAAAGAAACTCTGTTGGAATAAACATCAGAGTATAAGTAAAGATCTGGTAGCAGAAGGTGAATAAAGTTTAAATTTCTCAACTGTGCTTACGAGGCTCTTGGACATAATGAGGTGTTTGTTACCAATGTGAGACAAGCAGCTAAAATGAGAACTTATTTCTTTAAAACTTGGTTGTTTATTGCTTCTTATTTTTCATTTGGGTAAATTTTGTTTCTCCTCCTGGTCTGCAAGCTCCTTTAGTATGTCCTATGCATCAAATTGATACTATGATAGTATTATGTATCATATTGCTAGAATATGATATTCCTCATGATACATGATATTATACTTAATGCATAGGACATATTAAACAATGTTTGATTAAAGAAGGGAACATATGTGGCCAAAAATTCTAGGAAATATTATTTTTTAATACACAAATTACAATAAGATATCAGTTGATACTGTAGCACAGGGTTCTGGACTACAGTCTGCGAAGGTTGAAAAGAAGAAGCCTGAAAAGATGCATACTTATGGTTGTTCTGTTCTACAGTTTATTCAAAAAATTAATGGTGGTTTAAAAAACCTAATTTATCCCACATTTATTCATTCCAAAAGTAAGGTCTTTAAATGTTATCAGGGTTTACTCATCAGTGTTGATGGTGTTGTTCACATAAGAAGATCATTACATCTTTTACTCACTGATTGAGGGAATAACTTAGTTGAATTATTTTCCCTGTTTGATTTAAATGCAGAAATTGTGCACACCATTTCTGTTTATTTTATGCATAAAGCCTAATAATATAGTGATCCTACAAACCAAGAAATAGAGACATTTTCAAGAATTTATTTCTTTAAGAATAAAAAAGATCCCTATATGATAATCCATACTAAAAGAGAGCTCAACACTGTCTTCTTCCTCCAGAGCTCAAAAAAAAGGAAAGATTCACTTTTATACGAATGTTACTTCACAAATGCTGTTCCCTTTGCTTCAGTTGTTTCTCAACCATTCTTTGCCATCTTTTCTGTGAAATGTTATCTGATTTTTACTCTCTATTCAAAAATAGTCCATTGTTTCCTCCATGATCTCATACCATGTTTTATGTACTTTGATTACAGAACTTTGTCATGAACTTATGCATTCATTCAACAACCATAGTGTGGCTTACCATTTGTCAGACATCATGAGTGGCATCAGGAATAAGGTGAGAACCATGATGTCAGCTCATCCAATGATAGTGTGACTTTCTCTCTGTCTCTCCCATGCCATAAACATTTAAAGTATGAAGAGGTAATCTGTTCAATCAACTGAATGAGCCAAGGGCAGCAGATAAAGCCCACAGCCTCATCTAGAAGGCCTCCATGTTCTCTTGTTGGAATCCTTTTTCTTTCTCTGCTCTAAAGTTAACATTTCCCCTCCTCCCTCTACTCCTCTCCTGTGAACATTTCTGAGATCATTTCACTCATCATGCATAAAATCGAGCCCATTATTTTCTCTACTCAATCATCCACTATCTCCCCAGTTTCCCAAGACAGAAACCTTGAACTTCCATCTTTCCTTAACCTTCTTGCTAAACTGCTATTGTGTTCACCCTCCTCTCTAACTCTCCACCGGCCCTGTTTTAGTTTTCTTTTCATCTTCCTAGACTATGTCCATACATCTTAATTGATCATGCTGACTCTGGCCTATCCCCACACCCATTCATTTTCTACTTTATGCCAGAGTTTTCTCTCTAAAATACAAATCACATAATTTATTTCTCATTACCCCTCCCCTCATTAAAAGTTATTGATGGCTTTTCCTCACCTTTATAATACAGTGTTAAGAGATCTAAGTCACTCTCTTAGAGCGTATTAGACTTTTCAAGAGCTGGCCTCCCTTTTTGCCAAACTCTCTAAATTCACATATTTCTCACTCCCTCTGCTCAAAAACACACACTAACGTAGCTAAGGGTTGCCTTTAGGATAATAAGATTGTAAACTGTTCTAGTCCTCTCACATGTCGTGTGCCATGCTAATTAGGAAACTAAATAAGGCATGAGAACTTTATCAAACTCTGTCCAAGGGAAAGTGATTCTCTTCTTTATAGACATGGATATTTCAATCACTATAACAGAATAAGAAAAACAACGAACATCGTGAATTATGTCGGGGCTTCTTTCCTTTCAGGACACTCTGCTCTTGTGCAGACTGTTTCTGTGATTTCTAGGATAATCATGGATTTTTAAAACTAGAGGATATACTCATATAATCTAACCCAATCTCTTCATTTCACAGGTGAGAAAACTCAAGCCCTGAACATTAAGAGATTTTTCCAAGCTCATACAACTAGTAAATAACCTTTTCCTTCCTCAGCCTCAACAAAAGTAAAAGGAAATGGATTTTATAGTATTAAACAATAGGTTTGTTTATGCATTTTTCTGAGTAAACTCATTCATATGCCAAGGCCTCTGTTCTAATGTTGTTTTACTGCTAAAACTCACTTTTTATTTTGCATTTTCAATTAGACACAAGATAAAACGTCTCTATGAAATCTTGACTCACTTTTACCTGTCGCTGTGGGTGTATTAAAGTATATAAAGTTATAAAAAGATAGGAAATATGAATATAATCTAGTTTAATTATTTCCATCCTCCAGTGACTATGATTGCAGTTGGATGTCAGTGAAATCTCCAGTGGTTGAATTTCATGCTGAGAAAAATAGTGAATAGAATAAAAGGCTACAGAAAAGATAACTGAGTAAGGACTACCAAAAAAAACACATTTATTTCACCAAAAAAAACATGAATCGATGATGGAGAAACTGCAGCATCATACAGCATCAGTGAATCAATGATGATATCAATATTTGGCAAAGTTAAACCAAGCTAAGTTCAATCAATATACAGATCATTAAGCTATTTTTTAAATGAAAAAGCACTTAAGACATTTTTATTTGATAACCTTAATTGTACTTCCTATCTGCTCTGTTTCCATTAGCCAGAGCCTAAATCTCTTGGCAAATGAATCACAATTGCACTTGAAATAAACTGGCTGCTGAGGCACAATTCTTTGAACAGGGTACTATTAGCAGCCCCCTCTGACTTTCAGGATAATTAATCTGCATCAATATTATAATTCGCATCTGAGTTCTAAACATCCATGTTTGCATTCATCATTCTTATCTTGCTGATGCATTTTGATCCTTGGCTCCTTTATGATAGGCAGCTGAAAGCCAAGATTTTTCAAAAGTCTAAAGGAGCCCATACTGTAGGCAATACCTTCTGCATCTCTGATTGTTAGGAGGGAGTTGGTTTGACCTAGAAGTGAAAAAGAGGCTTTTGTCTATTTCTCCTAGTCAAACAATTCTCTTTGCCAAACATTTCTTAGCCATCAACTTCAATGTTAAAAGGCTCTTTTCTAGTTTTTACTTCCTATGGTATTTCTACTTTCTGTGCTGCGTGCCTGCTCTTTCTTCTCTTTCATTTGCATCTTTTGGCCCTGAGAACTTCTCTGTGCATGCATGCACACTTATCACTATCCCCATGCCCAAAGCACAGACGTGGAGAGATGGCTTTATATGCCATCTCATATAAGCATTATATGCTAACACAAATCTCTATTCACAGTACTGTTCCCATGCCCTGACCAAGAAAGAAACTTGGCACGTCGACGTGTCCGTGTCCAAAATACAGAGTTGAGGAAGAGGGGCATGCACAGCTATTAGCTGATCTCCAAACTTTGGAGAGACATCTAAAAGGACCTATGACTGATTCAAGGAGGCAACTGGTGGGAGTAAATGATGGAGTTTATCTATAGATATTAAAAAGACTTGACACTCATGCATACTCACAATAAACCTACCACTTCCTCTATTATCACCAAAGCAAAATGATAGTGCATACTTTCATGCCTCCCTTACATGTCTCTCCTCTTATATTGCTTGTTGACTGACTACTTTTGACTTCATTTTCCCTTCAAGACTTCCTCCTTCTTGTTTAATTTTGTCATTTCATGTGTATTAAAAAAAGGTCAAAGAGTTGTCAATATGTAGTATAATTTTCCTGGATCATGTACCTTTTATGGATGATCTTGGCAGGTAGAAACATCTGAAGTGTCCCTCTATCTTTCATCAACTGTACAGCTCCTCTAGGTTGGAGCTGAATGAAAGACAAATGGCGTCTACATTCTGTCACTGTGGCCTCAAGTGATTAAGAGGTGTCAGGAAATGGAAGACTCAAGATAAAGAGGACTAACTCCACCAAGGTTTCAATTACCCTGAGTAATCTCAGTATTCTAGATTGCTGGGCTGTTTTTCTAAATTCACCTTTTACTGTGAAGAATTTGAGAAGTCAAAGCAATGGCAGTGTGGGACAAGAATCTATGATTTCATCCATTTTCTAATATAAACTCCTCAAACTTACATTGAACCACAGCATACAAGAATATTTAGCTTTATTAAATATATAATCCACATTTTTAATAAAGAAGAAAGATAAATATGCTTCTTATATCTCATCTCTGAAATGGAGAAAAGAACATTTGCCTCATAGGGTTATTGTGAGGGTTAAATAAGGTAATATATTTAAAGTGCTAAGACTTAGCATTCAGTGTGGCATGTGATAGTACTCATTAAGTGTCATGTATTATTATGGATCAGGGATCTTGATAGTATTTGTTGTCTATACATACACAAATAATGGATTTCAACGGTTTATGCCTAAAACTCAAAATGGACACACGGATGACTTTTCATTAGATATCAAAATAGCTAGGTGGCTGACCTAATTTTTTCTTTTTCAATGAGTTGATGTAGCATTATGTAGATGCAGCCTAAGTGGACCATTTATTCCAAAATAGCTGAATGATGAGTCCACACACTTGACCTGCTTTCAGCCTCCCTATTGAGAGTGACAGTAGAAAGTTTAGAGTTGAGTTCATCTGGCATTTAGGCACTCATGAACAATAGAAACTGCAGCCTAGTCACACCACCATTCCTCAGCTTGTAAGTCAGTCTGTGGGATTATTAGCTCTGTTCCCAGTGGGATAGATTAAAAAGTTGCTTGGAAATTAAAGGACTACAAATTTCCCCTCATTCTAATGAAGTTCAGATCCACTATATGGGACAACAGTAAAATTTATCTCATAGGCTTACTTTCCAAGGGGAAGTTATTTTACAATACAAGCTCTATGAAACAAAAAACTATTAATATTAATTAATAAAAATGTTAAGCACTGGCATAACACAAACTCTCAATGAAACCAAAAAACTCTGGATAATACTTAGGTCTGACTCTTATAATTACTATCTATATTACCTTAACAAGGCACTTCCCTTTTTCCCTTTCCTTTCTTCCTTCCTCCCTTCTTTCCTCTCTCTCTCTCTCTCTCTCGTGTGTACATGTACACAATGCAAGATCTGCAGAGCCAATAAGCTTCATCTTGCTTACCAATTCTGATCAATTGGGAGTGTCTTCCTGGTGTGTTAAATTGGGAAGAACTGTGAGGTTGAATAAGGGCTCATCAGGAAAGAGTTCTCTGATTGATTAGTGATGTCTGACATGGAGGGGAAATTAGAGTTACTTTAAAATAAAGTCTATTTGCTAGACTTATCCTGGATTAGATAATCTCTGCATTAGGCCAGTCTTGCATTGCTATAAAGAAATACCTGAGACTGGGTAATTTATAAGAAAAGAAGTTTTTAATTAGCTCATGGTTGTGCAGGCCATACAGGAAGCATAGTGCTGGCATCTGCTTCTAGGAAGGCTTCAAGGAGCTTTTACTCACTATGGAAGGCAAAGTAGGAATGGAAAAAGCAGAAGCAAAAAAGAGAGAGAGTTGGGTTTAGGGGGAGGTGCCATGCACTTTTAAATGACCAGGTCTTACCAGAACTCACTACCATAGAGACAGCACCAAGCCATGAGGGATCTGCTCCCATGATCCAAATGCCTCCCACCAGGCCTACTCCAGCACTGGGGATTACAATTCAGCATCTAGTGGGGACAAATATCCAAACTATATAAACCTCTAAACCTCTTCTAACCAAAAATATCCATCAGTCATTCTTATAAAGAGCCACTAAAACAGTGAAGCACTGGATCACACCATTCTTACACAAGCACTTTAAATTTATTTTATATGCAGTTGCCATCGGAGGAATTTCCATATAGTCTTTACAAAATTGCCCCTGGGGGTATCTAAAATAGATGGATGGTCTGTTGAAATTTGGACTTTTTTCCTAAGCTAAAGTGGGAAAAGTTGCTGAAAAGTTTTCTTGATGATTTTTATAAGGATAATTCACCTTTGTGCCACAAAATTTAGCTTCCCCTCCCATCTTCAGAAATGATGAAGGTGGGCAGGATTGGAGCCTCTCTTGGGAAACCTGACATCTAGCTTTATTGTCAAAGAGGGGGATGTCAGGGAACCTTCTGTGTTTCAAGGGTTGAAAAGAAAAACTTTTCTAACTCCCGAGGACAGATTTATATAACAGAGAGATAGGTGTTTCAGCTTAGCAGGAGGGGCTGACTAGATTATCTCTGATGCATATGCCTGGAGTGTTGCATACCCTGAGAGACATCTGTGACTCTGGGATGTTCCAAGATGATCCTGGGCATCTTTAGCTAAGATGAGCCATCCATCCTCCCTCCAAGATGCCCATCCTCCATCTGAGGACCACAGGGGCTGACGGAGAGACTTGCTGGGAAGGATCACCATGACTGCAGTCTATGTGGGGCTTGTTAACAATCACACAGTGTAGTAGTGAGAATTAGAGGCAAAATTGCAGGAGCCAAAGCCCAGGTTTGTCCTGATTAGACAGAGAATTCAGACCTATATCTCTATTAGGCTGTGTAAACTCCCAAGAACAGACACAAAAGGAAAGTGCACATTATGGAAGAAAAATGAGATATATGGCCATTTTTGTCCTCAGAATTTTTGGAGTGATTTTGAGTTACACCAGAACAAAAACTTAGAGATAGGTCTGGGCATAAATGACAGTACTGTTTCAATCATTACTGTAGAATTAACCCCCAAATGACTCAATACATTTCAGTTACAGCTGGATGATATCCTATCCCCAAGTCCCTGTTTCTGTCACCATAGGTGAAGGCCTCATTCAATCAGTTCTTCAAGTCAGGAATGTTGGTGTCAGCAATCAATCTCCTTTCTCAAAGCTAATTACCTCATTTATTGCATCACCAAATCTCCTCCCTACCATCTACAAGTTATCTCTTAGATCTCTGTGTAGCAATCAAACTCCTATTCAGCATATGTTCAAGTATTGGGTTCAGAACTGTTGTAAGGAAATGCAGAGGAAGGCGCCTGGCCTTCCTTTGCATTTGGTTAGTTTTTGTCAGTGCTAACAATGGTTAGTTTTTATCAGTTGAGAAAAGTCTAAAAGAAGACATTAAGTCTGAAAAGTAAACCTGAAAGCCAGAAGGGACAGGACTTCATGTGAGACAGTGGGCTATGCAGAGGTTCATAACTGAAAAGTGGAGGAACTGTACAGAAGATGACAACTGCACTCTACACAGGGGAAAGATTACTGACAACCAGAAGGCAGTAAACCAAGTGAAAAGAGCTACATTTTTGTCAGAGGCATTTGAACCAGAGCAACTTCATTTTGAGTAGGGGGAAGGTAAAATGAGGCTGAGACCTAGTGGCTTGCATTCCCAGACAGTTGAGGCATTCTAAGTCACAGGATGAGATGGGAAGTTGGCACAAGATACAGGTCATAAAGAACTTGCTGATAAAACAGGTTGTAGTAAAGAAGCCGGCTGAGACCCACCAAAACAACATGGTGATGAGAATGACCTCTGGTCATCCTCACTGCTACACTCTGACCAGAACTATGACAGTTTAAAATGCCATGAAAAACCTCAGGAAGTTACCCTATATGGCCTAAAAAAAGGAGGCATGAATAATCCACCCCTTGTTTAGCATATCATCAGGAAATAATCATTAAAAAATAGGCAACCAGCAGCCCTTGCACCTGCTCCATCTATGGAGTAGCCATTCTTCTACTCCTTTACTGTCTTAATAAACTTGCTTTCACTCTATGGACTCACCCTGAATTCCCTCTTGTGTAAGATCCAAGAACCTTCTCTTGGGGTCTGGATCAGGACCCCTTTCCTGTAACACTTCATTTAATTGTGGGTTAGGAGTTCCTGGACCCATTTGTCAGGGTAGTAATTTTATTCAAACAGATTTAAGAGAAATTGCTTAGCAGCATTTCAATTTAAATTCAACATGTACTTAGTCACCATGCTTCATGCACATCCTTGAAGATGTTAGTGGAAAAAAAAAGAAAATACCAAAAAAAAATGGAATAATTTAAAACAAAAATATTGATTTCAACCTGCACTATTAACAAGAATTTTACTATGATGATATCAACCTCTCTCCTATCTTAGTCTGCTCTATGAAAACCATCTTCTCCATCGATTGAGATAATCATGAGGTTTTTGTCTTTGTTTCTGTTTATGTGGTGAATTACGTTTATATACTTGCGTATGTTGAACCAGCCTCAGAACTGGAAAAAACCACCTTAAACTTCATATGGAACCAAAAGAGAGCCTGCATAGCCAAGGCAATTCTAAGCAAAAAGAACAAAGCAGGAGGCGTCACACTACCGGACTTCAAACTATACTACAAGGCTACAGTAATCAAAACAGCATGGTACTGGTACCAAAACAGAGATATAGACCAATGGAACAGAACAGAGGCCTCAGAGGCAACACAACATATCTACAACCGTCCGATCTTTGACAAACCTGACAAAAACAAACAATGGGGAAAGAATTCCCTGTTTAATAAGTGGTGTTGGGAAAACTGGCTAGCTATATGCAGAAAGCAGAAACTGGACCCCTTCCTGACACCTTACACTAAAATTAACTCCAGATGGATTAAAGACTTAAACATAAGACCTAACACCATAAAAACCCTAGAAGAAAATCTAGGCAAAACCATTCAGGACATAGGTGTAGGCAAGGACTTCATGACCAAAACACCAAAAGCATTGGCAACAAAAGCCAAAATAGACAAATGGGACCTAATCAAACTCCACAGCTTCTGCACGGCAAAAGAAACAGTCATTAGAGTGAATCAGCAACCAACAGAATGGGAAAAAATTTTTGCAGTTTACACGTCTGACAAAGGGCTGATATCCAGAATCTACAAAGAACTAAAACAGATTTACAAGAAAAAAACAAGCCCATTCAAAAGTGGGCAAAGGATATGAACAGATACTTTACAAAAGAAGACATACATGAGGCCAACAAACATATGAAAAAATGCTCATCATCACTGGTCATTAGAGAAATGCAAATCAAAACTACATTGAGATACCATCTCACGCCAGTTAGAATGGTGATCATTAAAAAATCTGGAGACAACAGATGCTGGAGAGGATGTGGAGAAATAGGAACACTTTTACACTGTTGGTGGGAGTGTAAATTAGTTCAACCACTGTGGAAGACAGTGTGGCAATTCCTCAAGGACCTAGAAATAGAAATTCCATTTGACCTAGCAATCCCATTACTGGGTATATATCCCAAGGATTATAAATCGTTCTGCTATAAGGACACATGCACACGAATGTTCATTGCAGCACAGTTTACAATAGTAAAGACCTGGAACCAACCCAAATGCCCATCGATCATAGACTGGACAGGGAAAATGTGGCACATATACACCATGGAATATTATGCAGCCATCAAAAACGATAAGATCACATCCTTTGTAGGGACATGGATGAACCTGGAAACCATCATTCTCAGCAAACTGACACAAGAACACAAAATCAAATACCTCATGTTCTCACTCATAGGCGGGTGTTGAACAATGAGAACATGACACAGGGAGGGGAGCACTACACACTGGGGTCTGTTGGGGGGAAATAGGGGAGGGACAGCTGGGGGTGGGGAGTTGGGGAGATATAGCATGGGGAGAAATGCCAGATATAGGTGAAGGGGAGGAAGGCAGCAAATCACACTACCACGTGTGCACCTATGCAACAATCTTGCATATTCTTCACATGTACCCCAAAACCTAAAATGCAATAAAAAAAAATAGAAAGAAAAAAAAAAGAAAACCATCATTTCCTTCTTACTTAGAACTTGCATTTAAAGCATTGTTACAGTAGGTAGTTGACTGAAGTAGGGCAAGAGAAGGCCCCCTCCCCTTACCAGGAATATCAGATGACCATGAGGTGATGGTCAGGTAGTTGTTACACTGTCTTTCTAAAATAATAATTGGTCCCAGATGGCGCCAGGGAAAGGCAGTCTCCCAACATACAGAAACACCTGGAACTGGTGATCAGCGGCTTCTAGATAAGATCTCGGGAGCTGGATGAGTAGGCTCAAGCACATGCACTAAGAGGCAAAATGAAAGAATTTAACTGTTAACACTCAACTGCTAAGGGAAAAAAGCCTCAAGCGTGCATGTGCCCAACTCCAGTAAACATACCGTGCATACTCGCCTCCCAAGTGCTGTCAGGCCACTGTGCATGAGGACAGCCCACCCCCAGGGAAGAACCAGGGGAGAAGGGACGCAACCCCAGAAGCATGCCAACATGTAAGAGCCCAAGTCAAAGGTCAAGCCATGCACTTGAGTCTCTCAAGTGATCTGCTTGACCCTCTTCCAAGTGTACTTTACTTCCTTCCATTCCTGCTCTAAAGCTTTTTCATAAATTTTCACATCTGCTCTAAAACTTGCCTCAGTCTCTCACTCAGCCTTATGCCCCTCAGTCAAATTCTTTCTTCTGAGGAGGCAAGAACTGAGGTTGCTGCAGACCCCTACAGATTCGCTGCTGGAAACTATCAATCTCTCTCTTTCTCTCCCTCTGGACCCATTCTTCCGTTCCTCCTCCACCCCTCTGCTAAAATCCTGGAATGATCACAATCTTTACTAACAGTGAGAAGTGTTTTCAGCAAATCCAGCCTCCCCTCCTTCCTCCTTTCCCCCTGTTGTTGGTGCCTCCACCTGCCGTTACTCCATCCCCTCCTCCTTACATTTTCACCCCTCTCAAAACTATGGGATGAATCTGACCAGCTCTTTCTTCAAAGTTTTACTTAATTCATCAGGCTTAATATGCTGATTTCCCCAAGGCATTGCATTCTTACAAGTAATAAAATCTTAAGCAAAAGGAATAAAGTTGTAATGGTAACTTTTCATTCATTGGAAAATTGATGGGGAAGCCCTTGGGATCTCAGAAGAGTCTTCCCAAAGCCCCTAAAAATCAGCGCGATCTTCAGTTCCAGTATTCAGAGCATTTCCTAGTTTTCTAATACGTGTCTGCTAGAATTTCTTGGCCCTAACTTAGATCCTAGCCATGGCTTTTTTTCTGGATGATATGCTCTCATCAGAACCAGAGCTGCTGGTCCCCAGGACTCTGCAGTAGTAGCAGTAATTCCCCTAGAAAACACACACACACACACACACACACACACACACACACACACACACACTGTAATGTCTGGAGGACTTGGGAAAGAAGGAGTTAAAAGTTTAAAAGTCCTAAGCACTTAGCCCATTGTGGCTCAGCTAATGGGTCTTAATAGAAACCTGAGCAGAAGACCAACCACCTGCATTCAGACTGACCACTTTTCTGTGGAATCCTGGGTGGTCTGCCTAAGCAGGTTTTCCCGCTGCCCTGGGGGCCTGTGGCACAGAGAAGAATCCAGTTCAATACTGAACAGAAGAATGATTAATAGTGTTTCCTGCCCTCAGGGGGAGGTGGGGTGGGCAGCAGGGTGCTGGAAGAAAAGCAAACAGCTAGATATTAGACTGAATGTGTACAAAAAACACTTATACTTTAGATTCCATATCATTTTGATGATTAAGAAATGAAATCGAAGCTTTCTCTTGACTAGCACTGGCAACAAGTAAGGTGCTGTGCCATTTTTGTTACATTTTTGTGATTTTTGTTCACTTACTGGTCTTTTAAAAAACTCAGTATCATTGTCTTCTCTATTTTCTGAGAATGTAGAGTAACTATTTTCGAGCACACCTATACTTTGAAGCGAAAAGAGAATTCCATGTGTGGGCCTTTGAATTGGATGCATATTTTATTTATATGCAGAATATATATCCACGTACGCAGATATACAACATATAGATTAGGAAACTCTAATGAATTCATACTGTCAAGTGAATCTGCACAGCCCTGTTTCTCAACGTAGGGTTCTGGAATGTTTTGAAATGTAACAACAGTGTCAGCTCTGTGGGAAGGACTGAGGGGGTGGAGAGAGACGGAGGCCTTGGTGAGTGAGATGCAAAGTCATTTAGTTCCTCCTCTGGTACCCTCCCATGAGTCAAGGTTGCTTGTGACATTACAGTTGGCAGCTTAAATAACTATAAAATAAAACAGAAGAGAAACAAAGTTGACATTTCAGAAGAAAAATTATACTGAAAAAATCAAATTTAAACATAGAGAGAACTCTCAATATATACAAAGTACATATGTATGTGTGAGTGTGCTGATCGTCTGTGCATATTTGTACACACACATGCACACAGTAAACACACAGAGGAGCCACTTTATTCTTAAAAGAGTACATGCTTGGAAGACAATTCCTGGATTCAAACCTGGTTCTGCTGCTACCTGGCTAGTGAAGTGATTAGGCAATCCATGTCAACTTTAAATCTCCACTTATTTACACATCAATAAAATTAAGGAGTTAGATATCCTCATGGTCCCTTAACAACTTTAAGATACTAAACATTTGTGTACAGAAGATCATTATTAAGCAGTCTGGAGAAACTTTTCCCCTTTTACCTGACCCCTAATCCCATCTCTGCATGCTCAGCTGCAGATGAACATGGTGGACACCAGGGCTCATGGAGGCTACACAACTGTGTCCAGAAGAGAACAGAAAGTGGTGAGTAGAAAGGACCCACCCATAAAGAGAGTAGAAGCTCTGTGGCCACTATGACAAAGTACAGGCCTTGTTCCTTGGAAGGGTCCTCTTGGGGCACATGGTGAGTTGGGAAGAAGGACCTTTCTCCGTGCATGACTCAAAAATGGTGGTGAAAAGCATAGCCCTTAAAGTCTTAGGGGTTCATGTTTAGGTCCCGGCAATACCAGTCACTAGCTATGTATCCTTCAGCCAATTAGTATATTGTGCTAATCCCAGTTTTCCTACCTGAAAAATGAAGATCATAATGCCCATCTCAACAATCTCTCTTAAGGCTTAAACAGTACTTCTAAATGGTGCCCAGCGCACAGTTAAGTATTCAAAAACATGGTGTGTGTATGTGTTTCACTATGTATATCTATATGTATATTTTACATATTACATATGATTAACTCTCTGATAAGCTTGGTTTATGGATATTTATGGAAAAAACTATTGTTATTTGGCAGCGGGAAATAGAAATTAACTATTCAGGAAGGACAGGAGTTTCATTTTCCAAAGAAATGAGGATTTGGAAATCATAAAAAATATATATGATGAGAAGAAATGAGTAGGGAAGTGGACACTGTATTTTAAGTACACGGTCAACCACTGAGAGTTGCTCCACAGAACTTCCTTATTTATGTCATGTTGACTGCTAACAACATGGATGGCTTGGAGCTGCCCCTTCCACCCACGATCCCATGATCAAGTCTCAGAGAGGAAGCACTCCATTCATGCATGCATGCATTTGCTAAATACTTCCTTATGATTTCTTCAGAATGAAAGCTACAGGAGCGCAGAGATCATGCCTATCTAATCCAGTGTCCCAGAAGCCTAGAACAGTGACTGGTATGTGGTAGGTACTCAAAACTACTGTACTATAGAATTCTTGTGTACTTGTTCTGTTAATTGTCTCCTGTTTATCTCTTCCTGCTAAGATGTAAGCACCACAGGCAGTGAACATTGTGTTGTTTACTGCTGTGTCACATGTACCTAGAACACTGCCTAGCACATTGTGGGTACCCCATAAATATTTTTAGAATGGTGACTGAAGGAGGTAGGGAGAACGATTTAGAAATATTAAAGCCTCCTTAATCCAGGCTGTTCAAGGAGCTTCTTAACCTTTAGTTTCAAAGGGAGGTTTCAAGGAAAATGGCTTCCACTACCCCTTAAACGCAGAGCATTCAGCTGAATAACCAGACCTTTCAGGAGTTTCTGAGAAGATGAAGACAAGGGAAAAAAATTCAGTTCTATATCCAAGGTTGCAGAGGCTGTTCCACATTCATCCAAACTCACGCTCTCCTACACTGGTTTGTCAAATTCTTTATTTAAATATCTCATTATCTAAGACAATTTTGTACTTACTGTCATGAAGGCTTATGAAACCTGCAAACCTGTCTTGCTGGAATAGGTACAATTTAAGCCAGTGATTGTTCAAGAGAGAAAGGAAAGGTGAAGAATGGCACCATTGTGAAGATTAGAGCAGGAAGGTAGACAGCCCTGGGAGCTAACCTCTGTTCTCCTGGGTGTTTGTTTAGGCTCCTCAGACAATGCATGTAGCCTAAAGAAAGAGGGGGGAGAATTTTAAGTCTTCATGTATAATCTTTGTTGTTATATCTAAACTGATAGTTGAGGGCTAGGAGCTGAAACAATATTTTATAGAAGTATCATGTTGAAGTTTTTGCAGGTTTCAAAATATTTAAATATGTAAATTTCAATGGAGAGATGTTCAGATTTTTTGATAGTCTAATGATTTTAAGCATCTCATTTCTAGTCACACACTGACAAAAGATGTTCAGATTGCAGTGTGAGATGGTTTCTATGGTTACAGTTGTTTCCTAGCATTTTAGTGACATCTTTTGTGAGCATTGGCTGCTTCACTTATTTGTCACTAATGTATGTGTAGAACTATAGTTAATAGCCTTGGGCGGACAAAATTTTTTTTTCTGAATGGCTGTATTGTTTTTTAGCAGCATTTTTCAATAAGGTGACAATGCATTAGAATACTAATAGTATGTATGGTATTTTAAGATGTCAAGTTTTCAATAAAATGATAATGAAAATTTTGCATTTCATTTAATAGTTAAATATTCATGAATTTTCACAGCATGATGAACTGAGTGAAAAATAAAGAAACTGTATAATGTATAATACTAAAACATCATAAATTAAGTTTCTTTTCATAGAAGCTATTCAAGAGTGTTTAATATATGGTTCTTCGTGGATGTAGACCAATCTGAGCTAAATTAAAGGCATCTAAAAAGGAAACTTGTTTAAACCAATTTAACATATTTTAACACAGCATGTTTATAATGTAATAATATAAAAGAAAATGACACATTACAAACAATATATGTATTATATAAAAATTATGATGACTAAGTAGGGGATGTAGTCACCAGGCAAGAGTGTTTTGAAGAAAATAATTGTGAAATAGGAGAGGGAGGGATGCATGGGAGAGAGCCAGGTGACATAACCATGAGTAATAGGATGAAAATAAGCAGTAAAAATTGAGAATCTAAGTTTTGTCCAATGGTGATCTGTTTCAGGTATTGGGCTAATTTCTGGAGAATCTAGGAGTGAACGCCATCTCTTCCTTCTGGCCCTGGACTGATCCAGTCCTAAAGCAAATGTTTAGAGTAAGAATAAAATTTCTCTCCAATATTAAAGATTAAAAGACTTTTCTTCCAAATTCAAATTGTGAGCCAATTCTTTATAATAAATCATATCTATATATTCTATTGGTTTTGATTCTCTGTAGAGATATTATTATATATGGGTATTCTGTTTCATTAATCACATATCTGCTTATATGTATCCAAGATATGTGCCTGTTTCTTTTTTCCTTGAGACTGAGTCTAGCATCTCGTTTTGTCACCCAGACTGGAGTACAGTGGTGCAATCTTGACTCACTGCAGCTTCCACCTCCTGGGTTCAAGTGATTCTCGTGCCTCAGCCTCCCAAGCAGCTGGGATTACAGGCATGTGCCACCAAACCCTGATAATTTTTCTTTTTTTTTAAGGTAGAGATGGGGTTCTAACATGTTGGCCAAGCTAGTCTCAAACTCCTAATCTCCAATGATCCACTCGCCTTGGCCTCCCAAAGTGCTAGGATTACAGGTGTGAGCCACTGTGCCTGGCTGATATGTGCTTGTTTCTATTTAAGGTATGTGGAGAAGAACAAACACAGAGAATTATAAGTGAAGCAAATAATTTTAAAAATAAGGATTGTGCCAAAAAGAGGGAGAATAATCTAGCATATGTAATCAAATATCTTAAGTAGAAAGAAGACTTAACAATGTTTCCTAATGATAAATTAACCAAGTGTCCTAAAAACAAAAATTCAATGTGTATTTTATTTCATATCTAGTGGTCAAAACCTCAACATTGCCAGACTATAATAAAATTCTAATATAACACTTCTTTTAAAAGGACAATTTGTTGTCTGGCAGCAGCATGCACTCCAACAACTTGTTGCAAGGATGCGTCTGTGATATTTGGAGATTTCTGTGTATGGGGCTGAGCTACCTGAGAGCAAGTGGCTGTGATGTAGAAGACTGAGAAAGGAACCATTACTGGAATCCTTATCAAAGAGATACTGTCAGTCGCTGAATATCCCACAATCTCTTCTGCCAATCACCTGCCTGAAAATTGTTCAACTATACTCTGCTGACTGGCCAGGTATTCCATTGAACCATCCTATTGACTGTTAAATGCAATTGAGAGAACCCTAAAACCAAGACACAGAAGATAGACTTGGCTTCTATTTACAAGCAAATTAATAATATAGCCAAAGTAAAGTAGATAGAAAATCATAGCCTAATGGATGCCATTGATCTATCCAAGAATGTGGACTTATGATGCAAAACTTTAAATTCCTCTAGGTTATAAGCATTATCACCTATTATTCTGCCCATATTGGTGATTAATTTTGTATTACCCCTCTTCCATAGGTATTATAGTCACTAATTTCTTTGACGCCTAACATATATGTGTGATAATACAGATTCATAAATGTAGATGAGAATCGAAGATAATGATTTAAGAAATTTTTATACATTTGAAGGTTATCACAAACTTTATTATTTAACCAATTTAGAATTATCTTTGATTTATGCTAAGCAGGTAATCATTTTATGAATTAAGGAATTGAATTAACCAATGAAAAGAATATAAGCAACAAAAGTACAAAATGAAAATTTCATATATGTCCTTAATTTTAATTGACTGCCCAAACCCAGTCCATTTTCACATACTAATGTTTATTTATTAGGTAAATTTTTTCATTCCAGTGTCTTGGCTCTAACACTTACTAGCTGTACAACCTAGTGGAGGCAACCTCACTTTTTATACTTCAGTTTCTTCATTTATAAATGGAGTAATTAGAGTACCTACCTTATAAAATGTTGTGCAGACTAAGTTATATATATATAATATATATTTATATATAATTATATATATTATATATGTAATATTTACATATATTTTTATGTATATATGTGTATATGACACAGCACTAAGCTTATCAAATAATAAGTAGACAATAAATGTTAGCTATCTTTATCATCATTAGATTTAATGGCAATTTATTTAGAGGCAGTAGAGAGATGATGGGTAAGACATGGTAAAGACTTTCTTAGTCCAAATGTCCTTAAAGTGAATATAGGTATTCTAATGATGAATATAGGTCCTCACTATATTCTAATAGTGAATATAGGTACTGTAATGTGATGTCTTAAGTTGGATAAGACGCATTCTGGACTAGAAGTTAGCAGAGCAAACTAGCTAACTTTCTAATTATCAACTCTCTTATTCATGAAAGTAGATTGGCATTACTAATCTCTTTCTGGTCTAAATTATGACTGTTGTATGCTTCTATAACATCAGATGCTTGAAAAAAGAATTGATAACACAAAAGGACAAATATTGTACAATTCCACTTATGTGAAGTACCTAGTCAAATTCATAGACAGAAAAAAGAAGGGTTATCAAGGATGGAAGGAGCAGGTAATGAGGAGTTACTGTCTAGTGAGTATAGAGTTTCAGCTGGGGAAGATGAAATTGTTCTGAAGATTTATAGTGATTATGGTTGTACAACAGTGTGAATTTACTTAATGTCACAGAATCATACACTTAAAAATAGTTAAAAATGGTAACTTTTTGCTATGTATATTTTATCCCAATTAAAAAATATGTATAAAAGGCCAATAACTATTTGGGAAAAAAAATATATATATAGACTTAATCCAATATTAGGGTAAAAAATATCCTTGTTCATAATTTTGGACACTGAGTCAAATAATATATTACAATTTTTCATCTTAATTTGCACAATGCCCAAAACTTTAAGACTTTGATTTTAAGTATTGTTTTTATCAAAAAGTCACATATTAATTTTAGATAAACTCTTGTTTTCAGACTTGGGAACCAAACAATTATATCACATCACTAAGTATTAGCTATCTTTAAAGCTAAGGGTTCACTTCAGTGCCTCAGGAAGTCTGATGAAACCATCGTGATCAGCACTCCTAGCAAGGCTATCTTCTTTTTCAGAATTCATTCATGTCTTGTATCAGAATAAGTGAAGAGAACTTTATCAAGACAAATTGTGGCTAATGCATTCTCCTTTATGCATTTCTGGGCTAATGACCAGCCCCATTAAATATCACCCCAAATGGATTGGAAATGCTACTGAATGGAAAAAAGAAGACATTTTCCTCCTGCATAAGCACAGCCAACACCAATATCACCTAAGATGAGTGCTGCTTTGGCATTTTCTTCCACATTCTGAGGTGTTCCTTTCATGTCTCAGGAGACAGGAATCTAATAACCTGTCCGCAGAGATTCCAAACAAGCAAATGCTCTTCGTTATTAACTAGAATTAGGATAACAGCAAATTTGATCTTTGGTTTTCAGGCCTTACCCCTTTACCCAAAAGTTAACTCTGATTTCAAATAGCTCCACTTCTCTGTTTTGTCAAGAAGCAGCAACAATCTACTACCACCACTATTATTATGGCATTTCAATCACCTTGTTTCACTGCGATTTGAGAAAACACTTTGTTGAAACCCAAAGGAAAATCTGCCACGTTTCCATTCAGACATATGGCAGAAAAAAAACCTTAATAACCAGTAATCAGAGTCGGCCTTCTCTGGGTGGAATCTGCTGCGGACAAAACAATTTATGCTGCATTGGATGAAAATAGTTCATCGATGTTATTCTTCAAGAGATACTAAAATAACTCCCTCTCATGTGATATCCCAAAACTAGGGGAGAAAGAGTTCAGATAATGTTGGGATCGATAAAGTCACAAAAGCAGAGTCATGTAGGAAATACATCTTGAAATTACTATCTTGCTCTTTTTATCACAGAACCAGCCAAAGGCCATTATAAAGGGTAGTATTACAACAAGTTTTAGTTCAGAGAATCATCGAAATTAAAGATAACAAAGATATAATATATATCTGCCTAGATAGTGATTGCAATGATCAACAATCTGAAGTGTTTTTCCCTTTCAGAAAATAGACCTCTGATTATTCCCCATGGCTTAAATAATTCAGAATAGTGAATCATCAAAGCTTGTCTTTTAATATATTTTGAACTAACATTTGAATATTAATATATAGTTTATAGAAAATTAACTTAAGCAAATTAATGAGGCCTCATTAAAGTCCAAACTAGGTGAAATGGAGAAATACACTCTTTCTTCATTATATATCAGACCTCATAATCTTCCATTCTAAGAATAATCTCTCTTTCTGCCCATGCCTTAATACCCCCTCATACAAAAGTGCCCCTCTATCAGACTTTTCCAGGGATATAGAGGGTATGTGTTTCAATATCAAAGGGTTTTGCTGGATTCACAGAGATAATATCAACAAAGAAAAAGTAGGTGATAGTTGTTTTCACTGGCAATAGGGTATATCAGTAATTCCCAAACTTGGTTACACATTAGACTGACCCAGATAGCCCTTAAAAGCTTGATGCCCAGGTTATATTCCATACCAACTAAATCAAAATATCTGTAAGTAGGAGCCAAACAACAGTATTTTTTAAACATCCCCAGGTAATTCCAGAGTGCAATCAAGTTTAGGAAACATTGCCGTATATATTAGAAATAAACTTTGTTATTAATTATATGCCAATAAACTGTCTCTTTATAGCAATAATCAACAATTGGCATTGTTTTGATTTCTTAGCATTATTAACTCAATGCTATACTATGGCCCACTAAATATTTTCTCATAAAATATTTTATCTTTATGACTTTATTTCTACTACCATGTTTTTTAACAGGGCCAGCATGGACTCTACCCACGGGAAAAAGCATATTCATGGCACCCCCTACCCCCAAGGGACTTATTTTCCAGAATGGTTGTATGTTTTAAATGTTTAGTTTTCTATTATGGTTTAGTTTCTAGCATATGAGAAAGGAAGACCCAAACCACACCAATTGTAACATTTTATGTTTGTCTTCAGACTCCAAAACCTTTACTACTACCTGGAAACATTATGCTTAACCCTTATTTTGCATCTTCCATTTTCTAGATCATGCAAATATCTTTCATTCAAAACTCCTGTGCCCCATATTTCCATTAATGATTTATGTCAATATAGTGATTTAACATCTATTTCCGGTAACCATTAATTTTTGTAAGAAAATTAATCTTTATTTTGATTAGAAAAAATTTTAAATTACCACATAGTCCACTTGTTTTGACCATATTTCCCAGAATACTGCTTAAATAACCAGTTTATTTTGCTTAAAGGCACTTGTGCCTTCTAATACATGCATGCTAAGCCATTCTGGTTCCTTCTCTCAAGCTCTTTGATCTATGATTCTCTTTGGAAACAATTTTATTAAAAATACTTTTGCCTTATTGAACTAGATGGCTTTATTACTTGAATATTTCCATCTCTACTTTCTCTTAAAATTAACATATTCACAAATAAGAATAGAAACAAAAGGAAAATTAAATATCTCCCTTCAAAAATTCCTTCAGTATAATGAAGCTAATCAACAACAGACATTAAATTTTAAAAAATTGAGCCAACTGAGTTAATTCTTGCTCATATGATAATTTCTGAGCATATTTCTTAAAGTCTCCTTAAGAGATTTTAGACTACTTCTTGACATTGAGAGTGTTATAGTTTTAAAGTCATCATATGATACCTTATTTTATGAACCTGAGAAGCTTGTTCTCATCAATTTTCTCTTGCAAAATGAAGGTGCTCTTCTTGAGTCTGTTTCAGGAAGGTTTGAGGGGCCAGCAAGCAGAACACAAAGGTCTTAGAAAGAGAGAGAAGGGTAAGAAAATAACACTAACAGAAACAGAAACATATGACTACTTTTTCAGAAGGCTTCAGTATTGGGTGACTTGCATAATTTACCATGAATCCAATTTGAGTTAACAATATGTCAAGTATTTGCTAAAGGTCAACTATATGCCCAGCCCCGTACAAGGCATTAAGAAGGATGAAGAAGAAAAAGAGGCCAAGGATTGCCCCTAGGACTTGTGATCTGATTGAGGGGGGAAGATGCTATTGATTATAAAGCGCACTGTTATTTTTTGGACCGCTAAGAAAAATAAGCAACTAATTATATTTTGACATGCCACCATGTATGTCAAGATGCATTTTAGGATTCAGAGATACTAAAAAGCAAAAGAAAAAAAAGTCTTATCCTGGGATCACCATCTTTATGTCAAAAGAGTACATACATGAAGGAACTAGGAAATAATACACAACAATGCTAAATCCAGGAGAGTCTGTATACACAGTGATGTGGCAAAGGTCTGCTGCAATAGACACCCATTGCAACTACCTAGATGGTCTGCAGACTGATAAAAGACAAATGGGAAGAGTTAAAAGACCCAGAAATCCCATTACTGGTATA
Organism: Aotus nancymaae; assembly: GCF_030222135.1. Classification (NCBI taxonomy): domain Eukaryota; kingdom Metazoa; phylum Chordata; class Mammalia; order Primates; family Aotidae; genus Aotus; species Aotus nancymaae. Next base: position 24,040,960 of record NW_026988422.1, on the reverse strand, counting down.
TATCCAAAGGATTATAAATCATTCTGCTATAAAGACACAGGCACATGTGTTTCTTGCAGTACTGTTCATAATAGCAAGGACTTGGAAACAACCCAAATGTCCATCAATGATAGACTGGATAAAGAAAATGTGGCACATATACACCATGGAATACCATGTGGCCATAAAAAAGATGAGTTCACATCCTTTGCAGGGACATGGAGGAAGCTGGAAACCATCACTCTCGGCGAATTAACACAAGAACATAAAACCACCACACGTTCTCACTCATAAGTGGGAGTTGAACAATGAGAACACATGGACACAGGGAGGGGAACATCACACGCCATGGCCTGTCAGGGCTGAGAGTCTAGGGGAGTGATAGCAGGGGGTGGGGGGATAGGGGAGGGATAGCATTAGGAGAAATACCTAATGTAAATGATGGGTTGATGGATGCAGCAAACCACCATGGCACATATATACCTATGTTACAAACCTGCATGTTCTTCTCCTGTATTGCAGAACTTAAAGTATAATAATAATAAATTTTTTTAAAAAAATTCTTGTAAAGTCCCTGGAGTTTCATATGTCAAGGTGGCAAATTCCTTCTTATTCACTTATATGAGAAAGGTACATTGAATACTACACCCATATCTGACCAACTGTATGTCCTCCTCATCCTACATCCAAAATATCTTTCTCATTCATCCCTTCTTCTCCTTTCATACTTGCCACTACCTTATTTCTTTTCACTATTATCTCTACCAAATCTCTCTAGGCACTATCTAGATTGATCTTTCTTATCTACAACTCTTAGTACAGTGATCCCAACATTGTGCTGATGTCAAGTGTGGCTAATCAGTAATGATAAACTACTTAGCTTGGCATTCAAGGCCTCACAACATCAGACTCATATATATCTTGTCTTCTATTTTTCCATTGCAATAGAAATTTTCTTAACACATTTCTATTTAATTGACTCATCACATCAATGTTCTCCATTCCTTCTATAAAACATAGCTTCTGTGAAACACTCAGAAACACTGTGAAACATGGCTGATTAAACACTCAGGGCTGGCAAGTTATACAGTATGTCTGTGCCCTTCTCCCACCAATTAGTTTATACTTGCCTAAACCTATTAAAGGCAATTGTTTTTGCGATTATGTGATTTAATTAAATATAAAAACCGATGAAACATGAGTACAGAAAAAAAATGTTTCTATGAAAACTAAGTTATATGCTTGATTTAAAAAAAAAAAAAACCAATAAAAATAATATCAAATTAGAAATGGGCAGGACAGCTGTAACAGATTGAGAAAATAAATAATAAAAATCCAGAAGAATACCACACTCAGATTGTTCTCATCTACCAGTTTTGCTCCACTTTAAATAAACCAAATTAGTGTATATGAAACCAGTAATAAAACGGTGTTTTATAAGTAAATACTCCGACCAGCAGACTCATCCTTTAAGAAAATGATTTGCTTCCTCAACAGAAGATTGGCAAATAACTATATGCTTGTTCATTTTATTTTAAAGTAAAATATCTATGTGTTGTTTCTTAATGATTCCTCCACTTTAACTAAGTTTTCAATTTAGAGACTAGCTATTGGTCCCAATTCAAAATGTAAAGAACCTCTGGTTCTATCCTGGGCTCCAATCAAACTTTAACCCCTACGCCTACACTATTTCTTTTTCATGAACTCTTCCCACATCTCATACTAATCCTCAAGGATCTGTGCAGATGCCCCATCTCTATGAGATGTTCCCAAAAGCTCACCTGCCAGAAATTAGAGTCATCTGAAGTTTCTACTATTAGGCTTACCATTTCTTGTGGGACCCTAACCCAATCCAATAACCTCTAAGCCTCAATTTCTTTGTCTATAAAATGGGTTGTTGAAGGATGTAATGTATAAAAGACTAAGCACAATGCCCGTAATGTAGGTTGATTCAAAAAACAAAACACACCATTCTCCACCCATGTATTCTTCCTTTGAATGCTTATAGACCTTTGCTCTTCTCGTGTGATGTTTCTCATTTTCTATCCCGTATTTTTACAGATTCAGTATATGTCTTTTGCCCTCTATTAGACTGTATACTCCTTGATTGCTCAGCTGAGCAGCCAATACTTTTGCTATCCCTTATTTTATGCCTAAATAAATAAATGATTAAATGAAAGGCTGAATGAGTGTTGAATTTTTGTTCTGGTCAGAAAAATAAATAGAGGCCTGACAAAAGAATAAGGAAAGAGAAACAAGTTAGAATGTTTTATATGATCCACATTTTACTTCCTACAAAACTTTATTCAATAGAAAAGACAAGAAGCTGAATTATGGCAGCTTAAAGGTGGACGCCTCTCCATCTCCTTCATCTTTTGTTTTTGTGTTGATTCTGCCTTTCTCCTAAGAATGTTCATGGGCTAGATTACACCTGACAGCAGTCTTGGCAGCCCCAGAGAATTCCATCTTTGCAATGCAGCATTCTTTGGGAGAAAAGAAAACTTTGTCTTCCCCAGGCCCACCACAGAGGATTGAAATTCTGCATTCTTTTTAGTTGACAATTGACTGGAACATTTTGCAAATAAGTGCCAGGCCTCGATGAGGTGTAAAATACAGACTGTATTAGCTAGTTATTTAGGGATATGTGAAGATGCTCTTGCCAACATACATTCAATTAAGGCTTTGGATGCCTTGCATGATCTCCCAGGCAGCACTTGTTTGAAATTGTTAGAATTTAATTTAAAAGTCTTCACATTTGCTTTTCTCTTCTTACTTTTTAAAGCATCAATAACTCTTTAGAGAAGATACTCAAGTTAATATTTATATATTACATTTATATATACATATGTAAAATATGAAAAATATATATTTTTATCATGTTTTCTATTCTTTTGCTCTCTTCTAATATTTGTCATTGAACTTAAACTTTCTCAGCCTGAGAATACAGAAAATGGAACTACAGTGTTATTTTAGCAGAGATGACCTTTTCAGGTCCATGCCCTTGGGCCAACTATATGGATCCAAATATAGTTTCACATTGACAGTCTACAAGGTTGCTAGGAGCAGTGAAATGTCTTGTTATCTACCTAACATGTAAAACACGTGACAGAACCTACATAAGTTATATGTGACTAAGACTCCCTTTTCAACCAGGGAATAAGACTATATCCTTTGATAAAGCCCATTCCATATTGTTACAAATTAATATTTATAATAGTAACAACAGCTTATATTTGTATATATAGGAACATTTATGCTTTTACTGTCTAGTGGAAAGTTCAGACATGTCTGGGCATGTCTAGCAAACAAGTGGGTTTGGGTTAATTAGACATTGTCATTAATTGCGCAAGTTATGTACTTTAGAGCTGTAGGGGAGCCATTCACATGAACCATTTTATTATGACTTTTTCCAAGACAATGATTAAATAGTTTCAGGAGTTCAAGAACATTTGACAAACTTGTAGGCTAGTCCAACAAAACCTTTTTTTAAGTATGGGAGGAAGAAAAGAGGACGCTGAAAAAACTCATTTGGAAAGGGAAAGAAGCCAAATAATGAACTCAGTCAACAGCTCTAGAGAGTGGTGGTGGCTGACCAAACCTATTGAACTCAGCCATGCTGCTGACTTGGGAGGAAGTCGATGTGCATAAAACTGAGAGTTATGCCACTCAATTCAATAAGCGTCTCAGAGAGTCAAACAGTGTACCAGTGGACTTTCCCTAACTGTGTTGAGAGCAGAAAGCCTTTGACATCTCACTCCAGTGAAGACTTCTGAATTTTTATGGCCCCAGGAGGACTAGCATGAATAGCTGAGCCCATCAGCAGGGAGTCCTAATCTAGAGCAAAACATGGGACCTGGGTAGACAGAAACATCAGTAGAAGGGGCAACAACTTGAAGAAGAGCAACAATGTCATCAGAGGTCCAGGTGTAATGGTCACAAGAAAGAGCATAAAAACCAAACTGGGATCCAGGCTGATTCACAAGCAAATGAGACTTTCCTGTGGAGACTCCCAGAAATGCTTGGAAGAAAGGGAGTTTGCAAAGCATTGTAATTCCTGTGTGAGAAGAAAATGAGACCCCAAATCATAAGTGACTTTCTCAAGGTCATCTGGGTAGATAAATCAGGATTAGAGGTCACTGAGGGTTTCATAGTCATGTATGACCATGAATAGTCTGTGAAACCATGACTCTGAATGACAGGCCTACAACCAATTGAAAATTGGAAGAGAGGATCACCCCTGAGAATATGCCATAATGTTATCAACATTATCTTTATAAGACTAGTCGGAGAATTACTTAATAGTCATGAACTTTGAGATATCAATAAACAAGAACAAAATATAAACATGCATCTTGCCATGATACGAGTACTTCATTAAAAGATCCTTTTGCTATGGTAATGACTAAATACTGTCAGATATACCCCACCAATCATCCACCTTACACTAAAGTTGCAGGTCTTAGACAACAGTGTTGAAAGGGAAGTTTTGGAATTTTTTGTTTTCAGTACAACAAAGTCAGTTATTTTATTTTTCATTGAAATAACAGAACTTTAATCATTTTATGGTTTTCAAGATATATATATATATACATATAAAACTATCACACTCAGAATTAAAGTAACCCTCCTTTATTCTCCGATCTTATTTTTTAAACTTTTATTTTAGGTTTAGGGGCACATATGTAGGTTTGTTATATAGGTAAACTGCATGTCCTGGGGTGGGGGTTGGTATACAGATTATTTTGTCACTCAGGTAATAATCATGGTACCTGATAGGTAGTTTTTTGATTCCTTCCCTTCTCCCACCCTCCACGTCAAGTAATCCCCAGTTTCTGTTGTTCTCCTCTTTATGTTCATGTCTTTTCATTATTTAGCTCCCACTTATAAGTGAGAATATGCAGTATTTGTTTTTCTGTTCCTGCATTAGTTTGCTTTAGATAATGGCCTCCAGCTCCATCCATGCTGCTGCAAAGGACATGATCTTATTCTTTTTTAATGAAATACTTGTATCATGGCTTCATAGTATTCCATGGTGTATATGTACCACATTTACTCTATCCAGTCTACCATTGATGGACATTTAGATTGATTCCATGTCTTTGCTATTGTGAATAGTGTTACAGTGAACATATACTTGTATATGTCTTTATGGTATAATGATTTATATCCCTTGGGTATATACCTAATAACAGGATTACTGGGTCAAATGGTAATTCTGTTTTAAGTTCTTTGAGGAATTGCCACATTGCCTTCCACAATGACTGAATTAATTTACATTCCCACCAGCAGTATACAAGCATTCCCTTTTCTACTCAACTTTGCCAGGATCTGTACTTTTTTGACTTTTTCATAGCCATTCTGACTGGTGTGAGATGGTACTTCATTATGGTTTTGATTTGTATTTCTCTAATGATAGTGATGTTGAGTGTTTTTTCATATGCTTGTTGGCTGTGTGTATGTCTTCTTGTGAAAAGGTTACAAGGATAGGATGTTAGAATTTGCTGTAAATAGTTCAAATGCTTCAGGGTTTCTAAATAATTTTAGTCAATTATGTTACAACTATTATTTTAACACTGAAATGCCCCATATAAGACCTCATAATATTAGTCTGCATCTACTATTTTGTAGCACTTTGCAATTGCCTTTCATGTAGTACCCTTTCCCTTCATTAATCTTTCTCACTTCTCTTAGTCAGTCTTGGAAACAGACTGAAATCCCAGACTTAGAATTATTGATGAGTTTCCATGTCTGCTTACCTTACTCTCCATACAACACTTTTCAGAGAAGATTTTTTCATAATGTCCCCCAGTAACTTCTTTTAAGGTCAAATAAGCTTTGTATTAGGAAATGCTTTAATTTTGTCAGGAATTCTGTCAAGAATTCAGCTTTAATTCTCTATCAGGAAATGCTGATTCTATCCTGTTATGAAAGAAGACATTTGCCTCTTAGCTCTCAATATTCTATTATCAATAAAGACCCCCCAAAAGTAAGGGATCTGGCAGTTCTGTTTTTATGTGTTCCTTTTGTAAATATGAATGTTTGTGCATACCATTCTCTCCAACAAGAATGCTCAGCCATTCGCCCACTCACCTGTTCCTCTGACTTGTCCTTCTCATATTATAAGCTTTAATTTAAAAATCCCCTTATCCTGGAAGCCTTCCCTTATCAACAACAATACCTTTTGTAAATACACACACACACACAGAGGAAGGGAGGGAGGAAGGGAGGGAGGAAGGGAGGGAGGGACAGAGGGTGGGTGGGGAGAGGGAGAGGGAGAGGGAGGGGGAGAGAGAGAGAGAGAGAGAGAGAGAGAGAGAGAGAGAGAGCGCAAGCGCGCACACTAGATGCTCTTTAGCTCAGCTCCCATTGCAACCTTCACTTAATTCCTACTTCTTACCACAACACATTGTAATTGTTGGCTTATTTCCCTCTCCAAATGTAAATAATAACCCAATCTTGAGGGCAGGGACCATGTCATTCATGTCTGTATCTCTGTCACCTAGCACAATACCCAACCTACAGAAAATAGTCAAGAAATATTTTGTAAATGAAATAAATGCATCTATCTCAAGCCCTGGTCCCCTCCCACTACTTCTCTGAAATGATGTTTTTTACTTCCATATTAAAGTTATGAAAATTTAACAAGCTCTTGATGACAATTTGGAAGCCTCACTAGGACCTCTCAGATGGCATTACTTTTGTGTTTCAGAATGTGTCTGCTTTGCATGACAGTCCAGATGTCAGCCTTTCCACATTTCCCCAGAATTACCTTGAGTCAAGTAAGTCCCTCCTGTGTAGTTCTAAACCTTCTATCTGGGCAGGCAGCTCTGTTGTTAGCTAACTGTCGGCATTACACTGCTGCATTCATAAAGGATTGTCAGCACGATGCAGTATTATTATGCAAGATCATTTGCTCATGTAAAGACACATTAAACCTAGCAGTTGCTTTGTCTCTTGTCAAGAGAATTGTGTCCTGCTACATTGGCGAAGAGAGTTTGCCCCGTCAACCTGCTACTGCTGTTTTTGCTACCCACTTTGGAAGAATCAACAATTCATGCTTGTTTCCTTGTTTTTTCTTCTTTAGTAACAACTTAGCCACTATCCAAACAGGAATCTTAGCAGTGCCAGAAAAATAACATCCCTTGTGCAAGGGTTAGTTCATGTGAGTTTTTCTATGAGGGCTAAAGTTCAGTGTTTTATCCTCAGTTCACTGGCTGGGGTGCTGCCTTTCCCTGCTAAGAGGCCTCCCCATGCCTATCCACCTGAGCTGCCAAATTGGCATTCAGGGTTTCCCACCGTCTTATTTTACCAGCCTTTCACCAGGCTTCATATTGAATGCTCTCTCCAATATCAACTTGTTTGAATTACCATTTGTTGCCAAAACCTTCAGAAACCAGCTCTGTTGGACAGGCTAAAATATTCCCCACACGTGCAGCAACATCCCCTTCTAAAACTACACATCCCCAGTGGGCAGTCTAATTTCAGAGTCCTGTTTCTTCTGATGTGCCCATTCTGTACACATTAACTGTGCCACATCTGCCTAAAACATGACAGGTAACAGGATTTGATATACGAGATAGTTCCATCTTAAAAACAAAAAAGATAGGATTGCTAAAAGAAACCAAAAGCCAGTTTTCTGCCTCTGTTTCCCCAAGATTTTCTACCCTCCTTCATTTCTTGTTTGTTTCCAAAATCCCTACCTGAAAACCAAATACCCAAAACAGGAAAAGTAATAGAAGAATAAGTTTAAAGAACCAGACGGTCTTGGGGAAAGTTGAGTTTTTGAAAGTGTGAGAATGTGTTAATGTTAGCTTAATCATTTGCTAGGCCTACTTTTTTCAAAGCTCACTTTAGTATCCTCTATTATTATTAAGAAACAGCACATTTTCAACACTACATTTTGTCTCAGCAGGCCCCTTTCAACAATATATTATGGTTCTGTTATAGAACAGCCAAATTGCATTAATCACTTTTTCAAGATGTAGTTTGTAGTAGATAACATATTTTTAAGTTTGCTTTGCTGCAACAGCTTTCTGACAAAGGGGTAGACTGTCAAAAGTCATCTTTTTCATTCTGAGCCCAACAACACTGCACATTTCACTTACCTTTAACTGTCTCATGCTCTCTATTGTACTCCTCCTTAATGCGTTTTAGTTTTGTTCAGTCTCTGATTCTTTAAAGATTCAGCTGGTACAATAATCAGATTGTCTGGCTAGCCATCTTTCTGTCTGTCTACATTTTAAATGTATCTAACAAACAGGGTTATATAATTATTTTACTCCTTTTTTTAACACATAGGAAGCTAGAATTTTACAGATCACAAGGACATGACAGCAGGTGGTTTTCAAAAAGAATAAATATGAAGTATGAGCCTGTTTTTTTAATGAAGTAAAATGGATCTTGCCTTTGTCATGCTTCCAGAATATGGCTCAATTAGAAAAATCTTAGGCAATATGTGTTCATTTATAGAAATTACAAGTGTCTGTAAGTGATTATATGCATCTTGATGTAATGCCGTAGCACAAACTCATCATTTTGAATGTCTGTATGTATACTGTGGCTTTAACCAAGTTGTAGGTACAAGCTGATCTTTTCTGCAGTATTTTCAATAACTTCTACTTAACATAATTATTTTGAACATCTATTCTTTTAAAGTTATTTTTGTTAGTTTTTCCCTTGAGATCTCTGCTTTCTTTTGAAAATATCATGTTGTATTTTAAAAAGTTACTCTTCCCAGAACCAGCATCATTTTTGAAAAAAATGTCAGCTTTTAATGGCTAGTGCATCCTTCTTCTGTCAGTTACTTTGACCAAGTACTATGACCCGGATTGAATAACTGGAACTTGCTGGTAGAATGGTACCTGGGTGTATTTATCCCAGAAAGAAATTCCAAATGCACTGAGGATAGAAATAAACTAAGGAGTTTGGATATAGATGGTAAAGGAAATGAAAAACTCAACTGAGAATTTCATGCAACCTCTCTAAAACAGAGAGATTATAGGTGTATGAGTCATATTTCCATAGCTGATGACAAAATGATATTTAAATATATACCTTTCATTACTAAAAAAGTAAGTTTGTTAAATGCAAACTGAAATAACACTAAGATAATTTTTTGCCTGTCATACTGAGGGAAAAAAGATGACGTTACAAAGTGCTGGCGAGAGTGCAGAGAAACTAGTACTCATACTTACAACTGGGGGTTCTCACGGGCAAAAGTATATTTTTCAGGGCCATTAAAAAATAATTGTATAAATTTAAATATTGCACATCCTTTGACCCAGCAATTTTGTCTTTATAAATGTATCCTGTACATATACTAACACAAGTATACAAAAATGTGTGCACAAAAATATTTGCTGAGTGAATGTTGAGCTCTAATTCTGAAATCAGACAGACTTGGGTTGAAATCACAGCTCCACTACCTTCTGGATATGTGACCTTGGGCAAGTTACAGAGCATTTTAGTGTCCTCATCCGTCTGATTATTTTGAAAATTAAACGAAAAGATGCCTACAAAGTGTGTAATAAAGTGCCTGGCACTTAGTAGTAATAAATACTTAGTATTTATTACTCTTTGTAATGATATTATTACTAGAGATATTATCCTGTGTTATTTATAACAGCAAAATATCTGAAAACAAGTCAGCTATCTATTAATCGGAGAATTGACTATACCAACTTAGGTCCATTCAGTGGAATACAACATAGTCATTAAAAAGAATGAGATCAATCTACATGGAAAGGGTCAAAATATACTATGAAAAAGTCAAATGTTGGAATTAACTATATTATTTCATATATGTGAAAAGATACGATAACACATTTTACTACTATATGGAGGGAAGAGTGTGGGGAGAGAGAGAGAGAAGAAAACAAACTAAAATATCAATAAGAATTATCTTTGGGAAGTGGGATAATGGGGCACTTTAATTTTTTTCTCTATCATAAATTTTTGTAATATTTTAATTTTTCACTGTGAGCTTGTATTACTTTTGAAATTAATAGTATTTTTGAAAGAGTAAAAGTAAATTCAGTATGTGATGCAATCTTTCACATTGAATCCTCAAATAAAAGAAAATAAGATGCATATTTTTGCCAACTCCTAGCCAAAATAGCTGTCTCAAGAGGAAATGTTCTAGTATAAAAGGGAGCTTTGTTTTCTTCCCTCTGCCTTAGTTCAGGCCTGCTTGCCTGTTTCACAGTACTGAATATGTAGTACATGGAAAGGAAAGCTCAGGAATAAGAAACCTATATAAAATACCCATAGATATTTTTAAACAATTCAATATGAATAGAGTGAGCTAATTTATTAAGCCAACTATTTATTTTCTAATTTTCAGTATGTATATGAAGGATTATCCAGATTACTTTCATCCTTGGATTCTTACCACCTAGTTTATAGAACATATTCAGTAAATATTTGTTGAATGAATGAGTGAGGACTGGCTGTCACTTACATACATTTCTTTGAGCTTCTTAGTAGCTGAACTTACACATCCTCCATTGCTAAAGCCAGTCAGCAGAGACCTGGAACAGGAAGGATGATAATAAATGAAACCAGAAGGATTTTCTGGAAAAGCATGAGAGAAATCAGGGAAACTTGGAGCTAGAAGACAACCACAGTACTATCCATTCTGACACCTAATTCTGTGAGGAATCTGAGTCAGAGAAGGTAGTCAGAGTGCTGGCTGGAGGCAGAGTAAGGACGTAAGCCCAAGTCTTATACTCCTATTTCAATTTTCCTTCCTAACCAGGTTGTTATTCCCTACAAAGGAGTGCTATTGCTTAGATAAGTTGGCATAGAATCTTCCCTTCGTATGGAGGAGAGGGCAGTGGTGATGAGAGGGAAAAGAAATTAGAAATAGGATCAAGGTCTAGGGAAACGGTCTGCTGTTTAATAACCTCACCATAAAGCTATGTCCCTTTATAAATTTATTTCTTTTTAACTTGTATTGTTTTCTTCCCCAGGAGATATTTTCAATGTAAATAATAGATACATAGAGAATCTCAAGTCTACTATTATTGTGTCCCTTTAAAGATGTCTTCCAACCTTTCTTCCAATAGCATGATCAAAAATCAGTTTAAATCAAGGCTGTTGTCTTTATGTTAACTTTGCCTAGAAAAAAAAGGAAAAATAAGGCAGAATACTTCTTAAAATATAAACTAGATAGAAATACCACTGTGAATTTGGAAGCATGGTTTTCTTCTTTGGGCGGATTCTTCAGTTATCTTCTGCCCATTGGAACAAATTCCTTCTTAGTTGTTATTTAATAGCACTCCTTCTGCCTTCACTATAGCAGCACTTACCACAGGGGAGATAAAATGTCAAAGCTAAAGAAAAGTAAGTGACTGGAAGTGAAATGTCCAAGCAGAGGTTGGCATATAGACAATGCCAACCAAGGAGGAAGTGAACTCTGAGCAGTGGTAGGAAATTTACTAAGCTGTGTTTACCTAATGTGGTGGCAAATGTAAACCTGGCACGATACATGCATTTTTTTTTAATGAAACCATATTAAACAGCTGATATTTTTATTAGATCTGATATTTTTCCCCCCAGATCCTAGTCCATCCAAATTTAAGCAGACAGAAGGGTGATTGCTTCAACAGTATATATTTTACTTAATCCAGCCCCAGTTAAGTTTTTCCCCCATTACCATGTTACACAAGGGCAACCCCACACTGGCAGTTGGTTGTTAATTACATTTGATGTGCAGTAACACAAGAGGGCTAATTAACTTGCATCAAAAAAGCTTTATTTACTGTGACAAATTAAACAAACTCATAAAGTGTTCAGCCACAATGGCTCTCAATTATCATGCAGTCCAAGTAATGTGGTGCAAACATATTCCCAGGCCTCCCTCAGGTATCACTTCAATCTTTCAGCCCCCTGCACAATACAATTATAAATGGATCTTTTTAATGACTAGAATGGAAAGTCAACTGCTCTTTGTTTTGCTTTGTTTTGTGTTTGTATGTGTATGCATGAGTGTGTTGAGTGTGTATGTGTTCTCTTAAGGTACAGCTGAACAGTCGGTCATATTCAATTTCTTAATCCTTGCTTAACGATTCAACAGAGTTTTCCAGAGAAAACTTAATCAGAGAACCGTCTTAGAGCAAAAAGAGAAATCTCATGTTCCAAAGCCCATGTGCCGTATCAAGCATGATTGTCTAAAACTGCTCCTCTTGAGACTCTTCTAGACAGTTTATGACTCCTAAGAAGAGATATTGCCACTCTATAATGACTTAAATACAGGAGATATAAGATAATTCCTTTCTATTTGGTACAGTAAGGAAACAAACTTTGCTCCTCGGCCAATAGAAGGCAGCAGAATACCTGGGTGTCTTTGGGAAAACTAGCTATAATTCCCACCATTCTTTGTAGAACAGCATTTATAATTAACTTACCTGTGGTAAATATTTAGTAAAATACTCTTCTTTCTTTCTACTTAATTTGTAATGTTTGATAATTTAAGGTCGACAGCACAGTAAAATGGAAGAAACATTGAGCTAGAAATCAGATGAAGAATAATAATGGCAACTAACTCTTGCAGCTAGTAAGTGGCAGAATCATGATCCTCTAACTTCAAATCTTGTTCTCAACTACCACCAACAAAGTGGCTTTTGGCACATTATGGAACCCCCATTTCCTTATCTGTAATACATAAATAACATTTGACATAATATTGTAAATGGGACCTATAATAACTTTAAAGGAAACTGTAAATTGCTGATGTCATTATGAATATTTGTTGATTGACCTCATAAAAAAGTTCATAATAAAATTTTTTCAATTGTCATTTTTTTGATAGAGTTCTATGCCTATAAGCCAGTAAATGACTAAGGAGAAGAATTTTATTAAAAGATAAAAAGTTTACTTATATACATGACAATTTAGAATACAAATATCTCTAGAAGAGCCAGTTATTCTGAGCACTTTGAGTAAGGAGAACTGAGAAATAGGAACAAGGTCTAGGGAAACTGCCTGCTCTTTAATAACCTCACCAGTATTTCTGAAAGTTAAGCATCCTTAAGTTCCTTGTTGAACCCCTCAAGAGAAATAAAGGCAAAAATTTGCCTTAGAATGGATTCTTTTTAAAAATCTATCCAGAATGATCATTACAAATTTAGGTGAAGAGTCATGCTTGGTCATTTCCTGTTTAACCTTAATCTACAAGAAAGCCATGCTTCCCAGAGATGGTTGGGAAGTCACTCTCAAGACAAGATGCTCTGGTTCCCCTCCTGACTGTTGACAGTTATGAATTAGCTGCAGTCTGTAGCTCATGTCCAGAGTCACTCTGTTCCTGAAGGACTTTTATCTTTCTTCTACCTAATCAATGTTTTTGACTTATGGACAGACATCAAGTTTCGGCAAAAAAGGCTCACCAATAACGCATTGTATTTGGCTATAGGTCACAGCAGGGGCTAGTAAAGAAATCACAGTAGGGAACACAGCTGAGTGTGGGCATAACAAAATGTACTTTATTTACAGGATCATAACCTATAATATGCAGTTTCAACATTCAAGTATGCCAGAGCACATCCAAAATACTGCTGGTTCTGTAATGAAAATTTTGAGTGATTCCGAAGGTCTAGGATCCTTTGTACTTGGTGATTATTATGAACTAACAAGGCAATGTGATTATTCCACCTCAGAATAGTCATACAAATCAGTGGTGCACTTCTGCTTCTGCCAACATTTTCTGTCCAGGGCACTGTAGTTCACAACTGTCATGGAGGTACTTACTCTCCTAGCTGAAAGTATGGCAAAAGAATGAACAATGTTGTTGTTCAAAAACTGACTTCTTTATAAACTACATCTGACTCAAATGTCTCCCAAACACCTACAATTCATGGGAAAAATCCATTTGACTCCTCTCCCCAACCCCAGGAAAATTATGAGATGATATGAAAACAAAGACTTAAAACAGAAATAAAACCTGAAATAAATCACTTGTACAAATGGAGAGATAAAACTAGTCATATTAAAAAACTTATAGCCTAGTCTACAAAGAAGTATTTTATCATTCTCTGTCCCATCAGAAAAGATAGGTACATAAAAAACTGACCAATTTATTATAAACAGGCCTTTTTATGCTAGACTGATTGCAGAGATGTTACTATAACGGAGAATTCTGAAGAGGACATTAAAATACAGCTACTATGCCAAATGGAGTAGTTGATTTTCCAAGCTTTATTCAGACTGAATGTGACAGTCCTTTCTGCATATGGAAGTCCATGGGTGGCCATTAAATCAAACTGAGCATCTTACAAGCCTATTCATATTGACCAGAGTATGGTGGTTCATTTAACCAATTTTGCCAGTGCATATTACAGGGAACTAGAGGGGATGTAAAGACCCTTCTAACACTATTCAGAGCTCTCCTTGATTACAATGCTCTCTGTGGGACCACAGGAGTTACTTACCAGCCCCCAACACTCAAAAATTATGAACCAAGCAAATGACAGTACATTTTTTCTTCTGCTCACATCCCTTCAGTGAGAATCAAAGTCACTCATATCAGTAACCAGTTTGTAATTTCCCCCTGCATTTTAGGGTTAAGAATTCCAAGGAGACCCCCAAATTTCTATGATTTGTCCTGCTTCTTGGCACAAAGCTTGCTGTGACTCTATTGTGTAGATGTACCTTGCACTACAGTGGATATCCTGACTTCTCAGGAAATTGTAAAGAGGTGCAGGACTTTGGCTTTCTTGACAGCAAGGATCTATAAGCCTTTCCACTATTGGTGAAGCAGGAGATTTCAACATTCTTTTCCTTATTAGGTGATTCTCCCAGCCTGAAACTTTCTTGAGGTTCAGAATAGGGCTATTACCTCTCTCATTTTCTCACCTTGACGGGCAGGCTATGTTATACTACTCTACAATTATAATTGCAATTGATTGTATTTCAGGTGAGTCCTGTCGAGTAGACAAGGAAATAGAATCGTTTGTTTATGTTAAGAACTTAAAGGTTAAACAGAGTATAAAGTATAGTCTCCATCAAAGAACCATGGTCAGAAAATACACACTGATTCCATCCCTGTTGCCTCTACTGAACTCATTTTAGAAGATGGCTTTGTGAGTGACATCCAAGTTTTGTACTTAGAGGATGGATTGTTTATGAAAACATCTCGAGTTCATTCAATTTTAATGAATTAGGTAATAAATTGATTCTCCTTGAAAATATTTGTATTTGAAAAACAAGATAAGACTATACTGTTACCATGCTAATTGTTTTTGTGGGTTTTTGTTTTTGTTTGAGATGGAGTCTTGCTCTGTTGTGGAGGCTGGAGTACAGTAGCGCCACCTTGGCTCTCTGCAACCTCCACCTCCTGGGTTCAAGTGATTCTCCTGCCTCAGCCTCCTGCGTAGCTGGGATTACAGGCATGTGCCACCAAGCCCAGTTAAATTTTTTTTGTATTTTTAGTAAAAACAGGTTTCACCATGTTGGCCAGGCTTGTCTTAAACTTCTGACCTAAGGTGATCTACCTGCCTGGGCCTCCCAAAGTGCTGGGATTACAAGTGTGTACAACAAACAGCCAATAGTTCATACAGGAGACATTGATTGAGCACCTACTACATGGCAGCCAAACATCGTGTTAGGTTGGGGATCCAAAAATTTAAAAACCATAATCCTCAAGAGGATTATAATATCGTGAGGAGAAGGACATGTGAATAAACAATATTACAATGTCCTTGATATCGGGGAGAGTTGTACAAAGTGTAAGGACAGGACAGTAAGCAAGTCCTTAATAATAACAGCTAACACATAGTACCTTCTATGTAAGTGTTATACTTACTACTTATATATACTACTAAATTAAGTTGTTTAATCCTCATAGGAACCTTATAAGGTGAGCACTGTTTCTGAGGGAATCAAAGATGGCTGATGTAAAGTATGACAATCAGGCTGAGGCAAGGCAACGCATTAGAGGGACACAACTGAGAAGTTTACATGGCTAATGGAGAGCGATGCGCTGGGTAGAGTGAGATGGGAGCTGAA
The DNA here is from genome assembly GCF_030222135.1 of Aotus nancymaae. Lineage (NCBI taxonomy): Eukaryota > Metazoa > Chordata > Mammalia > Primates > Aotidae > Aotus > Aotus nancymaae. The sequence continues at coordinate 24,024,979 of NW_026988422.1, read as the reverse complement.
ATGAGGCTGGAGCTAGAGGCACAGGAAGGGACCAGTTCATTGAGTGCCTTGGTGACACCTGAAGGAAGTTTATTTTGTAAACGATGGGGAGCTGATGAAGAATTCTGAGCATTTATTTGGGCTTAATCCTGTTTAATACAGCCAATCAACTCGTGGGGGAGGCTCACAAAGACAAGGTTAAGAATTAAATGCTGAAGTTGTCCATCAAGGCATCAGCAAAATGGAGGAAGCTGAAAGACCTCGGAACACAAGTGTTTTGCTTGGTCCCTAAGCCTAGACAAATGTAAGTTTCCCCGCCCCCAGCTCCCCTCAGCCTGTCTCACAAAATCATTCACATCAGCAGTCGTCAGGGGCTATGTCAGACTGCACTGTGATTCTTCAAACTTGGGAAAGCTTTCGCCTCTCAAGCCAATCGCACCTCATTGTCAGTGGGGGTGTCCGTGAGCTCCCCCTCGTGGCTGAAGGCCAGCATCTCTGATTAGGCTCAGCTGAGCCAGTTTCCCTGCCTCTGACCCTGGCCACTTCCCAGGCCTGACGCGGAGGCGACACTTCCTGCTCAGTGCTTCCCAGAGGAGCATGATGAATAGCTGGTGTCTTGGCTATCCTGGAAATCTGAGCGAGTCCGTTTAATTCTCCTAAGAGGGCCAGGAGAGGTGGCCTTTGACTCAGCTTCAGCACTCCACGGAGGGCCCTTGGCCTAACCATAAGAATGAATTCCAGTCGCGACCAAAGCTTGTTTGTACAGTTAAATGAATAAATGTGTTTAAACCTAGGTTCTGACTTCTTAACAGTCTGTGTTGCTAAAATACCAAAGAGTAATTATAACGGGATTTCTAGTTAACAATTTTTTGTGTCTGCTATAACATTTAAATTAGACTAAATTCAGCTGTTTGAATGCCCTCTGACAATATTTTTTCTCTCAGCTCCATGACTGTTTTATCACTCCATACTCACTTGACCTCATCCGCACCATCCTGCACTCTGAAATGTTTATACTGTTAAATGAATTTTTAATCTAACTTTTACAGCATTCAATTTCAGTTTCATCAGCCATCCACAGTGTAATATCTAATGTTTTAAAATAATCTAGACAGTTAAAAAAGGGGGAGGGGGAGGGGGGAAATCGTCATGTTATGAAGCAAATGATTAATTAAAGCAAATTAGATTCTGGCAGCGCTTGCTATCATGATCATGTGTTCCCCGACTAGACTAATAAATCTTTGTTGAGAATGTGTGCTTTCACAAGGTTCAAGAGTCACCTGGGAAAGGACATTATTGACTAATATTTTTATATTGCTGTTAGTTTTATTTTCTAATACCCTATAGAGTAACAGCCAATCTTTTTCAAACGTTCAGAGTGCATTCATAAATCCCATTTTGCTCACTCTTTAGAGGTTGGTTTGAGAAGGGTTGGGAAACCAAATAATTTCTTTATAGACGCAAGTAAATTACAATTAAGCGATACAGCTAATATGTCGGCAACTGCTGGAAAACCTAAAAAACACTACACTTTGAGCGCCTGCTGCATAATGCCGTCATAACTGGGGCACAGTCCTGGGATTTCAGCAGCTGCAAACCTTCTCCAAACCGCACAGAAAAGCGAGAACAGCACAGCTCTCCTCTATTTTAGAGGTTTGCCTTCTTTCCTTTCTTTCCTAGGATCTGGCACTTCCACATTGAGGCAAATAACAATGCCGAGGCAAGCCGCTCTCTCTAAATCCAACCAAATGCTGCTGCCATGCAAACTAGACAGTCTGCGTTGTTTCTGAAGGCACAGAAGGGAGATATTGACAGTTATTTCAAGAAAAGAACCACATACTTGCCTTTATTTAGACTGTTCAAAGTGCTGTCACTTAAATCGACCTTTAATAATTTTCTTCTTATATCAACTATTGCAGTTTTAAAATTTGTACAATTCATGGCTTAATTTGTATGTTTTAGAGCATATTTCCTACAACTTTCCCATTTGCTTTTCCTCTAGTTTAATCAGTTGGGTCCTTTTCATCCAAGTCCAAGCAAATGCCAGTATAAACTGTAAGCTCAGTCCTCCATGGTCTCCAGTTACTGCATGTCACATTGTCTTAAAACTTATGAAGAGAAAGCACAGATTTATTTGAAGTCTGTGATATTGTGACAGGAAAAAATGAAACAGTTTTATAACAATAAAATAAATACCAGGACTAAATTTATTTTGAGGTTTGTTAAATGGGATCAAGGGGGGACATAATTTCCAAAAGTGAAATTTCAGATTGCAATAAATAATCACATGCCACTAAATATTTGTGCTGATTTTGAGAGAGTGTGCCCCATAAAACTCCAAGCTGTGGTCAAATGGATTAACATTGCTCTAAATAATTCAGGTTTCTCTCTATATATTTAACCTCCACCCCTGCCATGGCCCTGTTCATTTTGATTTCTAAGTGACTTGGGTACGACTACAAAAAACTAAACATATATTTAAATACGTACATATAGGCATTCTTTCTTTGCCCTTTCTAACTGCAGATTATGACGTGAGCTATGATTATCCATCAAAGTAATTTCCTCTACCCACTCCCTCTCTCATCCTCCCACCCTCCACATTTGAACATGCTTCTCTTTTCCTTGGGGCTCCTGTTCAGCTTTCTGCAGCACAGATCCCTGCTGCCTCGGCTGCCTGGAAAATAGCCTACAGTGCGGCTCAGTATGGCAGCACATCCCCACGGCCTGGGTGTTTTTCCAGACAGTTTTAGAATGATTCGGTATTGCATGAGTTAAAAAAAATTCCCCCTGGAAAAGCTAATTATTGCATGCAGATACTTCTTTGTGTGATCAAGGAGGGGACAATTTAATAGGCTCTGTAATACAACCAAGAACAAAATTGCTTTAAAGGAAGTCTCTTGTTGAGTGACAACTCTGTTGCCTGAGCCAATTAGGTCCCAATAAAGAGTGTTGAATTGGCTCCTGCTTTCTCATTAATTATGTTCTGTCACAGACATGGGGCTTGATTTAGCAATTTTGTATTACATTAAGATACTGAAAGGCCGGGAACAAATGGCTCACTCTGATAATAGGCATTCTCTACACGGTGTGACATTTACTATCCAGCTGTCCGTAAGGCAGCCTAGCACTTCAGTTCAGGGGTTTATTTGTCATTGCTTCAAAGGGACACTCAGCTTTTCACAAAAAAAGAAACAGAGAGGCTAATAGATAGGACAAAATGTACTGCTGATATGCTTTATTAGAGATAGGATGCTAGGGTTTTGCTAACAAGCTCATCCGTTGGGACTCAGCCGACTTTGCTGCCAATCATCCTCCACACAAAGGCACACTAGTTAACAAGGAGAAATGAATTACAGACACTTATTCTGCCGGTGGGATCACAAATACACCAATCTGTGAAAGAGGCACAAACTCCAGAGACAAACTACATATTTGTCAATAACCTCCTAGAAAGAACCCTAGTAATTCTTTGAAGACCTTTGATTTAGCTTCCCTCTAAAATACATGTATAAGAAATGTTTTAGTTACCATGACATTCTTTCTTTGTTATTTGTACAAATTTTCATCACATTAAAAACAGAAAACTGAGGAGGTCTGCAAATGTTTTAGTAGGTATCTATACACTACTTTTCATATCCCACCACGGGGAGCTGCTGCTTTGGTTATTTCATTAAAAACAACAGAAAATTAAATCTTTAAACTTTAGGTTTGAGCTGTAATCCACCAATGCCATAGGAAATAATCTATAACTCTGAATTTATCGGGTATATCAATTAAGAGAACAGGGTTAGGGACTAAATGAAAACCAAGTCTCTCTGCTTAAATAATTAGAAGACTTTTAAAATCATAAATATGTGTGTGTGTGTGTGTGTATGTGTGTGTTTGTGTGTATTTACTTTGCAGTAAATAATATACATAATAGAGGCAAGGAATGGGTAAATATATATATATACACACACACACACACATTTTTATGTATATGAATTTACAATACATAAACATGAACCTAAATCAATGTCTCTATATATTACATATGGTGAAATACTTTATATGTTCTATTTATGAAACTAAGTCAAATCTCTGATCGTGGCATTGATTAACATATTTGCCATTTATATTATTTAAACATTCTCCTGCAAATATATCACAGAGAAGGACCTATTGTTGATAACAACAACAAAAAAGTCTTCAACTAAAGCTTACTACTGACCACATGAGATTAATCAAATCTGAACATGTCATTTCAGGTTAATTACAAAACAGCTCTCCAGAATAGTTCCTAGAGACAGTACACTGCATTCATCTGATTGCAGGCTGCATCAATTCACTTAATTTATTCTTCCACCATCTTGGATGATAGCAACTTGAGGCTCAACTATGGAAGAGATGAAAGGATAAAAAGGATTAAAGGATTTACAAGACTTCCTTTCCTCAGACAGAAACTCAAAGTACGTGAAAGTCTGTTGAGCTCAGTTTCAACCTCAGAAGGAATACTCCATCTCTCTTGCGTTTACTTTTTCATGAGGCTCAAAGCATTCGCTCCCAATTGGTAAAGGCACCTCAAGGAGCAATATGGTGCCCCCAAAGAAGCTACTTTTCCTGAATGAGTCTCCTGGATTCTCTGCCTCCTCTATTTACCTACAGTCTCTTCAATTCTTGGGTGTCTGAAATCCTAAAGAATCCTATGTTTGTTGACCTACGAATGTAATAACTGCAGGGAAAGGAGGCCTGAAGCAGAGATGCAGGGGGTCTATTTGCTCCAGCTGTGTGTGGGATACATCCCTTTCTTGTTCTGATTCTCATCAGCAGAAAGGGATGGGTAAAAATAATCCATTTAAAGAAGGAGGTCTTACTTAATAGAACCCCTAAACATTTTTTCCAACTTCTAAATCTTTAAAAAGTAATTTTTGATGAGGCGCACTCCAAATCATCTTTTATTTTAAAATAAAATCTTCAAAATGTAAGAGAAAGAAAAAAAATCATAAAAATATGGTGATTTTTTTCCCATCTCTTCACCCCGCTACACAAAGAAGACATCATATGTGAGAAAGTATTTGCAATGTAACTTCTCAGCACCAATAATACCCAGGAATCATATTTTTTTTAAAGCATGAATTGAACACAGACCTGGCTGAAAGAGCTTACAATCTAAGGGAACCATGAAATCCTTTTTTTTCTCTCTCTCTCTCTAAAATTTTCCTTGTTTCTATTTTAGAAAAGTCTTTGCAGTAAATAATCTACATAATAGAGGCAAGAATCATTTTATCCTTACTTTGCAGGGTCTTTATCTTCACTATTCAGGTACTCTATAAGGTTGAAATCTTTCAAAAAGCCATAGCCCCCCTCAGGCTGAAGCAAAGGTATTTATATAGACATTAAGTATTTATGCAGCAATTTATATTTTCAAAGCCTTTTGTAACCATTCATTAGTTCATCCAAATAACTTCCTTCTGAAGTATGTGAGTGCTTTGTTTCCCAGGCACAGAGAATCAGGTTCAGGGAGGTGACTGACATGCCACACGTAGATCAGACATAAGGAATGATCGCATCTCAGAAAAGGTTTCGTAAACGTTTTGTGGAAACTTATTTTCTTCAGGTCTCTAAAAATAGGTCAGACCTCTACTGAAATGCTTTAGTTATGATTTTGTTGTGGTTTGTCTGCAGGCAAAGGAACTGAGTAGGTGATTCCAGCTCTTGTAATCTGGCTTTATATACTCTTGGAATGCTATGACCACAGGAAGGCTCAGGAGCAGGCTGGAATTTGGGGGACAAAACTAATGTCTCTACCTAGGGGATTGAGTCTTGCTACCATGACATACTATGAAGGGCCACTTGGGGAAATTTTTTTTTTTAATGATTTCTTGAAAATGCATTTCCATGGCCATGCCAAAGTAGATGTGGAGTGCAAACCCCATGTGCATGATCGTGTTCATCTCAAAAAACCCTATTCTGTCACTCCCTTTAGTTTGCTCCTAATATGCTAATTCTACCTCTACTTCTCTTAAGCTACTGTGGTAGCTTGACTCCAAAGATGGACTCCATTAATTCCTTTCTTCCCTCTCTGCTCATGTGTGGTCTCTAGCATTTGGGCTTCCTAGGACTGCTCTGACCACTAGATATGGTGAAAGTGATGCTGTCAACCCTCATTATATCATTTGAATGTTGGTTCCTTCCAAATCTGTTGTTGAAATGTGATCCCCAGTGTTGGAGGTGGGGCCTGGTGGAAGGTATTTGGGTTATAGGGGCATATCCTTTATAAATGGCTTGGTGTCCTCCGTATGGTAATAAGTGAGCTCTGGTTCTATTGGTTCATGCAAGAGCTAGTTATAAAAGAGCATGGCACCTCCTTCCTCTCCCTCTCCCTCTCACTCCTACCATGTGACTATCCTGCTCCTCCTTCACCTTCTGCCATGATTATAAGCTTCCTAAGGTCTCACCAGAAGCTGAGCAGATGCTGGTGCCATGCTTGTACATCCTGCAGAACAGTGAGCCAAATAAACCTCTTGTCTTTATAAATTACTCACCCTCAGGTATTCCTTTATAGCAATGCAAAACAGATGAATACATATTAGAACTATGAAGATAATAATAAATTGTTATTTTAAGCCACAGTTTTAGAGTACCTTGATCACCAGAATAACTGCTATCAGTGTTGTCTTCTCCATTGCCCTATGTCTTCACACAGCTATGAGAGAAAACTACAGGCTGCGATAAGCTAGGTTAAGATAGAAGGATAGGGCTTCTGAGAATTGGCAGCATAGCACAGAGGACTAAAGTCAGTCTTGTGAAACCTTGGGAAAGTGATTTAACCTAAGTATCCAGTCTCCTCATCTGTAAAATAAGACTAATGATATTACCTCAAAGGATGATGAGGATTTAATGTCCTAAAGGATGTTAAACACTGAACATAGTGCTAAGAAGGCAGGTTCTTAAGAGTTATTAAGATTTTATTATCATTACTGTTATTAGTAATATTACCTAAGCATGCCAGACTCCCTTTTGAATATCTGTCCAATCCACAAGCCACTGCACTTTCTCATAACTTTCAGATTTATTAATGTGGGCATCCAGAAGACACTTGTGTATGATCCCACCCCTACATCCTAGGTAATTGGACTAGAAGAAGACAATTGGCCTGAGCTAGGCCAATCAGATTCTTGATCCTCTTTGATGGGAAATAAGACTGAGAAAAGCCCATTCATTTATGTGCAGCTGCAGTAAGAATTGGTAAGAGGGGAGCTAAAAGATGCCCAAAGTCTACTTTGTGAACAGAGAAAGTCATGTTGGGGGGAGAGCAGAGAGAGAGAGAGAGAGAGAGAGAGAGAGAGAGAGAGAGAGAGAGAGAGAGGAGAAGAATGAAAAATAGAAATAGATTCAGGAGGAAGAAGAAAGAAGAATAGGAGGAAGATAAAAGGAGAGTGTTTTCTAGAACTCTGATGGTTTTCTGGGTTCTGTTTCTGAGACCCAATTGTAATCCTTCTCTAGGGTGTTATAAGATAGGCCTACATCCTTATATCATCCTCCTCCTTGAGATAACTAAGTTGGTTTCTGTTATGCATCCAAAGAGTCTAAAAGAAAATGACAAAGATGGAAGGAGGAAACTCCCTATGTGATGCTCTTAGTGGCCTCCCTATGACAATAAGTAGTCAGGACTCAGCCTGGATCCACTGAAGGCTTAAACCTTACCCACCTCTGCTTCACTGCCACTAAGGCTCTGTTTATTATTGCTAGAATGGTCCAGTGTCCATTTATCTAATGACAGCTTTATTGAGATATAATTTACAAACCATACACTTCACTCATTTAAGTTGTACAATTCAAATTTTTGGTGTATTTGCAAAGTTGTACATTTATCCTCACAATTTTAGAATATTTAATCACCCCTAAAAGAAATCATGTACCCATTAACAATCACTTTCCATTTCCTTTCTTCCCAACCACCAATCCCCTTTCCCCACCCCACCTCTAAGCAACCACTACTTTCTACTTTCTGTCTCTACAGAAACGCTATTTTGGGTACTTCATACAAATGGAATTATACAACATGTGACCTTTTGTGACTGGTTTCTTTCATTTAGTTCCTTAAACATTCATTTAATGTTTTCAAGTTTCATCCATTGTAACATGTATCAGTACTTCTTTCATTTTTATTGATAAATAATAATTCCTTCTATGGGAGAAAATTTTTGCAAACTATGCATCTGACAAAGGTCAAATATTCAGCATCTATAAGGAACTTAAATTTACAAGAAAAAAAAAATTAAAAAGTAGGCAGAGTGAAAAGACACTTTTCAAAAGAAGACATATATGATGCCAACAATCATATGAAAAAACCTAAACATCACTGATCATTAGAGAAATGCAAACCAAAACCACAATGAGATACCATCTCACACCTTTCAGAATGGCTACTATTAAAAAGTGAAAAAATAACAGATGCTGGCAAGGTTGCAGAGAAAAAGAAATGCTTATATACTTTTGGTGGAAGTGTAAATTAGTTTGACCATTGTGGAAGACAGTGCAGTGATTCCTCAAAGACCTGAAGACAGAAATACCATTAGACCCAGCAATCCCATTACTGGGTATATACCCAGAGGAATATAAATCATTGTATTATAAAGACATATACACACATATTTTCATTGCAGCTCTATTCACAACAGAAAAGACATGGAATCAATCTAAACTCCCATCAATGCTAGACTGGATAAAGAAAATGTGGTACATATACACCATGGAATAATATGCAGACATAAAAGAGAACAATATCACATCCTTTGCAGGAACATGGATGGAGCTGGAGGCCATTATTCTTAACAAACTAACACAGGAACAGAAAACTAAATACCTCATGTTTTCACTTATAAGTGGGAGCTAAATGATGAGAGCATAGGGACACATAGAGGGGAACAACATACACTGGGGCCTATTGGAGGGTGCAGGTTTGGAGGAGGGAGAGGATCAGGAAAAACAACGAATGAGTACTAGGCTTAATACCTGGGTGGTGAAATAATCTGTACAACAAATGCCCATGACACAAGTTTACCTATATAACAAGTCTGCACATGTACCCCTGAATTAAAAATTAAAAAACATTTTATTCTATAGATACATCATCTTTTATTTATTTATTCATCAGGTGATGGAGATTTGTATTGTTACCACATCTTGGCTATTACAAATAATGCTGCTATGAACATTCATGTACAAATTTTTTTTTTTTTTTTTTTTTTGAGATGGAGTCTTGCTCTATCGCCAGGCTGGAGTGCAATGGCGCAATCTCAGCTCACTGCAACCTCTGCCTCTTGGATTCAAGCGATTCTTCTGCCTCAGCCTCCCAAGTAGCTGGGACCACAGGCACGTGCCACCATGCCCGGCTATTTTTTGTATTTTTAGTAGAAACGGGGTTTCACCATGTTGGCCAGGATGGTCTCCATCTCTTGACCTTGTTATCTGCCCACCTCGGCCTCCCAAAGTCATGTACAAATTTCTATATGGAAATATGCTTTCATTTCTCTTGTCTAGATATCTAGAAAGAGAATTGCTGGATCATTGGTAACTCTATGTTTAATAGTCAGTTTTCTAAAGTGAAGACACCATTTTATATTCTCACCAGTAAAATATGAGAGTTGTAATTTCTCCACATTCTTGTGTCAGCACTTGTTATTTTCTTTTTTTATTACAGTCTTCCAGTGTGTGTGAAGTGGTGTCTCATTATGGCTTTTACTTGCATTTTCTTGGTGACATTTATGCTGAGAATTATTTCATGTGCTTATTGACCATTTGCATATTTTCTTTGGAGAAATGTCTGTTCAAATCCTTTGTTCATTTTTTAATTGGATTGTTTGTCTTTTCTTGAGTTGTAAGATGACTTTATATATTCTAGATACAAATCTCTTAGATATATAATTTACAAATATTATCTCCCAATGATGGGTTCTCTTTTTACTCTCTTGATGGTGCCCTTCACTTAGTGGCAGTGAAGCAGAAAAAAAAAAAACTTTTAAATTTTGATGAGGTCTATTATGTCTATTTTTTCTTTAGTTGCTGATGCTTTCAGAGTCATATCTAAGAAATAATTCCCAAAACAAAGGTTATGAAGATTGACCCCTGTGTTTTCTTCTAAAACTTTTACAGTTTTTATTCTTACATTTAGGTCTTTAATTCATTTTAATTTTTTAAAATGCTGTGAGGTACGGGTCCAACTTCATTTCTTTACATGTGGATATTCAGTTATTCTGACACTACTTGAAAAGACTATTTTCCTCCTATTGAATTGTATTGGTACCCTTGTGAAAAATCAATTGATGATAAATACAAATGTTTATTTCTGAACTTTCAATTCTATCCCATTTATTTATTTATTTATTTATTTTCTGTGCCAGGACCACACTGTCTTGATTACTGTAGCTTACTGTAGCTTTGTAGTAAATTTTGAAATTAAATAATAGAAATCTCTTTCTTTGACCTTTTTTTTTTTTTTTAATTGCATTTTAGGTTTTGGGGTACATGTGAAAAACATGCAAGGTTGTTGCATAGGTGCATACGTGGCAGTATGATTTGCTGCCTCCCTCCCCTTCACCTATATCTGGCATTTCTCCCCATGCTATCCCTCCCCAACTTCCCACCCCTCCGCTATCCCCCCACCCCCAACAGACCCCCGTGTATAGTGCTCCCCTCCCTGTGTCCATGTGTTCTCCTTGTTCAACACCCGCCTATGAGTGAGAACATGTGGTGTTTGATTTTGTGTTCTTGTGTCAGTTTGCTGAGAATGATGTTTTCCAGGTTCATCCATGTCCCTACGAAGGATGTGAACTCCTCGTTTTTAATGGTTGCATAATATTCCATGGTGTATATGTGCCACATTTTTCCTGTCCAGTCTATCATCGATGGGCATTTGGGCTGGTTCCAGGTCTTTGCTATTGTAAACTGTGCTGCAATGAACATTCGTGTGCATGTGTCCTTATAGTAGAACGATTTATAATCCTTTGGATATATGCCCAGTAATGGGATTGCTGGGTCAAATGGAATTTCTATTTCTAGGTCCTTGAGGAATCGCCACACTGTTTTCCACAGTGGTTGAACTAATTTACACTCCCACCAACAGTGTAAAAGTGTTCCTATTTCTCCACATCCTCTCCAGCATCTATTTTCTCCAGATTTTTTAATGATCGCCATTCTAACTGGCGTGAGATGGTATCTCAATGTAGTTTTGATTTGCATTTCTCTAATGACCAGTGATGATGAGCATTTTTTCATATGTTTGTTGGCCTCAGGTATGTCTTCTTTTGTAAAGTATCTGTTCATATCCTTCGCCCATTTTTGAATGGGCTTGTTTGTTTTATTCTTGTAAATCTTTTTTAGCTCATTGTAAATTCTGGATATCAGTCCTTTGTCAGACGGGTAGGCTGCAAAAATTTTTTCCCATTCTGTTGGTTGCCGATTCACTCTAGTGACTGTTTCTTTTGCCGTGCAGAAGCTGTGGAGTTTGATTAGGTCCCATTTGTCTATTTTGGCTTTTGTTGCCAATGCTTTTGGTGTTTTGGTCATAAAGTCCTTGCCTACGCCTATGTCCTGAATGGTTTTGCCTAGGTTTCCTTCTAGTGTTTTTATGGTGTTATGTCTTATGTTTAAGTCTTTAATCCATCTGGAGTCAATTTTAGTGTAAGGTGTCAGGAAGGGGTCGAGTTTCTGCTTTCTGCATATGGTTAGCCAGTTTTCCCAACACCACTTATTGAACAGGGAATCCTTTCCCCATTGCTTGTTTTTTTCAGGTTTGTCAAAGATCAGATGGTTGTAGATATGTTGTGTCGCCTCCGACGCCTCCGTTCTGTTCCATTGGTCTATCTCTCTGTTTTGGTACCAGTACTATGCTGTTTTGATTACTGTGCCTTGTAGTAGAGTTTGATGTCCGGTAGTGTGATGCCTCCCGCTTTGTTCTTTTTGCTTAGAATTGACTTGGCTATGCGGGCTCTCTTTTGGTTCCATATGAAGTTTAAGGTGGTTTTTTCCAGTTCTGTAAGGAAGGTCATTGGTAGCTTGATGGGGATAGCGTTGAATCTGTAAATTACTTTGGGCAGTATGGCCATTTTCACGATATTAATTCTTCCTAACCATGAACATGGAATGTTTCTCCATCTGTTTGTGTCCTCTCTTATTTCGTTGAGCAGTGATTTGTAGTTCTCCTTGAAGAGGTCCTTTACGTTCCTTGTTAGTTGTATTCCTAGGTATTTTATTCTCTTTGTAGCAATTGTGAATGGCAGTTTGTTCTTGATTTGGCTCTCTTTAAGTCTGCTATTGGTGTATAGGAATGCTTGTGATTTTTGCACATTGATTTTGTATCCTGAGACTTTGCTGAAGTTGCTTATCAGTTTCAGGAGATTTTGGGCTGAGGTGATAGGGTCTTCTAGATATACAATCATGTCATCTGCAAATAGAGACAATTTGACTTCCTCCTTTCCTAATTGAATACCCTTTATTTCTTTTTCTTGCCTGATTGCTCTGGCTAGAACTTCCAGTACTATATTGAATAGGAGTGGTGAGAGAGGGCATCCTTGTCTAGTGCCAGATTTCAAAGGGAATGCTTCCAGTTTTTGCCCATTCAGTATGATATTGGCTGTCGGTTTGTCATAAATAGCTTTAATTATTTTGAGATACGTTCCGTTGATACCTAGTTTATTGAGAGTTTTTAGCATAAAGGGCTGTTGAATTTTGTCGAAGGCCTTCTCTGCATCAATTGAGATAATCATGTGGTTTTTGTTTTTGGTTCTGTTTATGTGGTGAATTACATTTATAGACTTGCGTATATTGAACCAGCCTTGCATCCCCAGGATGAATCCTACTTGATCATGGTGGATAAGCTTTTTGATGTGCTGTTGTAGTCGGCTTGCCAGTATTTTATTGAAGATTTTTGCATCTATGTTCATCATGAATATTGGCCTGTAGTTTTCTTTTCTTGTTGAGTCTCTGCTGGGTTTTGGTATTAGGATGATGTTGGTCTCATAAAATGATTTGGGAAGGATTCCCTCTCTTGGGATTATTTGGAATAGTTTCAGTAGGAATGGTACCAGTTCCTCTTTGTATGTCTGGTAGAATTCGGCTGTGAAACCATCTGGGCCTGGGCTTTTTTTGGGTGGTAGGCTCTTAATTGCTGCCTCGACTTCAGACCTTGTTATTGGTCTATTCAGGGTTTTGACTTCTTCCTGGTTTAGGCATGGGAGGAGGCTACTGTCCAGGAATTTATCCATTTCTTCCAGGTTTTCTAATTTATGTGCATAGAGTTGTTTGTAATAATCTCTGATGATGGTTTGAATTTCTGTGGCATCTGTGGTGATATCCCCTTTATCATTTTTTATTGCATCTATTTGGTTATTCTCTCTTTTCTGTTTTATTAGTCTGGCTAGTGGTCTGTCTATTTTGTTGATCTTTTCAAAAAACCAGCTCCTGGATTTATTGATTTTTTGTAGGGTTTTTCGTGTCTCTATCTCCTTCAATTCTGCTTTGATCTTAGTTATTTCTTGTCTTCTGCTAGGTTTTGAGTTTTTTTGATCTTGCTGCTCTAGCTCTTTCAATTTTGATGATAGGGTGTCAATTTTAGTTCTCTCCTTTCTTCTCATGTGGGCACTTATTGCTATATATTTTCCTCTAGAGACTGCTTTAAATGTGTCCCAGAGATTCTGGTATGTGGTGTCTTCGTTCTCGTTGGTTTCGAAGAACATCTTTATTTCTGCCTTCATTTCAGTGTTTATCCAGTCAACATTCAGGAGAAAGTTGTTCAATTTCCATGAGACTGTGCGGTTTTGGGTTGGCTTCTGAATTCTGAGTTCTAACTTGATTGCACTGTGGTCTGAGAGACTGTTTGTTATGGTTTCCGTTCTTTTGCATTTGCTGAGGAGTGATTTACTTCCAATTATGTGGTCAATTTTAGAGTAGGTGTGATGTGGTGCTGAGAAGAATGCATATTCTGTGGATTTGGGCTGGAGAGTTCTGTAAATGTCTATTAGGTTTGCTTGTTCCAGATCTGAGTTCAAGTCCTGGATATCCTTATTAATTTTCTGTATCGTTGATCTGTCTAATATTGACAATGGTGTGTTGAAGTCTCCCACTATTAATGTGTGGGAGTCTAAGTCTCTTTGCAAGTTTTTAAGAACTTGCCTTATGTATCTGGGTGCTCCTGTATTAGGTGCATATATATTTAGGATCGTTAGCTCTTCTTATTGCATTGATCCTTTTACCATTATGTAATGTCCTTCTTTGTCTCTTTTGATCTTTGTTGCTTTAAAGTCTATTTTATCAGAGATGAGAATTGCAACTCCTGCTTTTTTTTGCTCTCCATTTGCTTGGTAAATCTTCCTCCATCCCTTTATTTTGAGCCTTTGTGTATCCTTGCATGTGAGGTGGGTTTCCTGGATACAGCACACTGATGGGTTTTGGCTTTTTATCCAATTTGCCAGTCTGTGTCTTTTGATTGGGGCATTTAGTCTATTTACATTTAGGGTTAATATTGTTATGTGTAAGTTTGCTCCTGTCATTTTGATGCTAGCTGGCTGTTTTGCCCATTGGTTGATGCAGATTCTTCATTGTGTGGCTGCTTTTTACCATTTCGTGCGTTTTTGGAGTGGCTGGTGCTGGTTGTTTTTTTCTATGTGTAGTGTCTCCTTCAGGAGCTCTTGTAAAGCTGGTCTGGTGGTGATGAAATCTGTGAGTACTTGCTTGTTCACAAAGGATTTTATTTTTCCTTCACTTATGAAGCTTAGTTTGGCTGGATATGAAATTCTGGGTTGAAAGTTCTTTTCTTTAAGGATGTTGAATATCGGCCCTCACTCTCTTCTGGCCTGTAGGGTTTCTGCTGAGAGATCTGCTGTGAGTCTGACGGGTTTCCCTTTGTGGGTAACCCGACCTTTCTCTCTGGCTGCCCTTAGTATTTTCTCCTTCATTTCAATCCTGGTGAATCTGATGATTATGTGCCTTGGGGTTGCTCTTCTAGAGAAATATCTTTGTGGTGTTCTCTGTATTTCCTGGACTTGAATATTGGCCTGCCTTGCTAGGTTGGGGAAGTTTTCCTGGATAATATCCTGAAGAGTATTTTCCAGCTTGGATGCATTCTCTTCGTCACATTCAGGTACACCTATCAAACGTAGATTAGGTCTTTTCACGTAGTCCCATATTTCTTGTTGACTCTGTTCATTCCTTTTTACCTTGTTTTCTCTAATCTTCCCTTCTTGTTTTATTTCATTGAGTTAATCTTCGACTTCTGATATCCTTTCTTCTGCTTGGTCAATTCTGCTGTTGAAACTTGTGCATGCTTCGTGAAGTTCTCATGTTGTGTTTTTCAGCTCCATCAATTCACTCATATTCCTCTCTAAGTTGTCCATTCTCGTTAGCATTTCATCAAGTCTTTTTTCAAGGTTCTTAGTTTCTTTGCATTGGGTTAGAACATGTTCTTTTAGCTCACAGAAGTTTCTTATTATCCATTTTCTGAAAGCTGATTCTGTCATTTCATCACACTCATTCTCCGTCCAGTCTTGTTCCTGTGCTGGTGAGGAGTTATGCTGCCTTGTAGGGGGAGAGGTGTTCTGGTTTTGGGTGTTTTCATCCTTTTTGCGCTGGTTTCTTCCCATCTTTGTGGATTTATCCGCCTATTGACTTTGTAGTTGCTGTCTTTCTGATTTTGGTAATTTTAAGTCTGCAGCAGCTGAACTCATAAACCCCCTTTTCTTCCCCCCAGGTGTTCTGGCCCAGGGGGTTAGCGCTTTATGCTTTTCAGCTGTGTTGCTACCGTTTTCCCTGCCCACAAGGTGGCAGTCTAGTCACACTCAGCCTGCAGAGGCTTCGCTGAGCTGCTGTGGGCTCCGCCCAGCTTCCCTGTGAGCTTCCCTGCAGTCCTTTTTATATGGGTGTAGTTAGAACTGCTTCCGCTATGCTGGCCCGCCCCTGTAGTGACGGAGTCTCTGTAGTGGCGGGTTGTCTTGGGTACGGCAAATTGCCCCAGGAACTGCAGGGTGTTTCCCGATGGAGGACGCCCCTCCCCCACAGAGCTGGACTGTCCCGGGTTCAGCCATGTTTCCAGAGGGGCCCTCTTTGCCCGGTAATCTCTTGGCTTGCCTCCTTGCCTCAGCTCCCCTTGCTGGCCCAGAGGGGACACAGTCTCGTTCACTTTGCTCAAGGAGCCGCTGCTCCCCGCCTCCGGTGCAAGCTGAGCGGCTGCTCTGGTCCAACCAGCGGCGCTGGGAACCCGTGGAGCTTCTCCACCTGTGAATCTCCTGGTCTGTGGGCAGTTAAAATCCGCTGCCCTGTGTGCCACTGCGTCAGCCGAAGCAGCGGCTCTGAGATTCGTGGTGCTCCCTTGCCCGGGGGTCTCCTGGCTTGGCTCCCTGCTTCAGCTCCCCTTGCTGGCTCAGAGGGAACTCTCTCTCTCTCGCTCTGCATAAGAAGCCACTGCCCCCCGCCCCAGGGTGTAGGCTGAGTGGCCATGCCGCTCAAACCAGCGGTGCTGGCGACCCGTGGGGCTTCTCCTCCTGTGAATCTCCTGGTCTGTGGGCAGTAAAAATCCATCTGGAAATGCGGCGTCCACTCACCCTCTGCGCCTTCTCTCAGAGCTGCAATCCAGACTTCCTCCTAAGTGGCCATCTTGGATCCTCGGGTGACCTTCTTTTTCAAGAGCATTTGAGTATTCATGGTCTCTTAAATTTCCATATGAATTTTAGGATCCGCTCATCAATTTCTGCAAGTCAACTAGCATTTTGATACAGATTGTGTTGACTCTATAGATCAATTTGGAGAGTATCACTATCTGAACAATATTAAGTTTCTGATCTATGAACATGCAATATCATTTTAAATTTTTGTCCACAATGTGTTATGGTTTTCAGAGTATAGCTTTGGATTTCCTTTTAAACATTTATTCCTAAGCGCTTTTTCTTTTTTGATGCATGGCAAATGGAATTTACAATTTTCTTAAATTTCATTTTTGCATTATTTATTATAAGTATATAGAAATACAATTGATTTTTGTATATTGATCTTGTATCCTGCAACCATGTTGAGTTTATTAGTGGATTCCTTAGGATTCTTTTGTATATAAGATCACATCATCTGCAATAAACAGAGGTCTACTTATTCTTTTCTCTTTTAGGTGTCTTTTATTTCATTTTCTTGCTTTATTAGTTTGGCAAGATTCTCTAATGCAACGTTAGACAGTGATGAGAATAGACATCCTTGTCTTGTTCCTGATCTTGAGGGAAAGCATTCAGTCTTTCACTATTAAGCATGATGGTAGCTGCTGGTTTCCAATGTCCTTTTGGTCACTAAATATCCAGGTTACAACATACATAACATTTTTGAGATATCAACATCAAATCTTTATATTTACAAGTGTCTTAGTCTCTTTGGGCCACTATAACAAAATGCCTTACACTGGATATTTATAAATAATCAAAATTTATTGCTTACAGTTCTGGAGGCTGAGAAGTTGAAGATCAAGGTGCCAGCAGATTCAGTATAAGGTGAGGGCCCATTCCTCATAGATGGAACCTTCTATGTGTTCTCACAGGACATAAGGGAAAACATCTGTGTAGCCTCCTTTATAAAGGCATTAATCTCATTCATGAGGGTAGAGCCATCATGACCTAATCACTTCCCAAAGGTCCTGCCTTCTAATACCAATCACCTTTGTGATTAGCTTCAAACATATGAATTTTGAGGGGTCACATGTATACTATAGCAACAAGTATTAGTAAATTTTGTTCACTTTTTATAGAAACTTGAAAAACTCTGTTAGCATCCATATTCCAGCATACTTATACAGATATGACAGGAATGCTTTACACTGGATCATGGAGAAAAGTATACTGGAGTGAGTTTCATAACATTGTCCTGGTTGTCCCCTTAACTCTTAGACCTATTCTGAATCTCACTCTACAAACTGAGGATACTAGCACTAGCTTCTTCTACTTCTCTGTGAGAACCATGTAGGTAAACATAAAAATTACCTTGAAAAATACAACAACTTAGGCAAATATAAAGAATTATTATTTATCTTTACTAAACTATTTAAAGCTTTTCTCATGTGTTCATAATATTGTTGAATAAATCAACTCCTTCCCACCCTTTATATGTATAATTGATGACTCTGTATTATTAATATAGAAATGCTTTTAAAATTTCCAATCTAGACAAAATAAAATTTCCACTAAAACTAAGGCTGCTTACTTTTCATTAAAAACTAGAATTCAGACTCAACATTTAAACATTTTATACATATTTTTAAGTGAAAATTTTAACCTAAATCAGAAAAAATATTTTGAAATGATTCACAAGTTAATTTTTCTTAAATATTTTTAGACTTGTATGGTTGCTAGAAACATGTCAGTTTAAATCTTTTCCCTTCAGTTTTTATCACTGAGGGGGTTAAAGAGCGTAACTATAAAATCCTTTATAGTGACAAAATTAATAATTTTCAGATTCTATGGAGGTAAGATTTTTAAGCTGATGTAAAATTTTTCTGAAGACTAATTCAAGTAGCTGTCTGATTTATTATAATGCCTATTTCAAATATTATCTCTGAATTCTGTTAAATGGTTTTTAGCTTTTTCAAAAATCAGCACAATTTTTTCCTTTGAAATTAAATAGATTACTTGATTTCCAACATTTGATTATGCCTATCATCAGAGAACTTTTCACTTAATGGAATTATTTAAACAATATTATATTAATAGAAAACATTATTCTCAGGACTAATTACTAAGCGCCTTTGATGTGTACATGTTTGCATTTATGGTATGCATGACATACTACTGTCTTATAGTACAATAAATTGCAGAGCAGTGATGATTCAATAAATTAGATCTATTTTGCATATTTGCATAACTTAAGAAATACCAACATCATTTTCTCTGAGAAGCCTTCCCTGATTTTCAGCCTAGATCCAATTCATCTGACAAGTGTTTACAAAGCTGCATACTTTTCCTTTACAGTATTAAGTATCTAATTTCACATTTCTTTGTTAATAATTATTAATGTCGGTCTACCCACTAGACTAGAGCACCATTGCTTTCCTAGTCTTACAATAAATGAATAAATGAATCAGTGAAGTCATGCATCATTACTGGAGTATATTTCTACTCTATTCAATTTATTTTCTTTTTTTGTTCAACAATAATGAAAACTTATAAGCCCCTCAATAATGTAAACTAAATCTCATTTCTCTTTGGGCCCAACACAGTGCCGGGTACTTGAAACTCAGGAACACGGCTTTAGCTGAAAAGTCTGTGTCAGTGCCCAAAGCTACTGGATCAAAAAGCCATTTAAGGTTGGGCAGAGTCAACCAGGAAATCCTTAGCCACTGCCACAAAAGGGCTCATCTGGCCTCCAATTTAGCAAGAGTGTTCATTTCTACCTATGTCCAACTTCCTTGCTTTGTCTTGATTTCCAGGATCCAGTCCAATTTGGTTTGGGATTTTTTGGTAACACCTATGCCCAGACTCCAGTTACTGTCTCTTCACACCCTACCTTTTTACTAGTTAGCCACCTTTCCTTGGAAGTATTTCCCAAGCTTCCTGGGCTTTAGCTTTCTGCTGCCCCCAATAGGCAGTAATCATTGCCAGAGTAACTCCTAGAGAAATGGCCTGCTCAAACTTAATTAGCTATTCTGATTTGACTCAAGATAGGGTCCCAATTTTTTCAACTTGTTTATGTATAAAAGTTATATTTAACCCAAATTCTAAATTTTATTTTTAAAATCATTTTAAGCAGAATAATAAGTGTTAGAAGGAGGCCCACTGTGACTTTGAGCCCACTGAATAGGCTAGATTTACAAGGCAGTCACTAAAGATATTTATTTCTGGCTGAGACTGCTTTTGCAATCCAAGTAATGACATGAAGGCAATAGTCAGTTGAGATGATGTATGTCCATCAACACATTTTCTTGTCACCCTAACAAGAGTCATAAAAATTAATCTGCACACTTTAATTTTAGATAAATTTTATTTTTCTGAAAAAATTATTTATTGGTTCTCCCAGCTCTGACTCCTCAGCTCCAGGAGCTCATCAGGCTCCTCAATGCCCTCTTCTTGTACCATGGCCTGAAAACACTCAAGGCTATAAGCTGAAGCACTTGTAGCATTCATCTCATTGGATTCCCTTCTCTAAGATTACTATATTTCATTTCCTAATGCCCAGTGTCTTAAAAGTTGTTATTTTGGGATGATCCAAGATGGCTAAAGAAGAACAGCTCCAGAGTGCAGTTCCCAGCAAGAACAATGCAAAGGGTGAGTGCCCACCGCAATTCCAAAAAAATTTTCACTCCCCACAGACCAGGAGATTCCCGGGCCGAAAAGTGCCACGAGTTTTCAGCACAGCGGTTTCAGCCAGTGCTGGGTTGGCACACAGAAACTCACACAAATCTGGGCAGCCATTTCAACTGGCACCTGGAACACCTGGGAGACAGAGCTGCTGATTCAACTGAAAGGGAGGAGGCAGAGACAGGGAGCCAGGCGATTTGGCTTGGCAGGTACCATCCCCCAACCCCCAAAATAAGCAATCTGAAATGCTCTGGATTGAGAGTTTTGCAGCAAGCGCAGCTGGAACCAGGATGGTCCAGCTCAGTGGGGAGAAGGGCCAACACCACTACCTAGGCACTCTGCCACTACTGAGGCAGTTCACACAGCAACTGGGCAGAGCCTGCAGCAGCTCAGCAACACCTCTGCTAGCAGATTGTGACTAGACTACTCCATGTGGGGCAGGGCATCTATGAAAAAAGGCAGCAGCATGACATGAACTTATAAATAAAGCCAACCTTCCTAGGACAGAGTACCTGGGAAAAGAAGCAGTTATAAGTTCTGCTGCAGCAGACTTAAAAGGACCTGCCCAGCATCTCTGCACAGAACAACAGAGCTCCCAGCACAGCACTTAAGCTCCTATAAGGGACAGACTGTCTCCTCAAGCAGCTCCCTGACCCCTGTATACCCAAACAGACACCTCATAAAGGAGAGCTCAGGCCGACATCTGGCAGGTACCCTTCTGGGATGAAGATAACAGAAGAAGAAATCGGCAGCAACCCTTACTGTTCTGCAGCTCCTGCAGGTGATCGTCAGACAAGCAGGGTCTGGAGTGGACCTCCAGCAGTCCTGCAGCAGAGGGGCCTGACTGTTAGAAGGAAAACTAAGAAACAGAAAGAAATAATGTCATCATCAACAAAAAGGACGTCCACTTAGAGACCCTATGCGAAAGTCACCAACTACAAAGACCACAGGTAGATAAAGTCACTAAGATGGGAAGAAACCAGCGCAAAAAGGATGAAAACACTAAAAACCAGAATGCTTCTCCTCCTCCAAGGGATCACAACTTCTCACCAGCTAGGGATCAAAGATAGATGGAGAATGAATCTGATGAATTGACAGAAACGGGCTTCAGAAGGTGGGCAGTAACAAACTTCTCAGAGCTAAAAGAACATATGCTAAGCCAATGCGAAGAAATGAAGAACCTAGAAAAAAAGGTTAGATGAGATGCTAACTAGAATAAACAGCTTAGAGAAGAATATAAACAACCTGATGGAGCTGAAAAACACAGCACGAGAACTATGCGAAGCATATACAAGTTTCGATAGCCAAATCAACCAAGCAGAAGAAAGGATATCAGAGACTGAAGATCAACTCAGTGAAACAAAACAAGAAGGCAAGAATAGAGAATAAAGAGTGAAAAGAAATGAACAAAGCCTCCAAGAAATATGGGATTATGTGAAAAGACCTAATCTACATTTGATAGGTGTACCTGAATGTGACGGAGAGAATGAATCCACGCTGGAAAACACTCTTCAGGATATTAACCAGTAGAACTTCCCCAACCTAGCAAGGCAGACCACAATTCAAGTCCAGGGAACAGAGAGAACACCACAAAGATATTCCTCAAGAAGAGCAATCCCAGGGTGCATAATTGTCAGATTCACCAGAGTTAAAATGAAGGAAAAAATACTAAGGACAGCCAGAGAGAAAGGTCAGGTTACCCACAAAGGGAAGCCCATCAGACTCACAGCAGAACTCTCAGCAGAAACCCTACAAGCCAGAAGAGCCTACCAACCAAAAAAAGTCTAGGTCTAGATGGGTTGACAGCTGTATTTTACCAGATATACAAAGAGGAGCTGGTAGCATTCCTTCTGAAACTACTCCAAACAATACAAAAAGAGGGACTCCTTCCCAGATCATTTTATCAGACCAACATCATCCTGATACCAAAACCTGGCAGAGACTCAACAAAAAAAGAAAACTTCAGGCCAGTATCCATGATGAACATAGATGCAAAAATCTTTAGTACAATACTGGCCAACCGATTGCAACAGCACATCAAAAAGCTTATCCATCACGATCAAGTAGGCTTCATTCCAGGGATGCAAGGCTGGTTCAACATATGCAAGTCTATAAATGTAATCCATCACATAAAGAGAACTAAAGACAAAAACCACATGATCATCTCAATAGATGCAGAGAAGGCCTTTGACAAAATTCAACAGCCCTTTATGCTAAAAACTCTTAATAAACAAGGTATCAAAGGAACACATCTCAAAATAATTAAAGCTATTTATAACAAACCTACAGTCAATATCATACTAAATGGGCAAAAACTGGAAGCACTCCCTTTGAAATCTGGCTATAGACAAGGATGCCCTCTGTCACCACTCCTAGTCAATACAGTATTGGAAGTACTAGCCAGAGCAATTAGGCAAGAAAAAAAAAAAATAAAGGGTATTCGATTAGGA
Source organism: Aotus nancymaae (assembly GCF_030222135.1). NCBI lineage: Eukaryota > Metazoa > Chordata > Mammalia > Primates > Aotidae > Aotus > Aotus nancymaae. Next base: position 24,002,247 of record NW_026988422.1, on the reverse strand, counting down.
AAAGAGGAAGTCAAATTGTCTCTATTTGCAGATGACATGATTGTATACGTAGAAGACCCTATCATCTCAGCCCAAAGTCTCCTTAAACTGATAAGCAACTTCAGCAAAGTCTCGGGATACAAAATCAAAGTGCAGAAATCACAAGCATTTCTATACACCAATAACAGACTAACAGACAGCCAAATCATGAGCGAACTCCCATTCACAATTGCTACAAAGAGAATAAAATACCTAGGAATACAATTAACAAAGGATGTAAAGGACCGCTTCAAGAAGAACTACAAACCACTGCTCAAGGAAATAAGAGATGACACAAACAGATGGAGAAATATTCCATGCTCATGGTTAGGAAGAATCAATATTGTGAAAATGGCCATACTGCCCAAAGTAATGTATAGATTCAACACTATCCCCATCAAGCTACCAATGACCTTCTTCACAGAACTGGAAAAAATTACCTTAAACTTCATATGGAACCAAAAAAGAGCCCACATAGCCAAGACAATTCTAAGCAAAAAAAAACAAAGCCAGAGACATCACGCTACCTGAATTCAAACTATACTACAATGCTACAGTAATTAAAACAACATGGTACTGGTACCAAAACAGAGAAATAGCCCAATGGAACAGAATAGAGGCTTCAGAGCCAATGCCACATATCTACAACCATCTGATCTTTGACACCTGACAAAAACAAGCAATGGGGAAAGAATTCCCTGTTTAATAAATGCTGTTGGGAAAACTGGCTAGCCATGTGCAGAAAGCAGAGACTAGACCCCTTCCTGACACTTTATACTAAAATTAACTCCAGGTGGATTAAAGACTTAAACATAAGACCTAACACCATAAAAACCCTAGAAGAAAACCGAGGGAAAACCATTCAGGACATAGGCATAGACAAGGACTTCATGACTAAAACACCAAAAGCCAAAATAGACAAATGGGACCTAATTAAACTCCAGAGCTTCTGTACAGCAAAAGAAACAATCATTGTAGTGAACTGGCAACCAACAGAATGGGAAAAAATTTTGCAATCTACCCATCTGACAAAGGGCCAATATCCAGAATCTACAAAAATCTAAAACAGATTTACAAGAAAGAAACAAACCCATCCAAAAGTGGACCCATCCAAAAGTGGGCAAAGGATATGAACAGAAACTTTTCAAAAGAAGACGTATATGAGGCCAACAAACATATGATAAAATGCTCATCATCACTGATTATTAGAGAAATGCAAATCAGTACCACACTGAAATACCATCTTATGCCTGTTAGAATGGCAATCATTACAAAATCTGGAGACAACAGATGCTGGAGAGGATGTGGACAAATAGGAACACTTTTACACTGTTGGTGGGATTTGTAAACTAGTTCAACCATTGTGGAAGACAGTGTGGCGCTTCCTCAAGGACCTAGAAATAGAAATTCCATTTGACCCAGCAATCCCATTACTGGGTATATACCCAAAGGATTATAAATAGTTCTATTATAAAGACACATGCACATGTATGTTCATAGCAGCACTGTTTACAATAGCAAAGACCAGGAACCAACCCAAATGCCCACTGATGATAGACTGGACAAGGAAAATGTGGCACAGATACACCATGGAATACTATGCAGCCATAAAAAATGATCATTTTGTGTCCTTTGTAGGGACATGGATGAATCTGCAAACCATCCTTCTCAGCAAACTGACATAGGAACAGAAAATCAAACACCATGTGTTCTCACTCATAGGCGGGTGATGAACAATGAGAACACATGAAGACAGGGAGGGGAGCATCACACACTGGAGTCTGTTTGGGGGGTAAGGGAGGGACAATGGGGGGTTGGGGAGGTCAAGGAGGGATAACATGGGGAGAAATGCCAGATGTAAGTGATGGGGGGAATTATGCAACAATCTTGCATGATCTGGACATGTACCCCAGAACTTAAAGTACAATAAAAAATATAAAAAATATATATTTATATATATATATAAAACCCATGTTATTGAAATGCAAATTACACATGTTGTGCATTGCCATTTAAAGTAAATCAAGGAATAACAAAACATTAACTACTGGACAAATGAGTTGGTTAGAAGAGGGAGAGTGGGGAGTTTATTTTTTATTTTTTGCATTTCTATTCACTTTGAAATGTCTAAACATGCACACTTTTTTTTTTTTTTTTGAGATGGAGTTTCTTTTTGTCGCCCAGGCTGGAGTCCAATGGCACAACTTTGGCTCACTGCAACCTCCGCCTACTGGGTTCAAGCAATTCTCCTGCCTCAGGCTCCTGAGTAGCTGGAATTACAACCACCCACCACCATGCCTGGCTAATTTTTTTATTTATAGTAGAGGCGGGGTTTCACTATGTTGGCTAGGCTGGTCTCCAACTCCTGACCTCATGATCTGCCCACCACGGCCTCCCAAAATGCCATGCCCAACCCACTTCTTTTTCTTTTTTTTTTTTTTTTTTTTTTTGAGACAGAGTTTCACTCTTGTTACCCAGACTGGAGTGCAATGGCGCAATCTCGGCTCACCGCAACCTCCGCCTCCTGGGTTCAGGCAATTCTCCTGCCTCAGCCTCCTGAGTAGCTGGGGTTACAGGCACACGCTACCGTGCCCAGCTAATTTTTTGTATTTTTAGTAGAGACGGGGTTTCACCATGTTGACCAGGATGGTCTCGATCTCTTGACCTTGTGATCCACCCGCCTCGGCCTCCCAAAGTGCTGGGATTACAGGCGTGAGCCACCGCGCCTGGCCCCACTTCTTATTCTTAAATATCAGCAGAGGCTATTAAGGTAGAGAGATTGTGGAATATATTTTCAATGTCTTCTTTATATTTTTGTTTTTAAGAAGCTAAAATTCTTTTTAATAAAGAAATAAGGCACAGATTTTTTAAGAAAATGACATTTAAAGGAATATTGAAGAAATAAAACTACCTAGCATAGATCAAGTACTTCCTGACCAATTCAAAATATATTTATTGCCTAATGATCAAACACTGAAGAGAGACTTAGTTTACAAAGTCTCCCATAAAAATCCTGAAAAGTAGTCCTAGGTCACAGTCAGCACCGAGGTCAGAGGTCACACTGAGGGGGACCTGCCTCCTCTAGCTTCAGAGAACTTGTTATTTACCTAGCAGTAAGCATTGGACTGGGTACCAGTTACCTGCTATTTATACAGTTATGACTTGGTGGTACTTCTTGCCCTCAAGACACCTACAGTCTCATGGAGGAAACAGATGCATGTAAAACAAATAACTAAAATATTATATCACTTTTTATATAGTTAAAATAGTCTATGTACAACACACCAAGAGTGCACAGAGGATGAAAGAGCTATCTTTAGGGAGAAAGAATGGATGATATTTCATTGAAAATATAATGTTGCCAAATATCTTAATGAAGCTGAAAAACTACTTAGCCAAGAAACAGTTCAAAATGTGCTAACATAAGAGAATGACACTCAAAATCTTTAACACACTAGCCTCAAGCTCTAACTTCATCTTACTACATGTGCCCATAAATACTGTTTCCACCGCATAAAACTCCAAGCAACGCCAAACACTCTATTTCTTGCCACGTGATTCTTTTGCTGGTTTTGTTCCCTATGGGTTGAATGTCCTTCTTCTTTTTTTGATCCATCAAAATCCTAATTATCTTTTAATTAATTGCATCTAAATGCCACCCTACCTGACAATGCCAATTGGAGCTTTTCCATTCTTGCTCTAACATGTTGTGCATTTACTTTCTACCAGGCATTGTTCTACATTTCTTGCATGTATTGACTCATTGAATCTGCAGAACAACCATTGTGATAAGCACCAGTATTGCTCTTATTTCATAAAGTAACTGACATATGGCAAGGATAAGTAACTTGCTCAAAGTTATAGAATAATAATGACCTCAACGTATTGAGAACCAACTGCTTTACACAATTGGTTTCTTTTCTACTTATAACAACTTTGTGAAGGAGTGATTGTTTTATCCATTTTAAGTCAATAACAAGTTCCCACCAGAATAAGTGGGTGAAGCCAGGATTCAGATCCAGTTAGCCCAACAACCTCAATCCCTATCACCCCTTCACTCTTACCACTGCCATGATGTACTTACTCTCTCTTTTTCCCCACTTCCTAAACAGGTTCCACAATCTCTTGGAACCATGACCCCCTCATTGTTTGTATGTGGAAACTGGAGCCCAAAGAGCTGCTCAGGTCCCATTTCCAGATTATGGTTCTTCCATATATTGCCTGGACTCCCTCAAAACCCAAGAAAGTAAATAACCAGTCACTATAATTGCTGACCACCTATATTGACCCCCACATTCTGGGTGACTGCTCTCTGGATGTTTGTTACAGTAAGATAGCATCTCCTAGAAAAGAAGGAAGCAGATTATATGGCAGATGATCAGGAATCTGAGATCTGCTATTCAGATGATTTCATGTGAGCACACATACATAGACCAAATTAATCTGTGGGCCACCAGGATAATTAATTTTAATGCATGAATAAAATAACAGACATATTTATGATAAAATGTATAATTAAGGCCACTGCTGAACCAATATAAAATCTCTAGATTATGCACAACACCATGAAGGAGATAAGAAATGATCATCCCTGCATATGCCTCAGTTTCATGTGAGTTGAGTTGAAAATCTTACTAATTCTGTCACTGTCTTACTCTGTTTTGTGTTGCTATAAAGGAATCCCTGAGACTGGGTTATTTTAAATAAAAGAAGTTTATTTTGCTTATGGTTCTGTAGGCTGTACAAGAAGTATGGTGCCTCCAGCATCTGCTCAGCTTCTGGTGATAGCTTTTGTGCTGAGTCAAAACATAGCAGAGACGGTCAAAAGGGCGTCAGGTATGTGTGAAGAGAGACCCAACCTGATGGGCTTCCCGGCTTTATAACAACCCCTTCTCCAGAGAATAATCTATTTCCCAAGAATCAATCCAGTTTCACAAGAATGAGAACTCACTCAGTACCTCAAGAAGCACCAAGCCATTCGTAAGAGATCCATCCCAATGACCCAAACACCTCCCATTAGGCCCCACCTCCCAACATTGACAGACAGGGGGTAAAATTCCAACATGAGATTTGATGGGGACAAGCAAAACATATACAAACCATAACAGTCACCCTGTATAAACTGTTCTGTTTACCTCTCCTTTCTCTAACAAACTACCTTATTTTTTTAATGAAAACTCTTTTATGATTTCCACAAAAAGGTAGACTTAAGATTGTTTTATACGTGTAAACTGCTGAATAGAATAGCAGAGTTAACTAACAGTTCTTTAAATATTTTACCATCAGATTTTGCATGGCTTTATTGTACTTTTTGGTGCATAGGAGCAGTATTTCACTGTTTGTCAGTGGGGTTGCTAACACCTTATTATAATCTGTTTGTTTTAAAATGAGCACATGATAAAGTGAGAAAGATTGAATCTTAGCTTTTCAAATACTATCTAACATCACATTCAGTCACAGAAATAATTTGAGTGTCTGGTTAAGAGAATAAATGTAACATTTTAATAGCATCTCAATTTTGCAAACAAAGCACTTCACAGTTCATGAAATACTTTCATAAACATTATTTTAATTTGATTATCACAACAACCCTATAAGAGTAGGATTCACTTTCCAACATTACGTGTGTGTGTGTAGTGGTGCCCAGATTTACACAATTAATAAAGTGGCAAAGTCAATTGAAATCTTTTAAGCCAAGTTTGTTTCCATACTGTTTATTTTCTTAATGGCCATGAGGGGTTTTAGAAATCCTTTAATTCAAGTCCCGTATGTCAAAGATGAAGAAACTGAGCCCCATAGAGGTACAGTAACTAATCAAAGGTTATTGGCAAGTCAGCAGTAAAGTTCTAGAAATCAGAGCCTCCTGCCTTTAGAGCATTTTTACACAATCTCATATTAACTGAGGCTGAGGGCAACCTATTATGAAAGAAGGTGAAGACTGCCAATTTAGTTATTCATTGCCTTAAGTTTCCTCCACATGAGAGACAAGTGTTCGGGTATAAGCGCATGTTTCACACCAGTCCTATGGTGTCACATTGGGCTTCTACTAATGATGCTAAACATACAAGTGTGTTAGGAAAGAAATAGTCATCACTGCAACTAGCATCACTCCATGATCCACCCCCATGAAATTCTAGGCCCTAGCAGCACCTCCATAGCCCTAAAGAAATGCAGAGAGAACTAGTTTGAAGTATTGCTGGAAGAAGAGGTATGGCAAGGCTGGGAGGAGGTTCAAAAAAAAAAGCAATTGTCTTGGTTGTGCTTACAGAGATCTTCTGTCTCCACATAAAGCTGAACACCCACATGAGCCCTGCTCCTCAGCAAATGTGCCTGGGCTCACCACCCCCACCACAACTCCTCTGCTCTCTGGTTAAATTTATACTCCTGTCCAGCACTGTGGGAATGAGACCATAGCCTATCTTGTCTAACCAGATGGGTTGAGAGTCTCTGTCAACACCAATATTATTTTATACCACTGACTAAAATACTTTTAACATTATTCTTAGGAATTTTTTTATTATAGAAGTAAAATTCTAAAAATTTAATAAAGTGTTTCTTCAAAGTTATTGGTCTTTTCTTTTTAAGTCTTAGCTATGATTCTGTGTAGCAGTTGAGAAAATGGGCCTTGGATTTAGACAATCCTGGACTGAAGCCCTAAATCTTCCATTTGTTAGATATGGGACCTCAGATAAGTTACTGGATTTCACTGAACCTCAAAATCTGTAAAATAACACATACCTTTCAAAGTCATTATGAAGATTAAATAAAACTATATATCTAAAACTAAGAGCATGGTGCCCGCCATTGGATGAATACTGAATAAATAATAACCATTGAGGATTTTTTCTATAAAAAGTGCCAGTTTTCACAAGGATGTGATGATCCTTAGTTTTCCAAATATAATGACTGAGCCTAAATATGCACATTGAATAGTTAAGTGACATTTATTTATTTTCTTTGGCAAACACTGATTGAAAACCTGCCATGTACTGAAACTTACATTTGCTGCAATGATGATTAAAATCCGTTTCACTGTCAAAGATGGAAGAGAAAGAGTTCAGAGACTAGTAAAATGTAATTCAATTATATACATTACTAACAAATTCCCTGTGCATTACCTCTACGCCTTATAAACATCTGCCTCCTCCCCTACTGCAAAATTGTGGATGGCAGAGACTATGTCTTACTTTCTCAATATCACAGTACCTACTTAACATGCTATCTGGCACTTAGTCAGAAGTCAATAAATATGTGCTAAATTTGACTTGAATGAAATGGAATCATTGTTCCCAGGAAGCATTGGTATTTATGATTTAAAAGTTTAGGTGATATTTTGAATTCACATAACTTTTTTAAGACTCAAAATCTTCACATAATTTATCATTTATTCAAGGAACAGCACTTTGGGAAAGATGAGAGTTAACATAATCACTCATGTAGATATACAAACATATTCCTATATAAAGCTAACTAAATTAGTAACAAAATTGATACATTTAAATTTATAACATAGAACAAGATAAAACTCCATTGTGGAGTATTGGAGTGTTCAAACATTCCAATGTCATACTGACAAGAGACCAAGTAACATTTTGAACTGGGTATGATATGTCACCTGTTGAAGGCCTAATTGATTCCACTGACCTAGCTGGCCAAAAGGAGTGCTTCACCCCCTCAGATTACCTGAATATAGTACTGCAACCTACATATACCATTGTAAAAAATGACTTCCCAGATAGATTATTCAACAAATCAGTATTCCTGGCCATAAAAAAAACCTCAGTTCTATAGGGGTCACAATCTTTTGAAGTCTCTTCCTCTCCTCTCCCTGTCCCAATATCAGAGATTGATGCAATTTTTGTCAAAAAATTCTGTGGCTGAGAGGCTATGAGATAATATTCCATTTTAAAGCTATGGGTCCATAACATGACTGCTAGAAAGAGGACCCACCCTCTATAATGAATGTTGCCTGGTTTACTATAGCCAGTTTATTACATACATATTTTATTTTGCAAAAAGAATTTTAAAAATAATAAGAAATTAGAATCCATTGATAAAAGGGTACAATTCCACTACGTACCCAGAGATTCTAGCAATTGATTTCAAGTAGATGCTGCCTGATTGCTTCTCACCTTATTTATATGCAGAAATCTTAAATTTGACTGTGTTAGTGGCAATCTTATTAGCATGACTGCATCCTCCATTAAAGACTGTCATGCACTTTGTGGAGAGTGGGGCTGAGGAAATGATCTCGCTGGTTCTGGCAATATCCCAAATATTTGCCACTTCTGTTGTAGATGGTGTGACAAATAGACATACACACATTCTGGTTAACTGGAAAAACAGTTCCAGGCAGAAAATCCACAGTGGAAAATTACTTTTTGTATTAACACAAATGCAAGTAAGACACAGAGAAACAGGATAAAAATCTAATTGGGTCAAATCCTATACAATGGAAGCTTACTTTTTGAGAGATTAGGCCTCTTATTTTGGAAAATTCTGATTTTTCTCTGCTATTTTCTATCTTTGCCCCAGATTGAGAACTTAAAGACATGGGGCCTAGTATCAAACTTGCAATGGATTTGTAAGAGTTCGTTACATTAAGATGACACCTGAAGTGGAAAAAGGAATTTATAAACCTTTGTATTTATTCTTTATTATATTCAAACAAATGTTGCACTGGGTCCCTCTAATTAAAGTGTGTTTCAAGGGAATAGAACACAGGACAAGAGTGTGGATAAGCATTATAAAGCAAACACTGGAACACCTTGAGGTGAAAAACAAGTCAAATGCTTAATCCATCTGAGAGCTGGAAAGGTTTCCAGGATGCTTTATTTGAATTGCATGTGAAGGTGTGCAGTTTAGCAAGGTCTAACAAAAACCAGAGTACATTTCCATTGTTACTGTATTCATAATTTTGAAGTGCTAAGGAACACTGGTAAAGAAGTTGAAAAGTGCTATAGTTCCAAAAAAAGTACTGTTAAAGTACTGTTAAAGGGCCACCATTCTTAAACAGACTGTACCCTACTACAAATAAAGCTGCTATGTTTTAAACTGCAGTAAACACTTTAATTCATCTGACTTGATTTGGGGGTTTGAGAATTAGTCCTTTATTGATTCCAATAGTATCAATTAATTTCAATAAACAATTAAGTACTGGACATCTCTTTGCTAAGTGCTTCAAGACACAGGACTGTGAACTCCTTGAGAGCAAGAACAGGGCCTTATTTACTTAGTTAAGGAATAAAAATAGAGAGAAACTAAATTACCATGCATGGTATATATAGTGGGAGAAATGTAGAAAAACAAATTGCTATGCTGTTCAAAGCAGGGAAAAATCACCACTATTTGTGAAGACCAAAATAGGCATCATTGAAGAGGCAGCACTTATATGGGCCCTGATGGAGGGTGAGGATTTTGATGGGCACTGAGGCATGGTTAGGAATTTGACAAGAGGAGAAGTAAAAGAACGTAGTGACTAAGAGCATGGACTGCCTAGATTCCAATGCTGGCTCTACTTTTGATCAGCTGTGTGATTCAGGGCAAGTCATTTAAACTCTCTCAACTTGACTTTCTTATTGTAAAATAGGGTTTATAATAGTACATATCTTTTATTACAACAATCTTGAGAAAGTTATAATAATTAAAAAAATTAATATACACAAAATGCTTAGATTATAGATGGGAACATAGAAAGTCCTATAAAAGAGTTAGCTATTATTATTCTTTGTAGAGCAAAGTCATGGTTAAAGGAAAACGTGCAGAGAATAATGAATAATAGGCTGGAGTGGTGGTCATAAATAGGTGAGCAATAAAAGATTAAGCTAGAATAATAAACTGATAGTCTGTTACAGAAAGTGCTGAATACCAGAGTTGATTCTAAAGTACGTAAGATACAGGAAGCCAATAAAATTTTGCTTTTGGTTTTCACCTGGTGGCAAGGTAACATTAGAGGTGCACCTTAGAAAGATGAATGTGGCCTGGATGCACAGGATAGATTGGTGGTGGGATAGACAAGATGCGAATAAAAGCTATTGCAGAAAGCAGACTAGAAGTAATTAGAGACTTAAGGTAGCAGCAGTAGGAATGGAAAAGAGAAGACATTCTCTTATCTGTCCATGACGAAAATTAAGTAACTTAGATAACAGGGAGAATTTTTAAAAGGTTGCTGATGACACTGTTTCAAGTCTAGGTGATTATAACGTAATTAAATAAAGTAGAAGAGTCAGGATAAGAAACTTTCATGGAGTGACAAGAAGCAGCTTGCCTTTGAATACAATGAGTTTAAGGTGTCTACAGGACATCCTACTGGCACTTAAAGCTGTGACTGGAGATTACAATCTATAACTATCTGTATAGAGATAACAGTTGAAGAAAAGAATAGATAAGGCCTCTGGGGAAGAGGAAGAGAGAAAGAGAAATGACTTCCAGAATGAAACCCTAAGAATTCTCACTGGGTAAGAAGCACAAACTACTGGAAAGTAAGGGACCAATGGCATGAGGAGACAAGATCACCTGTGGAGTCACCCAGGCTTGATAGACATCAGTTCTTTATCACCATCTTATTTCCTATGGAAACAGTCCCACCTAACTGAAGTTCCACAGCTTTAAGAGGAAGATTCTTCCTTAGGTTGCTATGCTTTCATGAGTTTTTGTCACTGAGGAGTAGTCATAAATGTCTCCCCGAATGCAAGACTTAGCTTGGTCTCAAGTTCAAACTCTGAGCTTATGAAAACTAATTTATAGAAGCATATCTTCTGTCTATGCAAAAGACATAGAGATCATTCTCTCTGATCTGCCTTAAGTTTATTACCACATAACATATGATGATAACAATAACTAGAGAGATAACGATCTGTGTCTCACATGCACCTGCCTTTATAATCACCACATGTACTATCCTCTCATGAAAAAAATATTTGCCATACTTTAATCTTCTGCCTTTTGATATGAGGAATATTTTTATATCCTCAAAGTAGAAGCTATAGAATTAAAGGCCATGAAATTCATAAAATTCTTCTCTTCACAGAAATAAAATTGTACGTGTCACCCTCAAACCGGCATTGGTAGCCCCTACATTCTATCTCCCTCTCTTCACATATTTAACTTTCTTCTTGATGTTAAAATTGATCCTATTGTCTGGGCTTCCTGCTAACCTCACTCAGGATCCTACCAATGTCATCCCAGGCCATTTGTTTTAATTGTCCCATTAGCTGCAGCATCTCTAAAGCACTCAGCCCCAGATTTTATACTGAAAGAACCATAACTCTTGCCTTTTTTCATTTCCTCTTCTCCTTTTTACCATCAGAAAGGGACCTTTCATTTTAATGAGTCTCTTGGATCATCTCTTAAATAAGTCTTACCCAAACCTCATTACCTTTGATCAATTCCTATTTGTGTGATTTTTATGTTTTACTTTTCTACGTTTACTCCTTTTTATTCAAGTAGAATTTATTGAGCATCTACTTTTGTAGACGTTTATTGTTTTTATATCTAACTTTTTCATTTTGAGTCCTCCAATTTTGCTTTGAAAGAACCACTGCATTTCCACTCTTAGTACAGGCAGTTTGAATAGGGCCCCAAGAATAGAATATGTGACTTGGGCTTAAGGCAGTCATAGCATTTCATCACCTAGAAGCACAGTCATTGATGCAGGGATAAACAAATGAACTAATTCAGGCCTTCATGAGAGTAGATCCAAGAACTTGTATGGGAGCTGCAAAGACAGCCTCTCCTTTCTTAGGGGATAGATGCTTTGATGGTAGGAGTCTAAAGTTGTTTGGGGTCTCCCCTGACATTTTCAGGTAAATCAACAAATATATTCCTTCAAAAATATGAATCAAGTTTGAGTTGATTTTCAGTCACTTACAATCATGCATCCTACTGATGTTTATGTTATGGGTCAAGCGCCATCTGGGGTGCTAGACAAAGAGAAATAAAATAGACATATTCATGTCCACAAAGAATTCAAAGTGTGGCATATAAAGAGATCGTGAATCATCAAAAAACAAGAAATAGAAAGCGACTTAGAGACCAAGGTTTAAAGAACTATTTGAATAATTGTTTTTTCCAGATGAAGAGGACAGGGTGTTCTCACATGCAAAGGAGTTTTTTCAATTGGTACCATCCATCAAAAATGTATAAATAAATAAATCCCAAACTAGACAGAAGAATGGGTAAACTGTAATATAATTATAAAATAGACTAGAATTTAGCAGGGTATTTACAACTATGTGATGTCAATAGCACTGAAGGAAAAAACAGATTAAGGAATACATAGAATATGATTATCATTTAAATAAAGTTCAAAAGCAAGCAAATTCTAAAATAAATAAATTCCAGATAAATATATATGTATCATATTTGTTGTTAAGCACCAGTCAGGATACTGGTTACTTCTTTGAAGGGTGGGTAGCAGCCAAGGGTTTGCAATGAACAAGCGACCTAGAAGAAGTCTCAGGCGTATTTATAATGTCTCATTACCTAAGGTTAATGGTGGCCCATTGGGTGTTCAGTTTATAGTTGTGTTTTAAAACTTATACATATATTATATATTTTTATGCAGGAAATACTTCTTTTTTGTAAGGGGACAGAGTCTTGCTCTGTTGCCCAGGCTGGAGTTCAGTGGCATGATCTCAGCTCACTGCAACCTCCCCCTCTCAGGTTCAAGAAATATTCTTGCCTCAGCATCCTGAGTAGCTGGTATTACAGACATGTGCCAAAATGGCCAGCTAATTTTTGTATTTTTAGTAGAAATGGGGTTTCACTGTGTTGGCCAGGATGGTCTCGAACTACTGACCTCAGGGGATCCGCTCGCCATACCCTCCCAAAGTGCAGGGATTACAGGTGTGAGCCACTGCACCCAGCCAGAAATACTTCTTTAAATATGCTTTTCAAAACTATCTCCCAAATACAGATTCCTTCATATTTACTTTCTATATTTGCAATTTAAAAACCTGTCACTAGCCATGTTGATCCAGATGCTGCTAGAGTTTTAACAAATTTTACTATGATTCATTATATGAATCCCTTTTCTAGATTTATGCAAATATAGTAGAAGATGGCTTTAAGTTCCAATGAATATATTTTCTTCTTGGGCCCATATTTCTACAGTGTAATTTTCAAGGTGACTCAAATTTCAATACTGAAATTTTGAATACTCAGAAAATGACATTTACACCATTAAATCTAACATACATACAAACATCCCCCAAACTCTTACTAGTTTCAAAATCCCTCCAATAAGAACAATAGAGGAACGATTTGATGACAGCCACAGCTGCAGTTGTGTTGAACTCCTGGGTTTGTTTCATTTAAGTTTAATTATTTCTAATGAAACCTCTCCTTCTGTTTGGCCCTAACTAAGGTGTAGATCACTTGAGCTGTGCTGGCAGGTCTCAACTTGTAAGCACAAGTGGCCTCTTTAGCCCACAGGCATGCTGTCTTACACCTGGTACAGGCAGACAGACAGAGATTAGGACCTGTGGGTGTAACTTAGTTGTGTCTGTCAACATCAGTCAATGCCAAGCTGCGGGAACAATTGTCAAAAATGCAGGATCAGGTCCTGCTCATGAATTAGTTTTCATCCCATTCAATCACTTTACTAAGTACCTACCCCATACAAGGCACTCAACCAGGTGTTTGGAGTGATTACATGTATGAGGCCGTGTTCCCAACTTAGAGGAATTATTCCCAAGGTATATGTTAGAGCAGTGGTTCTCAAACTCCAGTTCACATCAGAATTACCTGGAGGACTCGTAGAGACGCAGTTTCCTGGGTTCCACCACCAGGATTTCTGATTCAATTGATCTGGAGTGGGAATCTAGAATTTTCCTTTTTAACATGTTCCCAAGTGATGCGGACGCTGTGGGTTCATGGAACGTGTTGTGAGGATCGTGGCAGTCGAGTGTTTCAGAGGCCCAGGAATCTCTGGTTGTTGATGCACCTAGTAGTCATTGAAAAATTAACTTGAAAGAATTTTTCTTCCACATGTATAAAAAAATTTATTTTTTAAATATTACTGGCACTCTTCATTATAAAAACAATCATAATTGATGATACTTAGTATTACACGACAGCACTAACTGCTTTATTCACATTGCTTCGATGGATCTTCACAGAAACTCAGTGCATTGTTTCTTTCTCACACTGCCATGAAGAACTACCTGAGACTGGGTAATACATAAAAAGTGGTTTAATTGACTTATAGTTCCACAGGCTGTACAGGAAGCATGGCTGGGAAGCTTACAATCAAGGCGGAAGGTGAAAGGAAAGCAAGTACATCTTATCGTGGCAGAGCAGGAGGGGGAGGGGAAGAAGGGGAGAGGGGGAGAGGGGGAGGGGGGAAGGGGGAGAGGGGGAGGGGGGAGAGAGACTTTCAAACAACCAGATCTTGTGAGAACTCATGCACTACCACGAGAACAGCAAAGAGGAAATCCACTACCATGATTCAGTCACCTCCCACCAGGCCCCTCCTCCAACACATGGGGATTACAACTGGACATGAGAGTTGGGTAGGGACACAGAGCCAAACCATAGCACTCAGCCTGGTATTCCAGAGGAGGAAACCAAGCACTAGAGATGGTAAGAAACTTTCCCTCCACCAAGATTCCTCATTCTAAGCACTTGACATTTTGGGCTAGATAATTCTTTGTTATGGGGCAGGGAGTTGTCTTGTTCACTGCCCTAGACATATAGCTTAGGAAGTGCCTAGCCATTTAACATCCTCAGCTACCATAAGGTCATATGTATTTTCACTTCAGAAGCACAGAATGTTAAAGTTGGAATGAATATTAGAGATTAGCTGGATGAATCCATCTGCTTTCAGATAGGGAATGCATGGTCCATAGAGGTATTACAGTGCTCTGCCAGAAGCCAGGAGGAATTCACACCAATACACTGACTTCTTCTGCAGTGCACCAATTTTTCCTTATTTTGCTGCCCCATTTATTCTCAGGAAATATTCCCAGCCCATGTGCACTCATGACAAGTGTGCTTTAATCTCTGCCAACAAACGCTCAAAAAGCAAATGGCCTGGCTCCCTCTCATTGCATGCCACAGAATGGATGAGAAACCGTATTGGGATTCCAGGGGAAGTTTTGTAAAAAGGCAGGTCCAAACAAAACAAATTGATGGGAGACAAAGACACTCATATAAACCTGCCGGGGTCTGCATTTCAAAAAGACAGCTCTGTCGGCAAAAATACAGAGTCTGCTCAATATGAAGAAATCTTGTAATAATATACAATTACAAAACATATAAATGTTAGCAAGTTGAATCACTCATCTAAGTAGTTTTCCTTGTCCAGAGTAAAAATTGCAATAATTGGATGAAGACATCTGCACTATTTTAACCTGTCATGTTAAATATCTGTATTTTGTAACTCATCTTGATAGCTAATTTTCATGGAAGTATGTGTTAATTGAGCAAAAAAGACATCTTTAAGATGGTTATCATAAGAAATCACACCCTAGGGTATTGTGTGGCAAGAGGTACTGCTCTGGATCTGTGATTCTCCAAGGATATGATTATCACGTAATAGCTGCCTCATCTCCTGAAGTGCTACCTTTCTGGGCTGCCTCCTTCTGACTCAGGTGTCTGGTATCGAGTCCCTCTGCTTCTCACAGCATTGCACTCTTCCCAGGAAGTTGTTTGGTTTCTCCAAATACCTTAGAGCAAGACAGTCAGAAAAACATTGCCCTTCAGAACAAGATGATCACAGAGAAAGTTAAACTTGGTGTTTTGAAAAATACACACACACACACACACACACACACACACACACACACACACACACACGCAGAGTCATTCTGATCCTATTTCTGACCCCAAATGGACACTCTTATTCTGTATGCCTTCATTTCTCCTTAATGCTCAACAGGTCTTTGCCACCCATATCCTCTATATATAAAGTCTATTCTCTTTTTTAACAAAAACTACTTGTTTGATTTTTATCTAGCCATTTATCCTTCATACTCATAGCTGAGTATCATGGGCTTCATTTTCCCCCAAAGATGCTTGCTTAATACATTTTTCCTGTTTTAAGAACATGAAGCAAGACAATTTAATGGATTAAGTCAAATTTATAAATTTGCAATGTTGAAAATGACCCCTATTCAGTCGTGAAAATTAACTGCCACAACCAGCCAATTTGTACATAAAAGATTACAAGATTATCCAGTTGTATATCCATTCTGAGGAATAGCAACAGATCTGTTCCATTGACAGCAGCTCTAGCCTTAGGAGTTCCAAAATTAACATACAAGCTATAACAATATTTCTTAAAGGTAGTACTACAGAAGTCAATGTGGAATGAAAACTACATTTTCTTAATTTGTTATTTAAGCCTTTCATTTTATGGAATGAAGAGTTGCTATTATTGTAATGTTTACCTTTGAATACATAAACTGTGAAATAATGGCAAAAACATTTGAAAAGTAGCCAGAAGATAAGAGGAAAAACTCCCTATCAACTGTATCTCAGATTCACACACACACACATACACACACAAAGAATGTGAAGTGCTTTAAGGCTGTTCTTGAAACTCCAGTTAGAATAAGGAAGAAGACTGTCAATCCTCAGTAATGTATAAAGATTTGAGGTTCTGGATGCATTTTCCTGCTTTGAGTGCATGAAGTCGTCTTTGTTTCAGGTTTCCTTGGCAACCCTTCTCTAAGTGTATACAGGAAGAACAGGTCCTAAATGGAGTCTGGTCTGAAGAGGGCCTTAAAAAAAAAAGTCTAAGTTCCCTATTTTTATTCCTGCAGAAATGCGTGTGTGTAATGAAGAATGTAGGAGAAAGGAGAACACATCATTTTCTACAATCACGGCTACCTATGTGACAGTGAGATAACAATGATTTTTGAAAGCCTGTGTTGTTTTTCTGGCTAGGAGACATCTAAGGAGGCATGGACTTCCTAGAAAGTTCTTTTCACAGGCCATTTTCATCTCAGAGCTGCCTCAATCGCCAAAGATAAGTGGGAGCTATTTGCATTTGGTGATGCTCTAACTCCAAGTGATTTCTCTTCATAGAAAATTTGCATGATGTCATCCTCAAATATAAAAGTTTATTGGAATTGTTAACTGAGTTTCTCATGTATAACGGTAATACCTTGCTTAGTCATTGCCTGTGTCTGTGGCCTCCACTTTCTAACCTCCCATCAGACCTTGCTTTACATCTCCCAGATTACTGTCCCTGTTATCTTAGCTTGCCCTAGCACCAGACCCAATGCCTCTACTCAGACCTTATCCTACACCACTTCAGCTGATGTCTTTCTTAAAACATTCTTCTGATCTGGCTTTGTGACTGCTGTTTTCTCTTCTTCCATTTCCTTATTTTGCTCACAGAGTCAGGTCTAGAGAAAGGCAATTGGGGCACTATTCTTGGCACAAAATTTGAGGTGCAAAAAAACTCGGCAATCAAAATAAATAATATATTGATGCAATATTAGGAAAACAAAATTAAATGCAAAAAATAAAAATAAAAAAAGTCAAAATTATAAATAAAAAGGGATTCATGCTGATTTGATTGAGTTAATATTCATTAAAATGTTTTTTCTACCCACTTTCAGGACTCCACCATGCCATGCCCAAATTTTAAATTTTGTGTTGTCATGGTACTTGTATTTCAAGAACCTTTATTTAGCACCTTTATTACATGTCACCAATCATTATTCACACACACACACACACACACACATTCATCTTTTCTCTTTCAATTATTGTTAGTGGTTTTCTTGAATCTCCTCCCTAGATGTGGTATGTAGATAATACATTCTCTTACTTCTTATATATTCTCCAATATTTTTATTTGCCCAAACAAGTGAGAGGTACATTGATAGGATGTAGGATTTTTGGGTTGTCTTTTTTTACTGTCCAGATTCTTCAGAAATTATTCTGCTATCTTCTATCCTCCAGTGTGGTAGACAAGAGGTCTGATTGCCAGTTTGATTCTCATTCTTTTGGAAAACAGTTTGTTCCTTCTCTCTATGAACTTACACAATTTTCCTTCTATCCTTTGATCTCAGGAAGATTATCAGGCTAGGCCTAGGTTGTTTTTTCTTCACAATCACTCCTGGAACTCAGTGAGGCCTTTCAACCTCTACCTTAAATTTTCTTTCAACACAGAGAAACAATCTTCTATTATTTGTTTAGTTATTGCCTCTTCTCCATTGATTCCCATTTCTCCTTATGAAATTTCTATTGTTTGTATCTTGGGTGCCCTATATCTGTCCTCCGAAATCATTTATCTTTTCCTTCTTATTTTCTTTATTTTCCATTTCTATTCTGATGTGAGGTTCACACACACACACTTAATTTTCCAGGCCACTGATTCAGAATTCAATGGTGACTATCTTCTCCTTCAATTTGTGTGTTGATTTTATTCATTCAAAAATTGTGAGTTTTTTAGGCCCAAGAATTTGAGAGATGTTGTACTATGTCTGAACCTTGACTGTCCCATTAATTTTTGTCCAAGTTGTTCTCTGTCTCCACCAGCAGTTCTGTTTTTATTTAGGAGCTACATATTCTGGATATTGTTCTTCTATCATTGCTAGATCCCCTAGTTTTCTTCGCCAACTTCTGATTCACTCTCAAACCTGAGATCCACTCCTTGGAATACCCTTAAAAGAAGTATTCTGCTTCCACAGATCATCTCCAGCAGGAGGTTTGCCAGTTTGCTATCTGGGCATAAGGAAAAAGACCCTTATCCCCCCCACCCACACACTCTCTCCTGCAATCAAGATGTGATAATTAATTTTATGTGTCAGTTGGACTTATTAAGGAATACCCAGATAGCTGGTATAACATTATTTCTGGGTGTGTCTGTGAGGTTGTTTCTAGAAAAGATTCACCTTTAGGCTGAGTATGGTGGCTCACACCTGTAATCCTAACACTTTGGGAGGCTAAGGCAGATGGGTCACTTGAGGTCAGGAGTTTGAGACCATTCTGGCCAACATGGTGAAACCCCATCTCTAATAAAAACAAAAAAAATTAGCCAAACATGGTGGTGGATGCCTATAATCCCAGCTACTAGGGAGGCTGAGGGAGGAGAATTGCTTGAATCTGGGAGGCAGAGGTTGCAGTGAGTCGAGATCGCACCACTGCATTCCAGCCTGGGCTACAAGAGTGAAACTCCGTCTTGAAAAACAAAAAAGAAAAAGAAAAGATTCACCTTTGAATCAGTGGACTGAGTAGAGAAAATCTGCTCTCACCAATGCTGGTGGGCATCATTCGACCCATTGAGGACCTGACCTGACCTGGGTAGAACAAAAGGGTAGAGGGAAAGCAAATTCTCTCTCTATCCTTGAACTGGGAAATCTGTCTTTTCCTGACCTTGGACATCAGAGTTCCTTGTTTCTGGGCCTTTGGGCTCTAGGACTTACACCAGAGCACCTGCTTGGCATTCCCCCATCCCCATTTCCAAGCAATGGTCAATGTTTCTTTTACAGGGATACTAAGAAATTGAGGATTCTTGGGTTCAATGTCAATCTCCCCATCAGTTCCCATCTGTTACCCTGATTCCCAATCTTTTGCTCTATATTTATGGCTAGTATCCAAGTGCATAGGATGCACTTCCCTGTGGATTATCATTATATTTCCTCTGAGTCAGCAGTCTCGCTGAGGGTCTTTAACAGTTACTGATTCTGGCCTGACAAAACAATGCATATAATGAGATAGAAGGCCAAAAACAATTTAGTTTCTGAGAGCTCAGATGAAATTTAAGACTTTGAGGAATTTGGAGTCAAGATAAAATGCCCTCTTACTAATACTGTTAACAAACTATACGCCTGGATACTACTAACTTCTGACTCAATATAGGAGTGTTATATTAGGGTTTGTCCAAAAAGGAAGAGTGTGGAAGTAAAAAGTTGCTGCCCAAGAGAGTTACTGATGTACTGTGTTCTACATTACAGGGTATGAGCTGAAATCATTTCCTGCTGAACCATTTGATTTGGGGCAAAATATTTAACTTCTCTGGTCTCAGTTTCCCATTTGATAAGGCAAAGGACCAGAACTACCAACATTTTAGTTATACAGAGCAAGAGGCTGTGGTTCAATAATATATTCCAGAATTAGAAGTAGTTAAATATAAGTCTTCTGAGGACAATAGAAGGGGAAGACAAAGTAAAAAATTGGGAGATTTTGGAGGAACTCATCTACAAAGTGAATTATTAGCCATCTAGTTGCAGGAGACAGAATTCCGGATTCCTTTCCTTACTATCTGCTGCCTGGTGCACCAGGCTGTTCTGTTGAGCATACATTGATTATTCCCCTAAATGTACTCAAGCAGACATGATAGAGGATGATTCCAAAAGTACCATGACTGCATTTGTCAAGGAAGAAATGGGTTAACGTCAGGAAGCCACTGACTCTTTTGAATTCTAGTATCTAAATGGCTATTGTTCCTCTCAGCATAGAATTTTCTAGAAGACAAAACACATACTAAAGCTCTAGCAAGAAAATATCCATTAAAGATACAAAGAGACTGGGGCTCCACTAATGTAATATAAAATTCAACGTGCAAGTAAGATGCCAAAGTTGGATTGATTGCTGTGTACAACAGTGACATGAATATAAAGACTCCCTAAGGTTAAATTGGGCTCCTGCATTGAAATTCTAATTAGAAATATGAGTGTCCCAACTCTGTGAAAGTACATGTGTGTTTAATTATTCTCCTTTTTCACCTTATCTCTTCCATTACTTTATACCCTTTCCCTCCTCCTCTCTTGCTGTTTTCAAGAAACCCGTGCTCCTCGCTTCATCTAAGTGTGAGCCTTTCTTTAAGCTGGTATTAATTGACAAGCAGTGTTTAATTATTATTTTTCATGTCTGAAGAGGGCTAATATTAACTCTCCATGAGCCCAAAGGCAACCTCAGCCCCCTTGTTTCTGGTGGCAGCACTCTGCCTTCATCACCAGTATTTCTTTAGTCAGACAGACATGCTACATGTTCTTCTTCATTTTAATGGTATATACCTATATTTGTACTAATCAAGGCTGCTGGGTGACTCAATTATCTTCTAGCCTTGCGTCTGAAAAATTGGCACCTTGGAAAACTGAAGATTAAGTCATGTGTATATATATATGTGTGTGTGTGTGTGTGTGTGTGTGTGTACATATATGTGTGTGTATATATATACACACGTGTGTATATATACACATTATATATGTGTATGTGTGTGTGTGTGTATATATATACACACACACACACACACAAAATACCAAGTGGCATATATAAACATATATATATATATGTATGTATATAATTTTTAAGTAGTTTTAAGGACTGTTAAACTGGAGTCTTCTTAAGGCCAGGAATGTAATGTGTCAGACCGGCATCTTCAGCTGACACCCAGCACCTGATATTGCTCCACGTTTAATTGACTAATAACTATATCTAAAAGGACCTGAAAACTATGTGTTTATATGTTGGTGCTCTGGATTAAGACTGGGGACTCACATATTGCCATAATCGTGGCAATTTTGCTTTTTCCGAAATTCATCAACCACACCAGAAATCTAGCTAGACCACTAGCATAATCAAGTTTCCAAATCACAGCTGGAGAAGCCCTGTTGACACCAAGTCTAAGATAATCTGCTTTTCAAGAAGAGTTTTTATTCAGTCTTCTTTATCACTGTATGTGGAGCTTGAACCTCGAGAGTACATTTATTCAGGGGATTTTCTAACCCAGAAACTAAAAGACAAAGAAGCGCATGGCCTGAAATGTAAGGCTTCTTCTAAACACTGCTTGAGTTACAATGGGACCTAAAATACCAAAGAGAAATAAAAGTTACCCCGGTAAGTCATGGGTCAAATCCAATAAAAACAGCTAAATAGAAAAGTATCAAGGAATAAGACATAAGGAACCAGCAGGTCCTCTAGATCCAAGATCAACAAGTGCTAAGCCCAGGAAATTCAGGTCAAAAACATGTTAGCTTCAGAAGTTGGTGTTGTCAGGCATAGCCATGTCCCCAGAGTCTCAAGATTCTAGGTGGCGCTTAGAAGTAGCATGGCAGCCAGGCGCAGTGGCTCACACCTGTAATCCCAGCACTTTGGGAGGCTGAGGCGGGCGGATCACCTGAGGTCAGGAGTTCAAGATCAGCCTGACCAACATGGAGAAACCCTGTCTCTACTAAAAATACAAAAATATCTGCGTGTGGTGGCACACACCTGTTAATTCCATCTACTCGAGAGGCTGAGGCAGAAGAATCACTTTAACCGGTGAGGTGGAGGTTGCGGTGAGTGGAGACAGTGCCATTGCACTCCAGCCTGGGCAAAAAGAGCAAAATGCCATCTCAAAAGAAAAAAAAAGGAAGAAGGGCCGGGTGCGGTGGCTCATGCCTGTAATCCCAGCACTTTGGGAGGCCAAGGCGGGTGGATCATGAGGTCAAGAGATCGAGACCATCCTGGTCAACATGGTGAAACCCTGTCTCTACTAAAAAATACAAAAGTTAGCTGGGCATGGTGGCGCACACTTGTAATCCCAGCTACTTGAGAGGCTGAGGCAGGAGAATTGCTTGAACCCGGGAGGCGGAGGTTGCAGTGAGCCGAGATGGCGCCACTGCACTCCAGCCTGGCACCTGGAGACAGAGCAAGACTCTGTCTCAAAAAAAAAAAAAAGAAGGAAAGAAAGAAAAAAGAAAAAAAGAAGAAGAAGTAGCATGTAGCGTGGCATGTGGAAAGAGCACAAAGTCTAGAGTCCACGAACCCAGCACTGCAATCCTGATTCCATTATACAACCTTAGGCAGAACATATCTTTAAAGTTATTACATTAAGGAACTTTCATATGGGATTATTGTGGAAGATTAAATGAGATGATACATATGAAAGCACTTCGAAGATTTTTTTTTTTATTACATTTTAGGTTTTGGGGTACTTGTGAAAAACATGCAAGGTTGTTGCATAGGTACACTTTGAAGATTTTAAGTTGCTTTGTAAATTTTAATTACTATTCACCTGGGACATGCATTTCCTTACAAGTAGTGGGAAATAAGAGTTCAACTGGTACTGTGGTTCAGCCAAATATAGATTTAATAGGATTTTTTTCCCACTAGATAGTTCTGCCATCTGTGGAACATACAAAAAGAAACAATAAACTTTGGAAAACAAGCCATTCATAAACCACGAAAAGCCTACATATGCACTGTGATTGAAAGCCTTCAAACTAATAATGCCCATAAGGGGCAAGAACTTGGAAGAGATCCTATGTTGAACGTTCTTCTTTCAATCTAGACCTATTAACCTGCACTATTAGTCATCAAGTAAATAAATCACAGACTCAAATTTATCTCTGCCAGGCTCCACAAATACCTGCTTGCATGCTAATAGTATCAAAGAAAATAGTAACTGTAATATTTAAAAATCCATTAGTGGCTTTCAAAATGTGGCCCTGGATCAGCAACATCAACAACACCCTGGAAACTTGTTAGTTTCCACATTCTTTTTTTTTTTTTCTTCAGACAGAGTCTTGCTCTGTCACCCAGGCTGGAGCGCAGTGGCACGATCTCAGCTGACTAAAACCTCTGCCTCCTGGGTTCAAGAGAGTCTCCTGCCTCAGCCTCCCAAGTAGCTGGGATTATAGGCGCCCACCACCATGCCAGGCTAGTTTTTGTATTTTTGGTAGAGATGGGGTTTCACCATGGTAGCCAGGATAGTCTTGATCTCCTGACCTCAAGTGATCCACCTGCCCTGGCCTCCCAAAGTACTGGGATTACAGGCGTGGGTCATGCCACCTGGCTAATTTCAGCATTCTTGAGCCCCATCCAGATCTACTGAATCAGAAACTCCAGAAATAAGGCCCAGCAAGCTATATTTTAATAAGCCCTCTGGTGATTCTGATGCTCTGTAGAAGTCTGAGAACCACTACATTAGATTGAGAACAAAAATAGCAACATAGCATGGTGTTCTCATATGTAAATTATTAGGGATCTTAAATAGTTTTTAACACGTTTTAGTATGGCTGAAATTTCAATATAATAGCTACAATTAAAAAATCACAACTAGTGAATGCATGACCAAGACAACATAGCTCTTTAACGTGTATCTGTAGGCTTGTTGTTTAACAAAGTTCATTTTTTCATCCTTAGTCTGAATAAATGAATGCCTTGGTCAAGTCTACTTTCCTACAATGCTCAAGCAAGTCAAACACTCTCACAAAATTTGAGCATATTTTTATTTACTAAAGACTAATCAAGGTGAAAACTCTTACAATTAGTCTTGGTAGTAGAAATGTAAATTAAACTCAGTTTATTAATTTTTAACAAAATTCATTCTCGTTTCTTTTTTTTTTTTTTTTTGAGACAGAGTCTTGCTCTGTCACCCAGGCTGGAATGCAGGGGCACCATCTTGGCTCACAGCAACCTCTGCCTCCTAGATTCAAGAGATTCTCCTGCCTCAGCCTCCCAAGTAGCTGTAATTACAAGCATACATCACCATGCCTGGCTAATTTTTGTATTTTTAGTAGAGATGGGTTTCACCATGTTGTCCAGGCTGGTCTCAAACTCCTGACCTCAGGTGATCTGCCTGCCTCAGCCTCCAAAAGTGCTGCGATTATAAGCACGAGCCACCGTGATTGGCTCTTGTTTGACTTTTAATGGTATTTAGTCTGGCTATTACGTTAATACCATGCCTTGCAAAGCTTACAATGTACTTTAATAACATAGATGATAAAATCACAGTTTAATAGGGTAAGATGAGAAAAAAGTAGATTTTCAGGAAAAATTGAAGTTGGCATTTTTTATATACAATTATAGAAAAGAAATTTTATTTGACAAATGATTAGCAGTAAAACATTGATTTTTCTCCTTTTACCCATTTTACCATCAGCTACACAAGTATCAATAAGAGTATAAACATTTTCTAAGAACCAGTCAACCATTTTTTTTTTTTTCATAAATACCATGGCTTTTAAATATTCTGTAAAAATGAAGTTTTACTACACACATTACTCCAGTGTTTACCTCACATCATGTTTAGGTGTGAGGGTTAGTGCTCCTTGGTGGGAGGACTCAAAACTCTTGGCTCTAGAATGCTGCCAGTCTCCACTGCATTTCTAGGTCGCTGGAAATGATGCCCAGATAATTTGGAGGAAGCACTGTATAAATATTTTCAGAATAAGTTGGATTTTCCCAAAAGTTCCTCATCTACAATTACCAATATTAAGTGCAATCTTCCTACCACAAACCATAGTTTGTGAAGTTAAAAATAAAAGCAGACCAGAACAATCTCTCCTTTAATTTACTGTCACCCACTCTCTTTGTTGTTACAACATCTGGAATCAGCATCAGGGCTGCCTTTCATTTTCCAATCCCCTCAGCACCCAGTAGCATCCACCTGGGGAGACAGAGCCCAGCCACACCCTCCAGCCTGACCATAATTCTGTCTCCAGGGCAACTGCAGTAGAATGCCTACCCTTCTCTATTCCCCCCTGTTTTAAGTGTTGCTCCACACAGCTTGATATGACACTTCTTGCCTAAGAGAAAGTTCTATTTTTCCCCAAATGAAAACTGAAATCGACAGAATAACATTTGTAGCCTTAGGGAGCCTACTGATGAGAAGAATGATGGTCTAGGATTTAACATGTAAATCTTGGAGGTGTGGGATTGAGAAAAAGGGAGTGAGCTGCTACATTTATGAGAATATGATAGATCATGAATCATGTAGGCATGAAACTTAACATATCTAAATCTTTTTAAAATAATCTTTCATAATAGCATTTATAATTATAGCAGGACCCTCTGGTGTGTGAATTATGGTGTATTCATGTTTAGTTGCATTGACTGCACTCGGCTTTTAGTCATGTGCCTAGCAACACACTGGGTATGAATTAATGTGCAATAATTCATGGCCTGTTGTGCCTTATTAAATATAGCATTGATTCAATTTTAGAACTGCAACATAATGACTTAAATATTTTTCAGAATGCTAAGTGCCCCATACAATTTTCATTTGAGAGCCTGTTTTCACATTTGCAACCCTCAGTTACAATAGTATTTTCCTACTGCAGAGCAAAGAAAAATGCAATTGCCCACCAAAAAATAAAATCAAATACCAAGAGGAATTACCTACTGAATCACCCTATTTTTCCAATAAATCTGAGTCTCCAAAAAAAATTTACTTTAAATGGAGGAAGAGAAAGTTTGTGGGTTTTTATTCATACCATTTGAAAAACTAGTTTTTAAAAACTTTCAATTTATTTGTTCTCCATTATTCTGGGATTCAGAGCAGAATAATAACAGATCATGTTTAGAGGGGAAAATGCCTGGCAGCAAGTCAGAAGAATGGTGATTTAATTCTGATTCTGCTCATTTATTCTACAATTGCCCATGGTCATATAATCACCCTGTGCCTTGGTTTCCCCAGCTGTAAAATAGGTTTGATACTATCTCATTTCCTATTTAAGGAGTTGTGAGAATTAAACTATACAAATCTGTGAAAATGCTGTATAAATATAAATGAGTATAGGCAGTGTGCTCAGCCCCATGGTAAGTGCACTTTTAGCTAAAGTGCTTTCATATCCACTATCTCATTGAAAACTCCCAACAATGTTGTGGGTAGACAGGGACTACTTTCCCATTCCACAGCTGGCTTTGGCCACAGGACGCTCTTCCTGTCAATGGAAGACACACATGAAGCAGTGAATGACCTACACAGAATAAACCATGATTTCCAATGTCACAGTTAGAGTGCCCTCATAACCACTGGAGGAAGAAGCAAAGACAAAATGACAAACATGACTTAGTGGCAAAGTAAAAATCCAAATTCCAGTTGACTGACATTTAGCCAGACCAGAGACTACCTTTTTTCGAAAAGGTTGAGCAATTGCCTCAGAATTTCTGCTTGAGCCAGTGAGAAGCCTGGCTTATAAACCAAATCACTGTTTTATAAATGACAGTATTCAGTCAGTCCAAATCTCTCAGACTGCAATACTTTTCCAATGGATATCCTTCACAGATTTTCATGTTCAGAATGTACTTTTTAAATGATTTTTGATTTACTTTAAACAAACTAGAAGATCTAAATTATATTAATTGAAATGGGTTATGAGACTTTTCTTTCATTATTCGTTAGCTACCTTGTCCTACCTCTTCCAGAATTCTGATGTTCTACAAGAATAAGTTGTAAAAAACCCGTGACAAAACCAGCATCTCACATCCAGCTCATGCTTTTGACCCCGCCATTTCGAGCATAAAATCACCTCTTGCACCAATACAGCAATTAAAAATCTTGGCCTGGGACAATTTAATTATATCTTTTGTAATATTAGAAAAAATAGTTTGGGATCACAACTCTGACCAGTCTTCCTGGGGTAGAATATGTTATAAACTAGGGATCACTGTTTCTTGGTGTATTCACTCCAAATATACAGACTTGGGAACATACTAACAGAGTTCCTTTAAAATCAGGCCCGGATGCAACTGCACCTTCATCATTACTATTTAATGGCCATGGGAAAGGGACCTCATCTCTCTAAGTATGTTCTTCAATTGTGAACTGGACTGATACAGTTTCTTCCTCATATAGCATAAGGAATCAATGAAATACTTCCTTATAACCCACTGACGACAGAGCCTAACATATAGTGATTATTCAAAAATGCTAATATTAGGTCACAGAAATGATTGGGATCCAGATTTTACATGAGCTATTAATCCAATGCTATTTATTATGGGCCAAATATATCTCAAGCCTCATCTTTGCTCTCATGTTATAGGTCTGTCATTACAGGATATTATCAAATATATGAATACCCTTAGCATACTCTTATCACTAAACAAAATCCTTAATGCACTCAGTATGTCCCTATGTTACAGTTTATATTCTGCCTTATACCCGACAGGGACTGTATACACTGCTCAAGGACTAGGACAGTGCTATGCATCTATCGAGCTGGAGTCCAGTAAGGGTCAGTTGAATCATATGGAAGATCGCTAGTCCAGGTGAGGTATTTGCTGTAAGATTTTTATTTGGGATCCCATAGAGTATGGTATCTACCAGCCAGTGTTTGCCCAACATATTGAAGCAGATGCTCTTAGATAATGCAGTTATTGCTTTCTGAATGTCCCCAGAGGCTTAAGTAAACCCATGTATGAACATAAACATAGGGAATGTTAGACGGGCTAGCCTAGTTGAACCCTAAGTAAACAGTGGCTGTCATTTTGGGTCAGGCTTTTTAGAATTCCAAAAAATTCTTCTACACACTGGAAGACAAAGGGTTAGATGCTCCATGATTCTGAAACACCAATGACTTTTTCACTCTTCAATGCAAAATGAAAGCCCATTTAGACTTTCTTTTGCAATTATCACCTATTTGAATTCTGGTAACACTTATTTAGTTAGCAATATAGCTCATTTTCCTCTTTAAAAAAAGTAAATAGATGAGTGGTATTTTTTCCTTTTATGTATTCATGAGGCAGCCATAATTTTGATCTTTAATATGACAATAGACACTTGTTTAGCTGCAACTAGTCTTCTGAGGCCTGATACCCTCTCTCCACAATCCAACTAAGAAAAGGATTAAGAGAAGGCAGGCAGACCTCTTGGCATCAGAAATGAAGAAGCAGGCCTTGCTTCTAAGATCTCAGGTAGGTGGACCATATCCACCCCAGTCAGTCGTAGTGAGAGAATGACTCAATAAATGGCAATAGAATAATAGGGTAAACAATTGTAGGAAGGTTGATGCCAATTCCTCATTTCTCCTTTATATGGAACGTCCTGTTATTCTTTCTACCTTCTTCCTTATCAACCCACTGGTTTGATAACTACATCAAAATGTAACTGCACAGATTTTTTTTGTGTGTGGACCATGCTTAATATATTTTCAGGAAAAAGAGCAAGATGGACTAAGCTGTCAGTATTATACCTGTCTCAGAGAAACCCTTACACATGTAACATGAAAGTTCAGCTGTTATCATTCTGCCTCTTTGGAGAAGTCTGTAGTCTTCAAAGCCCTGGAGCACATATTAGGCAGAGCAGCTGGTAGAATTGCTAAAACACCTTGACAGGTGTGGATAGACTTTGCTGCTTCCCCCATACCATGTTCATACACCCACACAAACACACAAGTATTTATAAACACATATATACACATGCACACACCAACATGCACGTATTTTCACATATACACACACATATACACAAAAACATGTACACATACACATATATACACAAACATGCATCACACACACACTGCACTCACTCAGTCACAGATATATATTCTCTGAAAAAATTTTCTGGTATTCTCTGCTGTCAAATCTCACAGGTTTTTGATCTACCTCCATTGCAGCTGTCACCATTCTCCTGACCTCCATCTGGACCTCCTAGTCAATACCACTTAATGCTGTTTCTTTTGGAGGCAATCCCTTGGAGTTGCCATAGGCAATGGACATGATTATGCATGTGGGCTCTGGACCCAGGCAGCTAGGTCTGAATCCTGGTTCAATCACTTACAAGCTATTTACTTTGGAACAAATTTCTTAATCTTTAAATACGATACTTTCCTCATTTAGGATAGTAGCAATAGTACATATGTTATATGTTACTAGAAATATTAAATAAATTAATACATGCTATATATCTAAAAAGTGCTTGGCACATAGTAAGTCCTCCATAAATGTTAGCTCCTAACAATGTTCTATCCTCTATCATCCCCATATTCTACAAGATATAACTCTGTTCTTGATTTTTTACTAATCTTACTTTAAAACTCTGAATATCAGATTTCTTTCCTTTGTACAATTTATTTCTAAGAATATCCTCCCTTTTTTTTAATGTTCAAGGTCCTTAAGTTGCATAGGCTTCTCATGATGGAACAGGAGACAGGGAGGGAAACATACAAAACTGCCATGAATGCTAGATTTTCTGAGATAACTCAGAATTATAATTTTGAGAATTCAGTAGTATCTGGTACATAATACACTCTCCATATATACTGAAACAAACAAATTTGCTCACTTTTCTCATTGAACACTAGGTGACTAATCCCAGAAGGGGGATAATATTCTCTCCCTTCTGTCTCCAGCCTGTTTCTCCACTCTGACTCTCAAAGAATATTCTAAGCAGTCAAAAATGAGTGCCTTCTTTCTCCAATTAGGCACAGAAAACCAGTATCATGCCTCAAAACTCCTACATGCTTCATCGACCATAGAGATTAATTCATTCTTTCAGCTGCAGACAGAGAGGGTCTCCCCTACTTCTTCCCCAAACTCCTAACCACCAAACTCTCCTACTATTTTTCTTACCTCCAGACACTCCTTTTCAATCTCATTTTTGGATCCTTGACTGCTATTCAAACCCTAAAGGGTGGTGTTCCCAAGAGTTCAGTCCTTGGCACTCTTCTTTTCATATCCCTGCATGCTTCCAATATGACCACCTCTTATACCAGGGCTCCTAAGTCAGTCTACACCTCCAGGATAGGCCTCTCGCTTGAGTTCTGGACATGTATATTCAATCACCCCCTCATTCTCTTCATTTAGATATCTAATGCACATTTCAAGTCAACACATCCAAAACAGAAATCTTGATTTCTTCCTCCAACCTGCTTTTCCCCAAGGTTCTCACCTCAGTAAATGGCAACACTGTTCTCCCAGCTGCTTGGACCCTAAACTTCGGCCTCATTGCCTGTTTCTATCTCACACATATTCCACATCCACATCAATCAGGAAGTTCTGTTAGCTCCATCTTTAATATATGTCCCAAATCCTAACTCTCCTCCCTGCCTATTCTTCTACCAACCAAGTCTCAGCCACCATCATAATGATAGGGACAAGAGAAAGAGAAATACTAGGCAGAAAAGGGTGCATCCCTAGTGAACTCCCACCCTCAAGCCAAAGAGCCTGAGACCACAGTCCAAAGTGAGCACTTACATCCCTGCTTTCCCACTCAAATGTTGCCTTTTCCAAAATCATCCATGGCCCACCTTGTGCCTATAAAGACTCTAGACTCAGTTTGCAGAGAGGGGAAGCAGCTGGATGTTGGACACTATGGCTGGACGTTGGAGAGAAGTGGCTTGACTTCAGAGAGACAGTTTGATGGTGTAACTTCAGAGAAGAATCCAGCCAGAGACAGCCGGATTTCAGGGGAAGATTACCCTCATGCCCTGTCCCCTTTTCAGCTTACCTTCCCACTGAGAGCCATCTCCATTGGCAATAAAATCCCCCACATTTGCTACCTTTCAATCCTTCAATTCATTCATGTGGCCTCATTTTTCCTGAATGCAGGACAAGAACTCAGGAGCCAGAAGTGTGGATGCAAAAGGTGGCCACACTGACCCTCTGCCCTTGCTGGTGAAAAGCAGCCACCTCACACGAAAAGGCATAAGGTCCATTGAGCTGTTAACATTTAAGCCATCCACTGGTGGCAGAGCTAACAGAGCACTGTAACGCTCCCTCTGGGGGTTCAGCGATCCAGAGCACCCCTTCCCAGATGCTGCTGTGGGGTCCACATAGAGTTTGCTCCTGCCAGTGCCCAAAAGTGCTCACCCTGGCTCCTGCACCTGCTTACCTGTGTGCTCCCTCCCATGAAGGGTGGAAAGCAGTGGATCTGAGTGATTGGAGTTCACCCCTGCCGGCACCAAAGCAGTCATCTGGTTCCAGCATTCATGCGCTCCACTTCCCACTTTGTTCACTCTCACACTCCCTTCCGCAAGGAGTTGAAAGCTGTGGACTGGGATAAACAAGGCACCCCTACTGTGAGTCCCCCAAAGTGGTGAGGGAAATATCCTGTTTTAATATCACACCTAAACTGTATCAATGGCTTCCTAACTGGCCTCTGCTTTCACTTATCCCTCCTCTCCCACTTTGATAATCTACGCAATGCAGCCAGCAAAGTGATACTTTTAAAACGAAATTAGATCAGGTCACGCCCCATTAAAACACCTCATCTTTATCTCATACTCCTGCCCACTCTCCAATCACACTGGTCCTCTTGCCAAGCTCACGCCCACCTGAGGTCATTTTCATCTGCATTCAAACCTCTTCAGGCAGATATCCTTTCTCCTCAGTGATTTTCTTAATGGTGTCTGGGAACTCGTCTGCTGCCTCTTGTTGGCAAAAGCTGAATCTCCTGTTATTTGACCTTTTTAAAGGCCACAATCCTTCCTAAAATTATCAAAACATCCTTTGCTGGAAAATTCTCCAGCATTAAATGTGGTAAATTCTTCACCTTCCTTTGCTTTAAGTTGTCATATATGACTTAGCTCTTTCTTGAATCACATTAGAGTCTATAGGTATGCCTTTCTTATGGTAAATCTGCACCCATATACAAGCTCCATTTCCAATACGAGATAAAAAGGTATTTTGCAAAAAGTGCAAGGGTTTTGTAGCTACTGATGTAGCTACAGTGGGAATTTCATGAGTTTCCGTTTATTTTTTTACAGTGGTCCTTACATTTGATTCACTTATCTTAGATGGTGGGCAACTACAGCTGCAGACCACAGTCCATGGTACATATCAACCAATTCAATGTTCTTTTGTAATGTCATGACTTTTCTCTGCTTCTCGGGAGCACTTCCCATATCACCAGTGATATTTATATGGAACCCATGGTTTATGATATTGCACCAAACAATATTTGAAGAATGTGTAAAACCTTGAGAGATCACTTTTTGCTGTGACATGCTATTAACTACAGAGCTCATGCATGATTTATGTCATGACATTTTAAGCAGATACTGGCAACACTTGAGCTCACCACAATGGGAACTGAAGGTGACTACAAAATTATTACAGCACAATAGTATGTGTTGCAGCTAATAAATGCAGTGATGATTTAAAACTACATCTTTATCTTTGTTTACATTTCTCTTAACTGTTATTGGCACTAAGTATGGTCTGTGTTTGTGTAAGTTTTGATAAATTTAAATTTTTTTTTTTGAGATGGAGTTTTGCTCTTGTTGCCCAGGCTGGAGTGCAATGGTGTGATCTCAGCTCACCGCAACCTCCGCCTGCCAGGTTTAAGCTATTCTCCTGCCTCTGCCTCCATAGTAGCTGGGATTACAGGCATGTGCCACCACTTCTGGCTAATTTTTGTATTTTTTTTTAGTAGAGATGGGGTTTCTCCATGTTGGTCAGGCTGGTCTGGCTCAAACTCCCAACCTCAGGTGATCCACCCATCTTGGCCTCCCAAAGTGCTGGGATTACAGGCGTGAGCCACTGCGCCCAGCCTAAACATTTTATAACAGATTTGTGCATATTTTATGATAGTAAATGATAAAATAGATGATTAGCCACATATATTTTATGCATTCATGACATACCATTTTCTTACTTTTTCAATATTTTCAGGCTATGCAAGTTCATCTGTCAGTTTTTTCGAATTGTTGCAAATCTCCAATTTTCCAGTATATTAACTGAAAAAAATCTGTGAAAAAATAAGCGGGCCTGTGCAGCTCACATCTGTGTTGTTAAAGGGTCATTTGTATACACACACATACATAGAGAGAGAGAGAGGGAGAGAGAGAGAGCGGGGCAGGGGGGCAGATCCTGTTCGGGAAGTCAATGAAGGTCCTCAAGGAAACAACATTTGATCTGTTAAAACAAAAATTCAGACAAATTAAATGGAACAGAGTTTAACTGAGCAAGGAAAAAAAAATGTTTTGTGAATTGGGCAGCCCCCAGAATCTTAGCAGATTCAGAGGGACTACAGGTATACCTTGTGGTCAGAACACATTTACAGACAAAATAAAAAGGAAAGTGACGTACAGAAGTTGGACATGAGGTACAGAAACAGCTGGATTGGTTACAGCTCAGCATTTGCCTTATTTGAGCACAGTCTGAACACTCAGCAGTATATGAGTGGTTGAAGTATGGCCACTGGGATTGACCAAGACTCAGCTATTGTTACAGTTGCATACTCCTAAGTTAGGCTTTCAATTTTGTCTACCTATTAAGTTAGGTTACAGTTCACCCACAAGGATTCAAATATAGAAGTATGGAGTCCTTTCCAGGTCATATTTAGTTCACTTTAACAAGTACAAGGGTAGGCAGCAGACAGGACCAGTTCAAAGAGGGTACAGAGACTATTCTAGGCAAAGGAAACAGCCTCTTTAGTGCTGTACAGTAAAAAAAGGGCGGCACTGAAAGTGGATTAGCATTGGCAGGTTGATTGTCCTTGCATGAGAGGTACAACCTAGATGTTTTATCCGGCAGGCCTCTTCCTGTGAAAGTCAAATGTGCTGCCACACACACAACCCCTCTCAACAGGGGTCGCAGTCAGTCTGATCCAAAGAAAAACATTATACATATTCATTCTTCCTGTTGGCAAAGTTCACGCCCTCCCTCTCTACACAGAGATAGAATCAGTGATGTCTGACATAACTCCAGGCTGCAGCCTCCCAGGAAAAGAGCAAAGTCCTTATGAGGAGAGACCTCATTCAGCCTCAGAGTGGTCCAGTCAGCAGTCACTCTGCTCTGAACCTGTCAGACTGCATTGCTGCTCAAGGCTGTTGTTTTGACATTAGCTTGACAAATTCACATGTCACCTCCTTGTGTGAACTCCTACTCAGTGTTTTGTAATAACAGCAAAGACATCAATATTTAAAAACAATCAAATGTATGTTTGGTTTAAATAGGCAGTTGAGCCACCATCCCTTCTGAAAAGTCTTCTATGTGTATTTGCCCATTATACATATATAATATATATTACATGTTATATATATGTTATATATATGTATATGTATAACTTATATATTACATGTTATATATATGTTATATATATGTATATGTATAACTTATATATAACATATATTATATATGTAATGGGCAAATACATATATATATAAATGTTATATATATGTTATATATGTGTATATATATTTTTATATATAACATATGTTTTTATATATGTAAAACATATATATGTATATATGTATAACATAACATATAACATATATATACACATATATACCCATCACATATATATATTATATATGTTATACATATGTTATATATCTGTATATGTATAACATATAATATATTATACATATATGTAATGGGCATGTATATATGTGTATATATGTATATATGCAATATATATATGTTACATTAACCACTCATATTGGAAGTCTCTCATACATAAGTTCACCACAAAGGATGAGTATCTAATGAATCCAGGGTTCTACTTTCCTCTTTAAAATACCATGATCCATGTTACTTTTCCACTTCCTATCCTGCTTCCATCCTCACTTTAAAGATAACATAAGATTCTATAGGTATATACTAGTAGATGCATGTCCTCGAAGCTGTGCATAAGGTACAAGTATCTTAACAGAAAACTCCTCCATGGAGGCAAACTGCTGAACTTATTCATTTTATTTTCACTCTTCTATTTGGCAATTGTAGATGAGGACTGACACTAGGTGCTTATGAAAGTGGCTGACATGCTACCCCTGTCCTATCCCATATTTCCTTGGGTCCCTATGTTTCTTTACAATTTTCTTTTGGCTAAGAGATTGATGAATGAGGGCTTGCCTGGAAGTTGTTACATAGACAACTCAGGTCCTTGAGCTTACTCATGTTAGATAGAACCAGTTAACCTAATATTCTCTCTGTGGTATCAAGACTCAAAACTTAAGTGAACAGGATAGTTTGAAAGGCAGTTAACTGAACAACCAGTCTAGCTGGTTGCTTAAAAACAGTCTTCGGATCTTTGGATAGAACCCTAAAATGTTGGCAGAAGTCCAGAAGCCCCTGTAGAAGAGTCTCCAATGGTATGATGTAGCTCTCCATAGTCCTCAAACCTGGTAGATACCAGACAGGCTTTTTCATCCTGCACTCCTAAATGTTGGTGTTCCTTAAAAATTGATTAAAGACAGTAACAAGTATCTGTGAGTTATTTTACTATTTTGAAAGCCTAATTAAAAATATACATCTAACTAAAATAAATATTCACACTAGGTTTTCTTTCTTTTTTTTTTTTTTTAACTTGGCATTATATCAAATCAATAATACTGTTTATCATACATCAATCAAAAACTCTGTTTGGTAGTTATCTCCAGCTTATCTTAAAAAATGAGCTAAACAAAGCAATTATTACCTGATAAATGCTATTTGGTAGACAAAGTTGTTGAAGTGTGAGGTCCCCAGGGGGAGGAAACTAATTTTCAAGAAGCCTTTGTGATGATAAAGTAAAGAGACCCCTCGCCCTGACTGTACTTATGTCTCTGACTGTTTGCACATCCTTCTGGATTTACCTCATTGGAAATGACAAAGTTAGGCCAAGCAACTCTAAGTAAGGCACATGCCAGGCTGAACAAGTCCTTTCTGGTCCCCACTTCCCAACTTTCTTCTTCACCCTCTCCCCATCAAAACAAGACTAAAGTGGAAGTGACCTGGATATCAGAGGATTTCAGAGAATGGCCAGGGTATTCTCTTCAGAGTCAAACTACAGGAATCTTTTGCAATCTTTCTCTGAAATACACCTTTGGACAAGACAAAATATGTTAAGTCACAGACATGAAAAGTAGAAATGTATGACTCTTCTTTGAGAGAACATTGCTCATAATCAGCAAATGATTGGTAATCATTCTCTAACTAGGGATTTTCACCTCAATTTTTCAAAGGAGGTCTTAATTCAGACTCGTTGTTAGAAATGCCAAACGCCAAAGCAGAATGCATGCAGTGGCTGATTTGCATGAAAACACTTGGACTTCTGATTTTTTCCTTTCGGTATTTGGTCTCCTTTAGCTACTGTTACCCTAACATTTTAAGACTTATGTAAGGCTTGTCTTAAATGTTGCCAATAGTGAGAGTGAGCAGGGCTATCTTAGTGTACATCTGTGAAGTCATCACACTTAATTGTGATAGTCTCAACATTTGGCCACTCTATCCCAATCTTTTCCATCTCAGGTGACCCATATTCTCCAGGTCCTCTCCTATCCAAGCATACCCCTAGGAAAAAAAGCTCTAAAACTCATTCATGTGAAAGTATAAATGATTGGCTTTTCATCCTAGGGTTACTCTTTTCTGAACTGGCGCTAGGATCCAGGATGCCTCTGGTGAGTAGAACTGAATGATCCTCTGCACTTCACCAGTGTTTATTTGCATGAGTAATATTCATGGAAGGTTTGTAGAGGGCCCCTGGGGAGGAGTCAGATGAGCTCAATACAGGGAGTACATGGTTCTATCCTCATCTGCCTTTCTGCCACATGCACACAAAACCCTGCCTGATGGACTGATTTCGAGTCCCTATAAGACAGAAGTTAACTTAAGAGACAAAGGGGTCTGTATTTATGAAAGGCTGTGTGGTAAACAACTATTACACCAACTCTGCCATATACTGCAGCCTGCAGAGTCAGAACAGGCCCCAGGGAAGGAAAGTTGTGCTAGCAGAGCAACACGCTTATAGGGGCCACCAGGACAGAGACAGCGTCAAGGTCCTTTGATGAGGAGACCAAAACATCACAGATGGCTCATTCCAAGACACACATGAGACACTACCTGGCCTGAGGGTGCCAGTAGGAAGTACAGAAAAGTCTAGGAATAAGAGGGGTATGGGGATTGAGGTCCACAGAACCCACATGTCAGAAGTATTTAGAAGCCAGGTTGGTCCACCCAGCAGTTTAAATTCAGCCATGTGGCCGACACCATTTTAGGAATCCTCCTTCACTAATTGTGCCTTCCAGTAAAGTGTATTATTAGTAGCATCATTATTTTCATTCTAATTAGTATATGTAGTTTCATCCTCTTTGATATTTTCTTTATCTTTTTTACCTACAAGATGGTATGACATTAAGTACCTTTGAAATTGGCATATCACTTTCTTTCTGCAGCAGTTTGGTTGCCTGGTACCAAAGCTTGAATTTAAATAAAATAACTATGACTATACATTGCCCCTGCCCATTAATCCCAAATGAATGCACTGCTGTATCAGTAAATAGTAAATTCATTATGGAGTGTTACTCAGGCTCTTACAAATGAGCCACTTGAGTCAGATCACTCCTTAATCTCTGTGCCTGCCTTTGCATGTCTTCTACCTAGGAAGGTGATGCTTTGAAATCATGTTAAGAATTTTGATCACAGATATTCGGTGCACATTGCATAGGTAGGAGAAAAGCGGGGACCTGCTTCCCTGACTCATATTCAACCCCTGCAGTTTTCCTCACCTTGGATGATGTATTCAAGACTTCGATTCATTTTTCCATATTATAATCATCACTTTCATAGCAGGGGTAAAGGAAAGGAGTGCATAGCTACAAGCAAAGTCTTTTTTTTTTTTTTTTGCAAATGACAGGATCTCACTCTTTCTTCTTTTTTTTTTTTTTAAGAGAAAGAGAGAGAGAGAATAGGAAGGAGGAAAAAGGAAGAGAAAGAGAGAGAGAGAATGGGGAGGAGGGAGAAGGAAAAGAAAGAGGGAGAGAGAATGGGAGTATTGCTTTCTTGCCCAGGCTAGAATGCAATTTAGTAATGGGTATTGAAAACCTCTTTTATACTGATAATTATACTTAATGATGTAGTCAGGAAGGAATAAGGGAAGAAGATAACAAACAAACAGCCAACCAATATTTAGTTTAAACCTATGAAATGCTATGCGATTACTGAGGAGTGATTTACTTCCAATTATATAGTCACCTTTGGAATAGGTGTGAGGTGGTAATGTATGTTTTGTGTATTTGAAGTGGAGAGTTCTATAAATGTTTATTAAGTTTACTTGTTCCGGGTCTGAGTTCAAGTTCTG
The DNA here is from genome assembly GCF_030222135.1 of Aotus nancymaae. Taxonomy (NCBI): domain Eukaryota; kingdom Metazoa; phylum Chordata; class Mammalia; order Primates; family Aotidae; genus Aotus; species Aotus nancymaae. The sequence goes on along the minus strand of NW_026988422.1, from coordinate 23,963,558 downwards.
AATATCCTTGTTAATTTTCTATCTTGTTGATCTATAGAATCGTTAGCTCTTCTTGTTGCATTGATCCTTTTGCCATTATGTAATGTCATTCCTCGCCTCTTTTGATCTTTGTTGCTTTAAAGTCTACTTTATCAGAGGCGAGAATTGCATCTCCTGCTTTTTGTTTATTAGTTTATTTTTACTCTCTGTTTGATTGGTAAATCTTCCTCCTTCTCTCTAAGTCTTTGTGTATTGTTGCACGTAAGATGGGCCCGGATGCAGCATACCGATGGGTTTTGGCTTTTTATCCAATTAAAATATATATAAGTTTAATACCGGCGTTTGATGCTAGCTGGCTGTTTTGCCCATTAGTTGATGTAAATTTTTTATTGTGTTAAAGTTCTTTGCTTTTTGATATATTTTTGGAAAGGCTGATATTGGTTGTTCCTTTATATGTATAGTGCTTCTTTCAGAAGCTCTTGTAAAGCAGGCCTGGTGGTGGTGAAGTCTCTAAGTACTTGTTTGTTCGCAAAAGATTTAATTTTTCCTTCGATTATAAAGCTTAGTTTGGCTGGATAGGAAATTCTGGGTTGAAAGTTCTTTTCTTTAAGGATGTTAAATATTGGTCCCCACTCTTTTCTGGCTTGTAGGGTTTCTGCTGAGAGATCTGCTGTAAGTCTGATAGGTTTCCCTTTATGGGTAACCTGACCTTTCTCTCTGGCTGCCCTTAGTATTTTCTCCTTCATTTCAACCCTAATAAATCTGGCAATTATGTGCCTTGGGGTTGGTCTTCTTGAAGAATATCTTTGTGGTGTTCTCTGTATTACCTGGAGTTGAATATTACCCTGCCTTGCCAGGTTGGGAAAATTTTCCTGAATGATATCCTGAAGAGTATTTTCCAACTTGGATTCATTCTCTTCATTACATTCAGGTACACCTATCAAACGTAAATTAGGTCTTTTCACATAGTCCCATATTTCCTGGAGACTTTGCCCATTCCTTTTCATCCTTTTTTCTGCATTCTTGTCTTCTCGTTTCATTTCACTGAGCTGGTCCTCGACTTCTGATATCCTTTCTTCTGCTTGATCAATTCGACTGTTTAAACTTGTGCATGCTTCGCAAAGTTCTCGTGTTGTGTTTTTCAGCTCCATCAATTCACTTATATTCTTCTCTAAATTGTCCATTCTCGTTAACATTTCGTCAAACCTTTTTTCAAGGTTCTTAGTTTCTTTGCATTGGGTTAGAACAAGTTCTTTTAATTCACAGAAGTTTCTTATCACCCACGTTTTGAAACCTGCTTCTGTTATTGGAACACACGTGTAATCTATTAAGCCTTGTTCCGTTACTGATGAGGAATTGCGATCCCCTGTAGAGGGAGAGGCATTCTGATTTTGAGTATTCTCTACCTTTTTACGCTGGTTTCTTCCCTTCATTATATATTTATCTGTCTGTCGTCTTTATAATTACCGACTTTCTAACTGGGTCTCTGACGTCCAACTTGTTGATTCCCTGTGCCGAAATCTGAGCAATCCACTGAGCCGGCCAAAACAGCGGTGTTAAGATTGATGGTGCTTTTCTGCCCAGGAATCTCCGGACTCTGCACCAAGAACTGGCGCGCTGAGGCACCAGCAAAACCGCCACGCCGGCCACAAGAGTCGCCCTGGCGACCTGTGGAGCTCCTCCACTGGGAATCTCCTGGTCTGTGAGCAACTAATATTCGTCTGAAAGTGTGGCGTCCTCTTGTTCTTTGCGCTTTCACTGGGAGGTACGTGCCCGAGCTGCTAATCATCAGCCATCTTGGATCTCTCTCCGCAAAGTCTTAATTTAAGGGTCAGAAGCCTTTTCAAAGTGATGTGCTTGAGGTTTGGGGTTCTTTTCCTCTATTGTGTCTGAGAAGGGTTAATGCTGCTGTTCCTGATCCCTTTGGACCATCATGCCAAGGAAAATCTGACCATGTTGCTAGCTTGGATCCACCAAATTTGAGTTGTTCACTCTGGCCTTACAGCCATCATTATTTTTAATTTGTTGCACACTAACAGGGATTATATTATTTAATCCTTTCTGTAGCATTAAGAAATACAGGCACTATTACTAACTCCTAATTTCCACAGGAGAAAATGGGAGCTTGGGGAGTTTAAATAACCACATCTGTGGTCCCACTGAAAATAAAAAGACTTTCAAACCCATGTCAGTATGCCTGCAAGCCTGAGTGCTCACACTGCATGACTCAGCTGCCCCACAGCTCTAGCTGGGGGAGTTAAATCCAGAACCCGGCATCACACTACCTGACTTCAAACTATACTACAAGGCTACAGTAATCAAAACAGTATGGTACTGGTACCAAAACAGAAATATAGACCATTGGAATAGAACAGAGGCCTCAGAGGCAATGTCACACATCTACAACCATCTGATCTTTGATAAACCCAACAAAAACAAGCAATGGGGAAAGGATTCCCTGTTTAATAAATGGTGTTGGGAAAACTGACTAGCCATGTGTAGAAAGCAGAAACTGGACCCCTTCCTGACACCTTACACTAAAATTAACTCCAGATGGATTAAAGACTTAAACTTAAGACCTAACACCATAAAAACTCTAGAAGAAAACCTAGGCAAAACCATTCAGGACATAGGCATAGGCAAGGACTTCTTGACTAAAACACCAAAGAATTAGCAACAAAAGCCAAAATACACAAATGGGACCTAATTAAACTCCAGAGCTTCTGCACAGCAAAAGAAACAATCATTAGAGTGAATCAGCAACCAATAGAATGGGAAAAAATTTTTGCAATCTACCCATCAGACAAAAGGCTAATATCCAGAATCTACAAAGAACTAAAACAGATTTACAAGAAAAAAAACAAACAAACCCATTCAAAAGTGAGCAAAGGATATGAACAGATACTTTTCAAAAGAAGACATTTATGAGGCCAACAAACATATGAAAAAATGCTCATCATCACTGGTCATTAGAGAAATGCAAATCAAAACCACATTGAGATACCACCTCACGCCAGTTATAATGGTGATCATTGAAAAATCTGGAGACAACAGATGCTGGAGAGGATGTGGAGATAGGAACACTTTTACACCGTTGGTGGGAGTGTAAATTAGTTCAACCATTGTGGAAGACAGTGTGGCGATTCAAGGACCTAGAAATAGAAATTCCATTTGACCCAACAATCCCATTACTGGGTATATATCCAAAGGATTATAAATCGTTCTATTATAAGGACACATGCACACGAATGTTCATTGTGGCACTGTTTACAATAGCAAAGACTTGGAACGAACCCAAATGCCCATGGACGATAGACTAGACAGGAAAAATGTGGCACATATACACCATGGAATGCTATGCAGCCATATAAAACGATGAGTTCCTGTCCTTTGTAAGGACATCGATGAAACTGGAAACCATCATTCTCAGCAAACTGACACAAGAACAGAAAATCAAACACTGCATGTTCTCACTCATAGGCAGGTGTTGAACAATGAGAACCCACGGACACAAGGAGGGAAGCATCAGACACTGGGGTCTGTCGGGGGGAACAAGGGGAGGGACAGCGGGGGGTGGGGAGTTGGGGAGGGATAACATGGGGAGAAATGCCAGATACAGGTGATGGGGAGGAAGGCAGCAAATCACATTGCCATGTATGTACCTATACAACAATCTTGCATGCTCTTCACAAGTACCCCAGAACCCTCCTAATCACAGGAGCAAATGCTTATAGGTTGTGCTGCAGATATGATTCTCTTTCCCAAACTCAGGGCCTGTTTTGGATGCTTTCAGCTTCCATTTTAAAAGAAGCAGCACAAGGATTTGCTCTTGGCCTGTGCATTGGCGTGCAGAACTTAAATCTTCAGCTGGTATTCCTGAGACCTACCATTTATCAGTCTCTTAAAAGAGGTTGGTATTAACTCAATATCCCTTCTTTTTCTGATGTATTCTTTATAAAAAACCTATATGTTTTTATGGCCTGACAAAGGTAGAGATTTACTCATCAAACCCAAAGGAAATTTTTAAATTATGACAATTATTGTCAAATATATGTACTATTCCACTATGCTATTCAGCCTCATCATATCTCTATAAGGTGAATGCCATTAGTATCTGTGCCAATGACAACTCAAAGTCTAGTCCACATACTGGTACCAATCCACAAACTGTTACTGGTCTGCAATCAAATACTGTGGTGATTGAGAGTAAATGTCTAGAAACTTTAAAAGCAATTTGACAGAGTAATTTTACATCTGTCAAATTTAGGAATAAAACATTTAAACATTTCTAGGAATTTATTTTTATTGTGTTTTACAAAAGTATCACTCTATGACAGACTGGAAATTTTTATTTAAATCTGGTCCTTTAACACAAGACAGTTTGAGAAACACTGGAACTGACTTTACAGCTAAGAAAACCAGGGTTTAATGAGGGAGGTTAAGTAATATGCTCAAAGACACACAGCCTAAGGAAAATGGGATTGCCTTCCCCTTAACCATGGGGATTGGAATTGTAGAACCCTGCTGTGAGTTTTTTTCTTCTGTTGCCTCCTTTGGGGTCTATGCTATAAATTTCTAGGTTTTAACTTGGCTGATTTCAATAGCACAGAGCCTGGAGTTAAAGAGGTAGCAGCCTTTCTCATGATTTACATTCAGCAGCGACTCACTGTTCCCTTCCCCCACTCCGGCTGCCTGCCTCTCCTTCCTCTGTCAATCAGGTCCCATGCAAGCCAGCCAGTTTGGAGCATCAACCCCCAAGCAATTTCCATCTACCTTGGGGTTTGGGGTCATGATAATACGTAGCAATTCCAGTTTTACTCCTTGAATGAGATTATTTCGGGCAGTTGGATTCTAAAACCCAGATGTCAGTTAAAGGATGCCAGAGGAAATCTCGGCAGGGATCAACATTTTACAGCGAATGAGGCAGAGGCCGTGCAGTGGGAACATTTCTCTGTCCACTGCTTTGTCGAGGGCACTTTACCAAGGGGAAAACATCCCTTCCTAACTAGAAGGTATACACTGCAGAGAGTCTATGTCCTTTCTTAGGGCAATCAGTTTCCCATCCATCCCTGCTTTGACATTGTACTTTGGCAAAAGAAAGTACCAACATGGCCAGTGTTATCAAATAAATATAAGAACAGCCACTTTTTAAGACTTACAATACCTGTCCTCTTGAATAGAAAGTCATTAGAAAAAAGTCTGCTAAGTCAACCAGGGGAAACTGTACCACCAACAGAAGTCAAAGTTGAAGACAGACTTGCCTGTATTCTGAACCCTGGCTCCCAAACACAGGGCAAAGCAGAGAGAACTGAGTTGTCAGATACAAACATGTCTGTCTCCTGCCTACTCAAGTTGACAGGATTAATGCGCTATGCCCAAAGGCTACTTCTTCATTTTTCTTTTTCTTTAAACAGGAGCAATAGATGAAACCAAAGGAATAGCTTGACTAGTGAATCCAAAACTGTATTCTAAGAGCCCTGGGGTTTCTGGGATGCTGTCATATGATCATGGGAGATGGAAGAAGAAAAAAAAGAGGAGGAAAAGAGGGCAGAATGGGCCTCTCCCTTCCTTCTTTAACCAGAGTAGTCTTGCTTTTATCCATTTCTCATTAGGCTTCTCTGTAATATTCAATTTGAGGAAAAGATTCTACTTTTTTATTTAGAAAAACTACTTATATTCAGACTCCATTTTATTGTATTTTGCTTTATTTCACTTTGCAGATTTTTATTTTTTTTACAAATTGGAGATTTGTGGCAACCCTGTATCAAGCAAGTCTTTTGGTGCCATTTTTCCAACAGTATCTGCTCACTTCATGTCTTTGCATCACATGTTGATAATTCTCACAGTATTTCAAACTTTTTCATTATTATTATATCTGTTATAGTGACTTGTGATTAGTGATCTTTGATGTTACTATTTTAATTGTTTTGGGGCACCACAAACCACAGCCAAATAAGACAGCAAACTTAATAAATATTGTTTGTGTTCTGACTGTTCCATTGACCGTGCATTTATCCATCTCTCTCCCTCTCTTCAGGAATCCCTGTTCCCTATGACACAATGATACTGAAATCAGGCTAGTTAATAATCCTACAATGGTTTCTAAGTGTTCCAGTGAAAGGAAGTACCACATATCTCTCACTTTAAATCAAAAGCTAGAAATGATTAAGCTTACTTAGTGAGGAAGGTATGTCAAAAGTCAAGATAGCCCAAGAGCTAGGCTTCTTGTGCCAAACAGCCAAGTTGTGAATGAAAAGGACAAGTTCTTGAAGGAAATTAAAAATACCCTCCTGTAAACATACAAATAATAAGAAAACCAAGCAGCCTTATTGCTTATATAGAGAAAGTTTCAGTGATACAGATGGAAGCTCAAACCAGCTACAATATTCCCTTAAGCCAAAGTCTAATCCAGAGTGAGACTGTAATTCTCTCCAATTCTATAAAAACATAGAGGTGAAGCTGCAGAAGAAAAGTTTGAAGCTAGCAGAGTTTGGCTCATGAAGGTTAAAGGAAGAAGCTATCTCTGTAACACAAAAGTACAAGGTGAAGCAGGAAGTACTGATGTAGAAACTGCAGCAAGTTATCCAGAACATCTAGCTAAGATTATTGATGAAGGTGGCTATGCTAAACAACAGATTTTCAATGAAGACCAAACAGTCTTCTATTGGAAGAATATGTTGACTAGAACTTTCATAGCTAAAGAGGAGAAGTCAATGCTGACTTCAAAACTTCAAAGGACAGACTGACTCTCTTGTTAGGGGCTAATGCAGCTGGTTGAAGCCAATGCTCATTTCCCATTCCCAAAATCCTATGGCCCTTAAGAATTATGTTAAATCTACTCTTCCTGTACTCTATAAATGGAGCAAAAACATTTGGATGGCATAACTTCTGTTTACAGCATAGTTGCTAAGTATTTTAAGCCCGTTGTTGAGACCTACTGTTAAAAAAAGGTTTCTTGCAAAATATTACTGCTCACTGACAATGCACCTAGTCACCCAAGAGTTCGGATGAAGATGTACAAGGAGGTTAATGTCGTTTTCATGCCTGCTAATACAACATCCATTCTGTAGCTCATGAATCCAGAAGTAATTTCAATTTTCAAGTATTATTATTTAAGAAATTTATTTTTTGCCAGATATAGTGGCTCACACCTTTAATCACAGGTTTACAGGTGTGGGAGGCTGAGGTGGGAGAATTGTTTGAGGACAGGAGTTCGAGACCAGTGTAGGCAACATAGTGAGATTCTGTCTCTACAAAACTTAGCGAGGCATGGTGGCATGCACCTATGTTCCTAGCTACTCAGGAGGGTGAGGAGGAGGATCTCTTGAACCGAGGAGAATCTCTTGAGCCCAGGAGGTCAAAGCTGCAGTGAGCCATGATCATGCACTTCAGCCTGGGTTAGAGCAAGACTATGTTTTAAAAAATAATTAAATTTAAATAATTAAAATAAAAGAAATGTATTTTCTAAATCTATAGCTGTCATGGGTGGTGTGATTCCTTTGATGAATATGGGAAAAGTAAACTGAAAACTTTCTGGATAGGATTTACCATTCTAGATGCCATTAGGAACATTCATGATTCATGGGAAGAAGTCAAAAAATCAACATGAATAGGCATTGGAAGAAGTTGATTCCAACCCTCATGGATGACTTTGAATGGTTTAAGATTTTAGTAGAGGAAGTAAATGCAGATGTGATGGAAATAGCAAGAGAACGAGAATTAGAAGTGGAGCCTGATAATGTGACAGAATTGCTACAACCTCATGATAAAACTTAAATCGATGAAAAGCTGCCTCTTACAGAAGAGCAAAGAAAGTGGTTTCTTGAAATGGCATGTATTAGTACTTCACATGAAGATGCTATAAACATTGTTGAAATGACAAAAGGGATTTAAAATATTCCATAAACTTAGTTGATAAAGCAGCAGTATGGTTTCAGAGGATTAACTCCAATTTTGGAAGAAGCCCTAATATGGGTAAAATGCTATCAAACGGTATTTCATGCTACAGAGAAACTTTTCATGAAAGGAAGAGTCAACTGATACAGCAAACTTCATCATAGTCTTCTTTTAAGAAATTGCTACAGCTACCCTAGCCTTCAGCAACCACCACCCTGATCAGTCAGCAGCCCTCAACATCATCAAGACTTTGTATCAGCAAAAAGATTATAACTTTTTAAGGCTTTTTAAGGCTCAGATAATCATTAGCATTTCTTAGAATAAAGCATTTTTCAATTAAGGTGTATACAATTTTTAGACATAAAGCTTTTTCATACTTAATAGACTACATCATAAACATAACTTTTATATGCAACAGGAAACCAAAAAATGTTTGTGTCATTCATTTTATTGCAATATTTTATTGTGGTGGTCTGGAAACTGAACCCACAATATTTCTGAGGTATGACTGTATTTAATCACAGTTTCGTTCATAAACATTTTGGTTTGAAATCAGAAAGTTATAAGCCTATTTTTGAATTGAACTGGGGTTTAATTTTTTTATTTTTGTAACTTGAAACTTTTATTTCAGAAATGTTTGGCTCTAGAAATGAGTCAGACATCTCATTTTAACTGAGACATTTTTGCCAAACAAAATGAAAAGAAAATATGAATATTCTCTCCTCTTGAAAGAGAGATGTTGCTACAGGCTCTGACTTTTTTGTTGTTATAAGAATTACTTAGACTTGTTAAGGGAGATTTAATAATGGAAATGGGGAGCAGAGTAATGCCCTCTTTCCATTGAAATTTTTATTTGCATTTTATAAGATGCACTTAATTATTTTACAACTGAAACTATTCTTTAAGGTCTTGGTCTTTGCATAAGGAAAAACTTCTAACCATGGAAGTGACGTTTCCTTGGGCTCTATAGTTAACCAAATCCTTATGTTGATAACAGTAAGAATCCTGTGAAATCCACTGGGAGATATGAGTAGGATGAGCTTACCTATTGTATTCTAGGTTTGCAACCAAGAAACTAATAATTCAATTGTGATGCAGCCATATCCAGAGATATTTTTCTTCTTGAAAAATTCCCAAGTTCCAATATGGAATTTTGTCAGTTTTAAAATACCAGCATTAGTACCACATTAAACTTGTTATCTTTACAGAACAATCTTGTCCCCAATAAAAGGTTGTTATTCTTTCTTTCCATAATTATCGTAATTATGGCTCTAAATCCTTTATGTACATTATCTCTAACATTCATGGTAATCTGGTAAAAGAGGTGGTATTATATCCACTTTAGAAAGCAGGACGTCAGAACTCTAAAAGTCAGATGACTTGCTAGGACCATAGTAGCCAAATAAATGGTAGAACATGGTTCCAAGTTCTTCCTGACTGGAATTCACATAGCCACTTTGACTGTAGGAAGGAGAGAATGAGTTAAATCACTTTCACTGAGCATTTACTATATGCTAGACACTGGCCAGAACACTTTACATACGTTATCATTTTTTAATGCCACAAGATAGATACTATAATTATCTCCATTTTACAGATTAGGAAAAGAACTGAAGCTTCATTTCGTTAAGTTACCCAAGTCATAGATCTGGAAATACATGAAGCCAGATCTAAAGCCCTAATCCATCTGACTCCAAAACACAAATAAGACCAAATTCATACTTCCAACAAAGAATTCTTCTTGGAAGATTACTTGCTTAATCTCATGATGCCACCATTGTTTAAAATTTTTCTAGAGCTCATCTTTTGAAATTGCCTTTTTAGGATCAGTTTGTGAACCACATAGGAAAAGTTGTTCCCTTAAACCAACTTTATAGCAATACTACATTCCGGATGCCTTTTGGATTTTTCTAAAAATCAAATTTATCTCCAAAGGATAAAGATTTGATATTACTGAGACATTACTCATGTAGGGGCATAATTTCTATGTTTTCTTTAAAAATTAGTATCTCATAGCTCACTCAATCCCATTGTTCAACCAACTCTCAGCCAAGTTCCCACACTGTCCCTATCCCCAGACATATTTTCTATGCATCCTCTCATGTGATGATTCACAGAAGAAAGTCAGACATTTCATTATGAAAGGAGCATACACTTGGAGGAAGGAAAACAGAATTATTACTTAGAAGAATTCTTAATCCCCCAGAATTCTCTTCATGACAACTCAGAGCCTTTTCCCATAAATGAACATTTTAACCTGGCAAAAAAATTCCTATTCTACTGAAAATGGCAGATCACTTTCAATATTAGCCTCCATTTTGCCGAAACCTTCTCAAAGAGGCAGATGAAGCTTGTGTACCTGTAGCCATTGAGCATTTTGATGAAAATTAGTATCATTTTGAAATTCCAAATCACTCATAGGATATCGTTTTTGAGCTAAAATCCTACAAAGTTGGGGAGAGATTGGCATTTAAACAGATGTCAGCAGTGTTTGGGGAAATGTAAATTGAGGTACAGATGGTGACTGCTAGGGAGTTAAGAGCATCTGTGTTCTAGGAGAAAAAAACTATATTTGTGAAAAAAAATTTTAAATAATAACTGAAATTCCCAACTCGATTTTGAAAGAAGATAAGAATATATTCTCATTGGAAGGCACTGTTTGCTAAGTTTCTTATCATGTCAAAGATGACTTAAATTTCTGGATCCTAGATCTAAATTAGATTCAAGATGGAGAATTATATCCTATATCTTCAGTAAGCCAAAATTTGAACTATTATTACAAAAGCACAACTGAGGGTTAACATGGTCAAGTAACCGAAGTCATACATTTGAAATATATAAAGCCTAGATTTTGGATTCTTCTATTTCAGCCAATTACATACCTCAATGTAAGCTGTAAAGAAAACATCAATTATCTGCCAAACAGTGGTTAAGAGCAGGGCTCTGGAGACAAAGAGGCTGAGTTCAAATTCTAACACTGCCCCTTTGTAGCTGTGTGACTTTGGGACACATTACTTAATTTCTCTAGGTCTCAGTTTCTTCATTTGTAAAATGAAGATTAAAAATAATAGCACCTAACCCCATAGGATTGTGGTGAGGATAAGGGCTACATGTGAAGTGTGTAAAGCCTATGGTAAGCATCACTAAATGTTAGCTAGTATTATAATAGGCTTTCTTTCTAATCCTAGGAAATCTATATAGGACTGGGTATCACTAAGCCACTCTCTCCCCAGGTCCCACATCCCCCACCCCTATCTTGACTTAGTGAGAACAATAACCTATAAATCTCAGAAACTGGGAAATTCATGGTTTGTGCAGATCATCAGGCTTTAACAAAGGTCCTTTGTTCTCCTTTCAAATGGGCCTCTAGACATTTCCCATTGAAAGAATCAGTCACTCCAAATATGAACACTTAAAAGTTTTTGTTTTGTTTTGTTACTGTTGAATTTATTTTTGTTGTGGTCAAAAAAACCTAACATAAAATTTATCATCTCAACCATTTTTAACACTATACATTTATAGTTTTTAGGTTAGTCCTTTGTGTGAGATGCAGAAACCTGTTCAGGTCACCAGGATAATTCAGAAAGTTTCATTTCCATTAATGTCATTAGTGTTCTAGAAACCTAGTGTGTAAAATACTTTTCAACTATAAGATCTAATTTTACAAGGCAGAGAAGACTGAATCAACATCTCTGTATTCTGTGTGTTTGTTTGCCCCTAAGGATTCTTATGCTCAGCTGCTCATATTAATCTAGTTTTTCAATGAGTTTTCCCCGTAAGGGAAAATCAAGAAACCAAAAGGTTAATCAGATCAGTCATATTAGGGAACCATGTAGGAACCATATCAAAATCCAGACTCCAAGGTTAGAGTTTAATGGGCTGTACATCTTCCTGATTGGAATGAGTTTATGCATTAGATACCATACACAAATGGATGCATTTAACTTCATTCACGGCATACCCGCAAACTCATTTACTGGATCCATAAGCACTTGTAAACATTGCTAATGGAGTTTGCTAAATGAATATTATAAACGTAATCCAAATGAGCTCTCCATGGAAATTGCAAATCATATGAAAAATATAGTGCATTTGGTTATAGCACATTTCAGGAATGATATGTTTTAGTTAATTGTGTTAGTATATTATACATAGCTAAATGTCAGTACTAGCGCCTAGAAAAAAAAACTCTCTCTGCTTGCTTAATACCATTGAACTGAGAATATTAAATATTACATAACCCATAAACCAAAGGTACTTTATTACTAAAGCAGATATTTCTGGCTCACACTGTATCCCTGGGAGGAAGCTAGGGCTCTTAAAAAGATGTGCAAACTCCTTTGGCCTGTTAGAATATCATTAGGATCCCTGAAAGAGTTTTCAAAATGGTGTGCCCTGGTGGCCTGAAATAGTTACTACATTTTTCAAAAGATATTCACATTAGGATTTGAATTAAAAGTTATCCTCTTTAATTAATTAAATAAAACTACAGAGGTAGTTTTAAACATATGGTACTCCTGTTGTCTTCTTTTCAAATATTGCCCTATTTTCAACTATGTGTTCTATAATTTACAGTTACTTTATTTGAATGAAAATTCTGTAGTAAAGTCATCTCTTGTCCGAAGTGGAAGCAAGCCATAACCTGAGACTTCTAAAGGTTTTCTTATCTTGATGTTCATGTATTTCAGGCATTTGCAAACTAAAAATGTTATTCACAAATGAAAGCCTGATGTTTATAGGAGTTCATTCCTCTCAGAATGTGAACTTTTGTATTTTTGTTTTATAGAGTGAGAGACTGAATCTACAAATGGACAGTGGTCAGACCATATGTAAAAATAGAGTTCTGACCCTTAAGATGAAGGCATCTTCCCAGGAAACCAACTCATCATCAATAATAGCTGGCCTCCTATAAGTCAGACTTGCAGGAAATCAGACTGCTATCTCTGGTAACAATCCAAAAAGCCAAACAATTACCTCTGGTAGAGTCAGCCTGAAATGGCAAGGACTTAATTAATAACTGACATCTTCTCTAATCTTTTTCCCTGCTCCCAACTTAGGATCAACCACAGAAAACTAAACATGGACCCCTAATAAATCACATCGGATGCCTTGTTTCTATTAATAGTTAGTTCACACGCAGCTTCCCCATGCCAACAGCCTCCAGTCAGGGCATACCTGAAGCTTTCCCTTTGTCTACTGTCCCCACTTTTCCACCTGCCTTTGAGTCACTGCCAAAACAAAAGTGACAGTGATTGTTGTAGCTGACTCCCTTTCTATAACAATCTCTGAATAAACGACCTTTGTCTGTTCTCATTTGGTTGGTCTATGCTTATTTCTCCAAGAGTAACCCAAGAGCAACCCAGATAATGTTCTAGAGACCAAAGCAAATTCCAAAATGCATTTTATCTGGTGTATGGAAAGAACTGTTGGGGTTTATATTCTCATAGAGATTATCCTTTGAAACATTATAGAGTTTATATCATTCTGAAAGAAACTATTATTGAGATATACTTTTCATGTGTATAAGCAGACCTCCCAGGAAAAGAAGGTATGAGCCATGCTATTATACACAATTATGAAACTCTTTTTTTTTGAGATGGAGTCTCGCACTGTTGCCCAGGCTGGAGCACAGTGGTGTGATCTCAGCTCACTGCAACCTTCCACCTTCCAAGTTCAAGCGATTCTCCTGCTTCAGCCTCTCAAGTAGCTGGGGATTACACACACCTGCCACCATGCCCAGATAGCTTTTGTATTTTTAGTAGTGACCAGGCTGGTCTTGAACTCCTGATCTCAGGCAATCTGCCCACCTTGGCCTCCCAAAGTGTTGGGATTACAGGCGTGAGCCACAGCACCCAGCCAAAACTATTTCTTAATAGCTATTGTTTCTTAATACCCAGAGTAATATAGCCCAACTGGATTATCACTCTAGCTACCAAGTACTAGATTCAGCTCTTTTTGAGCTCATATGGATGTTATTTCTTGGTTCCTCATTCAAAGTAAATTCTAAACACAGGGGCTGTGTTTGTAAATGCAAAGATAACAATAGAAATGGACCCTCCTGCCCCTACCCCATTCCCCAGTGTCTAGGATGGAAAAGCATTAGTGTGTGGCCTTTCCTTTTTTTCAGTTTCATAGTGTTGTTTTGTCCTTACCCTATTTTTATTCTTTTCTAACTTGGGTGGAGTTCTTAGGCCAAATACAGACTGGAAAACAACCTGAAATAATAACTTACCTTTGGCAGCTGAGGATGAAGTGTGCTGAGTAAACAAATACTATGGCTAGTAAATTAGTATATCTACCAAACATTACTAGGTCAAATTACTAGGTCAAACATTACCAGGTCAAACCTATTCTGTTATACCAAAAAATATTTGTGTTTTTGTTTGTTGTTGAGGTTTTTTTCTAAATCTAAAAGTGTTCTAAGAATCATGCAGTGACCTGAAGTTATCATTATGAACACCAATTATCATTATATAGGTAAAGCATAAACATGCATTGTTTTGGCCCAGATAGGGGTTTTCCAAGGAGATACATTTTTTTTTTACACAAAAGATGCCACCAACTTCTACTACTTTCAACAGGACTCAAGAGACTATTTGGGGATAAAAATGCTTTGATTATCGAGGTCTGAGACTACAGCACAAAATGTGAGTGCTTATTTCTGTTTAGTGGGCATATCTCAGATGCTACTGAAAATCATAAATCTCTTTTACATCACTAAAGGATTTTTTAACAGGAGATTTTTAAACGACATAAAAATATTTCCTTCCTAATGAAGTTTATCCTATATTTCCAATTAGTTTAGCTGATCTTCAGTGCATTTTTCTGTTTCTTCCATTCCATTTTTATGATGAGGTGGCTAAAACTCAACATAATATTCTAGACAAGGATATGCTGTCAATTTATATAATGGCACCTTAATATAGTCCACATTATTCTCACTCCTCTTCCAGTAGCTTATTTTTAGCACTGTTGCACATTGAGCAAGGCTTATGATCTTTCTCTTGGAAGGTTATGGCTAATTCAATACCCATCACTGTGTATGATTAGCTTAAATTGTTCTTTCAGATGTGCATCACCTCACACTTGCCTGTTTCAGATTTCATCTTCATCATATTGTCCAATTACCTGGTTTTGTTAAGTCTTGCTGGAATTTCTTGTGGTCCTTACTGGATTGAAAATGTAGGGTCATTGAATAATATCACTCCTTTATTCACCTCATCTTATAAATGGTTAATAAATATATTCAACAACAAAGATCTTTTCTGGCACAGATCTCCAGGGCATTCAGCTATTAACCTCATTCTGCATCCACAACTGGACCCACCGCCATTCTCTCAGGGCTCTTTCCCTGCCTTTTTAATCCCTGGTCTGGCTTTTACCTCTGAGGCTACAATGACAAGGTTTTCTTATCAGCTGCTTGGAAGGTAATTTATCAAAATGCCTGTATGGGTCAAAAAAGCTCATATGCATGCCTGGTAGTGTTCGTGTGATCAAAACTTAAATGGCAACTAGCGTACACAATACTGTAGCCCAAGTTATGCTGATGAGCCATTTTGTATGCTGCTCCCCCTTCTCTTTCTCTCTCTTTCATTCTTTCTTTTTGTTAGAGGAGTAAGATGCTTACTTTCAGTTACTGATAAGCCCTCTGGGCTCCTTTTATTAGAGGCATTATAGTCTTTGCACCTACTATCTGCCCACTCTACCTCCTTATCTGTTTAAAATAGTAACTGGATTTGACTTGAAACTCACATGACTGTGAGGTGGTTTATGATTCACACAAAGTGCATTATTTATCTTTTCCTATGGAAACTACACAACCTAAAGAAAAAAATAAGGTTTCAATGTCATCTTGAGAAAGGGAAAGGTTTTACATTGTCGAATGGGTCAATATGAGGAGTCAATTCAAAATTGATTCTTCTGAACATTGGCCAAACAAGGAAATAAAATATGTCTTAAAGGGTTGGTTATTCATTCTCATGGCATCGTTTGACTTATATACAACTTTCTAGCAAGACACCCTCAACTACAGGGACACCTGTGTGTATGTGTTTGGCTGTGCATTAATGTGAACTCTTAATTCAAGTTCAATGTGCACTGCTACCTTGTCATCGTAACCACACAGAATTTTATAGTGTAGCTAAAACTAACATAAACCCCTCTTGGCTCACTCCCAGTTAAGTTCCAAAATGCCTCCTCAGAGCTCTAAGATAAGCGGTATCTCATTCAATTATACAACTTACAGCTTGAAATCACATAAATTAGTGATAGATTCCATTTACCTTTCAGATTCTAGCAGCAGTTAAAAGAACCAAGAAGAAGAAGCAGTTATCTGGACAGGGAACTCATTTCAAAACATGTATTACATTTTCAAAGATCCTAAAATTGCTAATGATAAACCATTTAATGGCACAAACTCTCTTGTCACCAAGAACGTTTTTTGCTGCCCTAGTTGTCACCCTGTAAAACAAAATGTGTGGGAACAATGGTAAGGCTGACCTTTCAAATGAGAGAAAACCATACAGAGCAAGAACAGATGAAGTAATAATGTCTCAATGGGAAAAGGTACATTCCACAGTTCTCAAATCCCCTTCCAAACCTAAAATTGAGAGTTCGGTTTCATACCTAGATAATTTGTAGATTCAGATTAACGTGTGCCTGCTATTTCAAAGCTAGTATATTGTGAAGTCTTCCTTAAAATCCAGTACACTTATAATGGTTTTGGAGAAACGATCATCTAGCACTAGCATTGCCACTACTAGTGTAAATCAAGCAGTTTTGGGTTGTGCAACGTGAGGATAAAAGCAAATCAAGCCAAGACAACAAATGCCAAAAGAAGGTGAACATCTCAGAGGTGAATAATTTGAGGGGAGATACCATGTCTTCACTTACTTCTTTCACCGCTTTTTAGTTCCAGGCATTTGGTTCAACCATCAGCTGCTTCATTGAGTTAGACAAGCCTGTGCTGTGTTCTGGTTTGGCTATGCATTTATTCAGTCAACAAAGATTGTTTACTGCCACTGTATGGCACTACTCATGATACATATGAGTATTAAAGAGAAAACAAGTGTCAGAAGTTAATAAAGATCTCCTCTCACGGTTCCACCTTGTCTGGGTTTCCTCATCCTAATTTTCTTTTGACATTTTATGATTTTAAGATATCCTGAAGATTGCTACCATACAGAGAACAGAGGGAAAATACCTTATTTTCTCTTTTTGTGTTTTTTCCCTGCCTTCTCCACTTCTTTTATAGAGCATGTAGTCATGCTAAGTGAAGCACCAGAATGTAGCACACAACAACATGGAGAACACGTCTGAACTTGGCTAAGCCCACAAATCTTGAACAGTCATTCAAGATAAAGGTCTGGTTAATGTCACCTATTCTTGGCATCAGGATCTGTGAAATGATCACTTCTAGTAAATTTCTATAAATTTATTGAGTTAGGTGAAGTGTTTCACTATCGGTACCTCATTCTTTAATTAGAAAGCTCTATTGAGTTTCAGTTATCAGCTCAAAGAGATGGAGGAAAAGGGAAATAAGTTTTAAGTTAATACCTTCCATGTTGCTGATGGGCCAGGAAGGAGGAGGTGAATTCATTTGCCGTATGTGATAATATATTTTGGCAGAAGTCTTCTATTTCATTTCCGTTTTTAATTTGAATTGACAGCATAAAAAATAGCCTGGATTCCTGCTTCCTACTAAGCTATTTGTTTTTGCAAGACTTACGTTGTCATATTAAGACTCTAATTTTTTTCTGATTACTCAATAAATCTCTGGCACCTATGGAATTCGTGCCATTTATTCCTATACATCATAAATGATTTGATTATATTTTATAATATTAATAGATGATAGTATTTTAATTTTTATGAAAAATGTTTCCAATGTTTTCCAAACATTAAGATATATCACTACTCCCAAAATCTTAACTAAGATTGTTCTCTACATTGAAGCCACTATTTTCTCCTTGATAATCACTCTCTCAAAATCCAAAGGGGTTCCACAAATTGTTTCTCCCCATTATCTCTGTTCTAATATCTGGCCATTTTTATCATCATCTCTCTCTTAAAAATTCAGCTGCCTGAGTTTTATTTTTAACCCTTTCCAATCAAGAGTACCTCCCAAAAATGAGGAATAACGAGAAAGAGGTAAAGAAGCAAAAATGAAAGAAAAGTTTTAAAAATTTGTTTCTGGTGGCTTTGATGAGCAGTTAAAAATAACCAACTTCGTGCTTTTGGATTTGCTGGAGTTGCTTGACAAGAATGGCGGAGTCCCAGAAAGCAGTTGGACCTCTGGCTCTCTGCTCATCTGTTACTGTATTTATCCAAAGAGGGCTGAAGCAACATTGCTGAATACTTGGCCACAACCTCCTTCCCATTCTTCTTGTTCTGCTGCCTCAATTTGGCCTCAGAAAAGGTGAGGAATAGGAGGGTTTGGGAAGTACAGAATGGGGGGTTGGGGAGGTAGTACATCAAATGGATCTTTGCCCTTTAAACGTCCCATAAAGAGTTTTGGTTATCATAATTTGAAATCCATTATTCATTCCTTCAAAAACTTATTTCAAACCAAGATGTAAACCCATAAAAAACCATTCCACCTGATTCTCAGAACTTAGTACAAATCCTGGCATAATCCAGTCTTAGAAAAAATAATATAAAGAAGTACATAAGAATTCAAATATAATATGAAATTCTAATAATACAAATGATATCAACCGATTCTCCATGCTAAGTGCTTCAGAAACGCATCATTCTTTTTCTAAAGCTCTGTGGAGCTGAGATAAAATTCTTCCCAAAACAACAGAAAAAGTGAACGATGACTAACTGGAGTCATTTGCTCCCAATTTTCTGACCAGCCTGTGCTGTGTGGGACCCCTGCCTCACTCCCATCTTTGGTGTTTGGGTCAAGACTCTGCAGACAGGCCCTGTTATCTAGAAACCACATCTTAAGGTGTCCAGTGTCATAAAGCTGACCAACGTATATTCCTGTATTTGTCCCTCAAACACCCTTGGTTTTATCATCCATGGAAGCCATCTCACAAACAGCAAAGCAGAGAGGAATGAAGGTTTTTAAAATATATATATATAATCAGGCCACAATGCATAAGCTAAACATTAAACACTTAAGCAGCAAAAATCAGGGTAATATGTACAATAACAAGAGTAACTGCAAAAAAAAAAGTGTGTTTGTTCAATGATCCCATTCTAAATAATCCTATTCTCTAAAGTTGCAAATAAAGAATAAATAAGACTATTTGCAACGTTTTCCTTTATTCTTGATGCTGTCCAGAATAGGTAAATTGTCCTATTTTAAAGGTGGGTCACTTACTAAAAAAGTCAAAGGTCTCGATGCGGGATTGATGATAGACACATGTAATAAGGAGTTGGTTGATACCTGGTAAAGGTATGTGAGTTGAGCCATCAAGTTAGTTTATATCAAAGACCCCCAAATATGTGGTCTCTCCAAAAAAAAAAGAACATTTGAAAAACCAAAATTGTATAAAATATATGCTGAATGTAAGTCAAACTAAGGAAGAACAATAGTGACATTAACTATGTCACCAGCCCAGACACTTACCCACAGAACTAGAATCTTCTGAGTTCATTTTAATGACTAAGTCTTTCACTAAAGCTTCAATATATCAACTACATTCATTATCTTCCAGGTTTTCAGGACCTAATTACTAACATGATCTTCTGAAATATTGTGCTTTTAAGTTAAAACAGACAACCAAATTCAGTATAACATAAGCTGGTTCTGTTATCTCAATGCTCTGAAATTCTTACTCATCTGCTTTGGCTACTCAAGTAAGTGACCCAGTGTCCTGATTTGGGTCATCATTTCACAAAAAGCCAACTTAGTTACTTGATTTTTTAAAAAATTCAAGTACAGAGTCTGAATAGTAAATATTTCTATTTGAAGTGTGAACACAAACATGTTTCCTTAACAGTTTATCCACTGGGAAATATTTTTAGAGATGGGTGATGCTATTCTTTCTCTAAGTGCTCCTAGAGCAAAAATGTGTGTGATTTATTTCTAAACTGAAGAAACGGCATTAATTGAAAAAGCAGGTGCCAACAACCTGACTCCAGTGCACCTTGTTTGCTGTTTCTATCTTCCACGAGCTGTTTTGGCTTAAATCAAGTCCCTCGGAATTCCTCTGTTGTCTGTTGCTTTCATTACATGTTACACCAGAGATAAGCCCAGATAATTGTCCATCTAAACCCAGAACAATTTTAGAAAAGCAAAGAGCATTCAAAAGTAGAACATTAAAACTTTAAAAGTCACACAGTAATAATAGTTAAATAATATCTCATTTCCTTCTGTTACTGGATTCCAGGTGAAACAGATTGTTATGGTTTGTTGGTGCTTTCTGATTTGGAAGATGAAAATGTCAGAAATCTAAGCATCTAAGAAGTGTCTATTTAAAATGGCTAGTTGGGAGAAAACCAGTCAGAGGAGTTAAAAAAAAAAAAAGGTATAAAAGTAAGAGTCTATTGTTTCATTAAGAAAACAACAAACTTATCTAAAATCTGAATGAGAAAATATTTAATGAACAAAGAAATGTACTTTATTAGCTATAAAACTAAAATAAGTCTCTCAGGTTTTAACTAGAATTTCCCTATGATAACAGGATTAGGGTTCTGGGGAACACACCAAACTGGGCCTCACATATGCCATCTGGGCAAAAAAAACAGGAGACACACCGCAGCGAAGTGAATCATGATGTTCATCTTCATGATAGCTATATCATGCCACATGTTTAAGACACTGCTCTCCCTCCAAAAAATAAACACACTTTCTGCTTCAATTAACAGACTTTTTTTTTTAGACAGGATTTTGCTCTGTCACCGAGGCTGGAGTGCAGTAGCACAATCTCGGTTCACTGCAACCTCTGCCTCCCAGGTTCAAGCAATTCTTCTGCTTCAGCTTCCCAAGTAGCTGGGATTACAAGTGCCCGCCACTACACCTAGCTAATTATAGTATTTTTAGTAGAGATGGAGTTTCACTATGCTGGCTAGGCTGGCCTCAAACTCCTGGCCTCAACTGATCTGCCTGCCTTAGCCTCCCAAAGTGCTGGGATTACAGATGTGAACCACCGTGCCTGGCCTCAATTAACTGACTTTGAAGAATAATGATAACTAAAACTTTTTTCTCAAATAAGTATGTATAACTTCAAGAACCTCGGCACTTTCAAAAACTACCTGGAGTCAAAAGAAAATAGAAATTTTAAATATTTTAGTATTTCTGTTGTTCCAGAAAGAAAGTGCTGTCTTAATGGGCTTGATATCATCATGCCCTCCCACAGCTCCCTAAGGTAGGGTCTGTTGTATATAGTAGCTGTTCTGCTCAAAGCTTGTCAGAAGCAGGTCCAGGACCAGGATCCACATGTATTTTCTGCTATGATTTAATATTAAATTTCGGGCAATAAGTGCCTGAGGTAATTGGTTTCTCCATTATAGGAGAAACAGAAGAAAACTTTAGTGAGAATATTTGCATG
Source organism: Aotus nancymaae (assembly GCF_030222135.1). NCBI lineage: Eukaryota > Metazoa > Chordata > Mammalia > Primates > Aotidae > Aotus > Aotus nancymaae. The sequence continues at coordinate 23,942,181 of NW_026988422.1, read as the reverse complement.
TGCTATTGTAACAGTAAAAGAGTACTAAATGTGAGTGTGTTTATCAGAGTACACCAAACTGGAGTCTACTAACTTTTTTGTCATTTGATTCTTGGTGGAGAGTATATTCAGCCTTATTGTAACATTAAACCCTGTCGTGCCGGACCCCTATTAACTTCAGTAGGAATGGCACCAGGTTCAAGAGGCCAAAGAGGAAGCTTGGAACCAGCAAATGAGACATAGGGTTTTATTAGCAGGAAACTTACCTACAGGGACAGTCTAGTGGCAGTGGGCTGGACAGCAGAACCACATGGCTCAGTGGCAGCAGGCTGGGCAAAAGATCTTCAACTGCTTGCAAAACGCATGCAGTTTATATAGCATTTTCGTTTAGCACCCTTTCCCTAACAACATCCACCCAGCAGTCTTCATCCAACCCAAAACAAAAGGCCTCAATTCCCCACACAGACTGCATTCTGTGGAACAGACCGTGGGTTCAGATGTTTATCATAGACAAGGAATGAATCTCTGGGTTGGCTGGTCCTGAACTTACCTCAGAATTCCAAATTCCATTCAGGTGTGTCTGCCATAAGTGTTATTCTAGGAGATGCTTACGTTATTGCTATCAGGTGCATCTCCCATACAGCCCCCATTATCCTATTACCTACATAATACCAAACAGACACCAAATCAATGAAACGAATTCAAACAAGAATCTATTCTAATCCTCCCTTGACAGGTGCTGTGATGGATTTAGAGAAGGGCAGGGCTACTTTTAGACAGTTTTTACCATCTCAAGCGTGACTACCACTGGCTCATAGTGCCAGCAAGGAATGCAGTGTTTTTTGGGGAAGAACAGGTTCAAATAGTTCTTTAAAACATGCCATTTTGCTGATAGGTATCTGAGAGTTGAACAAGGTGTGTAGTGAGATAACTCACCTGCCTTATATATTGGACTTGATTGGTCTTTTCTGCGCTCCTGTTATTTAATCAATCTTCTTTCCTCCTCCCCACCCCGCCCCCACTCTTACCTGAGGTTGTATTATAAAAGCACATGCTGGTTGTAAATACTTCCAACAACGCAGAAATTAGCCAGGAGAAAGTGGAACTTTGCTGTGGATACGACCGCAGGCCCACACTTTTGCTCCTGTTGGGATTCCTGGGTCAGTTTCACAGGTCACCTCGCAGTCCTGCAGGCTCAACCCGCTGTCTGGGCACCCGTGCTGCTTGCCTCCTGGGCACTGTGGGTCGATGTGGACGGATGCATGCTCGTCTAAGGTTCCGTGAGTGCAGTCAGGAGTCTGAACCAAGAATGGTCCATCAGTGAGGGAGAGTCCTTCCCGGGAGAGGCTTCCGTGCCTTCCATTCTGAGCACTTCCGGACTTTCTGCAGGAAGTGCGGTCCTTGAGTCATTCTGTTTTGTCCCAAGACTGCTGCGAAGACGGGGACAGGTAAGCACATGCTGGAGGGAGGGGACATGCGGGACAACTTCAGTCCAGGCCCAGCTGCAGGTCCCGGCTGCCCCGCTTACGCTGGCTGGAGAAGAGCAGCCCCCAGGAGACTGCGGGCACAGTCCCCAGCTCACTCTCGGCCTAGAGCGCACTGCAGGGTCCCAGCGCCCTGCCTTAATTTTCACCTTTGTTCTCTCCTGCTTTCCAGGTTGGGATGCTTGTTAAGAGATACTCCATCCACAAGGTTATAAACACAACACCTGCATTCCCTTCCAGTCCTTCATGGTTTTCTTTTCTACACACGAACCTTAAGCCTTTACTTTTTCCAACTGGAAAACCAGTTTTTCCAACGCTTTTTAAAAAACAAATTATCCTTTCATCATATGCTGAAAGCCCTGTCCATAACAAGCCCACTTCTGTGTTTGACTCTGTTCACTGACCCTTCATTTACTTCCTAAACCGACACTTTTGGTAACTTTCAGTGAAGAGGTGGCTTAAATAAATATATTCTCCAGAAATCTCCAGAACCTTTGCGTGGGTCAGGGTGAGAGGTGCCGCCAAGATGTAAACAGAACAGCTGAGTCCTCTGAGTAGGCACCAGGTGCAATCTGCACAGACCGCTTGTGTGGGAGGAATGGCGTCAGAGGCGCTCCCTCAAAATGAATCCCGTCTCCGGCAGAGCACACAGGCCCCAGGGCCCCATGGACAGGGCTGGTCCCAACATATGCACACCACTTCCTGGGCTTGAGGGTGGTATGTCAGAGGCTGCCCACGGCCGGAAGGCCATGCAGAGGCCAGGGCCTCTTATTCCACTTGGCAGAGACCCCAGAAGGAGCCAGAGGGTAGCATCAGAGCCTGGGCCGGGGCAGGGGTGCCCAAGGGCACAGCAGCTGCAGGCCATTGGCAAGGCCAGAAGACAGTGAGTGGAAAGCCGGGGGCTCGTGGAGAGACCCGAGAAAGGGGCTGTTCAGCTGGGAGTCCTGCATCTGCCGTTTGTGTTTTATCCAGCGATTTTGAAACCAGGTTTTTATCTGGACCTCTAAGAGCTGCATCTCCCTGGCCAGACTTTTTATTTTTTCACACAGTGCTTACGATTAGCTTTTTTAAAAAACTTTTATTCAACTTTCATTTTAGTTCAGGGGATATGGATGCAGGTTTGTTATCTGGGTCTATTGTGCGATGCTGAGGTTTGGGGTACAAATGACCCCATTACCCATATAATGAGTATAGCAGCCAATAGTTTTTCATCTCTTGCTCCCTCCTTCCTTCCCCTCTCTAGTAGTCCCCAGTTTCTACTGTTGCCCTGTTTATGTCCATGAGTTTAGCTCCCACTTACAAGTGAGAACATGCAATACTTGGTTGTCTGTTCCTGTGTTAATTCACTTAGAATAATGACCTCCAGCTGCAAAGAACATAATTTCTTTGTTGCTGCAAAGAACATAATTTCATTCTTTTTTATGGATGTATAATATTCCATTGTATATGTGTATCACATTTTCTTTATCCAGTCCATCATTGATGAGCACTTAGGTTGATTCCACATCTTTGCTATTGTGACTAGTGCTGCAATAAATGTAAGAGTGCATGTATCTTTTTGGTAGAACAACTTGTTTTCTTTTGGATATATACCCAGTAATGGTAGTTCTGTTTGAAGTTGTTTCAGAAATCTCCAAACTGCTTTCCCCAGTGACTGAAAGAATTTACATTTCCACCAACCGTGTATAAGCATTTCCTTTTCTCCACAGCCTCACCAGCATCTGTTGGTTTTTGACTTTTTGGTAATAGCCATTCGGACTAGTGTGAAATGGTATTTCATTGTGGTTTTGATTTGCATTTCTGTGATGATTTGTGATGTTGAACATTTTTTCATATATTTATTGGCCACCTGTATGTCTTTTTGGAGATACGTTTTTTCATGTCTTTTGCCCATTTTTTAACAGGATTGTTTTTTGCTTGTTCAACTGTTTCAGTTCCTTATAGATTCTAAATACTAGATCTTAGATGCATAATTTGCAAATGTTTTCTCCCATTCTGCAGGTTGTCTATTTACTCTGTTGATAGCTTCGTTTGCTGTGCAGAAGCTGTTTAGTTTATTTAGGTTCTACTTGTCAATTTTTGTTTTTATTGCAATTGTTTTTGGGAACTTAGTCCTAAATTCTTTGACATGGCTGAGGTTCAGAATGGTGTTTCCCAGGTTTTCTTCTATGATTCTTTATTTGAGGTCTTACATTTAAATCTTTCATCCATCTTGATTAATTTTTATATATGGCGAAAGGTAAGGATCCAGCTTCATTCTTCTGCGTATCACTAGCCAGCTATTCCGGCACCATTTATTGAATAGGGATTCCTTTCCCCAATGCTTATTTTTGTCAGTTTTGTCAAAAATTAGATGGCTACAGGTGTGCAGTTTTATTTCTGGATTCACTATTCTTTTCCATAGGTCTACATATCTGTTTTTGTGCCTGTAGCTGTTTGGGTTACTGTAGCCTTATAGTATAGTTTGAAGTCAAGTAATGTGATGCCTCTGGCTGTGTTCTTTTTGCCTGGTATTCCTTTGGCTATCTGGACTCTTTTTTAGTTCCACATGGATTTTAGAATAGCTTTTCCTAATTCTGTAAAAAATGGCATTTTGTAGTTTGATAAGAATAGCATTGAATCTGTAGATTGCTTTGGGCAGTATGGCCATTTTAATATTGGTTCTTCCAGTCCATGAGTATGGAATGTTTTTCCATTTGTTTGTGTCATCTATGATTTCTTTTAGCAGTGTTTTGTAGTTCTCCTTTTAAAGCTCTTTCATTTCCTTGGTTAGATGTATTCCTAGGTTGTGTGTGTGTGTGTGTGTGTGTGTGTGTGTGTGTGTCTGCTGTAAACAGGACTGTGTTCTTGTTTTGGCATTCAGCTTGAACATTATCAGTATATAAAAACACTACTGATTTTTTGTGCACTGATTTTGTATCCTGAAACGTTACTGAAGTCGTTTATCAGTTCTGGGAGCCTTTTGGCAGTCTTTAAAGTTTTCTAGGTATAGAATCATGTTATCCGCAAAGAGAGATAGTTTGACTTCTTTTCCTATTTAGATGGTTTGTTTTTGTTTGTTTGTTTGTTGTTTTGTTTTGAGACAGAATCTCGCTTTGTCACCCAGGCGAGAATGCAGTGGTGTGATCATGGCTCACAGTAGCCTTGGCCTCCCAAACTCCCTCCTCTCAGCTTCCCAAGTAGCTGTGACTACAATAAGTAGCTGGGTGCCACCATGACTAATTTTTTGTTGTTTCATAGAGATAGGGTTTCCCCATGTTGCCCAGGCTGGTCTCAAACTCGTGGGCTCAAGTAATCCACCTGCCTCAGCCTCTGGATGCCTTTTAATTCCTTCTCTTGCTTGATTATTCTGGCTAGGATCCAGTACTATGTTGAATAGGAGTAGTGAGAATGGGCAGCCTTGTCTTGTTATAGTTCTCAGGGGGAATGTTTCCAGCTTTTCACATTCAGTATGTTGTTGGCTGTGGGTTTGTCATAGACAGCTCTTATTTTGAGGTATGTTCCTTTGATGCCTAGTTTCTTGATGGTTTTATCATGAATGGATACTGGATTTTGTCAAATGCTTTTTCTGCATTGATTGAGATGGTCATAATGGTTTTTGTTTTTAATTCTGTTAATGTATGTGTTCGCTTCGGCAGCACATATACTAAAATTCTGCTTATATGATGAATCACATTTATCAACTTGCATATGTTGAAATAACCTTGTATTTGCATAATGAAGCCTACTGGATCATGGGGAATTAACTTTTTGATGTGCTGTTGGATTCAGTTTGCTAATATTTTGTTGATGATTTTTGCGTCTATGTTTATCAGAGATAGTGGCCTTTACTTTTCTTTTTTTCCCTGAGTCTTTTTCGGATTTTGGTATTAGGGTGATGCTGACTTTGTAGAATGAGTTACAGAGGAGCCACTCCTCCTCATTTTTTTTTTGCAATAGTTTCAGTAGAATTGGTGCCAGCTCTTCTTTGTATGTCTGGTACAATTTGGCTGTGGATCCATGTGATCCAGAGGTTTTTTTGGTTGGTAGGCTTTTTACCACTGATTCAATTTTGGAATTTGTTATTGGTCTGTTCATGGTTTCAATTTCTTCTTGATTCAATCTTGGGAGATTATGTGTTTCCATAAATGTATCCATTTCCTCTAGATTTTCTATTTTGTGTGCATAGAGTTGTTCATAAAGTTTCTGAGGATGTTTTGCCTTACTGTGGGATCACTTGTAATGTCACCTATGTCATTTCTGATTGTGCTTATTTGAGTCTTCTCTTTTTTCTTTGTTAACCTAGCTAGTGTTCTATCAATCTTGTTTATCCTTTCAAAGATCCAACTTTTGGTTTCATTGATTTTTTTTGTATACATCTTTGCATCTCAATTTCATTCAGTTTTTTCTCTAATTTTAAATATTTCTTTTCTTGTGTTAGCTTTGGAGTTGGTTTGTTCTGGTTTTTCTGGTTCTTTTAGGTATAATGTTAGATTGTGAATTTGAGATCTTTCTAACTTTTTAAGGTAGGCATTTAATGCTGTAAACTTTTCTCCTAACACTGCTTTTGCTGCTTCCCAGAGAATTTAGTGTGTTGTATCTTTGTTTTCATTAATTTCTGCCTTAATTTTGTTGTTTACCCAAAAGTCATTTAGGAGCAAGTTGTTTAATTTCCATGCAATTGTGTGGTTTTAAGAGTAATGCCCTTCTTTGTCCTTTTTTACTTTTTGTTGTTGGTTTAAAGCCAGTTTTATCTGATATAAGAAGAGCAACCCTTGCCCTTTTTTTGTTTTCCATTTGTGTGATAGATCTTCCTCAAATCCTTTACTTTGAGCCTATGATTGTTACATGTGAGATGGGTCTCTTGAAGACAGCAGACGGATGGGTCTTTTTTTTTTATCCAGCTGACACTCTGTGCCTTTTAAATGGGATGGTTAGACCATTTACATTCATGGTAAATATCGATACATGAGGCTTTGATCCTATCATGAACTTGTTAGCTGGTTGCTTTACAGTTTCTATTTTGTGGTTGCTTAAAAGGGTTGGTGGGCTAGGTACTTAAGTATATTTTTGTGGTAGCAAGTATCGTTCTTGTTTTCATGTCTAGAACTCCCTTAAGGGTCTCTTGTAAACCTGGTCTAGTGGTAACAAATTCCCTTAGCACTTGTTAGCTTGGAAAAAAAAATTTTTCTCTTTTGCTTACGAAGCTTAGTTTGGTGGAATAAGAAATTCCTGGTTGGAATTTCTTTTATTTAAGAATACTTATAATAGGCCCCCAGTATCTCCTGGCTTGTAAGATTTCCACTGAGTCAATTTTCTTTTGAAGACATAAAGTAATATATTTCTCAAATTAATTTTTTTCCTTAAAAAGTCAAAGCTGGTGTTCATACAGTTCACACTAGTATAGTCATGCCAGTTATACACAACTGACAACCATTTTGATTAGTCAGAATTAGTGCCTGAGTTGATCCATTGGTGGATATTTTAAATATCTTCCCTCCCTACCTAAAGTTAGTATCTATGCTTACTTTTTCTGTTACTTGTTTTCATTGTTGGACAAGATGGATCTGATAGGAAAGCCTGAATTTACTTTTAACTACTTAGATTTTAATCCAATTTCCACCATTTAACTAGTTTTGTGACTAATTTCTGGAGATTAATTTTCTCATCTGTAAAATAAAATAATCATATATGCCATTATCATATATATATTAGAGGTTTATTGAGAAGATTAATTTAATTCATGAAGAGTGCTTTGATCAGTACTGATTCATGGTAAAGTGTTCAATTATTGATAGCTATTATTAGGCATTTAAAGGCCAAACTTCTAACTGCCTGCACTCTTCCCACATACTTTCAACATTCCTCTCCTGATAAAATAAAGGAAGGGAGGGACTAAGATTAATTTCATAACCATTGTAGATTATCTGACATGAAAAAGGACAAAAAAAGGAGACAGAAAAATGTAATTTTAAGACACCCTTTTCGAGCTCAAGACAGAATTCCTACACAGACATCAACTGCCTGGATAGAAGTTACAAATGCCAAGTGAGTTCAAACATAGTATATAATATACTTTCAAATATTTCATGCCATGAGGATTGATTTGTATTTTGTGAGAATATCTTTTAATCCTGTATTTATTTTATTTTTATATAACACAATTCCTTATAAAAATTTGTAATCTAGTTTCCTTTCCTTCTTACTGTAATATATGTTCATCTGGGATAAATAATATTTAACATTTATTGAATGCTTATGAAGTATCAGGCACTGTTCTAGGTGCTTTAGGCATATTAACTTTCTTAATTCTCCCAACAAACCTATGTGGTATAAGTACTATTATTATTTCTACCTTTCAGAAGACTAAGCTAATCTATAGAAATGTCTTTAAATTTACTATAGATTATATACCCAACAATGATGAACCTAAGATTTGACCTACCATCTGGCCCTAGAGCTCTTGCTATCAGCCATTCTACTATAGAGCTTCTCTTTTGGATACAACATATGTAAACTTTCCTAGTCTCTTTTACAGATGTGACTATTTCAGATGTGAAATAACAACTAACAATTGGACCCAAATGCACACCTACCATTTGCTACTTCCTGCATAGGTTGTTTCAAACATGTGTTTTGAATTGAATTTATTTCTTTGAAATAAATTTTGGAAATAAGAGTTGACCAAGTAAATCCAAGAAAGGATATACTCCAAAAGGAATGAACCCTCATCAAGCAAGGTGTGTTTTGTTAGTTTACTAGTAATGTCCAAAAAATCATTACAAATGATATTCGGATCCACCTATTTTAGATAGCTCTCTATATCGATACCTCTCAGTTTTGTTTTTTAAGTAATATTGACTTAGGTTAGAAAAATAATCTATGATAGTGATGGACAAATAGGAAACATGAAAAAACACAAAGGAGAAACTAAAAATTCACCATTATCCTACCTCCCCAAAAGGTCATTCTTAATGATTGAGTTCTGTTGACTAATAGTTTTCTAGGGAACAAAAATATTACTTAATTAAGAACCTTTTTAATAATTATATAATATCATTTTCCATTATCGATAACTGAAGAGATCTGAATCCACAGTAACCATGGAAAGCAGTTTGGATATTTCTGAAAGAACTTAAAACAGAGTTACCATTCAACCCAGCAATCCCGTTACTGGGTATATATCCAAAAGAAAACAAATTGTTCTATCAAACATGAAATATTATCTATAAAAAGAGTAAAATCATGTTCTTTGCAGCAACATGGATGCAGCTGGAGGCCATTGTCCTAAGTGAATTAACACGTAAGTCTAAGAAACAATTAACATATTCATAAATATACATATACAACAAAATGTAAATAATATATATTCATAACTGGGAATATCTCCTTTAGAACCATGAGTTCAAAGAGCTAGCTATATCCTTGCCAAAGTATATAATTTTGGTCAAAATAAGTAAGTTGTCTATGCCTCAGTTTCCTTGTCTATAAAACAGAAATAATCATTTATATGTTGTGGGCCTTTTGGGATACATCCCACTAGAAAAAAAGATGTATAAAAAACTCTTAAAGCCATTCCTGGCACATCGGGGCACTTAATAGCTTTAATTTTCCCTTTTCCTTCCTCTTTATGCTTTTGGGCTAGGAGCACATTCATGTCTTCAACAGTAAATGACATTTGTTTACTTATTTATCTAGCTAGTAATAGTGGGTTCAGTGAATACTGAACTCAACTCAAGCATGGGTAGTCTCTAACAAAGATTTATTTATGCTAATTTTGCTTCATTTCACAATCATTCATAACGTGCCATGATATTAAAGTATGCATTTAAACTTGAACAACTCTCAAGTATGTAACTGATTACTTTGGCTTTAATTAGAATTATTGATCTAAACCTTCTGTGTCAAGCCCAGTAACAGTCGGCTCTTTGTTGAACATGTCAGCTGGTTAGGATGAAGAAATTAGATAATTAAGGAAAACAATTTTTTTCTTCAAAATCTCAGGTGGGCTGCAACCCTATTTAAGATGGGATTAATTTGGTCACAGATTATGTGTTGAACAGCCATGGTTTAAAAAATCTATTTGCCTGGAATGACTAGTTAGTATCTATTATGACTGCATTAAACACATTCTTCTTTGACTTCTTAGATCTGTTAGAATCCGTGACCTCTTTCTCTGTTTCTTACTGATGGGTATCTGGACAGTTTTTGCGGCAGAATTGACTCCCTGACTGCAGAGTTCTCAAGTTCTCTGCTTGAAATTACTCAAATTTGGAATGATACGGGTTTTCTACAACTACACATATTCAGTCAGCCATATTCCTATTATTCTGACAATTTCTGATCCTCTTTACTATTACACAAATTCTTGTAACATGGGAAATTCTGGAGGCATGACAGTCTGAGTGTAAACTTACCTGTTAGTTTTATACATAAAATATCTCCTTTTGCCAGTGAATGGATCTGTAGGTACCTCTGTGAAAAGATTATATTATATTCCCTATCTTTAAATAGGGAAAAAATGAGTACTAAGCTGTTTCCTGGAAGATTATTTTCTGTTTCTCAACTTTCCTCTAGAATTATTTGTTTTTGTTTCTATCAAATATCTTCCCTAACTCTCAGTTGCAGCAGTTGGGGTTAAAGCTTGTTCTTTGTGTGAGTTTGTGCCTCATGTGAGTTTGTTATTTAATATATGTATATGTATATATGCATACATGCACATACTATAATATACATATTTTAAATATTTGTTTGTATATATGTATATTATTTGTGAGGTACATGTGCACTACTCTTACCTTAAGAAACAGTATCATGCAACTTAAATGATGGCAAAATTGGTTTTCTAATTAACTCACTGCATGTTGTTTTCTCAGCAGCTCTGCTCTCATCTGAATCCCTTGCTCTCCTAAGTCCCACGCACCATCCATAGCTTGTTCTCTTCCTTCCCACTGTGCTGTCTTCTATCAACCAGAGCAGTCAAATCAACCCTAAGAGTCTTCTTAAAAGCACCATATGCCAACAGAGGAGCACTTGAATTACTCTATATACCAGAACCTGCTGTACATCACAACAGATTATTAACAGAGACCAAAAACTAGGGCACCGTGTGATCTTATAACCCTTCAGAAACTACCACCTGAGAGCACTTCTTGGTCCATTTATTGCAGTTCCTAGAATTTCATTTCTACTAACTAAATTAGTCAGACACCTACAGGCAACCTGGATGCAAATGACTTCTGACCTAAAGCTTAGCCATCCTGCTTCTTTCTTTATAGGGATCATATTATTTTTTTAGAAGAGAGTACTCCTTAGCAAGCTGCCTTCTCCAGATGAAGAAAAGCAATAAAAGCAATAAAAACAAAAACATTTTTCTAAGTAACTTGAGTATCTTTCTCTGTGGAATTGCCCATAATGAAAGTAGAATGACAGGGTCTAGATGATTTGTTTAAGAACACAAGAAAATAACATGTGTATTTTCTTTTTTAATACATAAATGCTCCTGATAGCTCTGCTTAGTTTTGTGATTGGCATTTTCTATTCAAGGCCTAGTCCTGCCTTGTGAAAATTTTTCAGATGGCCTCCATTGTGCGATTTAACTTCCCCAGACTTAAAAACTGTATAGTTTTCATGGAGACCTGACAGCCTAAAGAAGGCTGTGTTTCATTATCACATCAAATGATTTGGGGTCAGAAGAACTAGGTAGCCTTCCTCTAACCTTACCTTCCTCCAGAAGAAAGACACTTTGAAAGAATACAGGAATGGCAATCTATTCTTAATGACATTACCCTACAAAGCAAAGTATATGATGAAGTGATCTTAGATTGTATAACCTACATAAATGCAGTTGGGTCTTGTGAGATATGGCAGGTGAAAGGACTAGAAGAAGCTTTACATGATGACACCAAAGGGAGAAGGCAGAATAGGAGATGATCACTTGAAACAGCCTTGGAAGGAATGGTTGTCTGTGGACACAAACATGGAGATGGGCTTACTACAAAAAGAGAGATTGGAAAATTATAACTTCATGGCCATGCTCTTTATACACATACAGTTTCCCTAGAAAAAAAAGTATCAGTAGAGATGTGAGTAGTTAATCTAAAATGTTATTAAACTGTAGTATCTAAAATGGACATTGCACTGTAAAATAGGTTAAAACTCACATACCAAAGTTGCAAATGTCATGCAGCTGTTACTCTGCCAGTTATATACAATCACAATAATGAAAAATCAAATTCTTAACATTAGTATATCAAATTGTATTGTTGTGAATATTTGCAGGCATTTCATATTGTCTAGGTGCATTAAAGGCATGGTTACAAATTGTTAATACTAATATTCCTCTAAGAAGAAAAATAGTGATCTTCTTTAGTGTAGTAGAAAACAATTTCATTGAGAATTCAAAGACCTGGGTTCATGTTCCATTCTGTTCCATGACTGAAACATGTCATTTTGTTGTTCTGATCCTGTCACATGTGCTTACAGGATGCCTTCAGAATCAAGTACACTGTGAGGTACCATATAAATGAAAGATATCGCACATAAAGGTTTGGGTACTTAAAAAAAGTTAAGTATCTTACACACACAGCCATAATGGATTGATTATCAAGTCAAAATACTTTCAGTGCTGTTCTTGTGCACTTTTGCTTACCACTGAATCAATTTTTTTTCTCAGGAGGATATGAATGTGGCTGCCAACTTCAGATTAAGAGCACATTTTATGCCGAGATCTATAATATTTAGATAATATATTCACATATATTTCCCTGTTTTACATTTTATTTTAACTCAGTATAAAGTGGCATTAGTTGAATGCTAACATAATATGCTGCCATATGAAACATACAGGGCTAGTCTCTGTTAATTCAGGTAATAAACTGATTAAATACAGAAAGTACCCTCCTTTCTTGTGAGAGGGAAAGGCAGGGTCAGCATATGCAAAGATGTAATTAATACAGCAACATCCAGTAGCTCAAGGACTAAAATTAAGTTCCTGGGAAAAATGAATTGCTGAGGAAAAAGAAGAAATTAATGATAAGAAGCAAGGATTATCATTCCCTGTGGCCTCGAAGTAGAAGCTAGGAATCAAATCTCCTAAAGTCTCGTGATATATTCTAAGAAAAACCAGTTCTTCAACCTTCCTCTTATTCTGCAAATAAGTTCTGCATCTCTCTACAGTGAAGCCTCAATGGTGTTAGAGAGAGCAAAGTTTTGCTATGGATATACCTTCAGGATCCATTCTGACTTTATTGTGTCTTCCTGGTCTGCTGACTACATCCCACAGGCTTCCTTGAAGCCAGAATTCAGGAGCAAATGAGGTTTCCCCAGTCAAATTTCAGCAAAAGCATCATAGCATGAGCTTTTCTTGACTTGATGTTCAGTGTCCAGTGTCTAGTTTTCTAGGTGTCAAGAGACAGTTGCACAAGGAAATAATATTTTAGATGATGGATATGCTAATTACCCTGATCTGAACATGATACATTATGTGTATCAAAACATCACTATATACCCAATAAATATATACAATCATTATTTGTCCATTAAAAAATAAAATTAAAAATATCATTTGTTATCTTTTCACCCTTTTTTTTTTTTTTTTGAGACAGAGTCTCACTCTACACCCAGGCTGGAGTGCAGTGGTGCAGTCTCAGCTGACTGCAACCTCCGTCTCCCAGGTTCAAGCAATTCTTTTGCCTCAGCATCCCAAGTAGCTGGGATCACAGGCTTGCGCCACCACACCTAGCGAATTTTTGTGTTTTTAGTAGAGACAGAGTTTCATGTTGGCCAGGCTGGTCTCAACTCCAGACCTCAGGTAATCTGCCTACCTTGGCCTCCCAAAGTGCTGGGATTATAGATATGAACCACTTTTCACCTGGCGCCTGACCTCTTTTCACCTTTCTATCTTTAACACCTAGCATGGTGCTGATACATACTGAAAATAGTAAGTAAATTCAATGATATAATCCCAAAAAGAAAAGAAAGAAAGAGGTAATGGCATCTGTGGGAGCAGCAGCCGTATTCTGTATCCCACTGTCCAGTCAACAGCTTCCTGGGTGCTGAGAGTCAGGGACGGTAATGCTGACTTCCTGATTGCAGCTTTCTTATCTCTGTCTTGTAGCTACAGCAATGTGTTCTGGAACTTCAGAATTTTCCACTGTAGCCTCCTGATTCCTTCTATTCCTGATTGCAGCATCTAATAGTTTCCTGGGACCTCAGTTCTGCATGCTCCAGGAGTACTGAAGGTCAGGCTTGAGGCCTGCTTTTCCAGACCTTCTAGCAATTTTGTAAGCACTTAATATCCTGCATTACACTCCTTTCTGCAGAAAATATCTAAAGCAGTTTCTATTTTGTAAACTATACCCTGATGCCAAAGGTTTTGACACAAGTGCCTACTTAACTGTCAATGACTGCCTACAGCAATGTATTAAGAACATTGAAACTCAGTCCAAATTCAGTGAAAAAGATTTTCTGTGCTTGGCATGGGAGAGAGGGTCATTATACATTTGCCACCTTATAATACATCAGCCTTATCTAACAAATCTCCAAGTGTATGTACTAATAAATATAAAATTTAAGACAGATAAAATTTCAAAATTTCATTCCTAAACAGGTATAGTGAAAATGAACTAGGCAGACCAAAATTAAGCAAGGATTGCATAGAGGGAAATGTTAAATTTATTCACAGGAATGCTAATTGAACCATATGCGAGTTACAATTTATCAAACTCAAAATAGCAAAAGTTACTTCAATACAATCCCACTAATCTAAACCTAGTCTTTAAAGATAAAAGTGTCTGGCCATCTTGTTCCCTGAAGCTGCTGAATTGCACACTGCTGGAAAAGATTTTAAAGGATTAATTTTAAGGAAACTTCAAACCAAAAATCAAACTATTAGAAAAGAATATAACAACAACCCCCCAAAATCTTCTGTGCCTGTTCCTTTATAATGATTTACCTTGGTAAGGTAGGTTGGTGAGGTTTAGCCCTCATTCTAAAGGGCAATCATTCTTTTCCTGAGAGTGTTAATACTTCAGTCATTTAAGCTTTCTAATTTGATGCTTTTTGGTTAAGGAGGAAACCTTAAATGAGGAAAGGAAATGCTGAGAGGAAATTACTTGAACAGAATGTAATAGTTTTGTGATATGAAGCTGTGATCACATTTTTTTCACAGTATGAGTCAGTCATATAAATGTTTGGTTTACTTAGTTTCTTAATTTGATTTGAAACTAAATGGAGCAAAACTTGTCAGCAAAATGTAATTTTTCATGAGGTAAACTACACTGATTTCATTATAATGTAACATTCATATTTGTAAGTGAAACTGGTTTAAATGGCTTTTGGTTACCATAAAGCTCATTTTTAAAAATACATTTTTAAATGAATTCATGGTCCATGCTATAATTTCAATAAACCTGCCTCCTACATGAAGATTTGAAGATCATGGTTATAGTTACTATTAGTGTCAACACAATGTAAGTAGGGTTCATTATGAAACTCACTGGGGATTTCTAAAGTGATTGCATTCTCTTTGTAATCCACAAAAAGGAACTCTTCAAAAGATAACAATTCAATGAGATGAAATGGGAATCATCTGGTTCACTTGTAAATCATATCCCATTTTTTTGTGGTATGTCATTGCTGTTCTATCCTGTTAGCACCAGAGAATGAAATTCAAGAAGGTTGGTTTTTATTTTGCATCCTTATAAAAATGGAAAGCAGATTGAGCATCAGTTATTAGGGTAGCTTCCTACCTAGTCTCTGGCAGAGGCCTCCATCAAACCCACAGAAATTCCAAACCACCTTTTTTAATGCAATCAAGTATTTTCTCTAGTGGTTTCATGTTATAAGCAAATATTGAATACTAATTTTTTCTTTTAAATTTTATATCAATCTTTTTTTCATTTTTCTATTCCCCACATATTGTTCTCCTTAAGCCGGCAGAATGAGCAGTAACCAGCTTGGTACCTGGAAGGCTCCCATGACCAAGCATTGTTTTAAGCTACTATATTTGTGGTAACTTGTTAGAGATGTAATAAAAAACAAATAGGCATATTGTAAGAAAGCATAATTACAGGGCCTACTATAGTGGCTGACACAGATTAAGCCCTAAATAAGTCTTAGTTTCCTCCCTTAACTTATCTAGGAAACTCCAATTCATTTATTCACCAAAAACTTAATTATAACAATAGCACATTCTATTTTCTGGACACCATTCTAGAAACTCATGGAGTTTACCTCTTAATCAAAGGAGCAAAATCATTTTATATATTTGAGGTAATCGTTCACACTCTATACAGATCAGGCTCAAGGAGGCGTTTGTTTTTCTTGTCTATCATGCCACAGGCTCCCACACACTCACACTCACACATGTCAACAAGACCTACCAACAGCTGCTCATTTCCTAATCTTTGACCTGCTTGCTTTGTGTGAGTTGGTTTCTGTGGGGTTTTAAATGGACAAAGTTATGTTTTGTTTTGCATTCAAGAAGCAGATGAAAACTAAATGCTACTGATAGATTTGGTCTTCGTGTGCCTGTCTCTCTTTAGAGGGTTAGACAGGAGACAGGGAAGTCTGGAAGTGAGGATGGGGTGGGATAAAACTGAAATTGCTGCTATTCCCCTTAAAGGTTTCATAGTTGGAAGCACTGAATCCAACATCTTTTTGGTAAGTTCAAACTCACAACCTTGAGTGCAGGTGAGCCAGGGCATAAATTCAAGCTGTTTTTCCAAAAGAACTGTAGAAGAGTCTATCTAAACAGCCAAGGGAAGAGTCCATTTAAACAGCCAAGCATCCTGCCTTTGCCTTCTCCTGCTACCTTTCCTAGAACGCTTGCTAATTTATTCAACTAACTCAGACCGACCACAGAAGTGAAACGGTTCTCTGACTAGTCCTTGGGACAAAAAAGCTTCCAGATGCAAGGGACTTAGAAAGTCCTTCATTATCCTGCCAATGGTGGATGCTACAGGGTCTTTTGCCTCAGACCAATTCCTCCTGGTAGTGAGTAAGGCAGTTCTGCCTCTATAGTTCACAATTAACGTCCCTTTTCCAGAGTTAAGAATCCTACTCAGACATGAGCAGCTGGGAGTTAGTAACCACTGAGGAGCACTCAGCAGAACACATTCCCACCTTGTGAACTTTGTAGTTTGACTCCGCTTCCAATTGTCTCCTTCTGCTATATTTGTGTCCCTGTGACTAAAGGGAGGACCTACTGAAGAGGAGCAGACTTTTATTAGAGCAGGGATCCTGGTCAGATAGGTTAGGATCTCAGCAGGGGATCTGCCAGCCTCATAAACTGATGTTCACTCTGTGATTGTAGCATCTCACTGTCCAGGGAAATCAAGCCTCTCTGTCAGAGAAGGAATCTAGCTGCTTCCCTCTGGATTGATTCTGGAGGTCTTTTGGTTTGGCAGAGCTCTCCTGTGTGTAAATGTCTGTGTGATGTTTTGTAATGTTTTTATTGATGTTGAGACGTTGGTACAAAAACAATACTAACAGCATACCATTTGGTCTCCTGGTTTCCCACATCTCTCCATATCCTCGTGCAGGTGGTATAGCTGGAGGACTGTTTATTCCATGGCTTATTTCCCCTTTATCTTTGATGTCCCAGGATGTCAAAGGTTGTAAATTTAATATTGATTTTATAAAGTAGTTTTACTCTAACATGTCAGTTATGATTAACTTCAACCTGGAAGAAGCTAAGCCACTGATCTGGATTTGCACGCAATGTGGCTCCCCAGCTCTCAGACTCTCTGAGTGAATGCTTTATTTATTAGAGTATGCAGAGGGTTTGTAAAAGCCAGAACAGCCCCAAGCCCCCAGCACCTGGGCCCTTACATTAAGCTTGAAAACCTAAGTAGATCAGAAAGACATATCATTTGCTGGCATGTCAACAGACAGAAGAGTTTATAGATCACATTATACCCCAGTGCATATAACCAGAGAGAGAGAGGAATGAGAAGTCTTACTTGAATTTCAACCCCTCCCTCCCTTTCCCCAGGCCTCCAGTGCTCTTATGTTCCACCAGCAGGATGGGGGTTATTGCTATAATGACAGTGATAAAAGTTGACATTTATTGAACCTTTTCAGTGTGTTGGCCACTTAATAAGTGTCAAGCACAGTACTACAAATTTTATATGTGCCATCTCATTTAATACTTATATCAGTCCTATGAAGAGAGTGTTTATGATTACCATTATCATTATTTATTATTATTATTACTCCCATTCTACAAATGAAGGAACTAAGAAATCACACTGTGGCAACTTTTGAAGTTGGAATTCAATTCCAGGCAGTCAGATCCCCGACAGCCCACATTTTAGTCCCTAGCGCCATAATGCTTTCTGCATCAGAAAACTGGAAAGTGACATTCTTGCACCAGTCATGCTGAGATGACATCTTTAGCTTAAATTAATATTTTCTGGTTTTTGTTTTTTGTTTTTTGTTTTTTTTTTGATACAAACTGATCTTGAAGCAAAATAGTAGAATTCATTCCCAAATTCCAATTCATCCCTAATTTCTCTGTTAAGCAGAAGGCAAGTGGTGTTTTTTTATCCTGTGTTACTGATCCTCTCTCCCTCCTCATACTTTGGAACACTTTCTCCCTGGATGATGAAGCTCAGGATGTTCACCACTTTGTAGCGGGAAGCTCTTCCTGAAGCCATGTGGCCATGTTCCTGCTTGCCAGCTGCTCACTGCAGGTGCCACGAAGGGGCCACACAGGGGCTCAGGTTAAAGATATGGGTCACAGGCTTCTTATCCTGGGAATCTGAGCTTACAATATTTTAACATTGCAGAGGCCAGTACAACAGGGGCTGACAGAGGTGTACTTGGGTGCTTTGTCACCCAAGTTCAATTACTACTTGAGCTTATGCATGGCCTAAGTCCTCCACTTCTCCCTCCAGGCTGAGACCAGGCAAGGTGTCTGCCTGGGACTGTTTTACCTGATATTTTCCTTCTCCCTCTTCCTATATCTTAACAGTGGGGGAAAGGATAGATTGAGGCAGATTGAAGATGGTACCAAATTCTTCGACACACCTCCCATCAAGAGATGGAATCTCTGTTTCATCCCCTGGAATCTGGATGGGCTCTGTAACTCCTCTGACCCATAGAATACAGTGGAAGGAATGCCAAGTCTATTTCAAGTTTCAGACCTTAAGACACCAACAACCTCCACTTCCACTTGCATGCCATATGTAAAAAGCCGAACTATCTTGATGGAGAAACCATAAGACAAGGCCCTGAGATTACACAGCAAGGGACAAGGGCCCAGCTGAGCCTTCCAAGGCACCATACATGTGAGTAAAGCTGTCCCGAACCCTCCAGACCAAACCAGACACCAGCCAAATGCTACCAAGTTATGCTAGTTAAAGCCCATGGAGCAGAATTGCCTGAATTTCTGACCCACAGAATTGTGAGATGTAATAAAATGGTAGCTGCTTTGTGGTAGTGGGTTATATAGTAATAGATGACAGATATAGGTACATAGGCGCCTGGAATAGATCACTTCAGCTTTGAAGGCCCTGGACTTGCAGTTGGCATTCACAGGTGGAATGCTGCTCTGACTACCCCAACTTGATGCATTCAAGCATAGAGAAGAGTGTGATACCGTCTCCAAATAACTCTTAATTTGTGATTTGATACCATTTCTGCAAGACAGTCACTTGTGTGCTGTCCTGGGGAGCAAGTCTTCCCAAATGATTACACATCATTAATGAAAGATTAATCCTTTAGCATATTAGTGTCTCCTAATTCATGGGCCAGTTGGAACCCAAGCCTAAGCTAAACACACTGAGCCCACACTTTATTTTTCCCATTAATTTCTTCAGCTACCACATTATTTTCAATAGGCAGAAGGCAACTCTCTTCACTTCAGAAGAAACACATAGAAGGCCCTGCTCCCAAATGGATAAGGAAACACATTATTTGTTGTAAGGCCTAATGATTATGGTGTAAGACATAAAGGTGGGCTGTTTCAGTTAATAGTTTTCAAAATTGATTTTATTCTTCTGTTTAATGACGTGCTTTCAGGTACACTCTCATCTAAATGATTGAGAAAAGGCAGTATATTTTGGAAACATAATGCAGAGTCTTGGAATATTCACAATTTGTCAACCCATAATATATTTTCATGGAAGTGAAATGAATAAAAACAACCCAAGAAAGAGAAGTAAGGGAGGTTTGCTCATTGGTTTGATAGAAGATGCTGAGGCGTTGGAGGTTTGGGGTTTGATTGCCAGACTTGCCATGTATCGAAGGTGTGATTTGGCGCAAGTGACTTCAGCATATCTCTGAGCCTTACTTTCCTCCTATATAAAATACCTACCCTATGTGATTACACCATGTAAGTCCTTGTCTCAAGCTCTGCTGTAGGAGGAAACCAAGCTAAAACACTGTATACAGGGAAATATTGTTTGCAGGATTTTGTAATTGGAGGAATATGTAAAATTAATCAGACACTGAAATATGCAACTGTATTGGTCCCTTTTCACACTGTTGAAAAAGACATACCTGAGACTGGATAATTTATAAAGAAAAAGAGCTTTAATGGACTCACAGTTCCACATGGCTGGGGAGGCTTCACAATCATAGTAGAAGGTAAAAGGCACATTTTACATGATGGCAGGCAAGAGAGAATGAGCACCAAGTGAAAGGGAGTCTCTTATAAAACCATGAGATCTCATGAGACCTATTCACTACCATGAGAACCTGTTCACTACCATGAGAATTCATGGGGAAAATCACACCCATGATTCGATTATTTCCCACTAAGTGCCTCCCACAGCACATGGGGATTATGGAAGCTACAATTCAAGTTGAGATTTGGGTGGGGACAAAGCCAAATCATATCAGCAACCATTAATGAGAGTGAGAGAAATCAATCCAGTTGATTTGAGAAATGTCCATGACATATTGTTGAGTAAGAAAAGCAAGATGCAGAAATAAAAAAACAGAAAAAACTCAACTTTATATCTGTATATAAGCATACTTATTTTTAATTTTATATATGTGAACTATAAAAGGGTACATTGCTCATTTGCTAAACATGGTTGGGGTTGTAGAAATGAAAGGAAGAGGTTAGGAAAACAAAGCAAAAGAGGGCCTTAAAAATCCCACATGTATGGCATGATAATATGACTCCATTCATGTAAAGTCACACATACATGAATCCAGACCTATGATGAATGAACAATAGTTGTCAACATGCTAATGGTAATTACATCTGGAATACGGAACGTCAGGTAGGCATTCACTTTCTTTGCACTTTTCTTGTTTCAAATTTATAATAAGCATAGATTAATTATAAAATCAAAAAAAATTAAAGCAATAAATATATAAACAAAAACTGAAGAAGCAGTTTAGCATCGTGGTTAAGACCACAGACTCTGGAGCCAAATGACCACATTTAAATTCTGGCTCTGTCACTTATGATTTTGTGGCCTTGGGTGAGTTATTTCATTTCTTTGGGCTTCTGTTTCCCCATGTATAAAATGGAGATAATAATAATGTAGTACTGACTTCATTGGGCTATTAAGAAAATTAACTGAAAAATATAGATAAAGTTTTTAGAATGGTGCCTGGCCCGTAGTAAATGCTACACAAAGGTTAGCTATTATAATTTATTTTTAATTGATTGTTAAAAGGAAAAAACTGAAAGGCTTACATGCTACAACCTTTAGTTTGTCAGGGAGGGAAGACAGGCCTGACTGTATTTGTGGCCCTTATGACCGTCCACACATAGCCATTCTACTCCTGCAGGTAAGGCAGCTTCTACTTCCAGAAAGAAAGAAGAAAAAAAAATGAAAAAAGAAGGAAGAAAGGGGGTAGACAGAGTGGGAGGAAAAGAGGGAAGAAGGAAAACAGAAAGCATGCAGAGAGAGAGAAGAGAGGAGGAGGAAGAGTAGGAGGAAAGTAGAAAAAGAAAAGAATAAAACCCTTCAAAGATTCCACTTGGATGCTGGTGGGATAGGGTAGGTCTGGCAAACTTCCTCATCCCCCAAGTTGTCCTACCTGCCCGAAGAATTCACTTCCCAGCTTTCTGGTCACCCAGTTCTTCATGAGGCATGCAAGTTCACGTTAGTGATTTTTTTTTTCTTAATTGAAATGTAACTGTTAGTATAGTACATTTTGCTGACATTCATGTCACATTTGCTGGGTACCAGATAAAAAATAGTTTTAATTAGTTATAAATGAGACTGTATACACAACAATTCTTTCTTCATCTAAGTTTGCTTCGAAGTATGATACATGTGATTTCAGTGCCAATTCTTATTAACTGTGCACTGCAGTGTGCCGACACCCATGACACATTTCCCCAAATCCAGTCACAAAAATACTTCTAATTAGCCATAAATGAGAATGTACACACAACATTTCCAATAGCCATTCTGTTCCTATCAAAGTTCACATCAGAGAAAACTTAAACTGTTGCCACTGAGCAGCCTTGCTCCAATTCCAACAACTCCTGTTTCAGAAATGCTTAGAAAATTGACTCTTTAGATCTTGCTAGGTAACAGATCTGAGGCAGATTAATTTCAACCCAAGTCCTTTATTTGATATACGTGTGCTCCTGAACCCACCTAAAATGCATACCATTGCCCTTCAAAGGCAGTGATAAAATTACTTGGTTAAATATTTTGGCTGGATTTCCTGTTTTCAGAGGCCTGGGCTTTGCAATCTGCAGCTTCTGCATCTGCACGTGGCCACTGGGGCAATATTAAATGGCACTACAACTGCCAATCTCCGAAAGAACCAGGCCTCACAGGAAAGGCTCCAGGTACCCATCCACCACTGTGAGCCACACTGACCTCAGTAACTGCCTTCAAATCCTTGGACCTTTAACTTTCTATAGCAATGCTTGGCTTTAAGCTTCTTAGGATGATCACAAATCATAAAGTACCCTCCTCAGTTCAAAGTGTCAAGTTTATAAAATCACGTTAGTCATAATTCAGATATTCTCCATCCTCAAGGCTGTGAAGCATTCTGATCTCCTCTTAGATTTCTGTATAATCTTTCCTTCGTTTTATAACAGGCTTTGTCTTCTGTTGCTCTGCGCAAATAGCACCCCTTGACAAGTCATAAGGCCATGATATGTGCACAGTACATCGCAGTGAAAGAGGTGCTTTATGCAAGGGGAGGAGAAATGGTTCTGTGCAACTTTGCTTACTTTCACTACCTTTAAAAACTCATTAAGTAGGATTCTGCCTTTTACTTGCTGAAGTGTTTAAAATCCATTTTAATGAAAAATTCTAATCCTATATAATCACACCATAAGTACTTTCTTTCTGTTCAAAGAGGAAACTGTGTTAAATTTTAATGCATACCTCTGGCAGGCTATAATAAAAGTGTTCAGTCAGTTTTAAATCCGATTAGTGTAACTGTTACGGATTAGAAAAAAATCCCAAGTGATTGGAGCAAGTTCCCAACTCAAGAAAACTAACTTAGGGGTCCTTCATTTTAGACTCAAAGAGAACATCAAGATCCCCAGAATTTGTTCAGAAGCTAATAAAAGCAAGTACCTGTGTCAGGGATTGCAGGGATGTAAAGACAAGCTTGCAAATAGGAGGCAGATAGGACAGAATGCATCCCAGGACAAAGTGGAGTTGGAGCCAGATCGAGAAAAGTGGGAAATCCTATGGGAATTCTAAAAGGACAAAATGACATCACAGAGAGAGAAGCATTGAGAGTTTTTAGAGGATCTAACTTCTAAAAGAGGCCTTAAAAGACAGGTAGAACTCCATAGATGAGGAAACAAAGACGTTTCTGCTAAGGTGGGAAAGGAAGTTTTTGGAGAATTAGAAAAAGTTCCTTTTTAACTTAGAGAAGGTGAGGGGAATTCCTCTTTCCTGAGTGCTGCAATTGTAGCAGGCACTAGACACAAACACGTGTTTTCTCATTTAATCCCCACAGCATCCCAATGCGGTGGGCATTTTATCCCCATTTTATACATGGGAAAACTGAACCTCAGAGAGATTGTAAGACTTGCTTAAGGTCAAACAGCTAGCCACTGGTGGCGCTCAGAAGGAAAACACAGTTGAGCTCCTCTCAGTATTCAGTCTCACGAAATCCCTGAATCACATCTTCCTCCTAGTCATCCTTAAAGTCTAACCTGTTCTAAAAGGGTTTCCTGACCTCCTGAGTCAGAAATGACATTTCTTGTCCCTGAATTCACAGCATTCTGATTTTCTATTACCCACGTGGCACCAATTATACCCTGCCTTAGGTTGTTATTTCTCATGGAGATGTCCACTTCAGTGCTTCTGAATGGGTAGGGTCGGCTGCGTAGAGCAGAAATGTTTTTAAAACCTGAGAAAATGCACCTATATGTACTTAAATACTTGTATTTATAAGACTGCCTTCTCACTCAATTCGCCTCACTTTCTCCCATAGTCTACTATGCATAGAGTGGGGGATAGCTGTCTAAACCCTGAAGGCAGCAGCGGTGAGCACTTAAACATAGGCTAAAACCTCCCCTACTCAGGTGAAAACCATTAAGCTAGCTGGACTCAAAATTAGGTGACTTGATGTCGGGTCCCAATTATGACATTTACTAGCTATGTCATCCTAAACAACTTACCCCCTCTGAGATACAATTTTCTCATTTATAAATTTAAAAACATTGTATCTGCTTTACCTGCACTTTAGGATTATTGTGCAGATAAGATGGACAAACCTATAAAGTCGTACATGATGTTATGATATTAACATATGTGGATTAGAAACATGTTGAAAACAGAACCATACATCTCGCTTTTTTTATACATATCCTCAGTGATTGCCCATAGTAGATATTTAATAATAGGTGAGGATTTGCAGATGGAACTCTTACATATTGGGAAAGTACAGCATATCCAACCATGATGTCAGGAAAAGTACTGAGATGTCCTCCACCTGGGATAATATTTGCCTCCCCTGCCTCCCCCACCTAGATATGTTCTGAAGCCAACGCCTCTTTGAAAGTCATGGCTATGTGGGGCTTCGTGCCTTTGAAATGAAAAGCTTTGGGCTCTAGATTATGATCATTTACCAACTTTATTCTATCATACTCTCCATTTTATACCTCCAAACCAAGATGCTCACCTATACCTCTTCAAAGTCAAAATGCAACGTCTGTCTTAGATCAATTGTAGCTGCTCAAGAGCAGAGGGCACTTTTTACCTTTCAAAAAAAATTCTAATGGGTGACTTAAAAACTTCATTTCCTCATTAAAAAAGGACCAGGAAGGGGAAGTGAAAGCCAAATACAAACCCCCACAGTAATCGAAAAAAACTGTAAAACAACAAAAATAAAAACAGGGATTCATGAATGCAGGAAGAAATTAAAACAAACCTGCAGGCCCTCATAAATATAGCAATCAGGCAGCTCCACACATGCATCCCACATTTGAATTTTTATTTTACGTGGAGTATTTTTGTATCTGCTTTGCCTAAATTTGGCCTGTTACCAAAGCCTGATGACTCTACTTTATGTTAAGCTTTTCGAATGATCTAAACTTAAAACTAGGGGGAAAAACCTGTCAATTTATCTTGCAGGAAAAGGTGGTATGATTTGAATGAAAAACAACAAGCAGACAGATAAAAAGGAGCTGGCACAACACTTGGGCAATCAGTGATGGTGTTTTGTACCTGCAGGCTGAGAAATTGTCTCCAGTGTTGCATGATGTTATTACCATTGCCTATTTTCACTTGTACATTAGGTTCAAGCATAATTGTCTGAAGATTTGAATGTTCTCCACAGATTTACTATTTTAATAAGCTCATAATGTTAAAACATTATATGTGTTGACAGTGGTACTTACACTGTGTTAAGCAAACAAATCAAATCATTTTCTTTAAAATGTTAAGTAGCCTAATTTGACCTTTCTACAGGCACTGGTCAGTAGAAATTGACCCCCATAATAGCCTTTTCTTCTATCTTTCAGTCTTTATCTCATCTCTCAATAAGGCTACTATTCTCACAGATCATGTGGCCTTATCATTTTGGAAACTGCCTTTGTCCTATTGAAGGCTATGGAGTAGAGTGAGACAACAATAAGCTATATTCCTAGTCATGCAACCAAAAATATTTTCAGATATAAGAAAGCAGATGTGATATCTAGTTCACAAACCTGGATTATAAGTAAAATCCATGGCTAAGTGGGTGATATTCAAATAGCATTAGATATAGAATCCATGTACGAGCAAGAGGGAGAATCATTGGCATAGGTAAATTCAAGTTCAGAAGAAACTGGAGGCTGACATTGAATTCAACATGGAAACAGAGAGAGTAGTGTATCCAATCTCAGTAGGTCCCTTTGGGTCTGTATTTTAAGAAATAATTTAATAGCATTTTTAAAGATACGGGTTCATTGTAAAAAAGAAATTGGAAAATACAAACAAGCATGAAGAAATCTATGGTTCTATCTCTCAGAAATAATCTTTGCTACTGATTCCAGATCTTATTATTCTAGGCTTCTTCTATGCATATTTTAATAGATTCATCTGACACATACTGATTTTTAAATTGCCTTTTTCACTTGATGTCTTGTTAACTTCTTTTCATGTGATTAAATATTCTTCAACTACAGTAATACTTTAATAGCTATGTAATATTCCATTAAGGAACGCTATGATGCCTATGGTTGGATATTTAGGTGCCTCCACAACCTAAGATGGTAATGAACTTACAGCGAGTTCTTTCTGAATACCAAAGTCTAACCATCCCCCACTCCTCACAAAACATTTTGCAGCTTTCAGCCTCTGACTCTTGTGATTTTAGTGACTCAGACTTTCCCATTGACTTCCATTTAATTTTAAGGATGTATTACACAAACACCTCTGAAAATAAAGCTTCTCAAAATAATTGCATCTACATCAATTAACATTTTTATTCTATAATTCCATAAGTGTATTTTATATATACCTCTGTTTTCTTCTGCAAAAACATCCTTAGAATAAATACAATATGAAATAATATACACACCTAAGAAGCACTGCACAATTACTTCCACCTAATCCAAAGACAATTTTCATTTTTCTATTGATTCACTCAATAAATATTTATTGAGCACCTGCTGTATAACTTGCAATGTGCCACATGCCGAGGCAGAACTATTTCAGAATCTACGTTGGGTATGTCTTGACTTCAAAGCCAAAGCCGCAAGGAAATGTTTATGTTTTTCCTATATTTTCCTCAGATATTAAGTACAGAACCAGTACTTAATTTACGTTATATAAAGATGTCACTCTATTTTCGAATGGTATGTGAACTTTTTCAGCTTGTTGATTGATTGATAACAAGAAATTCTAACGAGTCTCTCTGGACACAAGTAATTGTACCAGTTGGGACCAAATCCCCAGGGTTTTCAACAGTTTTGTGCATCTGTGACCCTTAGATATCAGTTATGTAAGACGTTCATCTTGATAACTGAGATGAGCAAATGAACAGTTAGGTTAATAACCTTCCCATCACCTCCCTCATGACATTTTAGGCCCTGTCCATCAACATTCATCCAATACTTCCCTTGTGTCTCCTCATGTTAGCCTATATCCTTTTATCCCATCATTTCACTTATACTCTGCCTGCCCTTATTTCTCAGTTCTTCACTGATTCAGCTCTAAACCAAAGGCTCCACCCATTCTATCTCCTAGCCTTCCAGCACCCTCCAAAACTCCAATCAGACTAAACAATTGCCTTCTCTTCCTAAGTACTTCAAAGAACACTCAAAGCTGGCCTCAAAAATCTTCCCTGACTGGTTGGAAGGAAAAGCAGCTTTCCAAAGAGTTCCATCTCAACAGCATGCCATTCCCCATGGAAAGTGTATTTGGATATAGATAGTGTTGTTACATATGTATGAGAATATGTCTTACTTATTCACCTGCCTTTTTTCAGCCTGATTGTGAGCCCCTAAAGGCTGAGAACATGTTTTCTCTGTATTCTATAATGATCCCACCCCCACAGAGTCACACTGCTAAATGTTGGTGCCACCTTTCTTCAAGGCGATCAGTAACTACAACATTTTAACTGGTCAAGTCTAACTGGGAATACAGATTTTTAGAGCTGGGAGGTGATACTGCAGCCTACCTAGTCCATCGCCCTCTCTTTCTTTAAGCTACATTTCTTATCTACCATGTGTCACACACCATGCTAAGTTCTTTAAGTGAATTATTTTATATGATCCTCACAAAAGCTCTGAGGGTAGAAACTCTAATATCCCCATTTTTGTGTGCATACCAAAACTCTCCTCATGCCTTTTTACAATCAAGTATACATAAATGAATAAATAATAGTAGCTCAGCCAGGGTCAGGACTTAAGTCGGAAGCATCTAGGGGACAAAATTCAAGGAGACAGTGACTCTCAGGGTTGTGCAAGCGCCTCCTTTGGTATTGCACTCTGGATGCCTCCCTTGCTTCACGCTAGTCCCAGCCCCAGCCTAAACCTTACTGCATGTCAGGTACTGCTCTAAATATATGTATATGTTTTTAATGCTTATAACAATCCCATAAGATAAGTAATATTATATCTTCTTTCATAAATGAGGAAACAGATTAAGTAATATGCCTAGAATCTCAAAGTTAGCAGATACAGGGATGGGATTCAAATCCAGTCATCCTCTGGAGGTAGACATATAATTGAATGAATGCCTAAATGAAAGAATAAATATATAGAGAATACTATAAAATACTGGGAAATGCAGAAATCTTTATGTTTTATATTTACTTTTTATATTTTTACTTTTAGTCCACTTCACTGTTTCAGGTAATAAATAAAGCCAGTATAATGAAATAGAACAAGTATAGAATTTGGAGCTAGACAAGATTGATTTTGAACAGTGCTTCTGTGTGGACTTGCGAGATCACTTATCTATCTGCTTTAACCTGCATTATCTCATTTTGTACATTTTTATGAGTATTCACCAAAAAGTATATAACAAGCATACAATAACTAGAGCTGGGTGCAGTGGCTCATGCTTGTAACCCCAGAACTTTGGTAGCCTGAGGCAGGAGATTGCGTTAGGCCAAGAGTTCTAGACTAGCCTGAGCAACATGCTGAGACCCCATCTCTACAGAAAAATTAGCAGGGCATGGTGGGATGTGTCTGAAGCAAAGGAATCACTTGAGTGCAGGACTTCAAGGCGATAGGGAGCTATGATCACACCACTGCACTTCAGCCTGCAAACACTTGTCAAGTATTCAATGTAAGGTAGCTTTTATTATTTTATCATGTATATTTTTGGAACAGAAGAATCATACTGGAGAAACTATGATAAACTGATATAATACTCACAGTTCTAATGTAAAATATGGCTGCCATGGACAAATCACATATTGAAGACTCATGTATCAGTCAGGATAGGCTAAATTATTCTGAAGTCACAAATTAAAAGCCTACCTCTCAGTGGCTTCACACAACACAGGTTCATTTCTTGTTCGCTGTACATATCTGAAGCCAGCCAGCAGGGGCTCTTGCTTTAGATACTCGGGGACTAGCGCTGACAGAGGCACTATCTTGTAATAGCTGCTCCTTCTGGAACATGCAGTGGCCTCAGTCAACAGCAGAGGGGGGTGCTAGGGGGCCTCACATTGGTAAGTACACACTAGTATTGAAAATGACATATGTCACTTCCACCCACAAGCAAATGCAGAAACTAGTCAACATGGTCTCATCCAACTGCAAACTGGTAGAGAAATGTAGTCCTCCCATGTGCTTGGAAGTAAAAAGCAATCCAACATGGTGAGAAGTAGATTATTTTCCTACAAGACCTGTCCCTTATCCCACAAAGCTATCAGAAAGTCTTAGATTATGCAAACAACTGGAGGACTACTTCCCAAGTTGGTTTATTCTCATTGTTGAAGAAATGAAGCATAGAATTGGGTTCATAATTTAGCTCTTTTTTGTAAGAAATGCATTTTATCCTCATGCTGACTTAATACAGGCTGATCTGGTCAGTTTGGGTATGGGGAACAGCCTTATATACAATTATTGCTGGAGTTGTCCTGAGTATGCCAAAATAAAAAAAAAAAAGCTGTCAGCCAGAAAGAAACTTTGTGCAACAAAGTGTTAAGTGAAATAGTACCAGGCAAAATAAGGTAATGCTCTTGCTGTCTAGCACCACATAAGATGCTAACTGAAAGAGTAAATAAAAACACTCAACGTGCATTTAGCTTTCATAATTTACCTTCTGCAAGGTTGATTTTGAGTATGCAGAATACGCCACATTATTTAGGATGTAAAAAGGAGCTGCTTTACACTACCTGCCATGTACAATTATAATAATCTGTCAGACAAATATAATTAGGGAGTGTGATGTCTGTTTGAGTG
Source organism: Aotus nancymaae (assembly GCF_030222135.1). Classification (NCBI taxonomy): domain Eukaryota; kingdom Metazoa; phylum Chordata; class Mammalia; order Primates; family Aotidae; genus Aotus; species Aotus nancymaae. Next base: position 23,912,442 of record NW_026988422.1, on the reverse strand, counting down.
TGAAGGCTTTGATTGTGTGGTATTGTCTGCTTTCCCCTGTGGCACAGCATAAACAATTGTACTCAGTGGTAACTCTCAGTCAGGACTTATGCTCAGAGTCAGGAACGCCCCATCAAATAGCACAGACGGTTGGGTTTGGGTTTGAGGTTTTTGGCTTCTCTGTGTCCACCTAACCACACACAACCCTTTCAAGTTTTGGTCAGCAAACATGACTACAATAAAGCCGCTGCAATACAATGTGGTAGGTGTCCAAGGTATTGTTAATAAATCATAAAAGCGAATAGGAGACACAGGCAGAGTATAGTCAATTAACAAGTCTCAACCACTTTAATGATGAAAAACAGGTTGAGAAAAGAATGTGTGGGTCACTTTAATGATGTAAAAAATTAGGTGACACTTTATGGATTTAAAAGATAAAGTTGTTATTATATGGAGTAAGTTGTGATTGTAATTTGTTATTAGATTCTCACACCAGCTGGCAAAATAGAAAAGGTAACCATCATCACAGCCTTTCATAATAGTATTTAGTAAAATAGATTGGAAGCATGTTTCATTTAAAATTAGTCAGTAGTCTTCTTCCCATTCCATCTGTACTAACATGAATCAGGCTATTTTATTTTTTTATTATTTTTTGAGACAAGGTCTCGCTGTGTCAGCCAGGCTGGAGTGCAGTGATACAATCTCAGCCCACTGCAACCTCTACCTCCCAGGCTCAAGCAATCTTCCCACCTCAGTCTCCTGAGTAGCTGGGACCACAGGTGTGTGCCATCACACCTGGCTAATTTTTTGTATATTTGATAGAGACAGGGTTTTGTCATGTTGCCCAGACTGGTCTCAAACTCCTGGATTGAAGTGATCTTCCCACCTCAGTCTCTCAAAGTGTTGGATTTACAGGTATGAGTCATTGCTCCCAGCCAATCAGGCTATTTTAAATTTTATTGCCTAATTGATTATCTTTTTATCACTGTAACCTTCATACCCAGATATTTTGCTGTGGGACTTCCCTAGAGGGGACACTTTTTGCTCTTAAAGAGGAGACTTACCTACATGGGACTTAAGAGGTATCAACTTAACAAATTCTGTTTTGTTGTAATTCATGTGGTAGAGAAGTTTAGTATTATAATCCAAAACACAGCACCTAAACTAATGGTCAACCCAAAGGAACTATGAGGATTTAACACCTTGTTTTCTTTTAAATTACGAATATATAACATTCTAATGGTATCTGGACAAACTTAGAAAGATCAACAACTTTGTATTAACAACAGAGGTTTCTTGCATCTATGAGAGAGCATTAATATTCTCTCTCCTTTCTGGCAAAATGAGAAAAGAAACCAAGAGATTAATTCTTATACTTCTGGTATCTTTATGCTAGCTATAGATGTGAAATAATTTTCTGGATGAATCTGCCATTGAAAAGGAAATATTATTTTTACAATATTTTGATGTTTGAGTCTGCCTGTGTAGATTCTAAGGAATATAACAAACCTATAATAAAATAATGACAGATCATAAAGTTTTTGCATTGGAAAGACATCTTCCCAAGTAGAAATGATTACTTCCTCCCTTTGGTCCCACTGCACCTTGTATAGTTTTCTTTTCTGACTGTTATAAGGATAATCTGTCTAACTCTATTGGTCTACAAATTTCCTGAGGCCAGAGGTTATGTTTTACTTCTCTTTGCCTTTCTATGGCTTAAAATAGTGCGTAGGTTACCATGAATAGCTGAATTGATAGGTGGATAGATGAAAGAAACAAATACTGTATTGTAATAGTGGATATTTGTTGGCCCTGCCCCAGAATCCATTTCCTACCTTCCTTTTCTCACTTTTCAACAATTCCAACTTACATTTGAAGATGCAGGTGGTTCAAGGGAAGTTCTTATCATCTCCAACTCCAAGAGTCAAATATGCAACCTATGTTAAACCAATCAGCACATTCCATCCAACTATCCAGTGATTGGCTCTGCCTTGAGCACATGACCTGAGTAATGGCTTCCATTCAAAGTGAATATCATGATTATTTCTAGACAGGAAGAGACAAAGATGCTCTTTGCTGTTGGCTGTAAATGTAGAAATGTATAATCCTGGAAGCTGATGGCAGTTATCTCAGGACTGTGAGGAAAACTAGTCTTAGGATGGGGCCAACATTAAGAAAAGTATAGCAGAGTCAGAAAGAAATTGGAAACCTCACTTGAACCCAATCATATCTTTGGATTTTTCAGTTACAAAAAAAAAAAAATGAAGAGGAGGAAATTTTCTTATTTTTTTATATCAGCATGGGTCAGATGCTCTGTTCTTCAAAAACAATGTATCCCAATACAATTGTCAATATCATCATAGAGCAAATGTAATTTGAAAAAACATAATGGACTTCAAAAATGTTGACAAATCCTAATCACACACACACACACACATATATATGATTAGGTGAATATATGTATATATGTATGTATGTGTGTGTGTGTGTGTGTATATATATATATATATATATATATATATACACACACCATTTTTGCCACCTGGAACTATTGAAAACCTCTAATTCCCATTTTCCACTAAAAGGAACCAGGGATTCTTGAAGAAATGATTATTTCTAGGTTTGGATAGGAAATGTACAAGTTCAATGTGGAATGTGTGATTATGCCAAAAGTCAAGAAAGTTCTCAAAAGCTGCTGTGTCAAAGATCTTAGAAGCCAACTTGAAAAGATTCCCTAAAATGGGACAAGTTGAGCATCAACAACATAATAAAAATTTCCATGACTTAAATCAAATATAAACATCCACACATTAATAGTGGTACTAGGGGAAACAAATCTCATTGAACTTAGAGAATATTATGAGACCACCTAAATAAAGAAACAACAATCAAGCACATAACTTGCTTTCTTGTATGAACTGTATTCCAGGAAGACCTGATCATTATTGAGGAACGTTTTCTCTCTATAGATGTATTCTAGCAAGGAAATGAAGAAAGTGCCATGTCACAAATGCCTAATGCAATAATGGATTGAGGCAATAAGCACCAGTGACTGCTAAAATCCCCCAAAATAGAAACAACTAGACATGTATGCCTCTTGATATAAGTACACCATATCACCAATAAAGTATTCTTATCAGATAATCAAATCTGAATCAGGTCAAGCAACTAAATCTAACTACTATTTCACAGGAAATTTTAAAAGAATGCAATCAACAAAATCCAAAATGTGAAACTCTAGAAAAAATAACTCCATTTTTGTCAGCAAATAAATTGCAAGAAACAAAAAGAAATGGAAGGAGAACTTATGGATTAAAAGATTCATAAGAGAAATAACAACCGAAAGTAATATGAGGACTTCACTGAAATTCTAATTTGAATAAACCATCCATTTAAACAATGAGATTATCAGAGACATTTGGATGCTGACTAGCTATCTGATGATATTAAGGAATTAGTATTAATTTTTATCCATGTGATAATAGTAATGTGGTGATGATTTTTGAAGGATTCTTTAAATTTTATAGACTCATACAAAAGTAGTTATGGATGCAATGAAATGGTGTCTTGGGTTTGCTTCAAAATAGTACTTCAGGAATAGGGGAGAGGAGAAGTAAAGATTGACCATGAGTTAATTGTTGAAGATGAATGATGGGTATATAAGAGTTTATTAGATGATTATCTCTACTCTTGTGCAATAGTTAAGATTTTCCACAATGAAAATTGTTTAAGTATATCATTCTATTATCATTCAAAATCATACATATATTCCAACCTTCCTTGTTTTTACATGAACGGACTGCCATTCTTCAATCACATTCTAATTTAACCATGTTCTAATTCACCTGCATACCTAGCCACCATCACTGCTATCTGTCTGCCTTCTTCCCAGACAACGAACATTGTCCCGCATGTGTACACTCATCTCTATGGAGGTGGTCATAGCATATCCATAATTCTCCCAGACCACACACAAAATTCACTTTCATACACATGATTTTCTTCTCTTTATTCTATGACACCTCTGCTCTACACCCATGGCACTGCTCCTTCCAATTCCCATATCTCTCTTTTAAAAGGAACATACTTCCTAACTCATGCAGACAGAGACATAGAGCCAGTGCTAGATTGAAGTGTTCCAACATCCACCTTCCTGCGGGCCTCTATACGTAATCTGGCTCAGGCTAAACCTCTTAAGTGAAATGCTGTCCTGGAAATAAAATCTGCTTTCTCAGTTCTATTTTATTTTAAACTCAATACAAAGCAATGGTCCCCAAAGAAAAGTTATGCTGGAGTTAGGTTCACACAATTTCCCTGAAATGTAATATGAGATTTAAACACAGATGATATGACTGGTTAAAAAATGTCACCATTGAGCAGCTTTGTTCACCTAATAATATCATTCAGATCATTATAAACAAATTGAAGGGGTTCTTATGTGAAACAAACACGGCAGGACTTATTCCTGCGTAACACAAGACCAAGGCAGGGCAGCCAATCCTAACGTCCTGCAACAAGGGGCAAGGCCGACGTGCAGCTTTGTGGTATCCCGGGAGGATTTTATTTCCAAATATAAAATTCATGCCATGCTCACAGGCAGAACCTTAGAATAGTCATAATGATCTAATGACAGCATTACCATGGAAGGCTGCTACTAATACCTTGAACTACTGCCGTTCTATACAGATCCAGGGATATGATTTCAAAGCTCATGTGGAATGAAGACAGCCTCAACTGAAAGCAATCCACCCAAGTAAAAAGGAGAAGGAAGAAAAGAAAAGGGCAGAATGCAACTGAAGCCCACAATTTAGGATATCTAGGATGGGGAGGTCAGAGTTGGTTCTTTGTGGGGTTTCTTTTATTATTGTTGTAGTTTGGAAAGAGAGTGGTATTTTATGGCAAAGAAAGAAAATGTCTCTAAATTAGACAGCATTGCCTGCCTCTTACTTTTTGAATTACCCCTAACTTAAAGATTATAATGTGTTAATTTTTCTCTTCCAAGAAGAGAGGGCATAGTAATTGCCTCCATTACCCCCATGCTCTCCTGCCTCTGCTGTTGAGGGAACAGTTCATTAATGATAGCTCCCTTGTGTTCGGTCAACACTGATGGCAAAAAGAAAGAAAATAAATAGCATATTACCTGCAAAAGAATGCAGAGCCCCTGTAAGTTCAACCTAATAAACATCCAAGGACTATTGGGCCTGTCACTAGACATTTTGATGGAAATGGCTGTTGTGTTTCTAGAGATCAAAGGAAACATCAGAACCTTTGCAAACAGGAAAGCTGCATAACATTTCAAATACCAGTTAAGTGCCTATATTTATAGGTAGTGTTCACTGTTTCAAATATAACCCTGCAATTCTTTTGGAGAGAGATTCTGACAGGGCTAACAGACCTGTTTAAATATATATATATATATATATATATATATCTCATTTTTAAATGATGCTGAAATTTGCTTTTATTCCTTCAATAATTTGCAGTTGGAATTCATAATTTTAGCAGTATTTCTCACATATAATGCCAAATTCGGGAACACCTACTTAAAGTGCATTGTAGCATGTGTTTAAGATACATTGAGCTCTTTGCAGAAAAGGTGCTATAGAAATCTAATAAATAATAAGTAGATGATTGACAAAGGATAATATTAGGAGCTCATTTTTGAAACTTTATAAAAATACATGCATTTGGGTTACTTCTCAGCTAGATAATCTCTTTGGCAGGTAATGTGTAGGGGATCCTACATGCTCCAGATTTTAAGGTTCTGGAATATGGCGGCAGGAAGGTCATGGCCTACAGAAGATGGTTCTGAGGTTACAATAGTTCTCAACAAGAATCCAGGCAGGAATCCTCCCTATTTTGGCCTTGAAAATGCATTCACCAACGTTATTTGGAATGCAAAATAAATATGAAATATATAGAAGGTGGAGTTATAAAGAGCAGCTGGATTCAACCACATGGCCAAATTTGAATCAGCAAACTGACATTCTCTAAGATAACACACATTATGTCCTTTAAAATTAAAAAAGAAAAACAAGAGCCAAGTATCATTACTCATTTGTTATTTTGTGAGTCGGTTCAACTCAAGAATGCATAATTTTCTGGTTATAATGCAAACTAAGGAAGGACAAGAGCCAGATATAAACAATTTCCTCCTTCTAGAGTAAAATATATAGCTATCTAGGGATTCGATGTGATTATGAAAAGAGACCAGATGCATTGAATCTTGGCTGCTACAGGACCTCGCTTGGCAGCCTATAGGTTGATCTCAGAGAGGTAAAGATGAGTCTAAGAAGACTACTTAAAAAATGGAAATGAAATGTTTTATAAGTAAGCAAAAGTAGGAACAAGCTTATCATAAGCAAAGTAAGCTGATGAAGGTGCAGGTAAAACTTCATCAGAAAACCTGTGTAATATCATTTATGCCAAAGGATGACATTTGAATCTTCACATAGGGGCATGAGTTTCTAATGCATTAGGTTTTGGGATTATATCTTGGACAAGTTCTCCCTCTTTTTTAAAAACTTTTCTTTGGTGATTTTGTTGACTATGTATTAGCGATATATACATGTAGCATACGTCGCAGTTAATTAACATGTGCATTTTGTAGGGAAGTTTTATATGTGCCAACTAAATAAAATCCTTCATACATTTCTCCAAATGTTGGATGAATGCAGATACATTGTTTATGAAATGTTGCTAATGTCATTTGTTATATTGAAGTTGCCCTGGTTATTTAACTTCCCTGTTTATTGTGGTTGGAAATACTTTTTGTACTACCATACCATCTGCAATTTGATCTTATACAATCTTATTTTCTTCTTCTAAAAGTTTAATATGATATAATGAGACTGGAGAGAGAGACAGTCTGCCATCTTGAGACTATGAGAAAATAGTTTGCAAACTAAACCAACACACCAAGGATGGAGGAGTAGAGAGAAGGAAAAAACCTGAATCATCATTGATGTTGCCGTGCTATAAACCAACCCAAGAATTGTCCCCTATCCCCAAACCTCCTCCCATATAACATCATTAAATCTCTTTATTATGGAGGCTACATTTTAGTTAGGCATTCTGTTTCTTGCAGAAGAAAGCGTCAGAACTAATAAAGTAGGGTTTGGGGGATTACATTTCAAACCCTAATCCCTGAAAGACTCACAGCATAATATTTATGCCAACAGATTTGGAAGCTAAGATCAAGCCAATTTGATCTAAAAGTGAATTCCTTGGGGCAAAGAAAGAGAGAAGAAACTAAGAAGTATAAGACATTAATATTTCCTAAGAAGAAGTCCTGCTCCTTGCTAAACCCATGTCCTAATATCAGGGAGAAGAGGAAATAAGAGAAATTCCAGTTACATGTGCACAGAGAGGAGACAGAAGGACTCAAGAGACAGCAGGCCAGCATAGCTTGTGATCTGGATCAGGAGGGTGTAGCCATCTGAAGACCAGTAAATGGAGACCATGTAGGAGTGAGGAGGCTCAGGGATGCCAGACTGGACAATATACCAGTACAATATACCAATACCAAGCATATCCCATACCCCACCCTCATTTGCATCAGTACTTCATAAAGTGCCTGGAACCTACACAGCCCTTAGGGAAGCAGGGGCTGGGAACAGCAGTGTAGGAAATCTGAATTGATTAAATTTGAAGATTTAAAATAGAAATTTTTGAAAAATAAGACAAATGTTCAGACCTGAGCTTATGGTTTGACATTTATACTCACTATTTCATTAATTTACTACTGGTAATAATGATAGAATGCCAGTTCCTACACTCAAGAAGTTCACAGTTTAATAGCAAAGACAGGCAAGAAAAGAGTCAACCATGATACATGAAGTGTTTTATACATAAATATGCAAGATGGCAAAGTACAAAGTGGGACTCAGGAGTTGCAACTTGAGCTAAGTTTTGAAGGGCAAAAGGCAGTTAACAACAGATGGTGTGGGGAAATTCGGAGTTCTGTTTGGGTCTTGTTGCATCTGAGGAATGATTTTTATTGTTTACAATCAGGGAAACTTGGGCGTGTGTACCTGTTAAGAGGAATGAGGCAGTAAAGAAGTGGAAGATGAAGAGAGTGGCTGGAAATGATGTTCTGAGAGCTCTGAGGAGGCAGAGAGCAAAAGGACACAGATCACAGGCTCAGAGGTTGGCTTTGGCCAGAATAAGGAAGTTGAGAAAAGGCGTAGATGGGAATATTGCAAATACATTGTACACACCTTGAGAGTTCACAGGAAGGTAAGAGTTCATGCTAGATTGCCTCTATTTTGTGTGAGAAGTGGAAGCTTGCAGGATTTTAAGGAGAGGACTTAGGTGAACAGATTTGTATTTTAAAACACTCTGCTAGAGAGTCAAGGAATTAATTTACGAGAGAAAGTGAGAAAAGACTAAAAGCTGAGAGACCTATTAAGAGACTATTGGAGTCATTCAGTGAAAAAAAAAAATCATGAAGTCCTGAATTAAGACAGTGACTGTGGAAGGAATAAGAGGGAATCCATAGATATTTCTAAGCCAAAATCATTCTAAGAAGTGATTGTTTAGTTATCAGGAATGAGGGAGAGAGAGAAGAGGAGGATCCCTGGGACATAATTGATCTATCAGAAATCTCAGCAGGAACAGGGAGAAGTTTTAGGTAGAAAATCATGAGCTTTACTTTGAACACATTGAGATTTAGATAAAGATATTGACAAATTATAAATTTAGACAGAAATTGATTTAGATGTAGATACAGGCAATTGGGTGTGTGGCTCCAGAGTTCAAGAGAGAAGGTTTTAGCTGGAGAAAGGGTGGAGAAATCTGTTCCCACCGGAATGGTGGTTGAAACAATGGGGATGTAGGTGAGATCAGCCTGTAGGAGTGTGTGAAGAAGGGGATTTTACAGCCTTTGTTTTTAATCCATTCCTGTAATTAATCAATTTGATATTCTCTGTCTTCAATGATTCCTAAATATCTGCTCTACTTTCACACTTGGAATCGACATGATTTCCTCTCATTTGGTGCTCCTATTGGTCAAAGAAGCCTCCAAAAGCCCACACAAGCCATGCGAAGTAAGATCCACTATAAACATGTACTGTTATAATGAATTTATTTGTTATAGTTGTACAGTGAAGGCTTAAGATTACCAAATTACTGTCTCCTTAGAAGTATAAAGGAAGCATAGTAAGCTAAGAGTCAGAATCCCGTTTTGTTAACTCTGACACTAGTTACAGCATATTGAACAAATTTATGCAATATCTGGTTACTGAGGTTGATACACTTATGATGAATACACTACAATGTATTGTTTTGCTCTTTAAGCAATCTTATATACACAGACAGATATATACATGAAATTATCAAAAATGCTTTTAATCCATTTCAGTGCATGTATTATAATACACAAAATAAATATATTTCCATTTTTCACCACAGAAAGTCAAAAGGTCTGTTTTTCTTGTAGTATCTATAAATGACCTTAAAACTGACCCAAATATAACCTACTAATTACCCTCCATGTACCTTCCAAACGCTGATTTGTTGTATTTAGCATTTGCATGAGACTGTGGCTCTACTCTGGAAATCTTCCGTATAGCTTGTAATTCCCAGTGGAAAAAAAAAATTGCTGTGACCTATACAGTTGGAGAAAAGAAAACACAGCTACACTTTTCCAAAAGCAGAACAAAGCAATGAAATAACATACCTTTCACTAGGGACTTGGTGTTATCTGAAACCCTATAATCCACATCCCATTCTGCTTTTTCAATGGGTTAGATGATTTCAGTGGGCGAGTCAGAGAACTAATCAATTTTGAAACAGCATCTACAAAAATAGATAATGTTCATGTAAAGGGCAACCTAGTCATAAAGCCTCATTGGGGTGAGTAAATAAACACACAGGCTTTGTAGAGAGAGGTTCCCCCAAACAGAACAACAAAGCAGGACTGGCAATGTGATATTGCATCAATACCATCAAAAGAATTTACCAAGCACCAACATGTAGAATGAACTATGTGATTAAACTGACATGGTCCCTGAACTTCTATAATGTAATTTAACTTCTGTTCTCCTAATGGAACCTAAAACTCATTGGGTCCCAAACTAAACTTTTCTCCCAAATTGCTTTTTCTCCTGTGCTTTCTATACTAGTGAAAGAATCCATGGCATCCAAGATTCCTTTCTCTCCCTTACTCCAGTAACCAATCCATCTTTAAAGTTTATTGGCTCGATGTCCTAATTATTCCCTGAACGACTGCCTTTTGCTTCACTTCTATATCCATCGCCTTTTTCGCTAAAACTACTATAATATCAGTTAATCTGAACTTCCCTCTTCCAAGGTATTCTTCACACTGTTGCTGGAGTGATTTAACCTTCAAGTTTCAGCATATCGCTCATCTGTTCAAATGTCTCCCAATCAAAACTCTCTACCTTTTCTTTTGTGCTACTCCTACTCATCTTTTAAGGCTCTCAGATTATTCAACTATTCATTCACTCAGTAAATATTTATTAAGCACAAACTTCGTGTTAGACACAGTGCTAGGCACTGGAAATACCGTGATGATATAGTTCTGGTCTCACAAAATTTGCAGTGGCAAGAAAGCCAATGAAATAACCAAGTGTGATAAATATTGTGAGGAAACAACTTTGGTACCAACAATTAAAGAACTCTAGATAACCCAAATATTTAAGGTGTGGGTAGAGGAAGAAAGGCCTCCAGAGGAATGGCCAGTAAGGTGGAAAAAGAATATGCCCTGGAATGTCAAGAAAGAGAAAATTTTTGAAAACAAAAGAATAAGAGTATCAGATCCTGCCAAAAGGTCAAGGAAATAAGGACTGAAGATTATCTTGGAATTTTGCAGAGAGACTTTAAAACAGTTTTGGAAGCGCAGTGTCAGCCAAAGCCAGCATGAAGTGAGTTGAGGAATGAATGAGAGATAAAGGAATGGGAACAGCAAATACAGAAATTCAGCTGTGATGGTGGGAGACTTAGTAGCTGGAAGGAAATTTAGGGTTGAGAGAGACTCCTCAGAAGGCCCTATGCAATTTTTAGTACCTTCTTAATAATATGATTATTGTCTTATATTACATAATATTTGGTTTTCTGTTACAGCATTAAAAGGCAGTAAACACATTGTTTCATCTTTATATCTGCAACTCTTAGCACAAATTCAGGCCCAAATAAGTACTCCGTAAAAATTGGTTTAAAGGCTAAATAAATTAGTGATCCACTGTACTCCAAATTTGAAATTCATTCTTCAATTCCCATCATCCTTGACTTGTCTCTATTTTTCCCTCTTATCTGCCCTTCCTGTCTAGTAGCCCCAAGGGTCACACAAGCTTTGGGTCCTTGGACTCCTGCTGTGACCTGTGTATACTCCTTCTATACACCAACTCCTGGAACTTAACACACGTGCAGTTGCTCCCATCACTGTTCTCCCGCATAGGTCAGCCAGTCTACTTTTCCAATTTCTCTAAGATTTTTTAGACTCAGAGGTATTTAAGAGCTGTTCTGAATGCTGTGTTCCAATCCTCGCTTGCTCATATGTGGTCATAGATATGTCTTGACTCAAGCATAGATCTTTCCATGTTCCAAAAAGGCAGCCTTCCATTTTTCCCAAATAATAGGCTCTCGCTTTATTACATATTCCATCAACACTGTATACCAGATGTTTGATTGACAAATTACAACTCTGAATTCTTGATCCAATGTTTTACGCGATGAAGAGACATACTTTAGATATGATTATGTACCACAAAATAATTTACCAAGAACAACATTCGATTATTTGTATATTTACTCACTTTATATTCATTACTTACATTCTCATTTACTTTCCCAGTCTTTGTTACTCTGGACTGGTTAAGGTCTTAAGGTCATAGGCCAAAGTTAAACAATCTGAACATAGAGCATCATAATATTTTTTGCAAAAAAAATTCAGACAGTAGGAATTTTCTCTGGACAAAGCACTTTTAAAAATCCAGAGGGAATATTTCCTTCTTATTTGTGTGACATCACTTTTTAATGAGCAAGGCATATGCCTTCTATGTTTGCTAACACAAAGACAGACAATATTTCATACATAAATGGTATGATTTTAATGATCTAGATTAGGCCAATTTGTGTTAGCTAAACATTACCTGAAAAAAAGAATTTTAGCTGTAATAATGTAGTGATTCTAAAATTTAAGATATTCTTTTAAAAGTTTCCTCATTCAGTTGCTTCATTGTAAGTACATTTTGGAGATAGCTCATATTTAGAGGATACCTCTGAAAATAATCATTGTTCACTGGGGGCTTCATTGACATTTAGTTTAATTTAGTTTCACATCTTAACATTTTTTAGCCTCCTCCAGCTAATTCCATTTAGATAATAAACTCTCCTACTGTGCTGGTTAGTTCCTCTGGGAAGCAGACACCACGATGGAATCTATAATGCAAGAGATATGTCTGAGAAAGGTAAAAGGGAGATGGGCTTGGTCTGTATTTGCATGTACTATACAAAAGGTGGACAACATGCCTATTATCCATGTCAAAGAATTTGGAGGCAGTGAGCCAGTGAAGATTTTGCAGGGGCTAAATTCTCTCCTTGGCTACCTTTGACTTAGACACAGTGTGGTCAATCAATACTAGCTCATCTGAAACTTCATCGAGCAACAACAAAGTTAAACATTTGCAAGATCGCATGCAGTCTCTTCTGTATTATAAAGCACTTTTTGAACACCCTCAATGTAAAGAAGGGAAACTGAGGCACCATTCATGGACAGAGCCAGGCAGAGCCTGGAGCTCTTGCTCTCCAATGGGCGATCCTAACCCAGCGCATTCACTCCCTTCCCCTCCCCCTGCTCCAAAGCTTGATGTGTGTTGAATACACTCAGTAGTTCTCAACATGTTTTTTCCTTACAGTTCTTTATTAGCAACATTCATTTAGGTTTTGGACTCTTGTCAAATGTAATGTGAATGGAGACCAGATGCCTTTTCTGAACTCAACAGAACAAGAGGAGAGTCACAGAGCCCATCTTGCCACAATCAAAACTAGTGCTTACAACAACACCCACTGTTGGTGACAGGCTGTGTGGAACGGGGCCAGTGCTGATCTAGCAGTATATGCCAGCTCAATGAGTCAGAAAAATGTTTCAGATGTGCCAGGTTGCTCAGAAATCCCCATCAGTTCCTGGGCAGAATAATTGTTGTGTTCCCCAACAGCAAGGAACCAAGATTATAAGAAGCAACATCGCTGGGATAGTTTGTGTCATTCATGTCCCTCTCTGTCAGCAGAGGGCCATTGCTTTGAAAAGGGTACCATATACCCACATGAAGGGCTGCAAAGGCTAGGGGTAGGGTGTCTGGCAGCCATTCAAAAACACAGGATGGGGGAGAAGCAATTGTGGGAAGGAATTCAAGGCAGACAAAAGGATTAACAGCAAAAAGATTCAGGGTGTAGGGGGATGGATGATTATCATTTGCTGTGGGTTTAGCAACACTAACATGTTTTTATGAATATTTACAAGAACATTTGGAAGCTGTGTCTTCTGCCCACACAGCCTCCACCCCCAAACCTCTTGGTAGGAACTGCATCATATTTAATGAGGCTGGGGGTGGAAGGGGGAACCAGGTCTTCTTTCCCTCCAGGTTGCCATTACTGAGCCTAGTTGCCAAGACTCCCAGGGGCAAATATTAAGTGAAGGAACATTTGAACAAGAGAAATCAGGCCTAGGTTCTTCTGCTCGTAATATGAAGCCTGATGGGTGATTAAGAGAAGTGAGAACTGAAAGCAACAGTATCCAAAAGACATGAGAGATGAAGTGAGAAAGTCTCAGGAGAAAGGTCCATTTTGATGCCAGTGTTCTTGACTTCCTCAGTTGAGTAAAAGAGTTTAACAGTGTCTCTAAGTTAAATGAATTGTTAACAAAATCTCATCAATTCTCAATTCTTGTGAGTGGACTAACAGGTCAGCCTTGTGTCACCTCTGACTCCTGCTGCCTGGCTTTAGTCCACTTCATTCTTTCATTCTACCACTACTTCCACCAGAAGAGGCTTCAATCCTCATTGATTTTCTAAGTTTTTAATCTCCTAAAGCATTTATCTAATTATGTACTGAGGCAGAAGAGTAACAGTCAGGACCACAAGTTCTGGAACTACACTGCCTGCAGTCTAATCCAAGCCCCATCATTCTGGGAAAGTTACCTAGCCTCTTTATATCTCAATGTTATCGTCTGTAAAATGGAGCTGAAAACAGATAAGGGTCAGTGGATATAAACCAAGGAAAGCATTTGGCATGCAGTAGGAGCTCAGTAAGTATTAGCATTATTATTATGGACCATCCTCAACTTTCATGCAACAAGTGTCTTGCATATGATCCATGTTTTCCTGAATCACATATTGATACCCTTAAAATACTGAATTGAGACTTTCAAATATTTGCATACCTCAGTAACCAAATACTGCATAAATTTGTCAAATGTCAGCTGACTCACAATAGTGTCTAGTTAATTAAGGCACTTGACTACCAGCTACTGAGAGAGAACAGGAGGTTTCATGCATGGGAATCTCTGGCAGTGTTAACCTTGGGACCAATGCAAAGCAAACTTTCTGGCAGATTTGTGTTATCCCTTCAGTCATGATCAGCTAGGTTTTCTAGTCATGATCAGACCCCTTGATTTTCAGCAAAGGGTATAACTTTGGGTGATGGTGATCCCTTCTGCTGAGGGCAATTCAATAATGTAGAAAATCATAATTATGTCTCTTTTCTAATAAAGTTGCAACTTGTTTGTCCTAGAGTTAATATGCACATCTTTTTAATGTCTCTTTGCTTGCTTGATTGGGTCTATGTTCCTTTCTCTAAACCTTTCCAAACTCTATAAAGAAACATAAAATCCCTTTTATCAAAATTGTTCACATAATTGAGTGATCAAATTCATTTCATTTAACTGAAAACAGACTTGCTGAAACTTTCATCCTCCTGCTCTGAACTGAACTAGTGGCTGTCAGCATTCATACTGAAATCTGTCCCTAACTATCACCTAAGGGACTTCTTATCTCTCTCCCACATTGGATTCTTTATTTGTTGTATCACCTATATTTCTCTCTGGTTCATTTCTCTGCTTTACTCAAGCACAGTCACAAATAGCTTCTTAGCAAAGAGTATGTTGGATGAACCTGGGAGGTGGAGGTTGTGGTGAGCCGAGATTGTGCCACTGCACTCTGGCCTGGGCAACAGAGTGAGACTCTGTCTCAAAAAAAAAAAAAAAAAAAAAAAAAAAGTGATGAAAGCCCCAGCTATTCCTCAAAAAAATTTTAGCAGAAAGATATTTTTGAAAATTTGTATACCAAAAAATTCTTTATTCCCCTTTGGCACTAAAATGATAGTGTGGCTGTTGGGTGAATAATTCTAGGTTGAAATAGTAATTCCTTAGAACTTGGAGTTCATTTTTCCATAGTCTTCCAGTCTACTGAAAGGTAGACTTCCAGCATTGCTGTTCAAACATCAGGTGTCATTCTCACTCAGCCCTTTGATATGATCTGGTTTTTCTCTTCTTGAAAGCACTTAGGATCTTTTCTTTATTCCCAATGTTCTGAAATTTCATGTGAGTCTTTTTTTTTTTTTCATTTTGTTGAATACTCAAAGGCAATTTCCAATGTTTAGATTCACGATGTTCAATTTGAAAAAAACCTGTCTTTTTCTTTTGTGATTTCTGCCTTATTATTTTCTGTGTTCTCTCTTTTCAACTTAGATGAGGACTGCTTGGATTGAACCTCCAGGTTTTTTTTTATTTATCTCCTACTTTACCTTTTTCTCTCTCATTCTATTTTCTTGGGGATTTCTTCAATTTTGTCTTCTTAAGCTTTAATTAATTTAAAAATATTTCTATCACATTTGTGTTTTTTTGTTTTGTTTTGTTTTTTGTTTTTTTGAGACAGAGTCTTGCTAGAGTGCAGTGGCACAATCTTGGCTCACTGCAACCTCTGCTTTCCAGGTTCAAGCAATTCTCTTGCCTCAGCCTCCTGAGTAGATAGGATTATAGGCACCTGCCACCATGCCCAACTAGTTTTTTGTATTTTTGGCAGCGACGGGGTTTCGCCAGTTTGGCCTGGCTTGTCTCAAACTCCTTACCTCAAGTGATCCACCTACCTCAGCTTCCCAAAGTGCTGGGATTATAGGTGTGAGTCACCACACCCAGCCACACATTTTTTGTTGTTGTTGTTTTTAGTTTCTAGGAATTCTTACTTTGATTTTTTTTTTAAAGTATCCTGTTCTGGTTCCATCAAAAGATATTACAAAGTGTTTTATTTTGTTGTTTACATTTTTCTTAATCCTTGATTCTTTTTTCTTCTGAATTCCTTAGTGCATTAACTAGTTAGTTATGTTGTTTTGGTCTCTGTTGGAGGCTTTCCTTAAATGTCTGGCAACCTGTCTGTCTACAGACTTTTAAGAATGGGACAGTAAAAAGCTGACTGGAAGCCCTTGTTGACCAGTGTACTTTTCTCATGAGCAATTAAGCATTAATCCAGACTTTTCCCTAGGAAACTCTGCAGATGTCAGTATCCATAGGTCTTTTCTCAGGAGCTGGTCTCTAATCTTCTGTCACCTACCGTTAATGAAGCTTAGTAGCAGATGGAGGCTGAAAGGAGCTACTTATTTTCCACTATAAGAACTCTGATGCAACCTTTCTGTTTCTAGTGAGGCCCTTACTCCTGTCTTCCACTGTGCCTGGTGCACCAAAGTCCACAGGCTCTCTGATTCAACATATCTAATAAATAAATAATACAATCATATTATATATACATATACACACACAAATGGGATTATGCCGTCCACATTACTCTTTATCTTGCTTCTTTCTTTTAACAACTTGTCAGAGATACTTTTCTGTGTCAGTATACACAGCTCTACTTTTCACTAAGAGTACCTGTTCCCCAGAGGCATCATCCTTAAAATGACAATTTGATCTGAAAATCATGTTACCTCTTTAAGGAAAAGTTTCCAATCAAAAGAAAATTCATTTGCGTAAAAATTAATATGTGATGTTCAAAAGACCTATCACATCAAATATGATCTGAAACAGCAATGAAAAAGTGTCAAAGTTTGTCATCATTTATGTTCATCTATTATATTTATGTCATCATTAATATTATTTATACTTATATTCATATATCTCTACCACCTTTCCACCACTCCCCAAATCACTACACTGTAAGAACCCAAATTCCAAAATCTTTTCGTGGAAAATCCAGTGAGTGTTCTACCATAGGCCTCCATTTTAATCCCAATAAATATTTTCATGTAAAGCAATAAGGAAAAACGGGGTGAAGAGTGGGAAGATGCAGAATATATAAATGCATTTTAGGCTGCCGATCAACTGTTTAGCTAAGTAAGTTAAGAATCTCTCCACACCCCTTCCAAAATAAAAACAGAAAGCAAATTTGAAATTTTTCTTAAAAATATGTTAATTTTTGTATTTTTCCCCCCAGGGATTATATTGGTCAAGTCCTTTGGTTGCAATCAACAGAATCCACTCCCATTATGTTAAGCAAGAAATTGATATTTAAAGTATATTAAATAACTTACAGAACTGTTGGGAAGGCTGAACAAACAAACCAGAGGCTAGTGGTCTAAAGTGAAATCATGCCAGAAAGTAGTCTGAGGAAAAAACTGCCACCCCACTATCAATATCCCTTGTGCCACTGCCTTGTCAAGAGTTCATCCTTGCAACTACTCGTGTCCCCCAAAAGCTGGATACCTCTAACACAGGCTGACAGACTGGAAGCTATTTTGTTTTATTGCTCATTTCTGAATTGACATCTTGCTGAGATGGTCTGTGTCCTAGTTTAAAGTGGCTGAAGAAATAATTAAAATAATAACTTTGTTTATTGAATGCTTTCTAAATTAGACTAAAGTACTTACCAAGTATGAAATTATTAATGCAAACATCATCTCAGCTCTGATTTTTATCACAAAAGTTGAAATATTCTTCCATTCCTTTTAAGATGTTTTTCCTCTTGGTCTTTGTAATTTTTTTTCAGTTTTATTAAATTATAATTGATAATGCAATAAACTGCATATATTTGAGGTGTATTGTTTGATAAGTTTTATTGTATAATTTACTGTTGATAACAGTAGTCTCCTGTAATCTGCAAGGAACATGTTCCAAATCCCTCAGTGGATGCTTGAAACTGTGGAATGGTACCAAACCCTATAGATATACTGTGTTTTCCTATATTGAACATATATGTATATATGATAAAGTTTAATTTACAAATTAGATACAATAAGAGATAACAATAAGGAATAATAAAATAGAGCAATTATAACACTATACTGTAATAAAATTTATATGAATGTGGTTTCTCTCTCTCTCAAAATAATATTTTCAAACCACTCTGAAACTATGGAAAACAAAACCACAGATAAGGGGGGACTATTGTATATACTTATGACATCATTACCATGAAAAATCAGGAATTTATCCATCAACTCCAAAAGTTTCCTCACATTTGTAATCCATTCCAGCCACCTCATACTCTGTCCATAGTCACCTGTCACCTGTCTATAGTCAATTACAGATCTGTTTATTGCTCCTACAGATTAATATGCATTTTCCAGAATTTTTAACAAACAGAATCTAAATTTTTTGGTCTGGCTTCTTTTATTCAGCGTAATAATTTTGAGATTAATCCATGTTGCTACATGTATCAATAGTCAATTCACTTTTATTTCTTGATAGCATTTCATTGTATAGATACAGCATATTTCAGTTATCTATTTATCTGTTGATGGATATTTGGATTGTTTCCAGTTTGGGGCTAATACAAATAAAGTTCCTATGAACATCCATGGGGAAATCTTTGTGCAGGCATATGTTTTCATTTCCTTTGTGTAAATAGAATGGTTAGGTATGTATTATACTTTCTAAGTAACTGCCAAATTTTTTTTCAAAATGGCCATACCATTCACATTAACATGAGCAGTCTATGAGAGTTCCAGTAACTCCAAATTCTCAGCACTTGATATGGTCAGTCTTATTAATTTTAGCCATTTTGTTGGGTGTTTATTAAAGTTTTAATTTGCATTTCCCTAATGATTGTGATGTTGAGCATCTTTTGTGTGTTTAATTGCCATTCATATCTCTTCTTTGATGAAGCATCTGTTAATATCATTTGCCCACTTTTAATTGGATTGTCTTCCTATAATTAAGTTGTGAGATTTCTTTATATATCCTAGATACAAGTCCTTTGTTAGATGAGTGTTTTTCAAATATTTTCTCCCATTGTCTCACTTGCCTTTTCAATTTCCTAAACATTGTCTTTAAAAAGCAAAAGTTCTTGATTTTGATGAGGCCCCCCTTACTGATTTTGTAGTTTGTGCTTTTTGTGTAGTACTTATAAAATCTGTGCCAAACCCAAAGTCACTAATATTTTTTCCTATGTTTTTGTTTAGGATTTTTATAATTTTAGTCCTTATATTTAAGACTATGATTTAATTTAAGTCAAATTTTTATATGGTGTGAGATCAGGATGACAGTTCATTCTTTTGTATAGGGTTATTTAATTGTTCTAGCACCTTATGTTAGAAAGATTATCCTTTCTTCATTGCATTTCCTTAGCATATTTGTGAAAAATCACTTGACCAAACCTATTCAGATCTATTTGTGGACTCCTGATTCATTGAGCTGTATTTCTATCTTTGTACCAATACCACACTACCTTGATTATTATAGCTTTATAATAACTCTTGAATCATACAGGTAGTACTTCTACTTTGTTTTTCTTTTTCAGTGTTATTCTGTGTGTGTGTATGTGTGTGCTATTCTAGATGCTTTGCATTTCCAAGTAAATTTTAGAATTGTCTATTCTAAGCTGGTCAATTTGTACAAAAGCCAGCTAGAATTATAATTATGATTATATTAAATCTATGCATTAATTTAGGGATAAATGACATCTTAACATTGAACCTTCTGATTCATGAAAACAATACATCTCTCCATTGACTTCAGCATTTTTTAGTTGCTTTCAACAAAGTTTTGTAGTTTTTGGTGTGTATGTGTTGTATAAATTTTGTCATATTTATCCCTTAGTATTTCATATTTTTGAGGTTATAAATGGCATTGTTTTTATGTTAATTTCAATTTCTGCAAGAAAAAATGACAGTTTTATATATATATATATATATATATATATATATATATATATATATATATATAAAATTCTCTTCATTCTTCATCTAGTTCATCCTTAGCGCAAGTTATTGTTGTGTTTCACCAGCTGAATTTTCACTATAGGTCTCTATTTTCACTTACTTATTTAAAAAATTGATGTTAAGTTGTTACTTTGATGAGTAATTTAATCTATTCTGATTTTGTCTGAACATTCATTAATACATAAATTATGATTATTAATTATATATTTTATTTATAAATATATTTTATCAATTGATTGAGTTAATTGATAAACATACCATGCAAGTACATTTACTTAAGTTAATCATTAGAGTTAGATGAATAGCAATGAATAGCAACTACTATATGTGATAACATGAAAAAGGGGGAAATAAATATTTATAAACTCTAATATTATACTTCAAAATAATATTTTTAAAACTGTACCTGAGTAAATGGAACTACAACCTGAAACTGTGAGTTCAAAGAGAGTTCAAGGTCCAGTCTCTTGACACTCAAACAGGTTAAAGCATTGGAGAAAATTAGTGCTCCTCCAAGTAGATAAGCCATGACGGGTTGATCATGACTGAACTTCTCAATGAACCAAATGCACATACAACAACTAAATGGATTTCAGCATTCTGAACTGAAATCTGTGTTGTTAATGGTTTTACTGCATAATATTCACAGAGATGCCTTAAGAGTGAACAAATGATCAAAATCAATATCAATATGCAAAATAATTTAAGTCAAAATACACATGACCCAAGCCTTTTAGTAGGTAACAAATTGTCTTAATCATTCGAAATTATACTTAAAGAAGTTATTCAAAATTCAGGGTGAATAAAACACTTTTTTTCTTTGAAAATCTTTTTTTTTTCAAATCAGCTTATAAAGGCCAAAATGATATATCATTACAGACCTTCAATATGACTGCTCTTCAAACACAAAATGTCTATTACAAATACCAAATTTGCCTGATTAAATTAATATGAGGCTTTTTGTAGAGAAAAAAATTTTAATAAAAGACATATTTTAAAATATAGTCATTTGCTTCACTCCAGATACTTCCTATAAAGTCAACACATTTCAAACAAAAGCTTTCAATTATTATATTCCTAAGCTCAACCAAGATGAATTTGGATTTTGATATTATAGCTGTGCTTCTAAAGTACAGATACATGAACATTTGGCCGGTTTGAAGAGTGGTCCTAGACAACACATTCATCACAGTCACAGTGGTCCTAAAAATGAGAAAGCAGTGATCTCATCTACATTGAACCTTTCTCCAACTCTATGATCGCCCGGGAAATTCTGAGAACTGCATATCCCCAGATGTGGGGAAGATAGGGAGTAGCCTGCCCTTGTCCTAATTGGCTTTGACCAAATCACAGCTGTTACTTCTGTTGTTTCTACACAGTGAAGTGCTTTAGGCAGTCACAGCCATTCATAACACAGATATCTCTATGGGATTTTTGTTGTTGTTGTCAGAAGCTTCCTTACAAAATGTGCAAATAGTATAAGAAAAAGACACAATACAGGAAATCAAGAAAGAGGAGTTAAGAGGGTAAAGTTAAATGGGGAAGAACATCATAACAAATGGGTTAGAAAAATATAAGCTTGTCTTCCTTAATATAAATTTTACATTTAAAATTGTTTGTAATGCTAGCTTGAGAGAGAGAAAATAATACGTAACCTGTATGCCTTTTGTTATGCAACAACTTCTCATAGGCAAAGGGTGCTCACGCCAGGGCCAGGAGTTTTATAGGTTAGGAGATAAAAAGAAAATACTAATCATTCACAATCTTCCAGCCAGAGATAGTACTTGTGCTGGTTAATTTCTGTTTGGATTGCTAGATTCATTCACCATTCTTCTCTGCCTTGCTCTGTACATCAGAAGGCTGATCCCTAAGGACTGCATTACCAAGGTTTCTCCTATCATGTGCCCAACTGGGAGCTCAGGACATCAGACTGTAGGAAAAGAAATGGTTAAGATTGTTCACAGCTTCAGCTCTTTCCAGTCTCTGGTAGTCATCCCTGCTCTTGGCCCCTTCAAGACTAGGATGGTAGCCCTACTCTCTGCTGCTAAGACCCTGGATGTATTATCTTTGCCTTGTGATTCCCATAAATCTGCCCACATCTCTATAAATCATCCCTTCTTTAAACTTTCTTCAGCTAAACCTTACTGAGTATGTCAACTGTTACCTGCTAGGATCCTTACCATTGGATCACTGCTAATATTCTGTTTAAACCCATTTAGTCTTTTAAGAGTATACTTTCATTTTGAATAACATATTATACAGTAAGCCCCTATATTAGTCAGGTTCTCTAGAGGGACAGGACTAATAGGCTAGATGTATATATGAAAGGGAGTTTATTAAGGAGTATTGACTCTCACGATCACAAGGTTAAGTCTTACTATAGCCCATCTGCAAGCTGAGGAGCAAGGAAGCCAGTCTGAGTCCCAAAAATTCAAAAGCAGGGAAGCTGAGAGTGTAGCATTCAATCTGTGGCCGAAGACCCTAGAGGCCTTGGTAAACCAGTGGTGTAAATCCAAGAGTCCAAAAGCTGAAGAACTTGGAGTTCAATGTGCAAAAGCAGGAAGCATCCAGCACAGGAATAGATAATAGCTGGAAGTCTCAGCCAGTCTGCTCTTTCCACCTTCTGCCTGCTTTATTCTAGTCACACTGGCAGCTGATTAGATGGTGCCCACCCAGATTGAGGGTGGGTCTGCCTCTCCCAGTCCACTGACTCAAATGTTAATCTCTTTTGGCAGCACCCTGACAGACATACCCAGGAACAATACTTTGCATCCTTCAATCCAATAAAGTGACACTCAGTATTAGCCATCACAGCCCCATATTATTGAAAAGTTTTTACAAACATCATGTGATCCTAATTTGCTTAACTTCCTCCTGGACTATTTATTAAAATTTTAAATAACATAAACAATGCTACAAAGAACATTTTTGTGTATGAATTATTGTTTAGATTTTCAATTCTTTCCATAAGATGAATTTCTAGAATTTAATACAGGATCAAGAGTAAAAGCACTTTTAAATTTCTTTATATGTACTGCCAAATTGCTTTCCAATTATACAGATTTACAGTTACTACTGTTAGTGCTCACCATGCTACATCATTGACAGCATTGATTATTATCATTTTCCATCTTTGCTAATTTCATGAGTGAAAAGGCATGTATCTTTTTCATTTGCATTTTTGTATTACTTGTAAGAATAAATGTTCTAACACTGGTTAGTATTTTTCTTTGATTTTTTGAATATCTTTCTTTGTTTACCTACCATAATTTATATGAGCTTTTCATATATACAACTCTAATCATTTTCTTTTTGTGTTATTTTTGTTGCAAATATTTTCCTAGACTATACTGTGCCTTTTAATTTTGTTAATTATTTTATTGCTTTTTAATGTGATCAAATCTATTAAGAATTTATTGTTTCTTCCTTTTACTAAGCTCACAAAGTTCATCTTCACTTGAAGATCAAAAATATATCCACCTATACATTTCCTGTAGCTTTTTGTTTCAAAACATTTTCAAACTCACGAAAAAGTTGCAAGAATAGCTGGAAGAACTCTCATCTATTCTTTACCGAGATGCATTAATTTTTAACATTTTGCCACATTTGCTTTTTTTTTTTTTTGCTTTATCATCTCTCACTCTGTCTCATGTATGTGCATGCAATTTATTTTTCTAAACTATTGGCAAGTATATTGCTACACCATGACCTTTCACTCCTAAATAAATGAATGTGCATTTTCTAAAACCAAGATATTTGTTTTATGTTACCACAGAACAGTGATCAAATTTAGAGAGTTTAATGTTGATACTATACTTTTACCTGATCTGCAGTCTATATTCTAATCTTTTTAAATGTTCTCATAATGTCCCTTATGTCATTTTTCCACCTCAGGTACAGGATCCAGTTAAGATCTGTATTGTGTTTAGTTGACATGTCTCTTTGGTCTCCCTTCATCTGGAGCAATTTCTCAGCTTTTCTATATCTTTCATGATATTTTAGTTTTTGAAGAACATAAGCAAGTTATAGATTATCTTCAATTTGAGTTGATCTGTTTCCTCAAGAGTAGATTCGGGTTACACATCCCCAGTTATGTTTTTAGCCTTCTCGTGATATCACATCTAGAAACACACAATATCCATCTGCCCTCATAGGTTATTTTGATTCCTCAGTCATGGTATTGTAAGGTCTTTCTTCTGTATAATTAAGGATTTTTCTTTTGTAATTAGTAACAATCCATGGGAAGATACATTGAGACCAAGCAAATATCATATTCATCATACTTTCCCCATAGATTTAGCATCTATGGGCGACTTGCTCTAACCAATCTTAGCATATGATTGCAAAATGCTGATTTTCCAACTCCACTTCTCCCTCTATACTTAGTGGACGGAAGAGTCCTCTAATCTCCCATTCATTCACTCATTTAACTATTTTTATCACTATGTATTCATAGATTTCTTTTTTATTCAATGTTTATTCTATTTTTAAAATTGATTTTAAATCTGCTCTGCATTGTTAATTTTTAGCACAGTTGATTTTATTATTATGAAAAAGCTTTATTCTTAGAGAATTTGTGCTACTGTAATTTCAAAATATTTTCATAATCATTATTCATTTTACCTTCATTTGAACTGTCTATTGCTATATAACAAACCATTCCAAAATCTAGTGGCTTAACACAACAATTTATTATTTCTCACAGTCTCACTCATGCAGCCTCAGTTAACTGCAAGAAGATTCTGGAGGGTCTCACTCACATGCCTGGGTAGTTAGCTGGGTCTCTGTCACCACAAGCTCTTGCCTGGGCCTCTCTGCATGGTGGTTCAGGGTTCCACAAGGGCAAGAGTGGAAGCTACCAGGCTACTTGAGGTCTTGCTTGGAAGTCAAATGTCACATCTACCATAATTTATTAATTAGAACAAGTCAGCACGCCAGCCCAAATTCAAGGGGCAAGGAGATGAATTATTCCTCCTGCTTGGAGGAGCTGCAGAGTACTTGTACCCATCTTTTTAATTCACCACAGTCCCAGTAGTAATCCCAAAAATGAAGACAGCTGGTTTTTTATCATCTGTCTTTAACAGATAAGGAAACTGAGGTACAAAGAGGTACATCAATATAGCATAAAGCAGTGTCACTTTGAAAATGGACTGCACTTCAGCATCATTAATATGCAAATTCTCAGATCCCACCCCAGGTCTACTAAGTTAGTATAGAGATGCTATCTCCATACTACATTATTACTATAATAATAGAAATATTGTAGTAATAGATATGATAGTATCATTCTATAATAATACAGATGCTCTGCCCAGGAATAGATACCAGGAATCTGTGCATTAATAAACTCTTTTGGTGACTCTCGTGCACCCTAGGGTTAGAGAAGCAGCGATACCAAAACATATGAATTTGAAGTGAGTGAAATCACATTTATGGTCCAGCCTTGCCACCTCCTAGCTAGCGACCCTAAGCAGATCACGTATCCTTTCAAAACTTCAGTTTTTCTTATCGGAAAAAAACTGCTAATAATATCTGCTTTGCCTTCTCTAGCAGCCTGATATGAATATCAAAAGATGTTTCATGAAAAAGCAGGCAGTGCAATAATGATGAATATGGTAATATTGTCCAAGATTACAGAATTTATTAGTAAAAGAATTAAGACTAAAACAGCTGATTTTCTCGTCTTAAATCTCTTCAGGAACAAACACTAATTGGGCCAGAAGCTTTTCAGCCTTTCCTAGATCTTCAGAGCTACTGCAAACTGCAATACTAATTATAAAGAGCAGGCAAGGAGTCAAGTGTGATGTGCTTTCAATAAAATAAAGAATCCTTTTTTTCCCCCCTCCTTCCTCAGTGGCACAGACCACTTCATCCCCTAAACAGGCCATAAACCATCACAGCAGGGCATGGCCATCTACCTTTTCATGGGAAAGGATTATTGAGTGGGAAGTGCTCAGGATGAGTGAGTGTTACTGTGGAGTAGGAGGTGGAGTGACAATCCTGGCCTAGATTGTGTTTTTCAAGTTTGATGCATGTCAGTGAAATGGCATCTACAGCCTGCTGAAGCTTTTGGAGAGTCAGAATTTGAGAGCTTGTGGGTGAGAAATTGCAATCTCTCCCTGATTATTCACCTCCTCCAACCTATATGTTTAATTCACCCACTCTCAATCTAATCTTCCCTGCAAGCAATTTTATAAATTTCAAAAAACTGGTTGCTATCTTCTCAACTGTCTCCATCTTCCTCAAACTCAGTCTAATGTAAAAAGGAGGTAGGAAAGTCTAGATAATTCCCTCATTCTACTTAACCATAAACCTAATTTTCCAAGCAAGAGAAAAGATAGTGTATCCAGGCATTAAAAAATAATAATAATAAACAAAAACTATAACCTGTAAAAAAAAAAAAAAGCATAGATTTCCTGGCTTCAAAGCCTACCTCCATCCATCCTTTAATGACCGTTGGCACTTACTCTGTTTTCTGATTCCCTCTTCTTTAAAATGAGAATGATGATTATAGCACAAAAAAAAAAAATTATAGCACAAAAAATATTATAGACAATATAAGTTAACATATATGAAGCCCGTATAGCAATGTCTGCCATATGAAATGACATGGATCATTATAGATTTTTCTACACTGTACTAGATTACCACAGCAACTGCCTATTTGGTCTCCCAACTTTAATCTTTCCTTACATCTCATCCATCCTCCTATGATGAACCTTTCTCAATCGCCATTAAGTCCTCCTTCTCCCAACTTAAAGAATGTATTACCCAATGCATGCATTGCAAACTCCCTGGCTTACCATTTAAGATAGATACTCTTCTTATCAGTTCCTTTAACTCTATTCAAGCACATTACCCAATATTTCTACAACACAGTTTCTTACCCTTGGTGCTACTAAAATTTGGGGCTAGATAATTCTTTGTTGTGGAGGGGCTGTTCTGTACACCTCATCAGGGATGTTTAGCAGCATCCCTACCTCTACCCACAAGATGCCAGTAGCAACCTTCAACTGAGACAACCAAATAAGTTTCCAGATATTGCATGATGTCCTCCAGGAAGTAAAAATCTCCCCTAGTTGAGAATCACTGCTCTACAAAGACCCTTCTCTATTGTTATGCTTTCCTTACCATTTCTGAAATGTGCCTGAACCAATCTCATTTTGTTTTCTGTTCTCAAAGAATGTTACTTTTTTTTAAATTTGGCATAATATACATAACATAAAATGTACCATTTTAAGCGTACAGCTCAGCAGCATTAAGTGCATTTACATTACTATGAAATAATCACCACCATTGATCTCCAGAACTTTTTCATCTTTCTAAACTGAACTCCTTGCTCATTAAACAATAACTCCCATTCCCCCTTCTTTCAGGCCCTGGCCACCACCATGCTACATTTTGTCTCTGTGAATTTGACTACTTTAGGTATCTCTCAGAAGTAAGCATCATGAGATATTTGTCTTTTCATGTCTGGTTTATTTCACCTAGAATAGTATCTGCAAGGCTTATCTGTGTTATAGAAGGTGTCAAAATGTCATTCCTTTTTTGTTGTTTTTGTTTATTTATTTATTTATTTTATTGTACTTTAAGTTCTGGGATACATGTGCAGAATGTGCAGGTTTGTTACATAGGTATACACATGCCATGGTGGTTTGCTGCACCTTTCAACTAGTCATCTACATTAGGTATTTCTCCTAATGCTAACCCACCCCTAGCCCCCCACCCACCAACAGACCCCAGTGTGTGATGTTTCCTCCCTGTGTCCATGTGTTCTCATTGTTCAACACCCACTTATTAGTGAAGACACGTGGTGTTTAGTTTTCTGTTCCTGTGTCAGTTTGCTGAGAATGATGGCTTCCTGCTTCATCCATGTCCCTGTAAAGGACATAAATTCACTCTTTTTATGACTGTATAGTACTCCATGGTGTATATGTGCCACATTTTCTTTATCCAATCTATGATTGATGAGCATTTGAGTTGGTTCCAAGTCTTTGCTGTTGTGAAGAGTGCTGCAATAAACATACCTGTGCATGTGTCTTTATAGTAGAATAATTTATAATCCTTTGGGTATATAGCCAGTAATGGGATTACTGGGTCAAATGGTATTTCTGGTTCTAGATCCTTGAGGAATCACCACACTGTCTTCCACAATGGTTGAACTAATTTACACTCCCACCAACAGTGTAAAAGCATTTGTATTTCTCAATATCCTCTCCAGCATCTATTGTTTCTTGACTTTTTATTTTTATTGTGTGGTTTACTATAGCGGGGGGGTGGGGAGTTGGGGAGGGATAGCATGGGGAGAAATGCCAGATGTAGGTGAAGGGGAGGGAGGCAGCAAATCATACTGCCACGTATGCACCTATGCAACAACCTTGCATGTTTTTCACATGTACCCCAAAACCTAAAATGCAATAAAAAATAAATAAATAAATAAATAAATAAATAAAGTTAGTTTTTCATAACATTAACCTCTTTTCTCTATCATTTATATACCTATGCAAACATAACAATTTTTTAAATTTATTTATTATACTTTAAGTTCTGGGTTACATGTATAGATCATGCAGGTTTGTTATATAGGTATACACGTGCCATGATGGTGGTTTGCTGCATCCATCGCCTCATCATCTACATTAGGTATTTCTCCTAATGCTATCCCTCCCCAATCCCCCCACTCCTGGCTATTTCTACTCTAGCCCCCCACCCCCAAGGCCCCGGTGTGTGATGTTACCCTCCTTGTATCCATGTGTTCTCATTGTTCAACAACCACTTATGAGTGAGAACATGCAGTGTTTGGTTTTCTGTTCTTGTGTCAGTTTGCTGAGAATAATGGTTTCTAGTTTCATCCATGTCCCTGCAAAGGATATAAACTCATCCTTTTTTATGGCTGTATAGTATTCCATGGTGTACATGTGCCAGATTTTCTTTATCCAGTCTATCATTGATGAGCATTTGGGTTAGTTCCAAGTCTTTGCTATTATGAACAGTGCCTCAATAAACATACGTGTGCATGTGTCTTTATAACAGAACGATATATAATCCTTTGGGTATATAGCCAGTAATGAAATTGCTGGGTCAAATGGTATTTCTAGTTCTAGATCCTTGATGAATCACCACACTGTCTTCCACAATGGTGAATTAATTTACACTCCCACCAACAGCGTAAAAGTGTTCCTATTTCTCCACATTCTCTGCAGCATCTGTTGTCTCCTGATTTTTTAATGATCGCCATTCTAACTGGCATGAGATGGTATCTCAATGAGGTTTTGATTTGCATTTCTCTAATGACCAGTGATGATGAGCTTTTTTCATATGTTTATTGGCTGTATAAATGTCTTCTTTTGAAAAGTGTCTGTTCATATCTTTTGTCCACTTTTTGATGGGGTTGTTTTTTTCTTGTAAATTTGTTTAAGTTCTTTGTAGATTCTGGATATTAGCCCTTTGTCAGAAGTGTAGGTTGCAAAAAATTTTTCCCATTCTGTTGGTTGCCAGTTCACTCTATTGATAGTTTCTTTTGTTGTGCAGAAGCTCTTAAGTTTAATTAGATCCCATTTGTCTATTTTGGCTTTTGTTGCCATTGCTTGTAGTGTTTTAGTGATGAAGTCCTTGCCCATACCTATGTCCTGAATGGTATTGCCTAGATTTTCTTCTAGAGTTTTTATGGTGTTAGGCCTCATGTTTAAATCTTTAATCCTTCTAGAGTTAATTTTTGTATAAGGTGTAAGGAAGGGATCCAGTTTCAACTTTCTGCATATGGCTAGCCAGATTTCCCAAAACCATTTATTAAATAGGAAATCCTTTCCCCATTGCTTGTTTTTGTCAGGTTTGCCAAAGATCAGATGGGTTCAGATGTGTGGCATTACTTCTGAGGCCTCTATTCTGTTCCATTGGTCTATATCTCTGTTTTAGTACCAGTACCATGCTGTTTTGAGTACAGTAATATAGTTGTAATATAGTTTGATGTCAGGTAGCGTGATGCCTCCAGTTTTGTTTTTTTTTTCTTAGGATTGTCTTGGCTATGTGGGCTCTTTTTTGGTTCCATATGAAATTTAAAATAGTTTTTTCTAATTCTGTGAAGAAAGTCAATGGTAGCTTGATGGGAATAGCATTGAATCTATAAATTATTTTGGGCAGTATGGCCATTTTCCTGATATTGATTCTTCCGACCCATGAGCATGGAATGTTTATCCACTTTTTTGTGTACTCTCTTATTTCCTTGAGCAGTGGTTTGTAGTTCTCCTTGAAGAGGTCCTTCACATCCCTTGTAAGTTGTATTCCTAGGTATTTTATTCTCTTCGTAGCAATTGTGAATGGGAGTTCACTCATGATTTGGCTCTCTGTTCATCTATTATCGGTGTATAGGAATGCTTATGATTTTTCCACATTGATTTTGTATCCTGAGACTTTGCTGAAATTGCTTATTACCATAAGGAAATTTTGGGCTGAGACAACTGGATTTTCTAAATAGACAATCATGTCATCTGCAAACAGGCAATTTGACTTCCTCTCTTCCTATCTGAATACTCTTTACTTCTTTCTCTTGCCTGATTGCCCTGGCCAGAACTTCCAATACTATGTTGAATAGGACTGGTAGGAGAGGGTGTCCTTGTCATCCATTGCACTGGTTTTCAAAGGGAATGCTTCCAGCTTTTGCCCATCCAGTATGATATTGGCTGTGGGTTTGTCATAAATAGCTCGTATTATTTTGAGATACATTCCATCATTACCTAGTTTATTGAGAGTTTTTAGCATGAAGGGGTGTTGAATATTATCAAAGGTCTTTTCCGCATCTATTGAGATAATCTGTGGTTTTGTCATTGGTTCTGTTTATGTGATGGATTACATTTACTGATTTGCATATGTTGAACCAGACTTGCATCCCAGGGATGAAGCTGATTGATTGTTGTGAATAAGGTTTTTAATGTGCTGCTAAATTCAGTTTGCCAGTATTTTATTGAAGATTTTCACATTGATGTTTATCAGGGATATTGGCCTGAAATTTTATTTTTTTGTTTTGTCTCTGCCAGGTTTTGGTATGAGAATGCTGCTGGACTCAGAAGATGAGTTAGGAAGAGTCCCTCTTTTTCTATTGTTTGGAATAGTTTCAGAAGGAATGATACCAGCTCCTCCTTATACTTCTGGTAGAATTCAGCTGTGAATCTGTCTGGTTCTGGGCTTTTGTTGATTGGCAGGCTGTTAATTACTGCCTCTTTTCAGAGCTGATTGGTCTATTCAGGGATTTGACTTTTTCCTGGTTTAGTCTTGTGAGGGTGTATGTGTCCAGGAATTTATCCATTTCTTCTAGATTTTCAAGTTTATTTGCATAGAGATGTTTGTAGTATTCTCTGATGGTAGTTTGTATTTCTATGGGATCAATGGTGATAATCCCTTTATCATTTTTTATTATATCTATTTGATTCTTCTCTCTTTTTTTCCTTATTAGTCTGGCTAGTGGTCTATATATTTTGTTGATCTTTTAAAAAAACCAGCTCCTGGTTTCATTTTTTGAAGGGTTTTTCATGTCTCTATCTCCTTCAGCCCTGCTCTGATCTTAGTTATTTCTTGTCTTCTGCTTTTGAGTGTGTTTGATCTTGCTTCTCTAGTTCTTTTCATTGTGATGTTAGGGTGTTGATTTTAGATCTTTCCTGCTTTCTCCTGTGGGCATTTAGTGCTATAAATTTCCCTCTGAACACTGCTTTGGCTGTGTTCCAGAGATTCTGGTACATTGTGTCTTTGTTCTCATTGGTTTCAAAGAACTTATTTATTTCTGTCTTAATTTCGTTATTTACCCAGTAGTCATTCAGGAGCAGATTGTTCAGTTTCCATGTAGTTGTGGGGTTCTGAATGCATTTCTTAATCCTTAGTTCTAATTTGATTGCACTGTGGTCTGAGAGACTGTTTGTTACAATTTTCATTCTTTTACATTTGCTGAGGAGTGTTTTGCTTTCAATTATGCAGTTGATTTTAGGATAAGTATGATGTGGTGCTGAGAAGAATGTATATTCTGTTGATTTGGGGTGGAGAGTTCTGTAGATGTCTATTAGGTCCGCTTGGTCCAGAGCTGAGTTCAAGTCCTGAATATCCTTGTTAATTTTCTGTCTTGTTGATCTGTCTAATATTAACAATGGGGTAGTAATATCTCCCACTATTGTTGTGTGGGAGTCTAAGTCTCTTTGTAGGTCCCTAAGAACTTGCTTTGTGAATCTGGATGCTCCTGTATAGGGTGCATATATATTTAGGATAGTTATCTCTTACTGCATTGATTCCTTTACCATTATATAATTGCCCTTCTGTCTTTTTTTGATCTTTGTTGGTTTAAAGTCTGTTTTATCAGAGACTAGGATTGCAACCCCTGCTTTTTTTTTTGAGACGGAATTTTGCTCTTGTTACCCAGGCTGGAGAGCAATGGCGCGATCTTGGCTCACCGCAACCTCCGCCTCCTGGGTTCAGGCAATTCTCCTGCCTCAGCCTCCGAATAGCTGGGACTACAGGTATGTGCCACCACACCTGGCTAATTTTTTGTATTTTTAGTAGAGATAGGGTTTCTCTATGTTAGCCAGGATAGTCTCAATCTCCTGACCTCATGATCCACCTGGCTTGGCCTCCCTAAGTGCTGGGATTACAGGTGTGAGCCACTGTGCCCGGCCAACCCCTGTTTTTTTTTTTTTTTCACTTTCCGTTTGCTTGGCAAATATTCCTCCATCACTTTATTTTAAGCTTATGTCTGTCTTTGCATGTGAATTGGGTTTCCTGAATACACATATTGATGGGTCTTGACTGTTTATCCAATTTTCCAGTCTGTGTCTTTTAATTGGGGCATTTAGCCTGTTTACATTTAAGGTTAATATTGTTATGTGTGAATTTGATCCTGTCATTATGATGCTAGCTGGTTATTTTGCCTGTTAGTTGATATGGTTTCTTCATAGTGTTGATGGTCTTTACAATTTGGTATGTTTTTGCAGTGGCTGGTACTGGTTTTTTCTTTCCATATTTAGCACTTCCTTCAGGAGCTCTTGTAAAACAGGCCTGGTAGTGACAAAATCTCTCAGCATTTGCTTGTCTGTAAAGAATTTATTTCTCTTTCACTTATGAAGCTTAGTTTAGCTGGATATGAAATTCTGGGTTGAAAATTCTTTTCCTTAAGAATATTGAATATTGGCCCCTACTCTCTTCTGGCTTGTAGGGTTTCTGCAGAGAGAGCTGGTGTTAGTCTGATGAGCTTCCCTTTGTGGGTAACCCGAACTTTCTCTCTGACTGCCTTTAACATTTGTTTCTTCATTTCAAACTTGGTGAATCTGTTGGTTATGTGTCTTGGGGTTGCTCTTCTCGAGGAGTATCTTTGTGGTGTTCTCTGTATTTCTTGAATTTGAATGTTGGCCTGTCTTGCCAGATTGGGGAAGTTCTTCTGGATAGTATCTTGAAGAGTGTTTTCCAACTTGGTTCCATTCTCCTCATCACTTTCAGGTACACAAATCAAATGTAGGTTTGGTCTTTTCTTTTCTTTTCTTTTCTTTTTTTTTTTAAAGAAAGAAAGAAAGAAAAAAAATGAAGAAGAGGAAGAAAAAGGAAGAGAAAGAGAGAGAGAGAATGGGAGTATTGCTTTCTTGCCCAGGCTAGAATGCAGTTTAGTAATGGGTATTGAAAATCTCTTTTATACCAATAATTATACTTGATGTAGACAGGAAGGAATAAGGGAAGAAAATAACAAACAAGCAGCCAACCAATATTTCATTTAAACCTATGAAATGCTATGCGATTACTGAGGAGTGATTTACTTCCAATTATGTAGTCACTTTTGGAATAGGTGTGAGGTGGTAATGTATGTTTTGTGTATTTGAAGTGGAGAGTTCTGTAAATGTTTATTAAGTTTACTTGTTCTGGGTCTGAGTTCAAGTCCTGAATGTCTTTGTTAATTTTCTGTCTCGTTGATCAATAAAATCGTTAGCTCTTCTTGTTACATTGATCCTTTTGCCATTATATAATGTCCTTCTTTGCCTCTTTTGCTCTTTGTTGCTTTAAAGTCTACTTTATCAGAGGCGAGAATTGCATCTCCTGCTTTTTGTTTATTTGTTTATTTTTACTCTCTGATTGGTTGATAAATTTTCCTCCTTCTCTTTGAGTCTTTGTGTATCGTTGCATGTAAGATGGGTCTGGATGCAGCATACCGATGGGTTTTGGCTTTTTATCCAATTAGAATATATATATAGGTTTAATACTGGCATTTGATGCTAGCTGGCTGTTTTGCCCATTAGTTAGTGTAAATTTTTCATTGTGTTAATCCTCTTTGCTTTTTGATATATTTTTGGAAAGGCTGATATTGATTGTTCCTTTATATGTATAGTGCTTCTTTCAGAAGCTCTTGTAAAGCAGGCCTGGTGGTGGTGAACTCTCTAAGTACTTGTTTGTTCGCAAAAGATTTAATTTTTCCTTCACTCATAAAGCTTAGTTTGGCTGGATAGGAAATTCTGGGTTGAAAGTTCTTTTCTTTAAGGATGTTAAATATTGGTCCCCACTCTTTTCTGGCTTGTAGGGTTTCTGCTGAGAGATCTGCTGTAAGTCTGATAGGTTTCCCTTTATGGGTAACCTGACCTTTCTCTCTGGCTGCCCTTAGTATTTTCTCCTTCATTTCAACCCTAATAAATCTGGCAATTATGTGCCTTGGGGTTGGTCTTCTTGAAGAATATCTTTGTGGTGTTCTCTGTATTACCTGGAGTTGAATATTACCCTGCCTTGCCAGGTTGGGAAAGTTTTCCTGAATGATATCCTGAAGAGTATTTTCCAACTTGGATTCATTCTCTTCGTCACATTCAGGTACACCTATCAAACGTAAATTAGGTCTTTTCACATAGTCCCATATTTCCTGGAGACTTTGCTCATTCCTTTTCATCCTTTTTTCTCCATTCTTGTCTTCTCGTTTCATTTCACTGAGCTGGTCCTCGACTTCTGATATCCTTTCTTCTGCTTGATCAATTCGACTGTTTAAACTTGTGCATGCTTCGCAAAGTTCTCGTGTTGTGTTTTTCAGCTCCATCAATTCACTTATATTTTTCTCTAAATTGTCCATTCTCATTAACATTTCGTCAAACCTTTTTTCAAGGTTCTTAGTTTCTTTGCATTGGGTTAGAACAAGTTCTTTTAATTCACAGAAGTTTCTTATCACCCACGTTTTGAAACCTGCTTCTGTTATTGGAACACACTTGTAATTTATTAA
Organism: Aotus nancymaae; assembly: GCF_030222135.1. Lineage (NCBI taxonomy): Eukaryota > Metazoa > Chordata > Mammalia > Primates > Aotidae > Aotus > Aotus nancymaae. The sequence goes on along the minus strand of NW_026988422.1, from coordinate 23,877,077 downwards.
GCCTTGTTCCATTACTGATGAGGAATTGCTATCCCCTGTAGAGGGAGAGGCATTCTGATTTTGAGTATCCTCTGCCTTTTTATGCTGGTTTCTTCCCTTCATTATATATTTATCCGTCTGTCGTCTTTGTAATTACCGACTTTCTAACTAGGTCTCTGAGCTGACGTCCAACTTGTTGATTCCCAGCGCCGAAATCTGAGCAATCCATTGTGCCAGCCAAAATAGCGGTGTTAAGATTGATGGTGCTTTTCTGCCTGGGAATCTCTGGACTCTGCACCAAGAACTGGCGCGCTAAGGCACCAGCAAAACCGCCACACCGGCCACAAGAGTTGCCCTGGCGACCCGTGGGGCTCCTCTGCTGGGAATCTCCTAGTCTGTGAGCAACAAATATTTGTCTGAAAGTGTGGCGTCCTCTCGTTCTCTGCGCTTTCACTGGGAATTACGAGCCTGAGCTGCTAGTGATCAGCCATCTTGGATGAAAGAATTTCTATAGAAGTTCAGGTTTGGTCTTTTCACATAGTCCCATATTTCTTGGAGGCTTTCTTTGTTCTTTTTTGTTCTTTTTTCTCTAATCTTGCCTTCATGCTTTATTTCATTAAGTTGATTTTCAATCTCTGATATCCTTTCTTCTGCTTGATCAATTCAGCTATTGATACTTTTGTATTATTCAGGAAGTTCTCGTGCTGTGTTTTTCAACTCCAACAGGTCATTTATGTCTTCTCTAAGCTGGTTATTCTAGTTAGTAGTTCCTTTAACCATTTTTCAAGGTTCTTAGCTTTCCTACATTGGGTTAGAACATGTTCCTTAACTCCGAAGAGTTTGTTATTACCCACCTCCTGAAGCCTACTTCTGTCAATTTGTCAAACTCATTCTCCATCCAGTTTTGTTCCCTTGCTGGTAAGGAGTTGTAATCCTTTGGAGGAGAAGAGGCATTCTTGTTTTTGGAGTTTTCAGTCTTTTGGGGCTGGTTTTTCCTCATCTTCATGGATTTATCTACCTTTAGTCTTTGATGTTGGTGTCCTTTGGATGGGGTTTCTGTGTGGACGTCCTTTTTGTCGATGTTGATCCTATTCCTTTCTGTTTGTTAGTTTTCCTTTTAACAGTCAGGTCCCTCTGCTGCAGGTCTGCTGGAGTTTGCTGGCGGTTTACTCCAGATCCTGTTTGCCTGGGTATCACCACTGGAGGCTGCAGAACAGCAAAGATTGCTGCCTGTTCCTTCCTCTGGAAGCTTCATCCCAGAGGGACACCTGCAAGATGCCAGCTGGAGCTCTCTTGTATGAGGTGTCTGTTGACTCCAGCTGGGAGGTGTCTCTCAGTCAGAAGGCACAGTAGCCAGGGACCCACTTGAGGAGGCAGTCTGTCCCTTAGCAGACTTCAAGTGCTGTGCTGGGGAATGTGCTGCTCTCTTCAGAGCTGACAGGCAGGAACATTTAAGTCCTCTGAAGCTGTGCCCACAAACACCCCTTCCCCCAGGTGCTCTGTCCCAAGCAGATGGGATTTTTATCTATAACCCCTGACTTGGGCTGCTGCGTTTTTTCAGAAATGCCCTGCCAGAGAGAAGGAATCTAGAGAGGCAATCTGGCTACAGCAGCTTTGCTGAGCTGTGGTGTGCTCCATCCAGTTCAAATTTCCTAGCAGCTTTGTTTACACTGTGAGGGGAAAACCACCTACTCACACCTCAGTAATGGTGGATGTCCCTCTCTCCACCAAGCTCAAGCATCCCAGGTTGGCTTCAGACTGCTGTGCTGGCAGCAAGATTTCAAGCCAGTGGATCTTAGCTTGCTGGGCTCCGTGGGGTAGAATCCACTGAGCTAGACCACTTGGCTCCCCAGCTTCAGCCCCCTTTCCAGGGGAGCGAACGGATCTGTCTCACTGGCATTCCAGGTGCCATGGGGTATGAAAAAAACTCCTGCAGCTAGCTCAGTGTCTTCCCAAACAGCTGCCCAGTTCTGTGCTTGAAACCCAGGGTCCTGGTGGCATAGGCACCTAAGGGAATCTCCTGGTCTGTGGGTTGCAAAGACTGTGGGAAAAGCATAGTATCTGAGCCAGACAGTTCCATCCCTCATGGCACAATCCCTCATGGCTTCCCTTGGCTAGCGGAGGGAGTTCTCCGACCCCCTGATGCTTCCCAGGTGAAGATGACCCCCTAGCCTGCTTCAGCTCACCCTCTGTGGGCTTAACCAGTCCCAATGAGTGAGCCGGGTACCTCAATTGGAAATGCAGAAATCACCCACCTTCTGCATTGATCTCACTGGGAGCTGCAGACTGGAGCTGTTCCTATTTGGCCATCTTTGATCTGGGATCCCCAATTTCATTCCTTTTTAAGGCTGAATAATATTCCATTGCATGTATTGTTTACCATTCATCTGTCAACGGATATTTTGTTTGTTTCGAACATTGCCTATTGTGACAATTGCTGCTATAAACATGAGTATACAGATATCTGTTTGTGGCTCTGCTTTCAATTCTCCTAGGGATATACCCAGAAGAGAAAATGCTAGATCATGAAGTAATTCTGTTTAATGTTTTGATGAATCATCATACTGTTTTCCACAGCAGCTGCACTGTTTTACATTCCCAGCAACAATGCATTGGAATAACTTCAAAGTAACTTCATATCCATTCTTATTAACAGTTTTATTTTCTGTTTTTTTTTTTTTTAGTAATAGCCATCCTAATGGGTATGAAGTTATTTTGACTTGCATTGAGATTTTGATTTGGCTTTCCATAATGATTAGTGACATTGACCATCTTTTTATGTGTATATTGGCAATTTATATATATTCTTTAGAGAAATCTCTATTCAATTCTTTGCCTATTTTTAAATCAAGTTGCTTGGTGTTTTGGTGTTGATTTGTAGGAGTTCTTTATGTATTCTGGATATGAATCCCTTAAAGATATATAATCTCCAAATATTTTCTCCCACATCATCAATTACCTTTTCACTCTGTTGGTAAGGTCCTTTGATGCACAGATATTTAAAGTATATTGTTTTAATTTTAAAAACTAAGTGCCACAGAAAGTCTTTGAAAGTCTTTGAAATTCTGTACTGGCCCTGCCAAAGTTCTGGGATTACAGGTATAAGCCACCACACCTGGCTTATACCTGTAATCCCAGAACTTTGGCAGGGCCAATACAGGAGGATTGCCTGAGCACAGGAGTTTGAGATCAGCCTGGGAAAAATAGTGAGACCCCCATCTCTACAAAAAAAAAAAAAGCCAAAAAAGATTAGCCGGGTGTGCTGACAAATGCATCTAGTCCTAGCTACATGGGAGACATTGATAGAAAGATGGATTAGGCCCAGGAATTTGAAGTTCCTGTGACCTTCCTGTCATCACACTGCTGCACTCTAGTCTGGTGACAGAGCAAGGTACTATCTCTAAAAATAAAGATAGAGCTGACCTAAGACAAACATAAGCCTGCAATATGTAATTTAGTATTACATGCATAAAGCATATATTGATCTTACATTACTGCTATAATAAATTACCACAAATTTAGTGGCTTAAAACACTACAAACGTATGATCTTACAGTTCTGTAGTTCAGAGTTCTGAAATGGGTCTTTCAGGGCTAAAATTAAGGTATCAGTGAGGCTAGATTTCTTCTGGAGGGTCTAGAGGATAATATGTTTTCTTGGCTATAGCAGCTCCTAGAAATCAACCATATTTCTTGGCTCATGGCCCCTTCTTCCATATTCAAAGCCAGCAACTTTGCATTGCCCTCTGACCATCTTCCATAGCCACATCTCCCTCTGACTCTCATCTCAGAGGAAAGGTTCTTTTAAGAACTCATTTGATTAACTTGGGCCTACTCATATAACCCAGGACGATCTCCCCATCTCAAGGTCCTCAATTTTTCTCACATCTGCATAGTTCCTTTTGCCATATAAAGTAACATATTCATAGATTCCAGAGATTCAAATGTGGACATCTTTGAGAGTCCCTTTTTCTTCCTACCACAAAGAGTAAATAATTATGAAGCATAAGTAAACCTGGAAGTAATGTTGTTATATGACTTTCTGAACACATTTTCTCTCTCTCATCTCAACTGAGCAGCAAGATAACTCTGCATCCTCTGGACTTGTGGATGTTAAGTGAATTTCTATAGACACTCATGACCATCTGCTTTACTGACCCAGATATTTTATGAATTCACACTCTCTTTTCTGGTTTAGAATAATCAATATCAGAAACAGATGGGGTGAAATCTTCTAAACTTTTTTCAAAACTAAAGTTTGTCATAAATGAAACAAAGGAAGTTAGAAAAATTTAGAAAACTTGAAATGCTACCTCCACATTGTTTTAGTATATATACTATAAGCATATCAAGTATTCATAGAAAGTATTCTAATTACCTATATAAGTATGTAAATGTTAACCAAAAGTAGACAGTGGGATTCTACCTTAAGTATTAATACCCCAGAGATGCCTGGCACTAGACAATGGAGATGGAGCCATCATATGTAATTATGCAGATTGTTTTGAGGACAAAGTGCCTAAAATCCCTTTTGTGCTCCATCCCTAATCCTTGTCCCCAGGACCATAGAGAAGACAGTGTATTAGTCCGTTTTCATGCTGCTGACAAAGACATACCTGAGACTAGGCAATTTACCAAAAAAAAAAGTTTAATTGGACTTATAGTTCCACTTGGCTGGGGAAGCCTTACTTACAATCATGGCAGGAAGCAAGGAGGAGCAAGTCACATCTTACATAGATGGCAGCAGGCAAAGAGAGAGCTTGTGCAGGGAAACTCCCCCTCAGCTCTTGTGAGACTTATTCGCTATCACGAGAACAGCATGGGAAAGACCTGCCCCCATGATTCAATTACCTCCCACTGGATCCCTCCCACAACACATGAAAATTCTGGAGCTACAAAATGATATTTGGATAGGGACACAAAGCCAAACCATATCAGATGAGGAACCTTTTCCCAGTTTTCACAAAGTTATCATGTAAGCTATTGGTGGCCTGACTTAGAGGACCTTGGGTAGGAAAGGAGAAACATCTTAGCAACTCCTTACTGAGATGCACAGCCATATTCAGGACCCTAAGAGAGGCTCAACATACACGTTCCAAAGTATTCTAGTTCATGGCCAGAAGAGTATGGAATAGCCAACAGTGATATATAACTATTACCCTTAGATATATAGCTGAAATATTCTGTGCAGAGTCAAGCTAACAGTCTCCATATGTAGACATCAGTCTTTCATGGCCTCCACCTTAGCTTCTATCATCCCATTTTATATCCATTTTGGCCAGGTCTACCATGAACTGTTCATTTTAATTCAATTGTCCCTTTATGAACCCATACAGATAGAGTACCAAATATAGCTGCTTTCTGAGAGAAAATATCAGCTTATCTAAAATAGGCCCCAAAAGTGACAAGCAGATCCAGCAAAGTAAACCCTACTTAAATAGAACCAATCACTTTTAAGCATCTCATTTTATCAAAATATATTTGACTAATCTCAACGTCAGTCAGTTTAGAACTGTAGGCTAGCCACTAAGTCGGAGACATAGGTTAATAAATGATTGGTTAATAGTAAAATACATATAAAATAATGTTATTATGTTTCCAGACTTTGTGGTTACCCTGTACACAAGCAGAGAGGTAGTGAGGTAGGGGAGAGGAGACAGAGAGTCAGAGAGAGAGAGAGAGATGCATTAGAAATCACCCAGCATAACCTCATATACAAAGATAAAATTCATCATCATCAAAAGAATTCTCTGTGATGCTTTTTGTTAAAAGCCCACAATTTGCTCATTCCCATGCAAAAATGCACCATTCAAACACTGACAAACAATATCTAAGAATCCCTAGTGGAGATAATACCATACCATTGGCTTGTCATTCATTTTAAGGACTTTTTATTGTCGAATAGGAAAGATCTGATAGAAATGATATGGTTCTGTAGAAATAAATATTTTAGTAAAATCACACTCATTTCTACAGATCCATACACTGAATGTCTGTTTCTTTTAGAAAATCAAATACAAATGAATGTTGCTGGAAAGAAATGTATTGGAATTCCTTTTAAAAAATCTTTTTTTCCTTTTGTATACATTCTTAGAAGAAATGAAATGCAATCCTTTACAGAGGCAGTGAAGTGAGAGCCTGTCTAATGAGTATAGAATTTTGAGTAAAAGTACACTGTAGCCCAATATCCACAATGAACAAATAACTATGCAGTTTGCAGTCTGCCTGGTTAAGATTTCCAGGCTCCTGTGCAACCTCTCCCCACGTGTGTGGCCATATCTCTAAGCACAGCAGATTTCCTACCATGTCCTGATTTTTCAGACCTTCAGTCCTTTGGACAGACTCTTCCCATTGTCTGTAACCCCCTATCCCCCTTACCTACCTGACAAACTCCTATTTATCAATTAAGGCCCAGCTGACATGCCATTTCTTATTGGTTTCCCTGACCTTTCTTCTTCCTTTTCCCCTATTGTGACTACAGAATTATTAACTTAGCATTTGTGTTTCCAAGCACTTATATTATGTGTGCCTCCATTATAGCAATATTCTTACTTGTGAATGTGTACATATGCCACCCACCTCTAGGCCTAGCTTCTTGAAGAAACTACTTTATTCCTCTTCCTCATTTTTTCCAGTACCCAGTGGCTAGCACATTACATGACATAGTTTGGTGAACAGAATTGAATAGAGGAAACGTATAATAAATGAACTTTCTCTTCCCGGAGATGATATCTGTCCCAGAGAATATAGAAATATATCTTTACAAGACCAATAATGAGCTTAATGGTACTTAATATCAATTACGTTCAATCTTCAATTTCAGAAATAGCTTCAAATTTCAGGTTTTTAAACCAATGGCAGTAAAACAAGGATATTAAAGGAAATTTTATTACAGCAATTGCTCAAGTTGAAACAGGTTTGAGAACAAATCTAATTTAAATACATGCCATTTACTTCTATTTACCTATAGGATGTTTAAAATGGAACACTTTGGAGCAGAATTATAAAAGTCTCCATCTTCAATTGTGATTTGTGATGAAGTCTTTTTTTACAGCTTTTCAAATATTATACTGTGGTTGGTTATTCAAAAGTTCAAATTATCACAGATTGTTCTGCAGTCATAGATTGCTAACCATAACACTTATTTAAATGAACCTATCCTCTGTGCAAAGCCTGATTCCCTAGGATTAGCTGTTAACTTTCACAAAATGGCACAAATTAGGACGATTTTCCTAGATCCTCTCTGTACAATTTCATGCTCTCGTAATGAAGGCCAGCAACTCAGGGCACCAGTTGATCAAAACAGGTGTACCTCCTTCAACTGGGGTTTTTTTAAACACCTGTGGCTGCAAAGATTTTTAAACTCTTAATACCAAGCTAGTGATGTTATGGAGAAATTATCATTCTTGTAACATTTGGATCAGTTTTGGTAGAGCAAAGGAATAAATCTAGTTTGGAGAGCCACACCAAGAATATATTTCAAAGACTTTTTTCTTGTTATAGATACGCAATCTGCCACCCAGGCTGGAGTGCAGTGGTGTGATCATAGCTCACTGTAGCTTCAAATTCCTGAGCTCAAGTGATCCTCTCGCCTTAGCCTCCTAAGTAGCTGGTACAACAGGTGCATGCCATCATGTTTGGATAATTATTATTATTTTTTTTTGGTAAAGATGAGGTCTCATTATGTTGACCAGGCTGGTCTCAGACTCCTGGCCGCAAGGAATTTTCTTGCCTCAGCCTTCCAAAATGCTGGGATTACAGGCATGAGCCACTGCATGTGGCATCATTGAGATCTTTATGGGAGAGTTTTAGGGATAAAATTCAATAGAAAGAATTTGAACATTTAATAACAAGAGAAAAAAGGATCTCAGTGGTGATGTTTCTAGGTGCTTTCTGAATCCTTGCTGTGTGTAACACTTATTTCTATGTGCCATTTGTTTTCCCGAGAGCAAGTTCATCTTCCATTTACCCAAAAGATCTCAAAGCAGTGGCTATTATGTATGAGGTTGTCATGGTCGCTTTTCTGCTGGAGTCAGATTTTTTTCTCACTTGAATGGTTATGCAAGAATATATTATTATTTGACTATCTTGGTCTTATTTTCTTACACTTATAAAATAACATATTCTGCTTTGCATCATTTGTAGCAGCAAACATAAAAGCCAGTTTGATTTCAGAACAAATCCAATTGAGTTGTTCAGCTGATGGCGTTTGGGGGAAAAGAAAAAACTAGACTTGGAAACTGGCCCTCTGTTTTAAGTTGTATAACCCTTTATCAAAGGAAATCTTACATGTATGTGAAAATAAATGCTTGTCTTAAAAAGCAGAGCATCTATGATGGGAGAAATCAAGAGGCACCAGATACCATGATGGTCCCATCTCATTCACTCCCCTGCTGCTTGGCATCCTCTGAACACAGTATGAAAAACACTGTCTTACTGTCTTATATTCTCTCTCTTTTTTTTAATTGAGACAGAGTCTCACTTTGTCACCCAGGCTGGAATGCAGTGGTGCGATCTTGGCTCACTGCAGCCTCTGCCTCCTGGGTTCAAGCAATTCTCCTGCCTCATGTCTGTAAGTTCTTGATTGAGAATTGAAACATTTTTTTTTTTTGGTCCTCTATATTTGAGTGTAGAGAACTTCCATCTCAAACAGCACTTCTTGTATAGAGACCAAGAGGAATTCATAAATGCACACATCCGAGAATGTGTTGCTTTTATTTTCCATTGAGTTCTTAAACAAAAATGCCATTTTCTCTGATGCATAGATTCACTCTCTCCAGCAATTTGTGTCTTCTGAAATGCTTGTTCCCCTTTCCAGGTTATAAGAAAAAAAGAACAGAGCAGGGAAAAGATTTCTGTGGTCAGAAGACTAGCATGGCAGTCCTGGTTTGGCTTTTATCATCATGTAACCTTTACTGAACATTCACCTCCCAGTGTGTTAAATGAAACTAGCAATATTTACTTCAGAGTTGACATTTGTATTTGATTAAATGAAATAACATAGAAAGTGCCCCATAAAAGTACATTTCTGCTGTCCACAGTGATCTTAGAGTTGGAGAATTTTGCTGCAGGTATGCAAGACTATCCCTAATAGCCATTGTTTTTACCACCATGGACGGATTATCTTTCTTTTAAAAGACAAAAGACCTAGCATTGTCCCTTTCTAATTTTCTGGAAGCAGGAGGGGTTGGCTTTCCTAAGAGCCCAGGGCTTGTTCAGGACCCCTGAAACTGTTTACCAATGCACCTCCCAACATGCCTGTAGTCAAATTGTGAAGTGGCATTGGTCTCCCCAGTGTCCCATCATCCTTAGGACATTTACCCAACCTCAAATCGCCACCTCCTTTTCCCAAAACATGGGAAGCTTACCTATGTTTGCTCTCATCTCCTCAGAAGCCCTCTTAGTGCAGCTAGCAGCTTGAGAGTCTCTAAGTCGTAATCTGAAGGTCTTGATCTCATCTCCTCAGAGTACCCTTAAGTTGTCTAAATTAATGAAGAACCTATGGGTTAAAAAGTGGTTCACATATACATTTCACTATGCTCTCTTGTCATTCCTATCTTCACATCAACCTTTCTCATCATCATGTCACTTATCTACTCAAAAGCCTTCCATTTCCTCCTGTTTTAATTCTAATTCTGGTGCCCTTGAGATCCTGGCACAATGCTAACGATTAAAAGTTATTTTCCACCACTCCTGTTGGGTTCCTGCCATTCAGGTCTCCAAATACCAATGTGTCAAGGTACTGGGATGATCTCTCTGCTTCTATCCACTCCCTAAAATCACTCCCTCCATCAAGGCCTAATCTTCAGACTCTGAAACCTTCCTCCTACTCCAGGCCCGTGAGATCTTTCCTCTCCAAACTTTCTACAACTCTTGGAAATGAGAACACATAGTTTAGTTGTTAATTAACAACTGCCTTATCTTTATTATTTTGTTTTAGTGTCTCTTATCTGCCTTCTCTCTCCATCTACATTACAAACTCTTTAAGACAGGCATAATGCATGTCTGTGTCTCTCATCCTTCCTAGCACATGGTAGAAAACGTTGGTGGCCTGTGTGGCTTACCTTGCATGGTATTTCATTGTAAAAGTCCTAGTAACCACTCCAGTAGAGGAAATTGCAAGCCAGGAAGGATGCTTGAAGGAAAGATGAGTTGGCCCTCAGAATTCTTCATATATGCTATGGTCTCTTCTTTCCACATAGAGATCAGACATGGACACAAGCTCACATGTTTTGGCTCTAAGAATCACCATGAATCAACTTACTGCTACATCTCACTAGAAGGTTCCTGAAAAAGGTAAGATTTGCTTGATTGATATACAATAGAGACTCAGCTATCTAGAATACATTGGGTAACAAATAAGACTCCATAGTTACATTTCCAGGTAAATAACAGTTTACTCCTAAATTTAAAGCGTCATCATCTTTTATATTTTAACCATTTGAGAAAAGGTATGCTACATTCATTCATATAAATTTATAATATACATTTCATGTATAATATATTTTCCTGTTTTCCTAAATAAGCTAACATCAGCTTGATTTAATAACAGAACAAAATCTCTCAAATTTTTCTAGACAACTTCTGCTACCAGCAGAAAAGGAGACAACATCCATCTCCAAGAGAAGAGTCACAAAATGCCCCACTTTTATCTGAAAATATTATCTAAATTTTGTATTTAATACTATATCTTTCTTTGTTGAAGAGTGAGGTTAATAGTTTAAATCAATGGTTCCCTAATACTGGTTCAAATTGAAACTTTGCCAAATGACCTCTTTTAGGAAGTTTACATTCCTCCTATTTAGTTAATATTTTTGAAAGCTTTCCTTTATCAAATGATGTTGACAAATGCCCTTATTTGACCGAAAAAAAAAGGGGGCGGTTCCTCCCCTTTTAGTCTACTAGTACATTTAAAAAAAAGGAAAAACCAGGACTTGCTATTCCAGTTTATCATAAATTTGGGGAAAAAAAAGACATTTCAGAAAGGTATTCACATGAGTCCCGTATTTTCTATACCCCCTAGCTTGCTGCCTTATGCCCCAAGAGTATGCATCTTTATGAACCTCAGCTTTGGGTCGTGCTGTATAACAGCAATGCTCTCAGCACCTCCAGAAGTAGGTGGGTTACTGGCTCCACACTGAAAATCCCAGACCGTTATACTTGGCAGGTTTTCCCACTTGCTGTCTAGCCATAGACTGTCTATATTTCCTTTCATGTACCTGCTGGAACAGATTTTATCTCACTTTTACATTTTTCTGATGAGGAAACTAACCTAGCAAAGATTTTATATTGAATGTAAGGGCTAGAATAAGTATACCTGAGTATCTGAAGAAGAAGAATTCTCCTAGGAATAAATATGAGTATTAGTGTGTGAACATTATATCTATTTGGGCCACTGGTTATAGCTCTAGTCCTCTCTTCTGTGTTCTTGGCTACACCATAGATAAGTAAGGTTCCTGGCAGCTAAATTTTGACTAGATGAATTATTACTAAACTTAAGCAATAGTATAAACAACAATTTTCCCTCTTGAATTAAGAAATAGTATTTAATAGGAAAAGGCTGTGTAAACAAAAAAATCAGCCCCAAAACTCAGTGGCATACAAGAATAAACATCTATTCCCATGCTCATAGGTCTGCAAGTCAGCTAGGATTCAACTCATCTAAGCTAGGCTCAGTAGGCAACTTTGCTTCAGATTGAGGGTCTGACTGGACATGACTCTGCTGCAGATTGGGCTCAGGTCTGTTCCATGTGTGTTCATTCTGAGGTCTAGGCTGAAAGAGTAGCAGGTACCTGGGGAAGCTCTTCTCATGGTGATCTCCAACAGGGCAAGCCCATCTACGTAAGCACATTTCAGTCCTCTGCTAAGGCATGTCTGCTAACATCCCATTGGCCAAAGCAAGTCACATGCCAAAACCCCAAAGTCAAAGGATAGGAAACTATTCTTCACCCACCATGAGGCCATGGCAAAGATATGGATGTATAATCCCCCTACAGGAGAGTGAAGAATAGTGAGAAATTCAATCTGTCACAGGCTGGTTAACTCCTCACCACAGCCACTAATCACAGTGGACTTTCTAGAAAAAAGAAAAAACAAGCTTTAAGGCAATTTCTGAAAGTGGAAGGGAGATACCTTGTTGGATATAAAGTGAAAGCTTTCAATTATGATTTGTTGAACAAAGGACATTATGAAAGAAATGGAAAGCCATGCTTCCTAATGTGACAGTTGCATTAGGATGCATGTAAAACTGAGTTTGCTATAGGCTGGCTTTATAAGTGATAATTGATTGCAAATTATATTGACAGTTATTGAACATAATTATTCACCACGGGAACCATCCTTAATCAATTAATCAGGGCACAATTCAACTTCACTTCTTGCATGTAGCAACAACCAATTTTTTTTTTTCGCTTTTTTTCTTTACCTACTTTGCTGTTGTTGAAACATTTTAACAAATTAATTAGATGCTAATTCTTAGCAATAAATGAAACCCTTAAGGTGCTCAAATTGTAAACTCCAAAATAAAACCTGTTTATTCCCAAAGATGTTCCTCAGATTCTAAATAAACACAGATATCCTCCAGGGGTTGCATTCAAGGAATGGTTCAAAGGTTCTCACTGTCTGTCATCAGCCAGGATATCTCCAAGGACATACTAAAGGTCTATCACTGTTTTATTCAAATTTTAATCAAATACTTAAATAAACACACTAAAACCAGGCTTTCTGAGTTTTCAACTGACTCAAAGATGGAAAGGATAGGTAGCATACTAGACACAGACTCAAACTTCTGAACAGGCAGAATGATGCGCAGAAGCTTACAAGATAAAGCTCAATAGGGAGAAAAGTAATGTCATGTTTTCAGTAGTGTTGCAAAGTCAAAACCTCCAAACAGGGTGAAGAAGATGAAAAGAGAGCCACTCACGTTTTTAAAAATCTAGCTGTTTCAGTTAACATCAAATAATAGAAATCAGCAGGGAAATGTAACTTCAAAACCACTGTTGAATACATGGGCTGCATGCATATCAATAGTGCCCAAAATAAGAAATGTAATAGTCTCATTGTCTTCTGACCTGGTCAGACTCCAGGGAGAGTATCAGATTTAGTTACCAGTGTTACTGTTTACAAAGGAAATTAAAATACAGAACTGTATATACAGGAAACTGAGATTAGGGTAGAGGAGCGTTTCAATACCAGATTGTATGAAGAATGATGTAAGAAAAAGAAGATACATTGAATGAGCAAGGGAGAAGTCAGGAGAGACACGAGAGTTGTTTCTAAATAGTTAAAGCACTGGCCTGATAGAGAGGGATGAAAATAGATTCTGAGCAACAATCCTAAAAATCTGAGAAAGTCTTCATTGGCAAAACCTTCAGGAAGGCAGCTTTCAGCTCAGTATAAATCTTAAACAACTTCTACCCTGATCTCTTTGTCTCATGGAAATGGTCCTCTTTTATAAGCACTCTGTGACCTAAGGCCCATGTCAGCCCCACAAGTTTCGGATTCTGTACAGGAAGAACAGATGCGTCAAATTTGTTATTACACTGAATTTTTAAAGTTCTTTCCTCTATTGAAAAATCAAGTACATCTTTGCAAAATAAAAATAGAATTTTATTATAGCAGTACAAACATTTTATGCCATTCTTTATAGTTTCAAAACTATGAATATCCAATCAAACTTCATAATTGCTTTCATAAATGCCTAATTAAACTATAAATATTATTAAATATATCCATGTACAATAAGAAATGGAAACATCTGGATGAATAATGGAGAATTTAGACAAGCAGCTGGATAGTTTACCTACACAATGCTAGACACCAAGATATTCAGAAACATCAAATGGCTGATAGAATTTTGCCATTTCATCTGGATGTTCAACTCTATCTTCAGCTTTATTTCAAATTACTTCTTGGATTCTCAACTTCTCTATTTTTTAATGGGAATATTTTATACACTCCTCCTACTGAATAGCATTATCCAGTCACAGATAAAGCACTGTTTCTCTTTCTCTGCCGGCTCCTCCTCCTCTGATTCCACCCGCCGCTTCACTTTACCATTCTAAGGGAATACCAGAAATGCAAGAAGAATCAAGACAGGGGTTTTGGGAATCCCCGCTTCCTGCAGCCTCCCCTGATAGGCCATGTTGATTGTCAGAAAGTCCAATTATGACTCTCCAATCTGGCTTTGGAGCCATCCACCATGACATGTTCCTCAACCCCTCACCACCCTGGCCCCACTCTGTGTTTCTTCTTAAATACCAGTGATTCATTTTCAATTCCACATCCTCTCTGACCTCACTTTCCAGGGCACCATCTCCCTTGATATGCTGGATGGCCCAATGCATTTTGCCTACAGTCAAAACAATATGATGAAAATACTAATTCCAACATAATCAGCACTACATTACATTCAAGCATTATTCTAAGTGGTCAACATGAATTAATTCATTTAATCTTCACAACAATCCTACAAGCAGGTACTGTTAATATGACCATTTTGCATACATGGAAATTGAGGCAAGTAATGTAATAACCTGCACAAATTCTCATAGACATAACACCCCAAACATCCAGTATAAATTCTGATTTTCTCACTTTGGAGTTTCTCTCTTAACTGCTATGCTATACTCCCTGTCCAGTCAGGCTATTCTAATTTGTGAACGTTTTGCCAAAATTTGAGTGTTCTCAAACTCAAAGAAGATGGTTACAATGGATTATTCCCATGTTTCAAGGAGCATCTGAAACTCTGTCTCTTTCTAGAAGCCTACATATACTTGGTACAAGGAAGATGACTTTTTTTCCTAAGAAACTCCAACAACTGCTTTCCAAGGATAAAAATACTTGTCCCTTACTTGTTCTCCTTCCTCTCAGAACAATATAAATGCAGCAGGTAATCTTGTACCATTTAGATACATTACTTATTTTATAAAGGTTAATCCACATGAATGAAATATTTCAGTTAGTCATTCATTTAACAAATATTTACCAAACCGTTCTAGGCACTGATAAGACAAAAATCTCTACCCTCATGGAGCTGGCATTCTTGTAGGGAAGACATAATAAGCAAGATAAATATATGAATGATATAGTATGTTAGGTGATGACACATGCAAATGAAAATATAAAGCAAAAAAGGAAGAGATGCAATGCCAGAGAGGGAGATGAAACTTTAGATGCCAAACCCAGGGAAAGCATCACAGAGAACATGACTTTTGAGTGAGACCTGTAGGAGGGAGGGCCGGGCCAAGAAGCTGTGGAGGAGAGGAGCACTCAAGGCAGAAGGGACAGCCTGCATTTGGAATCAACCTGGCATGTTCCACAAACACCAGAAAGTCAGTGTGGGCAGAGAAGAGAAAATGCAGCAGGGGTGGGGATGGAGATGAAAGTGAGAGGGATGGAAACAGAAGATAAAGGCATAAAGGCAGGGGAGAAAATAGGAAGAGGGATCTAGAACATGAAGAAGGTTTTAGGCCATTATAAAGAGTTTGGCTTTCAAGAGTGGGCTGAAAAGCTACCGGAGGGTTTTGAGCCTAGAAGTGGCAAGAGCTGACTTATGCTTGAACAGGATCCTCTGACCAATGTTGAGAACAGACGGCAGCAGGGAAGGGGAAGGAGAAAAGGGGGCGGGGAGTAGGTTAGCACAGTAGTTCAGGTGAGAGATGGGGGTAGCTTGGACCACATGGTAGCAATAGGGGAGATAAGAATTGATAAAATTCTGTTTTGGAGATAGAACTGATAGAGTTTGCTGACAGATGTGAGGTATGACAGAAAAAAGGAGTCAAGAAAGACAGTGAGATTTTTGGTTGGAACAAATAGAAGAGGGTTGATTAAAAACTCCTTGGAGAGAGAATCAGCCACACGGTATTCACTTAATACATAATGACTATAAATTTTAAGGTAGTAAAATGAATTGAAATTCCTCCAGAAACTGTTAAGTATGTGTAAAGTAAAAGTAGAATAATATGAAGGTGTGTTATTAAAATATAGGATTCTTCTCCATTTGAATATGACATTGATAGTCCTATGTACCCAGTAAATAAAAAGAAAGGCTTAATTTTTTCCATGGTGATGTTCAGATAGTAGATACTAAACACAGCATTAAATATTTGCCAGAAAATCTGATAGTCAGATTTTGATATTTATTAAAGACTTTCCATATTGAGTTTAATTAAGGATTTGATTATGAATTCTACCTTGAAGGCATGATTACCACTTATCTCTTCACTCTTGGGCCAAAGAGAATTACAGATGCTGAATATCTCTCCATTGCATCCATGAAATAGTCATTAGTTTGAAAAGACATCTTTTTTCTCAGTGCTGAAAATTGCCTAGAGAAATTTAACTCATTCAGCTTTTGTGGTACTCTTGTAAGGAATACTGGATGTATTTTTAATATCATAAACAAGAAAATAAATGAATCATCCCAACTAATTTCCTGTTAAATATACAATTGTCTTTTATTATCCTTTTATTATAACATATTAGTCTTTTATTCCTGTTAATACTGTGAAATATGGCAGAGAAATAATGCTGCTTTTTAGAGTGTGTATAAAATTCACCACTCACTTTCATTACATAACTTGGTATCTTCTATTCCTAGCTTTCCCATTTCCAGTATGTCAATGGAAAAACCTCACCATGGATGGAGAGACTCACTCTTTAAGGAACCTTATTTTTAACTAAATATCGTGGTATCATAAAAAGCCGAAGGGTTACGGCAGCCCATTTTAGCTCTTAGAAACTTTTGAAACACACTGTTAAATGTATGAGGCGTCACATGGCTATTCAGCAAAGAAGGAACTTCTGGGACATAGCTGGTGTCTCTTTCCTAATAGGATCCAGTCAAAAGACTAGAGTATCATAAACTGGCAACCAATGGCAGCCCCACTATCCCTCAAAAAGTAATGGTTCACTGCCAGAAGATAAAGTATGCATCCCCATCACTCTGGTTGCCAACTATTTCGCGGGATTTGATTCCCCGGCCTGGGACTCTTCCTGAGGAGGTGGCATTGTGTGGGGTCCCTTCTCAGTGATCTAGCGCTCTGGTTTTGTCTCTAACTCCCCACTTCCCTCTTCCCCAGTTCAAAGAAAGTCTTTATTTTCCCTCTTTATCATGGGACTATGAGTGAGTGGGGAAGCACAGAGCCTGGTTTCATAAGTATCTTTCATATCCATCATTTATACAGTGATTTGGTCTTGAGTTCAGTTGGCTCCTATGTGGCCTCCCCAGCTGTAATTTATCTCTATTCCTTCTCCAGCAAATCAAGCAAGTGTATAACTTCTCGCTTGATTCATCCATCACCAGTGTCAAAATATAATATAAAAGCTTTTCTTTCTAGTTAAAATGTAAAAATATGAAAGGAAGTCTATTTTCTCTGATCTTTCTCTGACATGATTCTTGATCCTGTCAAGAATCTTCAGATTTTCTCTTCTCTATACTTGTCCATGGGTTAAGTGTCACTTATTAGTGATATATCCCCTTTGTTTTAGACAATGTCAGGCATGACTGTAACCATAGGTAACCTGTTTCTCCAGAACTATAGCCTAGTTTTAATCTTCACTCCTTTCTCAGTAATCCTGCTGGGAGATATCACATATTCAGATAGCTTTTGCAATCTCTATATTGCAGTTGGTTTCTATAGCATTCCTTTCAAAAAGACAGCCTCATCATAATACTGAAAATAGCTATGTTTTCAGATGATTCTCTAATTGTCTTATATGTAATAATAAATATAATTATAAAAAGAAGAAACTGCAGTGTATCCATTTTTGGTATTAAAATTAGTGGAATCAGTTTTTTTGCTAATATTCTTCTATGAGAATCACATTCAGAACTTACAAACTGCAAATGTTTATTTTTATTGAAGAGAGGTAGCTTGCTAAACATATTTAATGTCAGGAATAAATATGAATTTATGAGAGAGATAATTTATTTAGTGCCAATCATATATCATTGTTTTAAAGGTAAACTAGAGAGCTTTATCCAAAACAAATTTAAATAAAGCAAAAACCTACCTCTCTCTCTCTCTCTCTCTTTGTAGCTCATAAACAAATATTTAAACGTAAATATGCAAACCAAGGGATCCAACTTCATCTGGGTAAAAAAGCATGCTGAAAAAGTATTGAGAATAAGAGATATCCTGTGTTAAGTGCCAAATGTCTGGTAGCAACAATTAGAAACTATAGATTACAAGAGTTTTAAAGAAAAGACCATTCTGGGCTAAGATTGTTCACAAATTTTTCAAAAAGGAGGCAGAATTTGAGGGGGTTGTTTAGGATAGGTAGGATTTAGATAACTATAGGGGAACTGGGAGGTGTTTTTCAATGGGAAGAGTGATGTTAGTATAGTGAGCATACTGAGATGGTTGTAAAAAAGAGAAGGTAAATGCATCTAGTTAGAATTGACAGCATAAGCAATCACAAAAGATCATACTGGAAGACAGAATGAGAGCAGACCTGGAGGATCTTAGATGGTTCAGAAATGTGAGTTTCCAAGGATACTACCCAGAAAGTGAAAAGACAACCCACAGAATAGAAGAAAATATTTGCAAATCATATATCTGATAAAGGTCTAATATCAAGAATATATTTTAAAAAACACTAAAAAAAAATCAGTAATAAGGGAAATAGCCCAATTAAATTGGGGGGAAGAAGTATCTGTTTTTGTTTTGGTTTTTGAGTTGGAGTCTCACTCTGTTGCCCAGGCTGGAGTGCAGTGGCATGATCGCTGCAACCTCTACCTCCCAGGTTCACGCAATTCTCTGCATCAGCCTCCTGAGTAGCTGAGATTACAGGCACCCACCACCATGCCCAGCTAATTTTTATATTTTCAGTAGAAATGGGGTTTCACCATCTTGACCAGGCTGGTCTTGAACTCCTGACCTCGTGATCCACTGGCCTCAGGCCTCCCAAAGTGCTGGGATTACAGGTGTGAGCCACTGTGCCCTCCCAGGAAGAATTATTTGAAGAGACAGTTCCCCAAATGATATATACAAAGGACCAATAAGCACATGAAAAGATGTCAGTATCATTAGTCATCAGGGAAATACAAAACAAAACTACAATGAAACTTTACACCTACTAAGATGGCTATAATGAAAAAGGCAGATAATAACAAGTGTTGACAAGATGTGGAGAAATCAGAACCATCATACACTGCTGTAAAATGTAAAATGATATTCCAATCTGGAAAACATTTTGGCAGTCCTCAAAAACTCAAAATAAAAGGGCCTCATAAACTTACATTTACATTACCATATGACTCAGCAATTCCATACCTAGGTATATATCCAAGAAAAATAAAAACATGTTCACACAAAAAAAACTTGTATACAAATGTTCATAGCAGCATTATTCTTAATAGTCAAAAGGCAGAAACAACCCCAATGTCCACCAAGTGAAGAGTAAATAAAGAAAATGTGGGGTATTTATACCATGAAATATTATTAATCCATAAAAATAATGAAGTATGGATACATGCTACAACATGTGTAGACCTTGCAAACATTATGCTAAGTGAAAGAAGCCAGACACAAAGGCATTTACTGTAAGATTCCATTCATATATGAAATGTCCAGAATAGGCAAATGCATAGACACATAGGTAGATTAGTGGTTCCTAGTGGCTGGGAGGAGGGAGAAATCGGGGGTGACTATTGGCAGGTATGGATTTTTTTTTTTTTTTTTTTGGTGGAGGGTGATGCAAATGCTCTGGAATTAGACTGAGCATGGTGGCTCATGCCTGGAATCCCAACATTTTAGGAGGTCAAGGTAGGAGGATCACTTGAGCCTAGAAGTCCAAACTAGTTGTACAATACAGACAGACCCTGTCTCTACCAATCATAATTTTTTCAAAAATTAGCCATGTGTGGTGGTGCGTGCCTGTAGTCCCCAGTACTTGGGAGGCTGAAGAGGGAGGATCACTTGAGCCCAGGGATTTAAGGTAACAGTGAGCTGTGATTATACCCCTGTATTCCAGCCTGGGTGACAGACTGAGACCCCTGTCTCAAAAAAAAAGAGAAAAAGGAATGTTCTGGAATTAGTTAGTAATGGTTGCACAACCTTGTGAATATACTAAAAACCATGGAATCATACATTTTAAAATAATGAATTTTATGCTATATAAATTATTTCTCAATAAGAAAAAATATACAATAAGAGAAAGAAATATGAACTATTAATATAGCTTTTAGGCCTTATGTAGCTACTGAAGATTTTTGGGTAGGAGAGTGGCATGCTCATGTTTGCATTTTGATGCATCTCTTTACCTTAACTTATCCCTTGATCTGTAACAGCATGTCTCATAGTGTGTGCCTAGAATAGTTTAATGCTAGAAATGCTCTAGCAAAAAAGGTTTCCATAGTCAAAAAGTTGGAAAACTATATCTATCAAATATTTCTTATTCATATTAATGCAATAATGGCCCTAGCAGTCATCCAATAAAGAAACCTATTTAATTTTGTTCAACGAGTATTTTCTCAAACTCACTTGACCATGGAGCATCCGCTTATCTTTCAAGAACACAGAGTTCCACAGAAATCACACACTGGGAAATGCTGGCCTCTCATCATGCTTAAGTTTCTCTTATCTAACATTCTATTACTCTCTCAACGACCTTTGTCTCCTTTCTTCTCTCCAAGCCCCGCTTTATGACCAGTCACATGCTCCTTGCCATCTGGCACCCAGCTTTATTACACTAAAATGCTTCTCTCAAAAGTTACTCAAAACTTCCTTGTTACTGATCTAGTGGGTAGATGTTTGTTTGTGCCCAAGTAAATAAAACTGTTTATGTGGTTACCATGACAACTATCTTTATCTTGTAATTTTCTGCTCCTCGCCTCCCTGAACACCTTTTTTCCTCTTCCTGATGCCTAAGTGATAGATATCCCCACAAAGACATATTCTAGACCTTTTAAAAAAAATTTAAGACAGAGTCTCATTCTGTGGCCCTAGATGGAGTGCAGTGGCACGATCTCAGCTCACTGCAGCCTTGACCTCCAAGGCCACAGCGATGCTCCCACCTCAGCCTCCCGAGTAGCTGGGACTGCTGGCACACACCACTAAGCCTGACTAACTTTTGTATTTTTTGTAGAGATAGTGTTTCACCGTGTTGCCCAGGCTGACCTCAAACTTGTGGCTACAAGTGATCTACCCACCTGGGTCTCCTAAAGTGCTGGGATTACAGGCATGAGCCCCTGCACCAAGCCCTCTGTACCTTTTTTATCTGCTGGAACCCCAGGTGATTTTGTCCAACTCATGATTTCTGGAGGTCTTCAAACTCTTTGCCCCAGCATCTCACCACTGCTACAGTCCCTCATCTTCTACTGCTGGCTGCACCTGCCCACCTGAACATAACAAAAGTCCTCAGCCTCACTGTTCCTACAAAATAAGGCAGTGAATAGTTTCTTCCCCACCACTGGAAGCCCTGGAGTCAAGAAAGATAATCACTAAAATATATTTTCCAGTTTAAAATTTCTGCTGCATTGATTTTTACCCAACTAGTTCCTCCAGGAATTTAAACTGGCTAGCACCTTATATACAACATGCCCTCAATAGCTATCTGTTGAATGAACAAAATATTCACGTGATCTTAATTTGTTTTAAAAGAATTTCTCTCTTAAGCATTGCTGATCATTTGCAGCCAGAACTTAAAATATTCAAAAAAATAAAATAATCATCACCGGCCCCCACCTTACTTATATCTCATGCAACTAGCTCCTTACCTAGACTAAGATAGAAGGTCTTCTCTCTTTGCTAGTACCATTACCACAAAGTTCTTTTCCCTCTAGAGGGAGAAAAACATTGCTGTTCCTCTCCCTTTACTGCAATAGACAGGACATTGGTCAGGATAAGATCAGAACTTTACTCCCCTGGTGATCCCTATCTTTCCCCAACCATCCCCTTCCTTCCCTTCACCCTGCACATCTCACTTATCTGGCTTCCATTTTAATCCCTCAGGCCATCTTCGTTTAACACATCTCCTGCCAAAAATTCCTCTCCAGCACAGGAGCCACAACCAGTGCCTTCGATCCATAGCACTCCAAGTCCTATTGCCCACAGATGAGAGAGGGAGTTCTTCTGTTCCACTTGGGGATGGGAAAAATGACCTGCCCGGATATTCAATGGCATTCAAAATACATTTTCCTATAAAAATATTATTTCAAATAATGATTACCTTCTGCATTTCAATTACATTTCACCTACTGGCCAAGAAGCTCAATAACCATTTATCACAGTGTTTTCATGGAAGAAATGGCTTCTGAGTTTTAATGTAAATTTACAAATGAAATTAATTATACAACAAAATATTCATATATTGGGAACTGTGTTAACCCTGGCATAGAATTATTATTACCTTTATTATTATTATACTTGATCCTAAATTCCTATGTCTATGTTTTGTTGCTATTGGTAGCTCAAGAGATTAAATCAGTGCAATCCAAGAAAGACCTCCCCGTTAAATTAACTTTTAGAGTTGAAATTCAGGAGACTGTGCCTTAGACTCTTTCAGGTAAAGTGAACAAATATTTTGGATGAAACACAAATGAATATTTGATTTTCCAACTAACTCAATTTTGTGAACCTTTGTAGGTAAAGTCAGTCAAAGTTTTAATATTAAAATTATGAGAACTTTTTAGCCACTCTTCAATCTGCTTCGGATTTCTCTCATCACCTTAGGAAGATGTTATACTGCTGATGACAAGGTGTGATTTTGTCACATCAAAATACGTATACATCTATACTTAAGATGGAAAGGTGATTGTAAGACTCACAATTCGAAGGTACACCCTGATGGGACAGGGCAGAATGTTTAATAATGAAAAATTTACAGTTTCCTGCAATTCTTGAGGATCGAAGGGAGGGAATTATTTGCTTTATGCTGGCAGCAATTTCCCCAAACCCTGTGAGATGACAGAGCTCAAGCTGTTGCAAATGTAGACATGGTAGCCATCAGCCACAGTTCTTGGTTGGAGCAAGATTCCCTGGGGCATAAAATATATTGAAAAACCTCTCTAAATAGGCTCGATCACTTAATTTGACTGTTTTAGAGAAAATCCTATGTAGTCTTCCATTTCTGGCACTTGTGCACAACCCCTTGGAAGCTTAATCATTTCTACCATATATGTGTATATATCTGTGCATATATTTCAACTAGGTAATCTAATCACAGAGATGATATAGAAATATCATAAATATAATGTATTAAAAGTGTTAGACACTAGTTATAGAATATTCCTTCCTTACCTTGGCTTTCACAATATAGTACCATAGCCAGTAAGTTCTTCATCTGAGAAAAATAATTAAATCTGTAGATGCATGCTTGTGTCTTTTTCCCAAAGTACATATAGTGACATCAACAACTGCCACCAGTCCTCAAAACAAAACAACCTGCAGCACAAAGCAGACCACTGTGTTTAAACACAGAGGAGCTGATAGCTGTTTACTTAGCCACACAGTTTATTTTGAGGGGTTAACTTTTGCCTCTCGATTATACTTTTTCTTTCATGAATGAGCAATTAATTACTTCACTGCTGTCGCTGTTTCAGCACTTCAATTTACAATAGCCCTTTGTTTTCTTGCAAATGAAAAAAGCTTTGAAGGATTTCAATCTTCAAAAACACGGAACACTTTCTTTCTCTTTATTTCTGAACACATAAAAAAGTCTATTCTTATGTATATTTAATAACAGGCTTCAAAAAGAGCCTTATTGTGCACCTTAACATGATCTGATTGATTCTTGCAGCTAAGTCAAAGGAACACATACAAATCCTGGTTCTGGGAAACGTTTTCTATTTAAAAATTTTAAAGTGTAAACTTTATAATAAACTAGGGGAGAAATGTAAATATGTTGTATTTCATTTTAGATGCAGTTAAGCACAGTTTAAACACAGATGATAATGTGCTTCATCTTAAGTCACAGAAAGTTCAGTTCTGCTACAGTTCACAATTAGAAAGAAAACTCTCTATGTCTTTATTTATGTTTGTATCTTGAAAACAAGGAGATACATGTTTGCATTTACACACACACACATTCTTCATAGGCAAAGGAAAATAAAACGCTGAGGTATTGTCAGTGTTTTATTAGTGGGCATTGATCATACCTGAGGCATAAATCCCTAATACCCATCTTTTATTTCTCAAAAACAGATTGTTGATAAGGCAATAAATTTGGCTAGGATAATAAAACTTCAATTATTGAGAATGTTTACAGAATTGAAATCTTCTAGCTAACTTAATAGACTAATTGATTCAGCATTAACCAATATATACTTCTTGTTTTAGGCTATGAAATTTAAAATATGAGCAATTCAATTAAATGTATAGAATAACTTCCATCCTCAGTAAAGATGAATTGAACTTATTATACCTTAATATCTTAGTCTTTTTATTAAAAGAAAATTTATAGTCCTGAAACAAGTTTGCTGATTATAAATCACTTCTTTCTCATAATATTGCTGAGAATGTCCATGGCATACACATCCAAATCAGTTAATAGAGGACTCTAAATAGTTAAACTCCAGAAAATTGGGAATATACTATAAGTATGCAGCTGTTCAATTAATCTTACATTTTACAAGTGCAGTACTTTGTGTTTTTTGATATTAATGTCTTCTTCCTGGTCCACTGAGAACTCAAGGTGTTCTACCATTTATGTCAAAATCAGATACAAATTAAATCAGCAAAGCAAGATGTATGCTGACCTGACAACCCATCACCCCATCAGCTCATGTCTGCAGAAACAGCTTGCACTCTGGTGGTCAAAGTGACCACCAACGAGGTCCTGAGCTTTGGAGCTGCCCTCCATCATTCTTTATTCAGTTAAATAGCAGTTCAAAGTCAGAGCCATCCTGATGAGCTCCTTGGTGGTTATTGGGCATCCACAGTTAGGTTAGACTGACAGGAACACAACTCTATATTTATGGTTACCTCTGTACCACCAGAGATAACCATGGGATTTCAGGGCCTTCAATGGAGACAGCTGGAATCCAGTGATCTAGAGGACCTATGCTGTAGAGAACTGGAAGGATCTGGTGCAACCCTGGACATATAATCAGCTTTCTAATCTTGGATTTCTATCTTAATACAACCACATGGAAACAGGCTCACAT
The DNA here is from genome assembly GCF_030222135.1 of Aotus nancymaae. Lineage (NCBI taxonomy): Eukaryota > Metazoa > Chordata > Mammalia > Primates > Aotidae > Aotus > Aotus nancymaae. Next base: position 23,851,991 of record NW_026988422.1, on the reverse strand, counting down.
AAAATATAATGAACCATGTGAAAAGATATTCTATCTTGGCTTAAATTCCTGGCTGGGACACACTACTCATCTCTCATATAATTTTTGATATTTGACTATATTACCCCATACATGGCTATAACATAATTGTTTAACCAATCTCCCAATGCTGGCCATTTTTGGTGTTTCCCATTTTTACATTAAAATAGTAGCTCTACAACAACTATCCACACAGCTGTACTCTTTAGAGGATAAAGCTCAGGAGTTAAGAGTATAATCATTCGTATGCAGCAGACTAAAGTTCCAACATTAACTCTGTCACTTGGTGTTTTCATGGGCAAACCACTTAGCATCTCAAAGTTTTAGCTATCATCTTTAAAAGGAATATAACTGCTCCTAATTCTTCAGGGTCTTGTAAGATTCCAATGAGAAAGTACATGTAAAATTATAGTAAATAATTTTTAGTTTTCTTTAAACATCTAGTTAACTATATTTATTTCCTTAGGATAAATTCATAGAAGTGAAATTACATTACCCATGTATATTTTTAAGGCTCCTGATGCATGTTGTCTAATTGTCCTCAATACACACAATTCCCAATAGCAATATCCCACTGTATTGCAACTTCTTGTGAATTGGCTTTTACCTAGAACTAATCTGAGAAGTACTTTAAAAAAGTTCTACGTCTTACTTCATCTCTGTCCTCTGCCTACCACAAGGACGGATATACAACACATGCTCAATCAGTGTTTGTTTAACAAATATCTATATTTTTCCTTCTAACACGAATAAGCACATCCTTTTATTTTATTTTATTTTATTTTTTCTTTTGGAGATGGAGTTTCACTCTTGTTGCCCAGGCTGGTGTGCAATGGTATGATCTCAGCTTGCTGCAACCTCCACCTCTTGGGTTCAAGCAATTCTCCTACCTCAGCCTCCCAAGTAGCTGGGATTACAGGTGCCCACAACCATATCTGGCTAATTTTTGTAATTGTAGTAGAGATGGGGTTTCACCATGTTGGCCAGGCTGGTCTTGAACTCCTCACCCAGGTGATCTACCTGCCTCGGCCTCCTAAAGTGCTGGGATTACAGGCGTGAGCCACTGTGCCTGGCCAGCACATCCATTTTTCAAACAGCACCACATTTTCAGAGTTTTGGCGAAGACACTGCTTCTCATTCATTCTAGAGGCCACTGTTGGTAAACAGAATCAAGTGGGTGACATACTCAATGGCAACAGTTTTCAACTAAGGAGCTTATTTTAAAATGAAGATTTCCATGTTCTACTTGCAGAGATTCTAATTGGGAAAGTCTCAATAAGAACCCAAGCATCTGAATGTTTCATAATTAACTTCCAACCACCACCATTCCTGATTTAGGTAGTGTGTTTATTCAATTTTTATAGGCACTGTCTCTGGAATCTTTACCTCATAATATCAGAATTCTGAGTTTTTTCCAGCTCTGTGAATCTATAATGCATTTTCTAAAAACATGACTAATCAGAATAAACTCAGAATGCTTATAATTTATACATAATATTTAATGATTAGTAGAAGATGCATTGTTGCTAAACTAAATAGGTTTTCTGTTGATATGGGGGGAAAACAGATGAAATAAGGATGAAAAGTTCATCCTGGTACCTGTCCACACACAGCCAAATTTCATCCTGGTACTTGTTCATAGTATGGTAAGAAGTGAGTTGATCTGCTTGATTTTCACAGAAAATAGAAACTATGCTACCATCGGTTTCATTTTGTTTGACCCAGATTTTCCAAAGACAAGGGTTATGGAGGCCACCACCATCAAATCCCATGAAGGCAGAAATAATCAGCTTCCCTGTCACTTGCTGTCCTTTAAGGGGCATTCCAAAACTAAAAGACTCAGGTAAAGGTTTGAAGAAGGCAGCCCTCAGAAAGTTCTTCAAGGTCAGCAGGAAAAACTCAAGAACGATCTGCTCATTTTGCAACTGAGACCCAGAAGCCAAGTCCAAGAAAGAAGCATGCAGAGCTAAAAGACAAATGATGCTAGTAAAGAGAAGCTCTCAAGCTTGACTGCCAGTTCATGTAGTTTTGGCTTGTATAGTTCTTGGTACATCTAAATCTAGTTTTTCTCAGAATGGTTTCCAATTACCCAACTACCCTGAGCCTCAGATGAGAAAACAGAGATGCTATCACATCACTCTTGCCTTATATAAAATAGGGTGGAGTTGTTAGGAGTATTACATTAGCTGACTTGGCAGAGTGCCTGTTACAAAATACATGTGGTAAATCATTTTTCTTCTCTTTCCCTCTCTACCCTCACCCCATCTTTACCCCCAATCTCTATCTCTATGCATCTGAATAGGACTGCTAGTTCATATATTCCTTAGGCATATTCCTATGACACATTCCTATGTCTTACTTTTTAAATAGCCAACAATAATTTGTTGAAAACATGATTATATACCAGCATATTTGTTATGGAGTATATAGTGAAAATATAAATCACGTTTTATCTGGGTGTGGTAGCTCACACCCATAATCCCAGCACTTTGGGGGCCAACGCGGGATGATTGCTTGAGCCCAAGAGTTTGAGACCAGCCTGGGCAACATAGGGAGACCCCATCTCTACCAAAATATAAAAAATTTGTCAGGTGTGAGTGCACACATCTGTAGTCCCAGCTACTCTGGAGACTGAGTCAGGAAAATGGCTTGAGCCTGGGAGGTCAAGGCTGCAATGAGTCATGATCACACCACTGCACTCCAGCCTGCATGATAAAGCAAGGCTCTGTCTCCAAAAAATAAATAATGATTTTTAAATTATACTTTATGTTCTGGGGTACATGTTCAAAACGTGCAGGTTTGTTACATAGTGATACACATGCTATGGTGCCATGGTGATTTGCTGTACCCATCAACCTGTCATCTACATTAGGTACTTCTGCTAATGCTCTCCCTCCCCTAACTTACCACCTACCAACAGGCCCCAGTGTGTGATGGTCCCCTCCCTATGTCCATGTATTCTCATTGTTCAACTCCCACTAATGAGTGAGAACATGCGGTGTTTGGTTTTCTGTTCTTGTGTTAGTTTGCTGAAAATGATGGTTTCCAGCTTCCTCCATGTCCCTGCAAAGGACATGAACTCATCATTTTTTATGGCTGCATAGTATTCTATGGTGTATATGTGTGACATTTTCTTTATCCAGTCTATCACTGATGGGCATTTGGATTGGTTCCAGGTCTTTGTTATTGTGAACAGTGTCACAATAAACACACGTATGCATATATCTTCATAGCAGAATGATTTATAATCTTTTGGGTATATACCCAGTAATGGCATTGCTGGATCAAATGGTATTTCTAGTTCTAGATCCTTGAGGAACCACCACACTATCTTCCACAATGGTTGAACTAATTTACACTCTCACCAATAGTGTAAAAACATTCCTATTTCTCCACATCCTCTCCTGCATCTGTTGTTTTCTGACTTTTTAATGACTGCCATTCTAACTGATGTGAGATGGTATCACAATGTGGTTTTCTCTAGTGACCAGTGATGATGAGCTTTTTTTCATATGTTGGCCTCATAAATGTCTTCTTTTGAGAAGAGTCTGTTCATATCTTCGCCCACTTTTTGATGGGGTTGTTTGTCTTTTTCTCGTAAATTTGTTTAAGTTCTTTGTAGATTCTGGATATTAGCCCTTTGTCGGATGGATAGATTGCAAAAATTTTCTCCCATTCTGCAGGTTGCCTGTTCACTCATGTATTTTCTTTTGCTGTGCTGAAGCTCTTAATTTAATTAGATCTCATTTGTCCATTTTGGCTTTTGTTGCCATTGCTTTTGGTGTTTTAGTTATGAAGTCTTTGCCCATGCCTATGTCCTGAATGATATTTCCTAGGCTTTCTTCTAGGGTTTTATTGTTTTGGGTCTTATGTTTAAGTCTTTAATTCATCTTCAGTTAATTTTTGTATAAGGTGTAAGGAAGGGATCCAGTTTCAGCTTTCTGCATATGGCTAGCCAGTTTTCCCAACACCATTTATTAAATAGGGAATCCTTTCTCCATTTCTTGTTTTTGTCAGGTTTGTCAAAGATCAGATGGTTGTAGATGCATGGTATTATTTCTGAGGAATCTATTTTGTTCCATTGGTCTATATCTCTGTTTTGGTACCAGTACAATGCTGTTTTGGTTACTGTAGCCTTGTAGTATAGTTTAAAAGTCAGGTAGTGTGAATTTAATTCATTAAAAATTATCTGCCGAATCCTCCAGTACTTTAGAACTCAGAGAAAGAAGGAATCTATGAGCCCAAATCTCCAGAGAAAGTCTTGAGAAGTCATCATGGTTTAACCTTAGCTCTGAAATAAAAACATTTACTGATTATTTACTATGTGTTAATTATACCAAATACCTTATTATTTCTATTCAATCTTCAAAACAACCCAATAGTTAAGTATTATTATTCTCATTTACTGATTTATAGATAGTATTTTTCCCAAGGTCATAGTTGGTAAGCAATATAAGTGGGAATCCAACCAAGGTCTGGTCGACAGCAAAACTTGTTCTCTAAAAGATGAGAAGAATTTGCATACAGAGAAAATGCAGGGACTGTTACAAGAGAGCAGAGCAGCATCACCAAGTGATCAGGACCAGGAATGACCGGCATAGTCAGGAAACCATGGGGTGGTGAATGTGGCTAAAACTGATACTTCATAGTGAGAGGGAAGCCCAAGGAGCCCAACTGCTAACTAGTACCAGGGATGAAGACATCAGGTTTTACAGACTGTCAGCCACAAGAAGAGATTCAATGAGTTTCTTGATCTGATTAGAGAAATGCAGATGTGAGGGAGACCAGGCTTTGGTATCTATCACCTGACAGGTCTCCTTGTTCTGTCCAGGTGATTCAGGTGTGAGACAGGTCGCCATCCTCTCTTACTGCTCCCCAAGAGAGGAGTAAATGTTGCTCTGTATCAAAATTTCCCAACAAGTTTAGAAGAATCTCTTTAAAATGATCCTTTTCATTTCAGACACTCAATTCATTTTTTTACTATAAGGGCAGTTGCTTGAAGAGATGATGTTCAGAGGCTCAACTCCTCCAGATCACAGGGGGCCAGTTATTGCCTGTGACCTCCAGAGAGAATGAAGCTTCCTTCAAATGCAACATCTTAAACATTGGCAAATAGAAATGCCCATTTTAAACAGCAGAGACTTAAGTTAAAAGCAAATTATATTTTGATTCAACTTGCTCAAAAAACACTTTAATGCTTACCCCAGATTTTCTTTGCTTTGCAATCTAGAAACATATAAATGTAAGTAAAAATGTATGTATACCTATGTGTGTATAATATATTATGATGTATACATGTAAATCTATACTTGACAACATTCAAACAGGCTTTGTGAAACTTTGATTCTCTCTTTAGTGACAGGGTTTAGGATAGGGTACTCCAAAATCTAGCATTAGGCATTTTGGAAAACAGTAGTAGCAGGACAGTCTCTCTGACCTCCTGTCCGCCCTCCCCTGAAATGGGACATAGAAACTAGAATCCCCCTCTTGTCTTCTCCCCCAAAGCAAGCCATAAAACCTAGCTGACGTCCTCCTGAAGTAGGTCATGAGACCCCCATTCCAAAGGGGTCCTCCCTATACCAAGAAGAAATAAACGGCTGAAGACACAGAGGCACAGAAAAGAATATGAACAGGCTTTGCTAATTCCTCCCAGTTTATTAGTATTAGGTCTTATACTTCATCCTCCAATCACATTTTTACATGATTATCCATAAAAATGCAGAGTGTCCTGTGTCTTTGGGTCTTCATTTCTGAAGGCTCTTGCATCACATGAAGCTTATATTAAATAAATCTGTATGTTTTTCTCTCATTAATCCATCTTTTGTTATAGATGCCTTAAGCCTTGTGGTGGGTGAGGAAAAAGATATTATTTTTCTCCCCTACCATAGCTAAGTTTTAAAAGAATATTCTAGAGGAGTCTCATTGTGGTTCAACAAATGAGGGCAGTATATGTCAGTTTCAGGTCACTGTTGGCTGGGATTCCACTGTTTTCATTATGCCCCTGCTTTATTTTTATAGTAATAATCAGGAAATCATTTAACCCAGACATTAGCCAAATGTCTCATCAAAGAAAACATTTTTGCTCAGATAGCTTTGCCTTTATCATTACTCTCTCTCTTTTATGAAAGTACCATTCAATTTACATTAAAGATGTATGATATAACAGACAGGAATAAGAAAAGAGGCAACTCTGGGACAGAGAAATGTTAAGGTTTGTTCCAAGCATTATTCAGGCAACATTACTCTACAAATAAGCCCTTTTGAGACCCCAACACACCAGGCACTCTCCACACTTTCACCCCCAAATCAATTCTAGTCTATGCCACACACCTACACAATTCAAGTTCTTATCATCATATTGATAGAACAAATAGTCCATACATTTGAGACTCAGATATAGAAACCATTCTATATAAAATGATGGCAAGTAACATGAAGAATACGGCAATATTTTATTCTTGAAGTTGTAGTCATGGAATCACTCTGTCCTTGAACCGTAAGACCACTGCTAAAAGAAAATCCAGCAGTGTGACGTAGTAGAAAGTACACTGGCTTTGGCAATGAGTCCCCAGAGTTTGCGTTCCTTCACTGCCCCCACCCGACCCCTGCTCCCTGCCACTTGCTGTGTGACCTTGGATAAGTTATTTCATCTCTCTGATTTTTTCCCTGTATGTAAATTGAAGATATAAGAGTATCTGTTTATACTTTTATACTTTTTTGTGAAGATCAAAAAAACAATCCAGTTAAATGCCATTTGGAAATTTTAAGGACTCAATAAATACCATTGTTGCTGCTTTCACTATGATTTACAGGGCTAAGAATTCTTGTACCCACTGACTAGATAGATTTAGGTTTGCTTAGAAGAACATGTTTCTTATAAAATGCATGCTTGGTCTTCCTTCAGGCACTAAACCAACACCATAGTACAACTCATGCATCTGACTGTCATTTCCACATAAGGCTTATTTGGAACTCATACCGTCAGATCCCCTTGCCTTAGGAGATGCTCAAAACACCTTTATCTATCCTAAAAATTAGAATTTCAGAAGCCATTGCATTGTTCTCCAGGCCTAAGTACACTTTTTTTTTACTTATCAAAGAAAGATTATACAGCCAGAATAATTAGTATATTGCTGCCTCTTTAAAAGACTTCTCTTCATTGCTCCTGGCTTGTATTGAAACCAGATGGTAAAACCAAGACTGGAACATCCTTTGGTGTCCAGAAGGAGGCCAGTCTGGCCAAAGCATTGTCATTCCTGTCAGCAACCAGAGTCAAAAGCAGTTTTATAGTTAATCATCAGGAGTGCCTACTGGCTCCAACAGCCATTCATGTAGTATTTGTCAGTGTGAAGGCTCTGTCCACACTACAGATGACACCATGTTGGCGAGAAATGTGTTTCAATATCCCTTAGCAATGAGCTGAGCAAATTTTCATGGCTGATTCCCAAAGCAAACAATAATATAAAATTTAGTGCTGGACTTCTTTTTTTACTACATTGAGTGGATAATAATACCTTTCATTTCTAAAAACTAACCCCTCATGTCAAGTTTGGCCTGGAGCATTCATTAAAACATAGGAAGTTAAAGAACTGCAACAAATTACCACATATAACTTTAAAGAAATTAACCCACCTTAAAATGAACTTTTGTTTCAAAAGATGTGAAGTTGCAATTTTAGACTCTGTGGGGCCTATATAATTTCATGGATGAGAGCCGACCAGTAAAAGTCCTATCTCCACCTACAGTTGGAATAATCATTTGCAGCAAAGAGATGGTGAATAAAAAAGTAACATAATTGGAGTAAATGCACTATGCTTTGGAGTTAAAATAGAGGAGTTTTGGTGGCCACAGAAAAGGAAGGCATTGAATGATAACATTTTAAAATGTGTCGAGGGGGCGAGCTGATGAGGCCTTGTATGTAGCTGATGGAGGCTATTCATCTTTAAAGTACTGTGGAGAAGCAAATTCGAATATCTGGAGAAGGATGTCTAAAAATGGCTTCTCCACTTTACAACTGGGGGTTGTCACCATATCAGAGTGACTCATGAATATTTCATATGAAAGGTTCAGGTAAAGAAATTTGAGGGAGATGCTTGGGGCATCAGAACTCAATTGCAATTACATACTACAATATTGCAAGAGGATCTAACACAGATCTGGTTTCTTTGTATAATGGAACTGTACATGTATAATCAGCAAAACAGTGTTTAGGACACAAATTGTAGAAATTTCAGGTTGTAACTGATGAATACTTGCAGAAGCTAGAGTGCCATAATACTGAAGTTATTCTGCCTTCCATGATATCTATATAGTGCTTATAATTCATGGTTTCTGCACCAAACAAAGTGAGATGAGATTTGTTCATTTGTTAATATTAACCCTAATCTCTAGTATATGGAAGTTCAGATACCTGATGCAATGCAGATTAATTTGTTTGGGGTTGATAACATTTGAAATGTGATGATCAATGTCATTTGTCTTCCTCTGTTTAAAAATGTTTCAGAAATTACCTAAGATATGTGGATTCTGATGGGAGATTGCTAATTTGGTTTGGTCTTCATCGTTTTTGAATGAAGAGTGGCTATTTTCTCATAAGTAAAACCATGGTTATCATCAGTAATGTTCTCTATTTTTGAGTTTTTACACTGAGAATATGTTATAACAGCCATCAAAAAGGACAGAAGAAATTTAAAACTAGACATTAATCAGGAATCCTTAACATTGTGAACAGGAATTATTTAATAGCATCTGCTATTTTGAAAGGGTAGCAATTGAAAAAAAAAATTTTCGAAAAAGAGTCTAAAAACTTTAGTTAGATTTTTGTTTACAAACTGTTGTGTTATGGCTTGTCCCATGTGAAGTTTAAGAAAAATAGTAAACACATCTTAAAAAAACAAACGCCACAGTAGAGAGCAATAATGTAGAATATAGTACAAAGATTTCTTTCCAAGAGCCCACTGCCTAATTTAAATGTCTTTTAACTGGCCAATTATTTTCATTGGTAAGCTAAAATGATTGGAAACAAGCTTCCTCTAACCTCTCACTCTAGCTGTTAACTGAGCCAATCAGGAAAAAAAGGCCGGTTTTTAATCTACACAGTAAATAGGTTCTTACATTTAAAGAAACATGGCTCTCTTAGCTGCCCTTTGTTAGATTAGAGAAGGGAAGCCTATTTCATTCCTCAAGGAAAAGTTATTTGCTTTGCTTTCTGACATATAAAATGAACTGTAAACAGATTTGCTATAATAAATTAAAATGTCCTGAAAATCATCCCAATACTAAAAGAGAGTTTATTCATTAACCATGAATAAAAGACATTCAATGATGAAAGCTATATTAGGCTAAAAAACATTGTTCAGAAAGGAGTTTCAGGATTCTTTCCTTTTTTGCTCCATGTATTATAAAAAAGGAGAGCTGAAAATCACCTGGAAATAATTTTTTAAACATCTTAAACAGGGCCCCGATATCAATTTTCTCCTCACATTTATATTAAAAAGCTAATAAAATATAGATTACATAAAGTCAAAGGAGCCATATAAGCCTTCACTTGTTATATAAAGGGCCAGAACCTTATGTAATATGCATTTTCTTACTAACTCTTCAAATTTTGAATGCTTTGTGTGATAACGAGGAATACTGAATAATGGGATTTAAATGCTTCTAAAAACTGAATATGCGCAGAGCATTTGAGCTACTATTGCCAGTAGTTTGGTGACATCTAGTGGAAATAGTGAATTCAGCCTACCTTCCTGGGTTAACTTTAAATCCTATAGCAAAGGGAAAGTGTTGAGAAGATGGCTAAACAATCAGTTCCCTACCTTCTTTGCTAAGTAACAAGAGTGAGCGAGTTTAGCTAAGCCTTCTGAAGAAAAATAATATCCACCTCAATTACTGTGAACAAATTTGTTCTAATTATAAAATACATGGTCTTTGCAAAGAATTTGGAATATGCAAAAACATACAAGAAAATAAAAATTATCCATAATACTTTCACCCACAAGTAAACACCAGTGATATCGTATGTCTTTTCTTCTAAGCTTTATATATTCTTGTTGGCATTGTTGTTTTTTTTACTAAGTTAGGTTACTATAAATATAAAATTTTATATCCTGGGTTTTTTGTTGTTGTTGCTGTTTTTTGTTTTTGTTTTTGTTTTTGTTTTTTTAAGACAGTCTCATTCTGTCGCCCAGGCTGGAGTGCAGTGACGCGATCTCAGCTCACTGTAACGTCCATCTCCTCCTGGTTCAAGCAATTCTTCCTCAGCCTCCCAAGTAGCTGGGATTACAAGCACTTGCCACCATGCCCAGCTAATTTTTGTATTTTTAGTAGAGACAGTGTTGTCACCACGTTGGCCAGGCTAATCTTGAACTCCTGACCTTGTGATCTGCCCGCCTCAGCCTCCCAATGTGCTGGGATTATAGGCTTGAGCCACTGCGCCCAGCCTTATATCCTGATTTTTAACATTATGTGAGTAGTTTTTGTATTTATCAAATATAAAAATAATCTTAGTTATGAGAGGCAGAGAACTATATCATCACTTTTTTTTTCAAAGTAGGATGTGACAAGCCTACAGTTTTATGAATCCTATATGGTAATCCATGAATAATAGAAAAACATGGTGCCAGTAAAGTTCTTTTATTAGCACACTACACAAAAAGACCATGTTATTCATAGAAATGTTAAAAAATGTGTTTTATGTCAACAAAATTTTAAGGACTTACTATGTTATCAGACACTAAGGGTATCATAAATGAGTAAGACTCAGACTTTACCATAAGACATAAGGAGTCTAATAGGGAAAAATGAAATATTGTTTAAGACAATGGATCAGAGTATTTGAAGTGATCCATGTGAAGTAAGAAATTTTAGAAAAAGACAATGGAATTATGATCAACGTGTGAACTATAACAAAGAGGGGAGTTGTGGTATTTAGAGGAAAGGTAAATGGAAAATCTTTAAACAGAAGATAATGGCTGTGTAGGACTTGGAAGAGTGAGTAAGAATGAAGGATATTACACATAGAAGAAAGCCTAGACAAAAACAAGAAGCATGGAATGGCCTGGTGTAGGCTGGTATCCCTGGAGAAAAGTCATCACTTCAGAAGATGTGACTAGAAAGGTGAGCAGAAGCAGATGGCTGAAGATCTTTATCGTGGAGGTTATGAAAACCCACTAAAACTTCTTTTTTAAGGACAGTAACATGATTACATTAGCATTTTATAAAATTATGCTGACTGAAGTGTGGAAAATGAACAGCAGAGGAAAAGACCAGCTAGTGGGTTGTTGCGGAAATTCAGGGGGAGACAGGGAGGCCTGAACGAAGAAAAAGCAGTGAATTCAAACAGAAAACCAGAGAGTAGGGGCTGTTTAAGAGAGGACAAACTGCAGGGTTCAAATATGCTGGGTGATGGAGAAGGAGGTGCCAAAGATGACTGTAGTTCTGGTGTAGGGGACTGATGTCTAGAACAGCATTCAAGCAATTATTAGCTAAAAGAGAAATTCATGATTTTTAGATTATGTGCTTCTATACAGTTTAGGATTGGACAAATCCTAATTTATTTTACCATTATACGATAAATATTAGGGAAAGGGTATACACACCTTATAATACCCATTCTAGTTACTAAACGTTTTCTTTGTCATAGAGGTCAAAGAAAAAGAAAATTTGGTATGTTTTCACCACCTTGATGACAAAAAGAAATGCTTCTACTGTAGGCACCGAGTGGTTAACGTCTCTAATTGGCCTTAGCACAGTGCCAAGACTCAGGGGGTAAGAAGAGTGCTAAAGAGGCTGGAGACATAATCAAGGAGATTCAAAAGAAAAACTAATTTCAGCCGTCACTGAGATTTGTCTATATAGAGTGTCATTAGAAAGAGTAAATGACCCGCTGAACTGTTTGGTATTGAGAACACATTTCTAAAATGTGGAGAAGATCAAAATTATATCACTACGTGCCTCTGTGCACCTATATACATACAAAGTGAAGCAGAGAAATAGCTTGTGCAGCGTGTAACTTGGAGACCTGAATTCCCTGATTAATGGTTACTAGTGATCTAATTCACCAAGTCAACAACAACTATGTATCGTGCCCTTGTCATGTGCCCAATGCATGTTGCTACTAGGCAGTGAATGTTTTTGGCTACCATGGATGGAGTGCTCACTTTAGGCTAAGTGCTTAACAAACATTATCCAGCTTAATCCTTTCAACAGCCTATGAGTTTGACCTCATGATGCTTAGGGAGGTTAAGCCATTTGTCCAGGGTCACTCAGCCAGTAAGCAGAGAAGCTAGGGTTCAAACTCTGCTTTCTTCTGACTCCAGAGCTGTGCTTTTAAACATTACACCATCCTGGGTCACTCTTTGTTTTCTTTTTTAAAAAACCATTTTTCTTAAATTGTATTGTTATTTACTATTCCACGAGCACAAAGAACTGTGCATGGCACTAGCTAAATCTTAATATCAATATAGAGTTCCATCCCTACTTCAGACTTGTGGCTCCACAACTGACTAGGCAGCGTGCTCCTATTTTGTTTCAGAGCATGCAGAGCTGGTATGTGAGAGACAGGTGGCAGCCAGTTGCTATGGCAATTGCCTGTCATTAATGATAAAGGGTAATTACTGCAGCAAATTTCTGTTTGGCTTGAAAATCTGACTTGCCCCTTCCCCACAGGAAGCACAATCCTTTATACCCTCTCTACTCACCACCGCCTATCATCTTGTATAAGCTTTACCTAGACCACTTGGCTTTGCTGCAAAGAGCTAAGTAAAGCTTGACTTCTCAAATATTCAGGAGAAGAAATATTAGATGAGTCACAGAACAAAAAAAGCTCAGAAAAAAAAGATACACATTTTCCTCCTGTACAGACTGTCTAAACTTGTTTTCCCTTAATTAAGTTTGCAGGAAATAATCCCAAGTATTGCACATTTGTGAACCGAGTTCAATGATTGCTTGAATGGCCATATGTGGTTAATTACTAGATGCTAAGACTGCAAGACCACATAATATTTTTAAACTGACTTACGGAACTATAAATCTATGTACTCAGTATGACTAATAACCCTTTTGATGGTAGAAACTGTGTTTTGTATGTCAGGGGCAATGTGGAATAAAAAATTTCATTAGTACCTTTTAATTCAGTGTTCTATATGAGTTTAAAAAGAAAAGTTTCTCTCCATAGCAGGTTATACATTATGGTAGAAAAATATTGTCATAAAATAAATGCCAAAGTAAAAAGCCCAGAATCTGAAAAGCAACACAAAATCAAACACCTGTTAGTCTCTCGTTTCTTTCTACCCCTAAACTTGGGGTCCAAGGATGTCTCCTGCCTTAAGTTTCTTTTGAAATGCAACCCATAATTGCTTGGCATACCATGATGAATCCCCAGGAATTGTTCCTACAAACAGGAGGCCTAGTGATGGCACTAACTTCTGTTTCATAATCACCTTTTCCTTTTTTAATCTAGTTCCCACTTATATTCAATACCTAGCCCACAGAGAAGTAGACAAACTTTTGATCCAAAATAATGGATCATTCTCCACAAGAATATGTGCTATTCCTTGGAGACTAACGTGTCCACATATCTAGAATCCTAGCCTCAGAGGTTGGCCTGTTAACTGGAGTTTCATTTTGTTCTGTCAAAACTTTTTTATGTGGCCATAGAGACACTGTAGCAGAGAAAGTTTGGGCAGAAAACAATCTAAGGGGTGGCTGACCTATATGTGCTGTGCAACAAAGGTGGGAAGTGGGGAGGGTTTACTAGTATTTGTCACCCCCAAAACTGTGGTTGTGAGAATCATAGAGATTCAAGCACCCTGGAGCCTATGACATGAAGACCAGGCGCTTAACCTGGGAGCAAATATCTCTTTTGATCAAGATAGGATGGCTCTTTTTCATCTTTCAAGCCTGCAACTGACAGAAAGAAGATTAAGAGTTACATTCAAAAAGCTATGTTCAGCTCACCTATTGCATTTCTGTTCCATAGTACAGCAAATTAAGGGCAAGAAGTCCAGAAGAGAAGGAAAATTGGTAGCAGAATGGATGTGAAGGAGGAAATTGGAGTCAATAGGGTTCGAGATCAATCTTAGCCCATATGCACATCCTTGTTCAATAGGGCTCTTACTACTCTAAACATTTGATTAGCTAATTTTTATGAAGGAGGGGATTTTTACCTGTTTTGTCCCCAGATGTATTCCAAACCTTAAGAGTGCCTGGCCTGTGATAAGCTCCTGATGAATATTAGTTGAATATATGGCAAAACCATTTTACTCTGTTTCCTGCCATTCTAATCCTTAAATCATTCCATCTTCATTTCAGTTGAAATAACCAGAAAGGCCCATTAATAAGAGGAAACAAGACCAAATAAAAAACAGGCTGAAATGTAAGGCATAGCCCTGATTTCCTTACCTTCTTCCAAGATTTGAAACTGAGGCTAGCACTTTTACTCTTGCAATGTGCTTTGTTAATTGAGACAGAAGATAAAGGTCTTATTTCAGAGGCCTTCCTCTAACAAGGAATGCTCTCTGAGTCCAAGGGAGCAGGGCTCAGGAGGCCCCCATCAATTGGGAGGAAAGCTAGTGAAAGAAATAGAGCTGTGAGGCATCTAAAGAATCTCTAGACACTGTAACTACAGACCTCTAAAGATCTCTAAAGGGTTTAGAAGGAACTGGACACAATAGTTGCTTCCTCTGACTTTATTCCTTCCCTTTCATCTTCCCATGAACAACAGGCTAGCTTCATCAGAGAGGAAAATCACAAGTGGATGGTCCTGTTTCCTCCTACAATTCCTCTCTCTCAGCCTTACCCTTACTATAGTGTTGATTCTCACTCAACCAAGGGCAAATTTCCACTGCTCCTAGGAGACCCTGGCGATGTCTGGAGGTATTTTTGGTTGCGACAGCTGGGGTGGCAGTGGGGAGGAGGAGGGCTGCTACTGGCATCTAGTGGATTGAGGACAGGGATGTTACTAAACGTCCTATAGTGCACAGGACTACAACAGCCCCCAAACAATGAATTATCTGACCTAAAATGTTCATAGTGATGAGGTTGAGACACCCTGTTCTCCATTATCTGGCACTGTGTGTCAGATGCTAAGGCCAAATGCTTCTCACATGCTTAATCTCATTTAATCCTCACAGGATGACTGAGGCCTCACAAGAAGTTTTGAAGTAAATTTTATTTTATTTTATTATCTTCTTTTTACAGATAAGGACAATAGAGGCTTACAGAGTTTACGTAACTTGTCCCAAATCCACACAGCCCATGATGGGGAGCCTGTCACTGTACCCAAATCAACCTGGCTCTGAAGCCACACATTACTGCCCCTCTAACTTTTAAAAATGTATTTGTAGAGACAGGGTCTTTCTATGTTGCCCAAGCTGGTCTTGAACTCCTGGCCTGGCCTCAAGCAATCCTCCCGCTTCTAATTCCCAAAGCCTCCCACATCGGCTTACAGGTGTGAGCCACTGCACTTGGCGTAGTTCACATTTTAAAAGTAATAGCCCTTGTAATAATAATGGGTGCGTAGCCCTTGCTTTATGCCAGGCACTGTTATAAGGGCTTCCCTTCATATGTATTAACATACTAAATCCTCCAATCATATGAGGCAGGTATAAATATTATCCACATTGTACAGATGAGGAAACAGATTTAGAGAGGTGAGGTCACACAGCCAGCAAAGTGCAGAGCTGGGATCTGGATGCAAGCAGTCTGACTCTAGTTTCTGTAATCCTTCTTAGCCACTATTCTATTTTACCTAGTACATCTACAAAGCTGGGGAAGTGGCCACATAAACCACCCAGTGGAATGTGACCCTTCCTCCTTCATACCCTGTACCTCGAATATGATAGTAGGAACTAGTCTTCATTCCCTTTGCTATTCTCTGTAGAGCTGCCAAGACCTTGGTAGATCATGATACTAAAAGTATGGAGATCAGAAATAAACTCCTCTAGCTTCACTAGCCCCTGAAGGCAAACCAGCATCACCCTCACTTACTGCTTTGAAATTCTCTTTCATTGTTTGCATAAAATTTCCTTTTATTAAGTGTAAGATTTGAAAAGGTTTTCAAATAATTACTACAGTTAGTCTAAATTAAAAATGCTAAAAAGAAAACTGTTTGCAATTAGGATTTGCATAATTTCTTTAACACTGCCTAAGTTATCTACATTTGCAGCTAAAAGTAGGGCAGTATTTTGGATGAAACAAAATGATGAAAGCCATCTGCCTGACCTTTGACATTTCTTTTACAAATACCTCAACTTGTTGTGGGAACCCAAGTAATTAAATACTTAAGTCCTTTTTCAGAGAATTTTTATTAATTAAAAAATGTCTTATGTCTCGTGAACTTTATAAAAGGAGGAAGGTTAATTTATGGGTTTTCAAACATGTGTCAGTAGATCTTGTGAATCATTTTTCCTCATAGATGGCCCTCACAATCTCTCAAATTCCATCAGAAAAATACTCAACTTCTCTCACTTAAAGAAAAAACACGTTTATGGGTACCTATATATAACTGTAAATTTACATAAATATATACATCACCTACTGCCAATTAGTACGCATTCATGAACGTGCCCAATAACCCTGATGATAAGTGAAAGTACGTCAGTGATGAGATGTCTCTGGGAAACCAATGGGTATCTCAGCAAGTATTTAACTTAAGAGTAGGTGGAGGAGACTCATTACTGGCCTGGCTTGTTGCCTTGTTCTGTTTGAAACCTTGATTAAAGAAATAACAAACATGGAATGCTAATTAAACTGTTTGACCAATTTCAATAAACAAGCAGTCTAATTTGGGGAGTGCAGAGAGGGGCTAAAACACTATGGCTCTGCTATTCGTTTTCTTACACCAGTTCTTTGATTCCTGCTATAAGAGTTCATGTCCCCAAAGGCCTCTAGATCAGCAGGGTAGCTGATTCTACAGTAAAGAGGGAGAGAAAATGTGTCAACTTGGTGAAGCTCGCTACAAGCTACAGCTTGCAGGACTGCCTGAGATCACAGCCCATGATTCAGCCTGTGCTGCTCACGGACTGTCACCTAGTACAGCATGTTATAAGCAGTAAAGAATGTGTTTAAGTATAAATAGTCTTGCCCGGCTTGAGCAAGCAAAACTGTTCCTTTAGTTCAGTGCACACACAGCTTGGAGGCCAGTGTCCTGGGCATACCAGTTGTATCTCCACAAAAAATGAATGTCAGCAATGCCCGAGTATATAATATTGTCTATTAGACAGTGCATAAAGGCCTGCACTGTGTGTACATACCGTAGCCACATAGAAAACATTACCAAATGAGCCTGCTTTTAGCCTACTGCCTCATACAGCGGTAATTAAGGAGAACTGCCTTTTGCTTTGCAACTATTTGCTGTTCTGTAGGAAAAACAGAGCTTAGACCATCTTGTTCCATTTGTTGTTGCCATGCTTAATCTTCTGATTCATGAGGAATTATTACACTCAGAACCTATGGGGAATTTAATTGTTTGGCTCCTACTTCTCTGGCAAATGTAATTGTGAAGGAGGAGGATCTATAGATTAACATTTTTTAAAAGCTTCAGCCAAGAAAAAATAAATGAAAGGAGGTGGAGTTTTTTGTAAAACCTCGTGTTGAATGACATCCAGGGTTGAAACAATGCCAGAACTGAACTTAAGAGAAAACATCAGTACCTAAACAGGAGGTCGAACCAAGGCCGTATGGCCCAGAAGTTTGATCCCATCACCTTTAACTTGGATATCAGCACACCCTATCTATCTCATGGATATATGTAGATAATGGGAATACATTTTGCATGTGTGGATAAAAATATAAGATGAAGTAGTTTTGTGAAAATTTTAGGTCTGTATTCATTGCTTTTTAACGCTAAAGCTCCAGTGTTTTAAAATGCCCCTTTGGCCTCTGAAGCGTCACTGAAAAATCAACTCAAAAAGACAAATTAATTGGGAAAAAGGCATACAAATGTATTTAATATGTATACATAGTGAAGTCCAGAATGAAGACCCAAAGATACAGGGAAATCATCCATTTTTACAGTTAAGTTCAACAAAATATAAACAGACACGTAAAAATGTGATTGGACAAAGGGGTATGGTCTAACACCAATAGACTGAGAGGGAAAACACAGCAAGGCCTGTTTGTCTGGATTCTTTTTGGCCTCTCTGAGCAGCATTCCTTCCTTCTGCGTATGGGGCAGAACCCTCTCTAGAGTGAGGGTCTTATCACCTACAGTCAAGAAGGTAGGTCAGATAATTTCTTTATGGCCAGTTTTGACACAGAAAGCCTGATGAAAAGTTAATGTTTTCAGGTGTTTTCTTTAAAAAAAAATATATATATATATATATATATATATATATATATATATATATATATATAATTGCACTTTAGGTTCTGGGGTACAGGTAAAGAACATGCAAGATTGTTGCATAGGTACATACATGGCAATGTGGTTTGCTGCCTCCATCCCCCCATCACCTATATCTGGCATTTCTCCCCATGTTATCCCTCCCAAACCTCCCTACCCTCCACTGTCCCTACCCTCCACTGTCCCTCTCCTCCGCTGTCCCTCCCCTATGCCCCACCAACTGAGCACAGTATGTGATGCTCCCTACACTGTGTCCATGTGTTCTCATTGTTCAGCACCTGCCTATGAGTGACAACATGTGGTGTTTGATTTTCTGTTCTTGTGTCAGTTTGCTGAGAATGATGGCTTCCAGATTCCATGTCCCTATAAAGGACACAAACTCATCGTTTTTTATGGCTGCATAGTATTCCATGGTGTATATGTGCCACATTTTCCTTGTCCAGTCTATCATCGATGGGCATTTGGGTTGGTTCCAGGTCTTTGCTTTGTAAACAGTGCCACCATGAACATATGTGTGCATGTGTATTTATAATAAAATGATTTATAATCCTTTGCATATATACCCAGTAATGGGATTGCTGGGTCAAATGGAATTTCAATTTCTAGGTCCCTGAGGAAGTGCCACACTGTCTTCCATAATGGTTGAACTAATTTGCACTCCCACCAACAGTGTAAAAGTGTTCCTATTTCTGCACATCCTCTCCAGCATTTGTTGTCTCCAAATTTTTTAATGATCGCCATTCTACCTGGTGTGAGATGGTATCTCAATATGGTTTTGATTTGCATTTCTCTAATGACCAGTGATGATGAGCATTTTTTCATATGTTTGTTGGCCTCATGTATGTCTTCTTTTGTAAAGTGTCTGTTCATATCCTTCACCCACTTTTGAATGGGTTTGTTTGTTTTCTTGTAAATCTGTTTTAGTTCTATGTAATTTCTGGATATTAGCTCTTTGTCAGATGGGTTGATTGCAAAAATTTTTCCCATTCTGTTGGTTGCCAGTTCACTACAATGATTGTTTCTTTTGCTGTAAAGAAGCTCTGGAGTGTAATTAGATCCCATTTGTCTATTTTGGCTTTTGTTGCCAATGCTTTTGGTGTTTTAGTCATGAAGTCCTTGCCTATGCCTATGTCCTGAATGGTTTTGCCTAGTTTTTCTTCTAGGGTTTTTATGATATTAGGTCTTATGTTTAAGTCTTTAATCTATCTGGAGTTAATTTTAGTGTAAGGTGTCAGGAAGGTGTCCAGTTTCTGCTTTCTGCATATGGCTAGCCAATTTTCCCAACACCATTTATTAAACAGGAAATCCTTTCCCCATTGCTTGTCTTTGTAAGGTTTGTCAAAGATCAGATGGTTGTAGATGTGTGGCATTGGCTCTGAGGCCTCTGCTCTGTTCCATTGGTCTATATCTCCATTTTGGTACCAGTACCATGCTGTTTTGATTGCAATAGCCTTGTAGTATAGTTTGAAGTCAGGTAGTGTGATGCCTCCACTTTTGTTCTTTTTGCTTAGAATTATCTTGGCTATGTGGGCTCTCTTTTGGTTCTACATAAAGTTTAAAGTGGTTTTTTCTAGTTCTGTGAAGAGGGTCATAGGTAGCTTGATGGGGATAGCATTGAATCTATAAATTACTTTGGGCAGCATGGCTATTTTTACAATATTGATTCTTCCTAATCAAGAGCATGGAATATTTTTCCATCTGTTTGCATCCTCTCTTATTTCCTTGAGTAGTGGTTTGCAGTTCTCCTTGAAGAGGTCCTTTACATCCTTTGTTAGTTGTATTCCTAGGTATTTTATTCTCTTCGTAGCAATTGTGAATGGTCGTTCCTTCTTGATATGGCTCTCTTTAAATCTGTTATTGGTGTATAGGAATGCTTGGAAATTCTGCACGTTGATTTTGTATCCTGAGACTTTGCTGAAGTTGCTTATCAGTTTCAGGATATTTTGGACTGAGACGATGGGGTCTTCTAAATATACAATCATGTCATCTGCAAATGAGACAATTTAACTTCCTCCTTTCCTAATTGAATACCCTTTATTTCTTTTTCTTGCCTGATTGCTCCGGCTAGAACTTCCAATACTATATTGAATAGGAGTGGTGAAAGAGGGCATCCTTGTCTAGTGCCAGATTTCAAAGGGAATGCTTCCAGTTTTTGCCCATTCAGTATGATATTGATTGTGGATTTGTCATAAATAGCTATATTTTGAGATACGCTCCATCAATACCTAGTTTATTGAGGGTTTTTAGCATAAAGGGCTGTTGAATTTTGTTGAAGACCTTCTCTTCATCTATTGAGATGATCATGTTTTTGTCTTTGGTTCTGTTTATGTGGTGAACTACATTTATAGACTTGCATATGTTGAACCAACCTTGCAACCCTGGGATGAAGCCTACTTGATTGTGATGGATAAGCTTTCTGATGTGCTGTTGCAATTGGTTTGTCAGTATTTTATTGAAGATTTTTGCGTCTATGTTCATCATGGAGATTGGCCTGAAGTTCTCTTTTTTTGTTGAGTCTCCACCAGGTTTTGGTATCAGGATGATGTTGGTCTCATAAAATGAGTTGGGAAGGATTCCCTCTTTTTGTATTGTTTGGAAGAGTTTCAGGAGTGGTACCAGCTCCTCTTTGTAAGTCTGGTAGAATTTGCCTGTGAACCCATCTGGACCTGGACTGTTTTTTGGTTGGTAGACTATTAATTGCTGCCTCAACTTCAGCCCTTGTTATTGGTCTATTCAGGGTTTCAACTTCTTCTTGGTATAGGCTTGGGAGGGTGCAAGTGTCCAGAAATTTATCCATTTCTTCCAGGTTCACTGGTTTATGTGCATAGAGTTGTCTGAAGTAATCTCTGATGGTAGTTTGTATTCCTGTGGAATCGGCAGTGATATCCCCTTTATCGTTTTTTATTGCATCTATTTGATTCTTCTCTCTTTTCTTTTTTATTAATCTGGCTAGAAGTCTATTTGTTGATCTTTTGAAAAAACCAGCTCCTAGATTTATTGATTTTTTGAAGGGTTTTCTGTGTCTCTATTTCCTTCAGTTCTGCTCTGATCTTAGTTATTTCTTGTCTTCTGCTAGCCTTTGAGGTTTGTTTTTTTTTTTCATCTTGCTCCTCCAGCTCTTTCAATTTTGATTACAGGGTATCAATTTTAGATCTTTCCTTGATTCTCATGTGGGCATTTATTGCTATAAATTTTCCTCTAGACACTGCTTTACATGTTTCCCAGAGATTCTGGTATGTCATGTCTTCGTTCTCAGTGGTTTCAAAGAACATCTTTATTTCTGCCTTCATTTCATTGTTTATCCAGTCAACTTTGAAGTTGTGTGGTTCTGAGTTAGTTTCTTAATCCTGAGTTCTAATTTGATTGCACTGTGGTCTGAGAGACTGTTATTATTTCCATTCTTTTGCATTTGCTGAAGAGTGATTTACTTCCAATTATGTGGTCAGTTTTAGAGTAGGTGTGATGTGGTGCTGAGAAGAATGCATATTCTGTGGATTTGGGGTGGAGAATTCTGTAGATGTCTATTAGGTTTGCTTGGTCCAGATCTGAGTTGAAGTCCTGGATAACCTTCTTAATTTTCTGTCTCATTGGTGTGTCTTATATTGACAGTGGAGTGTTAAAGTCTCCCACTACTATTGTGTGGGAGTCTAAGTCTCTTTGTAGGTCATTAAGAACTTGCTTTATGTATCTGGGTGATCCTATATTAGGTGTGTATATATTTAGGATCATTAGTTCTTCTTGTTGCATTGATCCTTTTACCATTATGTAATGGCCTTCTTTGTCTCTTTTGATCGTTGTTGGTTTAAAGTCTATTTTATCAGAGATGAGGATTACAACTCCTGCTTTTTTTTTCCTCTCCATTTGCTTGGTAAATCTTTCTCCATCTCTTTATTTTGAGCCTATGTGTGTCCTTGCATGTGAGATGGGTTTCCTGGATACATCACACCAATGGGTTTTGACTTTTTATCCAATTTACCGGTCTGTATCTTTTGATTGGGGCATTTAGCCCATTTACATTTAAGGCTAATATTGTTATGTGTGAATTTGATCCTGCCGTTTTGATGCTGGCTGGTTGATTTGCCTATTAGTTGACTCAGTTTCTTCATCGTGTCAATGCTCTTTACCATTTGGTACATTTTTTGAGTGGCTGATACTGGTTGTTCCTTTCTATGTGTAGTGCTTCTTTCAGGAGCTCTTGTAAGGCAGGCCTGGTGGTGATGAAATCTCTGAGCAACTGCTTGTTCATAAAGGATTTTATTTCTCCTTCACTTATGAAACTTAGTTTGGCTGGATAGGAAATTCTAGTTTGAAAGTTCTTTTGTTTAAGGATGTTGAATATTGGCACCCACTCTCTTCTGGCTTGTAGGGTTTCTGCCAAGAGATCTGCTGTGAGTCTGATGGGCTTCCCTTTGTGGGTAACCCAACCTTTCTCTCTGGCTGCCCTTAGAATTTTCTCCTTCATTTCAACCCTGGAGAATCTGATGACTATGTGTCTTGGGGTTGCTCTTCTTGAGGAATATCTTTGTGGTGTTCTCTCTCTTTCCTGAACTTGAATGTTGGCCTGCCTTGTTAGGTTGGGGAAGTTCTCCTGGATAATATCCTGCAGAGTGTGTTCCAGCTTGGATTCATTCTCTCTGTCACATTCAGGTACACCTATCAAACGTAGATTATGTCTTTTCACATAATCCCATATTTCTTGGAGGCTTTGTTCATTTCTTCTCACTCTTTTTTCTCTAATGTTGCCTTTTCATTTTATTTCATTGAGTTGATCTACAATCTCTGATATCCTTTCTTCTGCTTGGTCTATTCAGCTACTGAAACTTGTGTATGCTTTGTGAAGTTTTCGTGTTGTGTTTTTCAGCTTCCATCAGGTCATTTATATTCTTCTCTAAGCTGTTTATTCTCATTAGCATTTCGTCAAACCTTTTTTCAAGGTTTTGGGTTAGAACATGTTCTTTTAGCTCAGAGAATTTTGTTATTACCCACCTTCTGAAGTCTGTTTCCGTCAATTTATCAGACTCATTCTCCATTCAGCTTTGTTTCCTTGCTGGTGAGGAGTTGTGATCCATTGGAGAAGGAGAGATTTTCTGGTTTTGGGTGTTTTCATCCTTTTTGCAGTGGTGTCTTCCCATCTTTGTGGATTTACCTGCCTGTGGTCTTTGCATCTACCTGTAACTTTTGGATGGGGTCTCTAAGTGGATGTCCTCTTGGTTGATTATGAAGTTATTTCTTTCTGTTTCTTAGTTTTCATTCTAACAGACAGGCCCCTCTGCTGCAGGACTGCTGGAGGTCCACTCCAGACCCTGCTTGCTGGGGATCACCTGCAGCAGCTGCAGAGTAATAAGGATTTCTGCCAGTTTCTTCTTCTGTTATCTTCATCCCAAAAGATACCTACCAGATGTCAGCCTGAGCTCTCCTTTATGAGGTGTCCCTTTGGATATATGGGGGTCCAGGAGCTGCTTGAGGAGACAGTCTGACCCTTATAAAAGCTCAAGTGCTGAGCTGTGAGCTCTATTGTTCTGTTCAGAGCTGCTGGGCAGGTACATTTAAGTCTGCTGCAGTGGAACTCATAACTGCCTTTTTCCCAGGTGCTCTGTCCTGGGAAGGTGGGGCTTTATTTATAAGTTCCTGATGTGCTACTGCCTTTTTTCAAAGATTTCCTGCCCAGCAAGGAGGTAGCCTAGTCACAGAGTGCCAGCAGAGGCATTGCTGAGCTGCTGTGGGCTCTGCCCAGCTGCTGTGTGAACTTTCTTTTGGTTTTATTTATACAGGTATAGTTAGAGCTGCCTCGGTAATGGTGGTCTGCCTCAGTAATGGCAGACTGCCTCTGTAATGGTGGACTGCCTCAGTAATGGTGAACTGCCTCGGTAATGGCAGACTGCCTCAGTAGTAGCAGACTGCTTGGTAATGGTAGATGCCCTTCCCCTCACAGAGCTGGACCATCCTGGGTCCAGCTGCACTTGTTGTGAAACTCTCAATCCAGAGCATCTCAGATTGCTGGTCTTTGTGAGGGTGGGACCTGCTGAGCCAGATCACCTGGCTCCCTGTTTCAGCCCCCTTTTTTTCAGTTGAATAAGTGGTTCTGTCTCCCAGGCATTCCAGGCACCACTTGAAGTGGCCGCCCAGATTTGTGTGAGTTTTTGTGCAGAGACCCGCTGCGCCAGCTGAAACAGCAGTGCTGGAAACTTGTGGCACTTTTCAGTCCAGAATCTCCTGGTCTGTGGGCAGTAATAACTTGTTTGGAAATGTGGTGATCGCTTACCCTCTGCATTGTTCTCGCTGGGGACTGCACTTCAGAGCTGTTCCTATTTGACCATTTTGGATCTCCTAGTTTCAGGTTTTATGACTTGGGAAAAGTGGGTTGGGAAAAGTAGAGTCTGGTTTCTATACCTGCTTTGGGGAAGAGGGATTCTAGTTTCTATAGCTAGCCTTGGGGGGAATAAGACTGAGAGACAGTCAGGCAGGAGCAGGAGAAGTTCCAAAAATAACTTCTGCTTCTGAAACTTCTTCTGAGGCCTTTAGTTTGGGATATTGTTTTCTGAGCCCCAACAGCAGGAAAGACCTGATACTTCATATTGTGTCAATAAACTTTTGGGTGCTGCTAAGTTATGCAGACAGACAGATGAGTGCTACAGCACAGACCTTAAGCCCCACCCATGCTCCTAGGATTCTTGCACTTCAGCAGCAGGCTTCCAGCTGCCAGGGTCAGTATCTCTGTACCTGGTGACTTTCTGGAGCTATGGCAGACCCTGATGCCTATAGTGGCAGGACATTGACTCTCTCAGGAGTCAGTAAATGACTACCTCAGCTCCCTCACCCATTAGGAAAGATTATTTGCACATCTGACTTTCATCCTTTCCCAGAGTGTCACCATAGGATTAAGCTCCAGTTGCCCATGGCAGTAGCTGGCTTAATACCACAAGTTTTATTGGCTGCCTTTCCTTCCTTTAATCACCTCCCTATTCCTCTATAGATACTCCCTGCATCTAGAATCTTTGTCTCTGGATCTACTTCTGGGAGAACCCAAACAAAGACAGGTATCATCCCTCAAAGACTGCACAATCTGATAAGGAAGATCAGATTAGAAGAGGACAGGAGAGGAGATGAAATAGCTACATCCACTCTATGGTAAATGTAATTTTGTGGGTCAGAGACATCACACACCAAGAAATGTGGTGTTTTCTTTGTTTATTCTCTCTCTCCCTGGGCAAGCTCACATGATTTGTTTATTCAATAAATATTTATTGCATGCCTACTACCTGCAAGGCAGCAACACAGCAACAAACCAAAAAGTCCCAATTTACATGCCATATAGATGTATAAACTCATAGGTCATGTGGTAGTAAGTGTTGCAAAGAACAATAAAGCGATGTATTTGCCTGGTTGAGGCACCATGATAAGATAACACAGGCTGTGTGGTTTAAGCAACAGAGTTTTTGTTTTGTTTTGTTTTGTGGTTTTTGTTTGTTTGTCTTTGTTTTTTTTTCTCACAGTTCTAGAAGCTAGAAGTCCAAGATCAAGGTACCACCAGAGTTGGTTTCTGGTGAGGCCTTTCTTCCTGGCTTGTAGGTGGCCACCTGCTCACTGTGTCATCACATGGCCTCTTCTCTGTAAAGAGAGAGACCTCTCTGGTGTCTATTCTTCTTCTAATTACACTAGTCCTATTGAATTAGGTCCTCACCTTTGTGACCTCGTTCAACCTTTATTACTTCCTTCTAGGCTCTATCCCTAAATACAGTCACATTGCGGGTTAGGGTTTCATTATACGAATTTGGGGATGAGACAATTCAGTTTATAACACAGGGTAAAGGCAAAAGTGACCATAGAAATTAAGCTTATAATCTTCAAACCAATGAGGAATTTAGCTCTAACATTTATTCAGTATCTGCTTGGAACATGTGTGGCTGGCAGTAGTTGACTACTGTCTTTGGTGTGAATTTTAATAGGACAAAATTTTTAATCGTGACTCTGAAGTAATTTTATGAATGAAAATGCTTTCCCCTCCATTTCTCTCTCTATGGTTTGCCTTTCTATGTTGCTATGATCTACATGATAAAGTTACTTGTCTATAAAGTCTTCAGTTGATAGCAGGAGCAGCTAATTTTAAACCTTTAAAAAAATGTTCTAAGCAGAAGGAATGAGTAAAACCATGATGTGGAAACCCTAAACCAATCCATAGGAGAGCAGAGGGGCCTTTGAAGCTGCTATGCCAAGTATTAATGGGCTTCAGAGAACTTTTAGAAGAAGAAAAAGTTCTGTCAATTGTTAAGATGTTTTCAAGGCCTGCCTGGTTTCTCCCAAATATGCTGTGATCTCCTTCAAACATGCTCAACATGACCAAATCAGGGAGCTGTGTATAGATCACATACACACTTCCCTCCTGCTCCCCCAAAGAAGACAGTCCATGCCTTCAGTATAATTATATGGTACAAGTAATTGAGGTTTTGTTAACTACCAGCTCTTTTTGCAAAGCCTGTCAAATATCAGAGACAGTATAATGCTACAATTGCATCTATGAACCTGTGTAACATTTGGACGATGAGCTCCAAAGGTCAAGGTACATAATACACATCTAATGCATTTCTCTGATGAACCTACAATGTTTAATATGATATGAAATGAAGTTAAGCACAGAACATGTGTTTCTATATGAGGTGTTCATTTCTTTAGCTATTATCAAATGCCAAAATATTATTTTCAAAGAATTTTTATTATTTACTTACAATTTTTCTTACTAAATTACAGAAGGATTTTATTCAACATATACTTGGCTTAATCCATTTATTATTTATTATTTAGTCAATAATGGATGGTATAAAAGTCTCCACTATGTTTTGCTATTGATACGGATCAAACCTCAGTTGATACTAATTGAACATAGGTTGATTGGTCTTATCAATAAATGACCTCTTTAATGTTAGAGGGCCCCAAGGCTCAATAACTATATTACAGGTTTTCATCCAGTCTTGGCTTTAAGTCCCAGCTGTGATTGAATGACTCTCAAATTTACATCTTCAACACAGCCCACAATCCTGAACTTAGGACTCATATATCTAATTGTCTGCTTGATATCCCCACTTGAACATCTATTAGTTATCTCAAGGTCGACAGCTTCAAAACTGAGCTCCTGATTTTATTCCATCAAATCTGTCCTACCCACAGCACTCCACATCCCAGTCAATGGTGATTCCATCCTTCCAGTGGCTCAAACCAAAAATCTGTGAGTTTTTACTCCTTTTTTCACCTACTACATCAAATCCACTAGCAAATCATATTGGCTTTACCTTCACAAGATATGCAGAATCCAACCTTTTCTTTCCTTCTCTACTATTACTACCCTGGTCCAAGCCACTAAAATCCCTTTCTTGAATTATTTCAATAGCCTTTCAACTAGCTTTCCTGTTTCCACTTTTGACCGCCCGTTCTATTTTCACCACCACAACCATATGAATTCTTTTAAATGTGTCATGTTAGATCACTCATCTGCTTCTCATCTCACTCTGAATAAAATACAAAATTCATTATGGTCATCAAGACTCTACATGATAAGATCTTCAACCTCCTCTCTACCTCTCTCTCATATTGGTCTTTTTGCTGTTCTTTGATCAGGCCTGGCAAGTTTCTTCATTAGGAGATTGGCCCCACTGTGACTTTTGCCAAAATTTTTCTTGCCTTAGATCCCTGTGTGGCTGACTCCGTCATTTCCTGCAAGCCTTTGCTCAAGAGTTACTGATTCAATGAAGCCTACCCTAACCACCCTACTAAAACTGCAACTCACAACACCTCTTCTTATACTCCTACTGTTCTTTACTCCTCTGTTTTCTCTTTTATCACCTCCTACCCATTATACACTTTATTATTACATTTATTGTTTATTATCTAGCTCACCCAGGTAGACTGTAAGGTCCATGAAGACTGAGAGCTTTCTGTGTTTTGTTCACTGCTGTATCCTAAGAACCTAGAACAGTGCTCAATACACAGTAGATGTTTGTTAAATTAATGCAATGCCTTCTTAAAGATTTCTTTGTCCAAGAAGTATCACTAGGCTTTCATTATAAGAAAAACAAATCATCAAAGAGAAGGAACCACCGATGGTGACCACAAAATAATAATAATATATAATAAGAAATTGAACCAAATAAATTTTTAAATTTGAAAATACTAACAAATGATACATTTGTTAGAAAAAAAATCCTAAAACTTGGATACTGGAAAAAGAAATTGGTATTATTTTGGTGCAAGGTTGTGCTTAATGTTATTGCCTGGATTATTTTCCAATTCTGTAGGGGCAAAGGTTAAGGTATAGTGTTTGGTTTAATAAATATGCAAATAGTTTCTGTCCAGTAGAATAGATGACCACAAAGACTTATGGTGCTGTTGGACATGAACTGATTCTGTATCTAACCCAGCAATCCATTAATTTCTTATAGGCATCTAGCTTCTCAAAGCTCTTTGGACTAACATAACATCTTACTGGTGCCCTCATTACTTAGGAGATAAATAAAATCTTTGATGTCTGTTTATTCTACATATTCATAAGAGGCATGATTTACCCTCTTTGAAAATTATATTTTAACATATTCAATGATCAGTTCATATTTTTAGTACTTAGGAACTATAATGAAATATCTCAATATTTTAAAATGAGAGAAATAAGATTCTCAGAACATAAAACTCAACTATGTCAGGTTCATTAACACAAAGACTCAATGTGCTAAAGTTATTATTCTTTATAAGTTAATTCATAAATTTATCAGAATCCTAATGAAGCATCAATCAAGTTTTTTGTTTTTTGTTGTTTGTTTGATTTTTGAAACAATTCTAAATTCTTTGAAATAAATAAATTCTTGTTTATTTTTCCAAATAAACAAGTTTATTTGGAAAAAATATAGAATAATAGGAAATCAATGAAAGAGAAAAGCTGAGGGAGGATTAGTATTGCCAAATATTAAAACATATTTAAAAGCCTCAAATTAGAAGATATGATACCAACACATGAATAAATAGATATGCCAATGGGATTAATAGAAATAGATCCAGATACATATGAGAATTTAGCATAAGTCAAAATATAGCAGAAGTGATATCTCAAGATTGTGAGTAAAAGATGGCCCTTTGAATGAATGGAGCTGGAGTAAATTCTTGGGGAAAAATTATGCTGGATTCTTACCTTATACTTCAAACCAAATAGATTCAAGATTTCACTGTAAAAGACTAAATCATATATATATGTACTACTTCATTCTCATGCTGCTGTGAAGAAATACCTGAGACTGGGTAATTTATAAAGAAAAGAGGTTTAATTGACTCACAATTCCGCAAGGCTGGGGAGGCCTCAAGGAACTTACAATCATGGCAGAAGGGGAAGCAAACATGTCCTTCTCCACATGGCAGCAGGAGGGAAAAGCACTGAGCAAAGGGTGAAAAGGCCCCTTAGAAAATCATCAGAGCTCATAAGAACTCACTATCACAAGAACAGCATGAGGGTAACTGCTCCCATGATTTAATTACCTGCCACCAGGTCCCTCCCACATCAATGGAAATTATGGAAACTACAGTCAAAATGAGATTTGAGTGGAGACACAATCAAACCATATCAATATACTAGAAGAAAATCTAGTAGAATCCCCTTCCATCCTTGGAATAGAGAAGGCTTTGATAAGTGTGACTCAAAATCCAGAAGCTCCTCCCCAAAATACTTGGCAAATTTAAGTACATGATATGTTTTTAAAGTATATGCATTGTGTGTGTGTGTGTGTGTATTCCTTCCACATGTCAAACACCAGGCACAAGGTAGGAAGACAACCAAGAAACTTGGAAGTTTCACCTCATATCATAGATAAACGGCTAATCTCCCTTATTTTTTTAAATTCCCATGAATCAATAAGAAAAACACAACTCAATAGAAAAATAGGTATAGTGTAAGAACAGCCAGTTTACAGCAAAGGAAAATAAAATGCCTCAACCATCTATATTCAAATCTATTCTCTATTTTAAAAAAATGCAAAACAAACTATGCTGAATATCTCTTTTCACTTATTACATCGGCAAAAATACAGACATTTGATAACATTCAATTGGCAATGTGAACAAAAGGCACTTCTATACATCATGTGTATAACTACGTATAACCCCTTTGTATAGGTTTCATGTTCTATGGAGAGCAATTTGACAACGCCTGTCACAATTACCTGTATGTATCATTTGACCCAGCATTTCTTTTCTGGAATCTATCAATCTATCCTACAGATATATTTACATATATGCAAAATAGTGTCTGGAAAAGTTTCAGGACAACAGCAATTTTAGAATAGAAACAACTTAAATGCTCATCAGTAAAGACTGTTTAAAAAATAAAGATTATGGTATAGCCAAACAATAGAACACTAGAGAACTGTAAAATAATGAGGAAGTTTTGCATGTACTAATATGGAAAGATCTTTGAGATTTAGCTGAATAAGGCAAGTGGAATATTCCTAATTTTGTGAAAAAAGAAGAAAAACAAAGAATACCCCTATATTTGTTTGTATATACAAAAAGATACTTTTGAAGGGATTCACAAGAAACTAATATCAATGCATAATGGCCATGAATTGTGCTGCTGCAGGGAGCATCATTGGCTTATGGTCCCAGCTGCCATCCCTCTGGATCTCTACCACTATATTTGTGCCAAGGCCAACATCCCACAGGCTGCTTCTACACAATGACTAAGTGTAGGAGCACTAAGATTGGAGCACCAAGACAAACCCATTCCAGCAAGCCAGGAGGCTCCTCTTACAAGAGACTCCCCATGATTAGTCCAGCTGATGTTTATTGGAACTAGGCTGCAGTCTGACACTTCTATCCAATCCTATTTTCTTCTCTCTCCTTCCACAGGTAACAGACATACACATCTAATCCCATTTTGGTGCTGCTTCTCAGTGGACCACAGGGGTGAGAGATGAGGCAGCTTTGAGATTGGAGTTATTGGTTTTGAACCATATATTATATAGTCAAATTTTTAAATTAAAATACTCGCTAGGGCCGGGCACACTGACTCATTCCTGTAATCCCAGCACTTTGGTAGGCCAAGGAGGGCAGATCACTTGAGGTCAAGAGTTTGAGACCAGCCTGGCCAACATGGTGAAACCCTCATCTATATTAAAATACAAAAATTAGCCAGGCTGGTTGTGGACACCTGTAATCCCATCTACGTAGGAGGCTGAGACAGGAGAATCACTTGAACCAGGAGGCAGAGGTTGCAGTGAACAGAGATCCCACCACTGCCCTCCAGCCTGGGCAACAGAGTGAGCCTCTGTCTCAAAAAAATAAAATAAATAAAATACTCTCTAGCAGTGTTTTTCAAAGTGTTATTCCAAGGACTCCTGCAGCTAAGTCCTCTCCTGGGATTCACTCCTGATCCACTGAAAAGGTTTATCTCTTGGGGGCCCAGGAATCTTCATTTAAAGGTCCCCAGATAATACTGAAATGCATAATTAAAGGACCAGAGGGTTAAACTATAAGATGAGCATAAACTGGACCAAAATATAAACATGTAAAGTGAACTGAAGGAACCAAATAGCCATCACACTTACACGTTGATTAAATTATGCAACTCATTGTAAACAAAGAATATGTGGGATGGGGAAAAGCAAAACAAAACCAAAAAACTAGAAAGAAGGATCAAACAGCAAGACACAACTTTTCCAAGCTTCTTCCAGGACAGAGAGAACAATACTCAAAGGACCTCCAGTATTCTGGTTGTATTCATCAAACCAATTCTCCCCTAAGGTGGATAGCTCAGGCTATCTTCCCGCTTCCATTAAACATGAAATAAAACCTCATTCCAATTATTCGATTCCCTGTCCTCCAAGCAACTTTGCAATAATAATTTGGGTTTTCCACATACTTCTGCATATAGGAAGGGATTAATCATTTCTAAAGAAAAAATACTCTATAATATCCTATTAGAGCATGAAAAACACTTTATTTGCCACACAATTGAATCCATTCAAATTATGCTATTCATTTAATTCACTATCCATTTCTAGAAATGCTTACATTTACTTCTTTTCCATTCTCCTTTAATTGCCTGACCCATCATGTTCCAATCAAAACTAAATTCTAGGAAGTATCTGCATATAATTTTATTGTGAATCTTGTCTTGCCAAAATAGTGAATAGAAAACCAAGTCTTGTTAATTACAAATGCTGAGATTTCTATTTCTATTAAAGAAGGAAAGGCCATGAAGTTCACTGAGTTGTTAGAATTATTACTTTAAAGCGTACATTATTTTTAATTATTTGGTGTCGTGATGAGGTCACAGAAAAAATATACAGGCACTCTTTTAGAATATTTCTTCTCGTGGGATATAGTCATGCACTGAATAACAAAGTTTCAGCCAATCACAGATCACATATACCATGATGGTCCCTTAAGATTACAATACTGTATTTTTACTGTACATTTTCTATGCTTAGATACACAAGTACTTATCATTATGTTACAATTGCCTGCAGCATTCAATACAGTAATATACAAGCCTGAGAGCAATAGGCTGTCCCATAAAGTCTAGCTGTGTAGTAGGCTATATCATCTATGTTTGTATGTGTGCACCCTATGATGTTCCCACAGTGACAAAATCACCTAAGAATGCATTTCTTGGAATGTATCCTGACGTTAAGTCAAAGTTTTCTACACGGTCTACATTCTGTGGGCTGCCTTTAGTTAGTTATTGCATCTGCTTGCAAGTTTACAATTAATGGTCAGTTTTTTTAGTTAATTTTCCAGAATAACTAGCAAGGTCTAGCCACTCAGCTTTAATTTACTTTATTCTACCACTTAAAACATTGATATTTCAATAACTTGCACTTTGGCTCAACAAAAATGATAATATTTAATATTTTTCTCGAGCCCTTACTCCAAATCTTCAGAGGCTTTAAATTACCTGGTTCCCTCTACAGGCAAGTGAGGATAAAAATGATGTGCTTTATTTTATAATTGAGTCTAGATGGAAAGAGAAGAGAGGGAAATAATTCAATATACTTTAAGTATCCTTTTCATTCTCAATATTTGCAAATGAAATCCTTGATGTAGAATGGAATTCCTATGAAAGCTCTCTTCTCATTATGTCTTTGGTTAGCCTGCTAGCTTCAGCTGTGTTACTTTTATTGCTATTTTCAGCAAGAACTCAGAAGAGAAACGATAAAAACTCAAACAGAATGACTAAGTTGTAATACAAAGATAATGAACTCCAATGCAACAGGAAAGCAAATTAGAAGGCTGGGAAGTTGTTAGCCATAAAAATAAAAATTAAAAAAAAAAGAAAGAAAAGAAAAAGAGCTTTATTTCTACACTTTTGAAGCATCCTTTGGAAACCAGAAAAACTTAACAATACAGTTAACCCAGTTACTGTCAGTGTGGTTCTACTTTCAAAAGAAAGTCAGGTTAACATTTTAAGCAGCAATTATATTTTACGAAAAGGAAAAAAGAGGGAATGAGAGGAACATCAAAACCCCAGAAAACATGATGATGACAAACAATCAAAAAACAACTTAAGATCTCCATTCACCTCAGCTTTTTGAAATGAGCGTTTCTAATTCTTGGCACTCTATCAGTCTTGCAAGGACCTGGAGGGTGGTGGGCAGGGTGGGTAGCACCAGTGGCTGCCAAAGGGATTCGTATGTGAAATGGAAATTTCTCCTTTCCAAAATGAAGTAAAACAAGGCCAATCACACAGTGAGGAACCAATGAAGGGAGTAAAGGCTCTTTTGTAGCCTTCTCTTCTTAGGTGACTCCCCAGAAGTCTTAAAAAGAATGGGTAACTTTGAGCTTATCTAGGAGAGTTTATCTAGAGTAAGTTTTAATCTTCCAAGACACCTAAATTAAGATAAAGATTCTTCTGAGTTTGTGGAAGTTGTGATGTGCTGGTGATTGATTACAAGTGGAGCATCTTGAAACAATAACAAGTAAATCAAACTCTGGGATAGGCTTTCAAAGCTGCAAAATCCAAATCAGAGTTTCCCCCGAATATTCCAAGTGATTTTTTGAGTTTCCAAAGAATTTTCCTCAAGAGAAAAAGAAAAACCAGACAATCCTTAAGATGATCTTCACACATGCTTCAGCTAAGATTTTAAATCTGATCAAATACATTTAATGAAGAAAATTATTTTTATAGCGATTATTATCGTAAAAGTGTTTTGAGAAAATTATTTATGAAAACTCTTTTCTTTGTTGTCCTAACCCAGCAAGCTAAACATCTTCCATTTATTTTTAAATGAAGTGAAAATTAGCCAGGTGTGTTAGATAAGCTTTCTATACACAGGTCTAAATATTGACAAAGGGAGATTTGTAACTGGAAAAATTATCAGTCTAGCAATTATCACGTTAGCATGTGAAGTGGAAAAAGATGTGAAACTTCCAAATGTGTCAATACAGATTATTTCATTTCCACTAGCTATCAGCTATACTGTGAACACGAGTTCTTTAATGTACACTGAGCAAGCAGTTCAGCTAAAGGAATTTCTCCTCTGTGCCAAAAAAAAAAAAAAAAAAAAAATCACAAGGTACAAGGTCTGGTGTGAAATCACATATGTTTCTAACTATTGTTTCAAATGACCTAAAAGAGGGGAACGGGGTGCACCTGATGACAAAAGTACTGTTTTAGATTGTTTAATTTTATAAGAACTGCATTTGGACTCCTCCTTCATTGGGTTATGTGAGTGTTTCTCTCAGTTCTCATCAGTCCCAACCTCACAGTCCTCTCAGGGACACCCATAAAGTCCTATCACATTACTACACTGTGGTACTGGGAAAAATACAGAGCATCTCAGTAATAATTATCTTTTTGCACACTTTAGACTTACATGGGCTGCACTTGAAGGTGAGAGAGATTGCCATTAATTTTTGCTGTTAAGAAAGAAACAAGTGTACGTAAGAGTAAATTCAGGCAACATGAACATTCCTTTTTGTCATTAGAGGATTGAGTAAGCAAGTAAGACAATGCTGTCCCTGCTAGGACATTCCTAAATATATCCCTTGGTGGATACATGCTCTCCCAAAATGTGGCACCTTGGCATTTGAGGAAACAGGAGGCGCAAAAATGTCTCTCTGAGGCTGAGGCGGGAGGATCACCTGAGGTCTGGAGTTCAAGACCAGCCTGGCCAACACGGTGAAACCCCCGTCTCTACTAAAAACACAAAAATTAGTTGAGCATAGTTGATGGGTGTTTGTAGTCCCAGTTATTTGGGAGGCTGAGGCATGGGGATCACTTGAACCTAGGAGGCAGAGATTACAGTGAACTGAGATCATGCCACTGCACTCCAGCCTGGGCAACAGAGCCAGACTCCATCTCAAAAAAAAAAAAAGTCTCTCTGATTTTCTGAAGTACACCACAAATGCTCTGACCTTCCTCTAAAGTAGGTCACGAGGCCAGATGCGGTGTCTCACACCTGTGATTCTAACACTTTGGGAGGTTGAGGCAGGAGGATTGCTTGAGCTTTGGAGTTTGAGATCAGCCTGAGCAACATAATGACAACCTGTCTCCATTTCTAAAAAAATTAAAAAATTTAAAAGTAAGTCATAAGACCCCTCATATGCCCTATACCCAGAAGAAAGGATTATCACACAGGGACACAGAGAAGAATTTGAGAAAACAGATTCTTGCAAGTTCCCCCTGGTTTATTACCATTAGATTATACCCCCTTTTGTCTAATCATATTACCCCACAACTTCTTTATCAAACACAGCATAAAAATATACAATTTTATCTGTTTCTTTGGGTCTCCATTTCTAAAGATTTCATTTCACCCATAAGCAATGTTAAGTAAATTTGTTATGCTTTCTCTTGTTAATCTATCTTTTATTATAAGGGTCTCAGTTATGAACCTAGCAATGTGTGAAAAAAATAAACCTTTTCTCCCTTACATCCTCATGGACCCATTTTGGTCCTTTTGCTTTCCCCCTTTTCTATTTTTCTATCCACATCTCTCTTCTTCCCGTGCCTCAGTGGGGTTCTATTTACTAAGCCACCACTCCTTTTCTTTCTTAATGTTCATTGATTCTCATCTTATTGTTATCACAACTCTTTCCTGGCTTCACCAAACTCCCAGACACAAGCTTTTCAAATCTCTAAAAATATGGAGATCATTCTCTCTGTCCAAGAGTGGCATGTTGAAACTCCCCATTGAGTTTTCTTGGAATTTTTTAAATATTGTTTTATGAATTCCCATTTAGTTTTGTAAGGGCTGAAGGGTGTGATATCTTTCCTCACCCATCATAATGATCACAGCCAAGACTCCTATAATAAAAACCAAGTTAACAAGAGAAAAAAAAAACACACAACAAATGAATTTAATCAAAGTTCTACATGACATAGTAGTCTACAGAAATGAGTACATAAAAACCCAGGAAAAATAATTTGTTTTTATCCCAGTTTCAATAAAGAATAGAGAGCTGTATAGAAATGTGATTAGACAAAAGGGTATGATCTAAGGGTCACAGACTGAGGGAGGAAACCCAGCAGAGCCTGTCTGTTCAGATTCTTATTGGCAGATTTAGGCCAGGTCCCTTATGGAATGAGGGCCTTCAAGAGAGAATAGAAAAGGGAAAGAGTAGCCTTTCTAGATTTGATGGCTTGCTTTGGGGGAGAGGGATTCTAATTTCTTTTCTTTTTTTATTTCAGAGAATTTTCTTAAATTATATTTTAAGTTTTAGGGTACATATGCAGATTGTGAAGGATTGTTACATAGGTATACCCATGCCATGGTGGTTTGCTCCATCCATCACCCTGTCATCTACGTGAGCTATTTCTCCTAATGTTAGCCCTCCCTAATCCTCCTACCCTCTGCTATCCCCTGCTTAGCTCCCCACCCCTCAACAGGCCCTGATGTGTGATATTCCCCTCCCGGTATCCATGTGTTCTCATTGTTCTCACCCATTATGAGTGAGAACATGCGGTGTTTGGTTTTCTTTTCTTGTGTTAGTTTGTGAGAACGATGGTTTCCAGATTCATCCATGTCCCTGCAAAGGACATGAGTTCATCTTTTTATGGCTGCATAGTGTTCCATGGTGTATATTTGCCACATTTTCTTTATCCAGTCTATCATTGATGGGCATTTGGGATGGTTCTAAGTCTGCTATTGTAAACAATGCTGCAATAAAAATATGTGTGCGTGTGTCCTTATAATAGATCGCTTTATAATCCTTTGGATATATACTCAGTAATGGGATTGCTGGGTCAAATGGAATTTCTATTTCTAGGTCCTTGAGGAATCACCATACTGTCTTCTACAATGGTTGAACTAATTTACACTCTCACCAACAGTGTAAAAATGTTCCTATTTCTCTATATCCTCTCCAGCATCTGTTGTCTCCAGATTTTTTAATGATTGCCATTCTAACTGGCATAAGATGGTATCTCAATGTAGTTTTGATTTGCATTTCTCTAATGACTAGTGATGATGAGCATTTTTTCATATGTTTGTTGGCCTCATATATGTCTTCTTTTGAAAAGTGTATGTTCATATACTTCACCCACTTTTGAATGGGTATTTGTTTTTTTCTTGTAAATCTGTTTTAGTTCTTTGTAGATTCTGAATATTAGCCCTTTGTCAGATGGATCGATTGCAAAAAAATTTTCCATTCTGTTGGTTGCTGGTTCACTCTAATGAACATTTCTTTTACTGTGCAGAAGCTCTGGAGATTGATTAGGCCCCATTTGTCTATTTTAACTTTTGTTGCCAATGCTTTTGGTGTTTTAGTCATGAAGTCCTTGCCTAGGCCTATGTCCTGAATGGTTTTGCCTAGATTTTCTTCAAGGGTTTTTATGGTGTCAGGTCTTATGTTTAAGTCTTTAATCCATCTGGAGTTAATTTTAGTGTAAGCTGTCAGGAAGGGGTCCAGTTTCTGCTTTCTGCACACTGCTAGCCAGTTTTCCCAACACCATTTATTAAACAGGGAATCGTTTCCCTGTTGCTTGTTTTTGCCAGGTTTGTCAAAGATCAGATGGCTGTAGATGTGTGGCATTGCCTCTGAGACCTCTATTCTGTTCCATTGGTCTATATCTCTGTTTTGGTACCAGTACCATGCTGTTTTGATTACAGTAGCCTTGTAGTATAGTTTGAAGTCAGGTAGCATGATGCCTCCAGCTTTGTTCTTTTTGCTTAGACTTGTCTTGGCTATGTCAGCTCTCTTTTGGTTCCCTATGAAGTTTAAGTTGTTTTTTTCCATTTCTGTGAAGAAGGTCATTGGTAGCTTGATGGGGATAGCATTGAATCTGTAAATTACTTTGGGCAGCGTGGACATTTTCACGATACTGATTCTTGCTAACCATAAGCATGGAATGTTTCTCCATCTGTTTGCATCCTCTGTTATTTCCTTGAGCAGTGGTTTGTAGCTCTCCTTGAAGAGGTCCTTTACATTCTTTATTAGTTGTATTCCTAGGTATTTTATTCTCTTTGTGGCAATTATGAATGGCAGTTCATTCTTAATTTGGCTCTCTTTAAGTCTGTTATTGGTGTATAGGAATGCTTGTGATTTTTGCACATTGATTTTGTATCCTGAGACTTTGCTGAAGTTGCTTATCAGTTTCAGGATATTTTGGGCTGAGATGATGGAGTCTTCTAAATATACAATCATGTTGTCTGCAAATAGACAATTTGACTTCCTCCTTTCCTAATTGAATACCCTTTATTTCTTTTTCTTGCTTGATTGCTCTGGCTAGAACTTCCAATACTATATTGAATAAGAGTGGTGAGAGAGGGCATCCTTGTCTAGTGCCAGATTTCAAAGGGAATGCTTCCAGTTTTTGCCCATTCAGTATGATATTGGCTGTGGGCAATAAAAATCCATCTGGACCTGTTGCAACAGCAGTCATACCCAAATCATTTGCACTTTAAAACTGGAAGATTAAGCTTTTGTTAACACTATTAATGGGGTGGGGTATAGGGTGGGAGTGAGGGTTTGGGAGATGGGTGGGAAAGGGTGATTGTGGGGACAGATGTTCCATAATTCTAAGTCTTTTATGCATTGTCCACCAAGAAGATATGGGCAGCTTCTGTTCCTGCACAACAGTTATGCTATCCTTGCAGCTAATCCCCTCTGTTACTCTTTAGCAAGAATTCCGCTCCTCTCTCAAGATTTACTTATGGTCATGTGCTCAGAAATGCTCAAATGGGTACAACCATTACCAAGGGTGGGATGGGAGGGCAGAGGGGAAATAAAATATGAAGCATAAAAAAAAAAATCCGTCTGGAAATGCGGCGACCACTCACCCTCCATGCTCTTGCTGGGAGCTGCAATCCAGAGCTGCTCCTACTCAGCCATCTTGGATCCCTCTGTCTCCAAATTTTTTAATGATCGC
This sequence comes from Aotus nancymaae, assembly GCF_030222135.1. Taxonomy (NCBI): domain Eukaryota; kingdom Metazoa; phylum Chordata; class Mammalia; order Primates; family Aotidae; genus Aotus; species Aotus nancymaae. Next base: position 23,812,287 of record NW_026988422.1, on the reverse strand, counting down.
CATTCTAACTGGCATGAGATGGTATCTCAATGTGGTTTTGATTTGCGTTTCTCTAATGACCAGTGACAATGAGCATTTTTTCATGTTTGTTGGCTGCATAAATGTCTTCTTTTGAAATGTGTCTGTTCATATCCTTTGCCCACTTTTTGATGGGGTTGTTTCTTTCTTGTAAATTTGTTTAAGTTCTCCATAGGTTCTAGATATTAGTCCTTTGTCAGATGAGCAGGTTGCAAAAATTTTTTCCCATTCTTTTGGTTGCTAGTTCACTCTAATGACTGTTTCTTTTGCTATGCAGAAGCTCTTATGTTTAATTAGATCCCATTTGTCTATTTTGGCTTTTGTTGCCATTGCTTTGGTGTTCTGGTCTGCCTATGCCTATGTCCTGAATGGTATTGCCTAGATTTTCTTCTAGAGTTTTTATGCTGTTAAGTCTTATGTTTAAATCTTTAATCCATCTGGAGTTAATTTTTGTATAAGGTGTAAGGAAGGGGTCCAGTTTCAGCCTTCTGCATATGGCTAGCAAGTTTTCCCAACACTACTTATTAAATAGGGAATCCTTTCCCCATTGCTTGTTTTTGTCAGGTTTGTCAAAGATCAGGTGGTTGCAGATGTATGGCATTACTTCCAAGGCCTCTGTTCTGTTCCATTGGTCTATATCTCTGTTTTAGTACCAGTACCATGCTGTTTTGGTTACCATAGCCTTGTACTATAGTTTGAAGTCAGGTAGCGTGACACCTCCAACTTTTTTTTTTTTTTTTGCTTCGGATTGTCTTGGCTATGCAGGCTCTTTTTTGGTTCCATATGAAGTTTAAGGTGGTTTTTTCCAGTTTTGTGAAGAAGGTCAATGATAGGTTGATGGGGATAACATTGAATCTATAAGTTACTTTGGGCAGTATGGCCATTTTCACAGTGTTGTTTCTTCCTAACCATAATCATGGAATGTTTTTCCATCTGTTTGTGTCCTCTCTTATTTCTTTGAGCAGTTGTTTGTAGTTCTCCTTAAAGAGGTCCTTCACATCCCTTGTTAGTTGTATTCCTAGGTATTTTATTGTCTTTGTAGCAATTTTGAATGGGAATTCTCTCATGATTCTAATTTCTATGACCTGCCTTAGGGAAAAGGAATTCTGGTCTCTATGACTCGTTTCAGAGGAGAAGGAGGGGCGGGAGGCAGGGAGGCAGAAGAGCAGAGAGAGGCTGTGTTTCTGGGGATGCTTCTGAGGCTTTCCAGTTTCCTTTAGTTCAAAGTACTCAGCATGCCAAAGTGCACTAATTTGTGGTATCATTTTCTGAGCCCCAACAGTTTCAACTTAGTATTTGGTTGTCCTAGTGGTATTCACTTTGTAATCATTGACTTACTCCTTTGTAACCATTGACTTACTCCTTAAGCTTTTAGAATCTTGTCTCTGCCCTTCTACTTTGCAGAAATTTCTCTCTTAGAGGTCACCAATTACTTCCTCATCACAGAATCTAATGACACTGGAGGTTACTCATCATTTTCTGCAGGATTGGACCCTGTTGGCTCTGTGTTGACCCTTTTTCTTCCTTTCTGCACTGAAACACTGCACTCTGCTGACCACTCCCGTTTCCTACTTATCCCACTTTGAGAAGGTAAGAATCTCCATAGTTCTGTTTTTGGCTCAGGCCTTTCAGTCCCGCTGTATTTCCATATAGTGGGTGGAAATGAGAGATGATGGCTTAATGGCTTCAAAACTTCCATCTCTGACCCCACCCTCTCTTAGATAAGAAGTCATATTTCCAAGTGTTTGCTGAGAATCTCCACCAAAGTATCTTCTTGCATCTCAAATCCAGTATGCCTTACTGCATAAATAAATGCATTATCAATCTACTTCTCCAAGTAACCTTCCACAACTACCTCCATTAACATGACCACCAATTATATAAGTTGGATTTGTGTCATCATGAACTCCCAGTCTCATTCTCCACATCCTATAAGTTCCTGAGACATGGACTCTTCCACTCTGATATCTTTCTATCCTATTGCCACCATTCTAATTCAAGGGTTCCTTTTCTTTGCCTGGACCAGTAGTTAACAAAGCGAACCAACAGCATCAGAATTACCTGGAAACTTGTAAGAAATACAAAATTCTCATACCTCACCTCATACCCATTTAGTCTGAAACTCTGAGGGCGAGACCAGCAATCTGTGTTTTAACTAGATTCTGATGACTCTGATATGCACTAAAATTTGAGAACCTAGATTATTACAGATGACTTTTATTTGGCCTTCCTGTCTCCAGTCTCTTCTTTCCCATGCCCCTCTAAGAATTACCTTTCTAAAGAATAACTCTGATCATGCCACTTCCTTGATAAAAACATTTGACCCTGTATTGTCAAATAAAAGCCAAACTCCTCATTAAGACATCTGAATGTAAAATGTTCAACAAGTTAGAAATAGAAAGGAACTTCCTTATCTTGACAAAAGATATCTATGAGAAACCTACAAACATCATACTTAATGGTAAAAACTGAATGCTTTTCCCCCAAGATCAGGAAATAGAAGAGATAGCCACTCTTCCCACTCTTATGCAACATGATACAATAGGTTCTAGCCAGTGCAGTCAGGCAAGAGAAAGCAAGTAAAGAATACAGATTTGATTTTAAAAAGAAAGAAAAAAAACACAGATTGAAAAAAAAAGAAATAAAACTGTTTTTATGCACAAATGATAGGAACCTAAGGGATCTGTTTTATTTATTATTTATTTATTTTATTTTATGTTTCGAAACACATTTGCAGGATGTACAGATTTGTTACATAGGTAAATGTGTGCCATGGTGGTTTGCTGCACTTCTCAATCTGTCACCTATGCATTAAGCTTGGTCAGCATTAGCTATTTTTCCTGATGCTCTCCCTCTCCCTGTCCCTCACCCCCAACAGGCCCCAGTGTGTGTTGTTCCCTTCGCTGTGTCATGTGTTCTCATTGTTTGGCTCCCACTTACAAGTGAGAACATGCAGTGTTTGGTTTTCTGTTCCTCCATTAGTTTGCTGAGGATAATGGCCTCCAGCTTTATCTATATCCCTGAAAAAGACATGATATCATTCCTTTTTATAGCTGCATAGTATTCTATGGTATATATGTATCACATTTTCTCTTATCTACTTTATTATTGATGAGCATTTGGGTTGATTCCATGTCTTTGCTCTTGTCAATAGTGCTGCAATGAACATACACATGCATGTATATTTATAATAGAATGATTTATATTCCTTTGAGTATATACCCAGCAATAGGATTGCTGACTTCAATAGTATTTCTAGTTCTAGGTCTCTGAGGAATCACCACTCTGTCTTCCACAATGGTTGAACTAATTTACATTCCCAACAGTGTAAAAGTGTTCCTATTTCTCTATAGCCTCCCCAGCATCTGTTGTTTCTTGACTTTTTGATAATTATCATTCTGACTGACTTGAGTTGGGATCTCATTGTGGTTTTGATTTGCATTTCTCTAATGATAAGTTATGTTGGGCTTTCTTCATATGTTTCTTGGCCAAATAAATGTCTACTATAATTAACAAATAAATTTAAAAGGCCACAGGATATGATATCAACATGCAAAAATAAACTATTTTAGTCCTATGTAATAGCAACAAGCAACCCAAAAGTAAAATTAAGAAATAATTTCATTCCTAATAAAATCAGTAAAAATAAAATATTTAGGAATAAGTTTGACTAAAGAAGTGAAAGACTTATACTCTGAAAATTATAAAACAGACTGAAAAAAATTAAAGATCTAGTAAATAAAGTTATATTTCATGTTCATAAACTGGAAGCCTCAATACTGTTAATATAGCAATATATAATATATCCTAAATTATTCTGTGGATTCAATACAATCCCAGTCAAGATATCAGCAGTCATTTTTGTAGAAATTGACAAGCTGATCCTAAAATTCATATAATGATTCAAAGGACCCAGCGTAGCCAAAATAATTTTTAAAAAGAACAAATTCAGAGAACATTCAACTTCAAAACTTAATATAAAACTACAATAATGGCAACAGTGTAATAGGTATAAAGTCAGATATATAATTCAGTGGAAAAGAATTCAGAGTCTAGAAATAAACCCTGACATTTTTGGTGAATTGAGTCATTAGGAGTACTATGATTTTTTTCAAAAAATGTTGCTAGGGCAAATGGATACTCACATGCAACGAAATGAATTTAGATCCTTACCTTACACCATGCACAAAAATTACCTTGAAACAGATAAAAAACCTAATTGTAAGAGCAAAGGTTATAAAACTTCTAAAAGAAACCATAGGAGAAACTTCGGGATTAAAGGGGAAAATGCTTACATATCACACTGAAAACATGATCCAGAAAAGAAAAAAAAAAAATGACAAATTGGGCTTCAGCAAAACTGAAACTTTTACTTTCAAAAGGTACCAATAAGAAAAATAAAAAGACAAATTACTAGGAGAAAGTATGTGCCAATCATATGTCTGAAAAAATGGATAATAAGTAAATGACAACATTCTCAATGTTATAGTCATTATGGTAATACAAATTAAAATCACAGCAAAATGCCATATTAACACATTAAAAAGACCAACCAAAAAGAGTGACAATACTAGATATTGGTGATAATATGAAGAATTGGAACCCTCATACATTGCTGGAAAAAATGTGAAATGTGACAGCCATTTGAAATGCACTTTGGCAGTTTTTAAAAAGTTAAACCTAAAGCTACCCTATGACCTAGCAATGCTACTCCTAGGCATACACCCAAGAGAAATGAAAACACACATTGACACAAAACTTGTACACAAATGTCCATAGCATTATTTATAATAGCCAAAAATTGGAAGTAATACAAATGTTCATTCACGTGAATGGAAAAAACCAGTGTGGTAAGCATATCCATACAATGAAACACTATTGAGCAATGAAAAGGAATGAGCTTTTGATACATACTACAACTTGGTTGAACCCCTGAAACAGTATGAAAGTGAAAGAAGTCAAAAATAAAAAACTACATATTGTACAGTTCCATTTATATGAAATTTCCAGGAAAGGCAAATTTATAGAGACGGGGAGCAGATAAATGGCTGCCTGGAGCTGGGAGGGAGGGTGGGTATTGACTGCAAGTGAGCATAAGAAAACTTTTTGGGGTGAGAAAAACGTTCTAAAATTGAATCACAGTAAAATTTACCCAAAACTCCATAAAGTTGCTAAAAAATCATTGAATTGTACACTTACAATGGGTGAATTTCATGGTATGTAAATTATGTCTCAATGGAGCTATTTTTAAAGAATTATTTTAAAACTCTAAAAAAAAAAACACATAAAATCAGTTACATAAATTATGTACCATAAGTTCTGTTCTATTTGTTCTGCAGCAGTGTAAAAACCACATTTCACTAAGGTTGAAAATAAATATGAAGAAAATTAAGAGCATTGTGTTATGTCAACCCATGGCGGCACTTTAGTTAATACCATTGTTAGTTACTTTTCTGTTTAATTGCTTATGCCAGCTAGTTTATTCATATCCATACCTGTAATGGCTAATTTTAAGTGTCAACTTGACTGGGCTAACAGATGCCCAGATGGTTGGTAAAACCTTATTTCTGGTGAGTCTGTGAATGTGTTTCCAGAAGAGATGAGCATTTGAATCAGCAAACTAAATAAAGATTGTCCTCATCAATGTAGGTGAGCATCAGCTAACCCAGAAAGGGCCTTAGTACAACAAAAAGGCAGAGGAAGAGTGAATTTGCTCTTTCTTCTTGAGCTGGGACACCCACCGTCTTCTGCCCTCAGAAATTGGCGCTCCTGGTTCTCAGGCTGTCAGACACAAACTGAGACTTATGCTATTGATTCTTCTGGATCTTAGGTCTTTGGGCTGGAGTTAGTACTACAGCACCAGCTTTTCTGGTTCTCCAGCTTCCAGACAACAGATCATAGGACTTATCCTCCATAATTGTGTGAGCCAATCCCTCATAGTAAATCTCTTTCTATATATCTATATATCTCTGATTGGTTCTATTTCTCTAGAGAACTCTGACTAATACAATACATAAACTGTATTTTATCACTTGGTAAAAGTTTTCTTACTTTCAATATATTAGCCATGGTCAGTTAGGGTTTCTTTATTACTAACTGTGATTATTTGGAAAGAACATTTAAAAGAAAACCTTTTTCTCTCTGTGATAATCTCCCTAGAACAATGCTCCATAATTCTGCATATTTGTGTCTTGCTATTTGTTCTCTTTCTTCTGTCCTACGACCTCCTCTTCTCTCACCTGGTTTAGAGACAAACAGGAGAAATCAGTAATATCCTCTAGTTAGGGGAAACAACTGTGCTTAGCATGGCCTCTCCCCACTGTGCCACGCTGTGCCAGTGTGAAGACCAGATACCAAATGCAGTAAAATTCTAATAAGACTCAATAAACAAAATCTAAAAATATAATCATGTAAAATGCACCTGCATTATTGTAAAATAAATAAATACACCATGAGTGGCTACTGCCTACCCAGAAATTCCTACCAATCTGGCTATCCATTTCAAGCCCATCTGGTTCTAGCTATATTTTGTCATCAAAATGTTGTGGTTTTCCTCTGTACCTTAAATTTAAGCAGAGATAATTTGGAGCCCTGTAGCTAGCAGGAATTGACAAAAGAGTGGCAGTGATTCCAGGAATACCCAATTGGTTGGCATATAGGTTAACAACCTGATCTAAAGAGATTGAGTAAAAAGAATACTGAGAATGTAGGGGTCTGTTTTTTGCCTCCACCTCCCAAGAACTGCCTGGATATCTCCACCCAATATTGTTCTTTCTCACACCTTACATTCTTCCTCCATGCTCAAAAGACAAGAATTTAGCCCACCCAATTTGTGAATGAGAGACAATTACCAAGTGTTACATCTGAATGCACATTGTGAATGTAATTGTAGAGTTTTACTAGATCTAATAAAAGAGAATTTTGAATCTAATGCAGAAAAGTTATAAGATATCTAATTCAAAGTCAAACAAGAAGCATACTTCTAGTGGTGGTGATCATGGTTGACTTAGCAAGATGATATGTCTAAGTTAATCATAGTAACCCATTTCTCATTTCAATTACTGGTTTAAAAGCACACATGACTCAGTACAGCCATGAAGATATGAGAGAGGTCAAGAGGAAGCTTCTGAAAGAGACAGTAGCTAACTTTTCTCTGGAAGTTACTGGGTCTGGATAGGAAGCTTGGACCTATTGCAGCTATATATACTATACATCTTGTAAATATAAAGCCAATGACAAAGATTATCTCCTTGACCAAACTTTAGTCAGGCTCCGTTGAACTCTCTACTAGGTACAACCTTGGGCTTCTGTCTCTGTCCTTGGAAAGTCCAGTTTTAGTAGGAATCCTGAGAAGTTAGAATCCTCCTCCCACCCCCAATTTCTGATCATCCTCAATATCTACCCAAATTATTCATCACCCACTTTCCCTCAGGTAATATCTGAACACCCTGGCCTACCTTCAGCAAGAATCCTATTAGGTCAGTTTAGCAAAGAATTGGCTTCCTCTTAAATAATTTTCCATCTACCTCAGCCCTGCTTCTTTGCTATAAATCCCCACTTTTTCCTTGTTGAATTGAGAATTGAGCCCATTTCTATTCTGAGGTCTCTTTCCCCTAGTGCAATAATTTCTCAGTAAAATCTGCCTCTACTTCTGTAACTACTTACCATCCACCTCTGGTTTTCTTTGTTATAAGCCTCTGTAAGAAACCACGTTTGAGGACAGCAAAGCAGGAGATAAAAGGCACCTGGGTCCTCAGTGATTTTGGTGAGCTGCTGATTATACAATAACCTGTTTGAGTCAAAGTGTTTTTGTTTGGGGTTTTTGTTTTGTTTTGTTTTGTTTTTATAAGTTGCTGCAGAAGGTATCTTAACACAATGCTTTTCTGTGATAGTTGAACCCAGGCATGCCATCCTAGACTAAAAGCATTTTCATAGGTTTGATCACATAAAAGAAATATCATTTCAATAAAAGATGGTAAAAGGTAAGAGGAATAGAAACTAGTGGTTCAGGATGAAGGATGACTCTTATACTTAGTTATGTAGTATCCTCTTTTCCCCACATTTTGAGAACTGTATTAGTACATCTCTGAAATCAAGATAAAACGAGACAAAGAAATAATATACTTGCCTATAACCTTAGGGGTCCCAGGTCCTGAGTAAAGGCATGCGCAATTTCACATCACCTAGCCAACCACACCCAGTGATCTCTGTGGGAAACTGCCACTGATCTTGGCCTTGCAGGGTGCCCAAGAAACTCCCCTTCCACCCATTAGAACAGCACAGAGCCTTTGAAGAATATGTTAAATGCCTTGCCTTTGTAGAACATTTTTAACTTGCTACAGTACTTTCAAATCCATTAGCTAATTGCAATCTTCAAAAGTGTGCTAAGGTAGACATTACCCCCATTTGACAAATGACAAGTGCAGAGTGCATGGAGAAGGTGAAAACATTTGCTTAAAATAACCCAACTAACTACACTATGAATAGTCCATAGCCTAAGATTGCTTGCTTAGAAAAGCAAATATACTTGGATCTTGTTATAAATATGCTCTGCTCAAGATTTTCCAAGATCCAGAAGGGCCACAGTTTGTCTGAGTATATGGGTATATACTGAATACATGCTTACCTACCTTTAGGCTCTGCTGTGGCCAGTTTCTATTTCAGCCTTAAAATTTTCTATATATCCCTCCTCTATTGCTTTTCATCCATACTATATTTAGTAAATGTTCAACAGAGATACCAGAAAGGCACCTCCTAGGAAAGATGAGGAGAAGCAGTGAACCACAGAGATCAGCTACAATTGGGAAAGGTGCATCTTTTTCATTGACCAAATCAAAGAATAGTAGTAAAGACTAATATAGTTCAATTTTTAAGTAGAGTTCAAAATAAAATCTGGAAACCATCATTCTCAGCAAACTGACACAAGAACAGAAAATCAAACACCGCATGTTCTCACTCATAGGTGGGTGTTGAACAATGAGAACACAGGGACACAGGGAGGGGAGCATCACACACTGGGGTCTGTCAGGGGGGGAAATAGGGGCGGGACAGCGGGGGGTGAGGAGTTGGGGAGAGATAGCATGGGGATAAATGCCAGATATAGGTGATGGGGAGGAAGGCAGCAAATCACACTGCCATGTGTGTACCTATGCAACAATCTTGCATGTTCTTCACATGTACCCCAAAACCTAAATGCAATTAAAAAAAAAATCAAACCTTTAACATCACACATTTACAAAGGAGTCAGTTGTAAACATACCAAAACAACTAATGACAGAAAGGGAAATCGGTCTCTGCTTTCTAGAAAGTTTTAAAATAACAATCAAAGAACTAAATAGCCAGTTTCAAAATATTTGTTTTTAAATTTAATCCTCTTAAGATTCAAACTGCTAAGTTCAAGTGCTAGAAAAACAAATCAGAAGTGATGGTCACTACTATAAACTATTCTTTCTTTGATTACCAATGTGGGAATATATTAGTTTTCAATACTTTGGTTTTTTATTAGAATTTCACTGAACAAAAATAAAATAAAACAAAACAAAATTTGCACTACAAAGTTTCCCCCAATTTGTGTGATATAAGCCATAATCAAACTGTTCATTCCTCAGACTTACTGAAGACATGTATTTCTATATTTAAAAATACCCTAGCAATGTTTTATTATAGTGACTCCTATAAGAAATATTCCTTTTCATATTCAATTATATGAGGATTTGTTAACTGGTTTGCCCTGACCTTTTAATTAGATATTATATATGTAATTTATTACAAAGAGATTGACTAAGGAATTACCTTTGGAAATGAGGAGGTATAGAAAGAAGCAGTAAAAATTCTCAGCCAGACTTTGAACAGGAAGCTTTAGTAAGAGACCTAGAGAAGGAGGATTAAAAAAAAAAAAGATGATACACAGAGAGTATCATTTACAAGTTACTAGAAAGTTGACTAAGTAATTTCTGATATAATAGATTTTCTACATCTATAAGCACTCTAAAAGTCTTATTTACATGTATGTATTGTGGAAAATAAATAAGCAAAATGCATAATCACTGCCATTTAGTGACTTTATAAAGATGGTTTTTGAACGTATTTCGGTAGCTTAGTATTTGTCTGTCATAAAATTAAATAAGGTAGAAAAGATAAACTTAAATCTCATAATTGTGTATTTTTAATCTTTAAGAAGTATATTTGTAGTTTCTAATAATAAAAAAAAGAATTTGAGGCAAAGAGAGACAATGCACATAACATATAGCCAAAGAAAAAAGAACTCCTTTAAAGTTACAATGAGTATCTTTTAAAAAAATAAAAGGTTATATATTCATGAAATAAGAATAGAAGAACAGAATGGTGTGAAAAGAGGGAAGTCAGACCATATTCAGAGAAGAATTACTTAGAAATTAAGCCAAATTTTTCATTTTTAATTGTAGGGTAGGGAAATCAATTTGGGTAAATCTTCCATAAAGTATTCCAGGGGGAGTAAAGAAAACCAAGGGGAGGAAGTTCTCAAAGATATAACATAAGAAATGTTCTCAGAACTGAAAAACATAAATATCTAGAGAACAGGGCATCACATAATGAATGAACAAGAGCCACACTAAGGTATCATCATGAAATTTCAGAGCACTGGGGTAAAGAAAATGCTATTCAGTAGCATATAAATTTTAGGAAATAGTGCAGCAATGCCTTCAAAATTCTGAGAGAAAATTATTTTAAAATTATAATTGCATACTTATTAAAACTATCAGTCATATATAAGACTAAAGCCATTCAAATATGCAAGAATTTACAGATTTTTTTTTGGTCTCTCATATCCTGTTTTCTAGGAAGCTACTGGAGGATGTACTTCACCAACATAAGGGAAAAGAGCAAGACATGCATTTCAAAAAGCAGACACTTCAACACATGAGAACAATGAAGGGCAATCCAGACAGACAGCTATGTAGCAGCCTGGAAAACAACTAGTCCAGCTGGAAGCAAGAGGAAGAACGATGGCTTCATAAGGAGTGTCTCAGGGTAAGAGCTTAAAGTGTTGTTTGACTTAGTGCTTAAAGTTGTGTTTGACTATTTTTTTTTAAATTGATAGTATATGACCAAAAAATATACTGAAGAGTACATAGAAATTAGAAAATTTTAAAAGAGACAAGTATTAACTCCAGGGAAAATAAAAAGTTGCATGAGAAAGGAATCTACTTGCTTCTGCAGTCAATATTATTTTACAAGACCATGATTTCACAAATTTGATTAATGAATTAAACAGTTATATATATATATGTATATATGTATTTTACATATATATATGTGTGCATATATGTATTTGTTTTAGAATATGAGAAGAGGGCAGAGGAGAGTATAAAATAGTTAAAACCTCTATTACTGAAATCACTGTTATATCATAATTATAACTGAGAAAATTATTACAGTGAAAGAGATCTGACCTAACTGACTTTATCTTGCTTCTAAACTCTAAGCTGCCCTTGTTCATTCCTGGGCATAGGCTGAACTAATTTTGGGAGGAACTTAGTTTATAGTTTAACTTTGAAACAAAGACGATTAACAATCCTTTCCTAAAACAAACTCCCTTCCTAACTGGGGAATAGACTGCCTTTGTAGAACTAACACATGAGCCACAAGATTAGAAATTATGGCTTAGAAGTCAAGCAGCTGAAGGCTGCAAGATTCTGACACCCCAGAACGTTCCTGGGGGATAACATTACTATTGTAAAACCCAAGATCAGTGCTTGAGATATTTTGCAGACCCTGCACTTGATGGATCAGCTGGTACCACCCAGATCAATAAACTGGTTCATCTGATCTTATAGTCTGCATCCAGACACCGACTCAATGCAAGAGGGCAGCTTTGACTCCCTGTGATTTCATCTCTGACCCAACCAAGCCCCACTTCCCAACTCACTGGCCCCTACTCACCAAATTATCCTCAAAAACCTCCCTCCCAACTTTTCAGGAAGACTGATTTGAGTAATAATAAAATTCCAGTCTCCTATACGCCGGCTTGCGTAAATTAAACTCTTTGTGTATTGCAATTCCCCTGTCAGTCTAGGCAGCAGGCGAATCCATTGTGTGGTTACATTACCATTATGATGAAATGGTAAATGTCAAAATTTGATAAATTAAGGTTGGCAGGAGGTGAGGAAGGGTCAGAAACTCATCATTTTCTTATAAAACTTTGAGTTCATTTTGGGGGCATTGATGGGTTAGTTAATAGTTACCTTGATAAAAATATAACTTAATTTTCTAAAAAGTGACAAAACTGTGAAAATACTACAGTATTTAAATACTACCATTATATCACCACTGTAGTGGTGAGAGGCAAGAAATGTAGCTTCTCATCCCAGTCCTTCTAGCTCCAAAAGATTGTGGCCACATCTCTCTACTTCCATGTCTTTATATGAGGTCAGGGCTCTAAAAATTTCTCAACTTTACACTTTCATGCTCAAATTTACTCATCTTCTGTGTGGCTATTTCTTGAGATCTCCCTTAACAATGATCTATTAACTAATCATAAAAATACTAAATGAACAGCATCTTCTCCAGGATCTTAAATAGCCAGAAATAAACACATTCTTCTCTGACCCAGAGACATTACATGCTATAGAACTGCAAGAGACAAAGCATTACCAGGTAATGAAAGGAATGCACTGCTCTGACTAGATCTTAATTGACTCACTAAGTTATGGAGATTTTAGGCAACAATTTACTCTGTTCTTAAATTTTAAAAGTAGTTACCATAGCAACTCCTAGACACAGCATATGGTATGTCTGGTACCTCCAAGATAACAGAGCAGATTCTTGATGAATTTCCCTTACAATATGTTGTGAACTTTTGTACTTTTTAGTGTTTCAGTGGGCAATGTTATATGGTGCTAGTATTCATCAATATTATCTATATATTTTAAAGCTTATTTAGAAGGATTTGTCACTTGCAACACACAAAACTTAAATGCTTCTCATATCTCTTAATATATTTTCTTCATTGAAAAATTACTACCTGCCAGTAGGAAAATTAACAAATAAACAGGTAATCTTTAAAGAATAAATATAAATAAGGACTAAATCATATAGAAAATGTCTTGCTCATTTATAGGGAAAGGAAGAAAAATTAAAACCAGATACTATTTCTCCTCTAATAAAACTGATAAAATGTTGAAGAGTGGGAGGAATTTAAATTGGTACTGCCATTCCAGTAGTTAATTTGGGACTATAAGTTCAAAGCCTTTAAGATGTCTTGCGAATTGACCTAGTAATTTTATTGCTACTAAAGATTTTTAAGTTTTGAAATTTATTGCTCCTAAATATTTTTTAAATCACAAAGATTTCTATGCAAAGATTTATGCAGAATTATTTATAATAGTTAAAACTATAAATAATCTTAATCTACAGTAAGATGAAATTTAAAATTAAAAGTTGTATAAGCAATCTCTTCTTATTGGGCATTTAGATTTGATGCAGTTTTTCTATTATAAATTTTACTACTGTAAACTAGTATATATTTTATTACAAATTATGACACTATTATAATTACAGTACATATACATGTGCTATATATATGTATTATACATACACATATATTAAATTTAAAAATAAATTTTTAAAGACTGTTGACAAAATTAAAAAATTAGTTTATACTGTATTTATAATATACTGTATTTATTTAATCATGGAGGAAGCATGGAAGAGTAGACCTCCCCCATGAAAAATTAAGCAGCTATGGTGAACACGAGAAACTGACCTTCAATGAGTCAGTCCCTTGTATAATCCTCTATCCTTCAGTGAAGACAGAACTAATGACTTGCTTCTAATCAATAGAATATGGCAAGGCGATGGATGCAGACTGGAGAGAGAGATTATCATACTGGCTTGAAAAATCAAGCTATCATGTGGCAAGGAACTGTGGGCAGCCTCTAGGGCCTGAAGGGAGCCTTCATGCCAATGGTCAGTAAGAAACTAGAGCCCTCAGTCACACAGCTGCAGAGAAGTGGATTCTGCCAACAACCCGAATGAGTTTTGAAGCATATTTTTTTCTAGAGAAGCCTCCAGATAAGAACACAACACAGTCAACACTTTGCCTACAGCCTGGTGAGACCTAGAAGCACAGAATTATTCAGTTATACATCCCAGGAATTCTGACCTACAGAAACTGTGAACTAATCAATGTGTGCTGTTGTTTTAAGCTGCTAAGTTTGTGTTGATTTATCATACCGCCTAGAAAATGAATACAGTGACTGTCTCTAGAAAGTAGTAATTTGTACAAATTTTCCTTTCTTATTTGTACTTTTCTAAATTTTCTAAAATGTTATAATGAGAATTTCTTTGCTTTTAAAATCAAAAGATGTTATTTTCAACAAATCATCTGGAAGCAAAAAATAAGTATGCTCTGCAATTTTTTAACTGATTTTGAATGTGGCAAAAGAAAATTTTTTAAAAGTGTACAATGAAAATATAGCACTAAGATTACCCCAGATTTCTATTTTTTTAAATGATCTTAACAGAAGATTTTATTTAAATCATGTTAACATAGACTGTTTCTGAAATTTTAAGTTTTCTATATTTAATAATGCCTGCTGGGAGGGAAAAAAAAAAAGAAATCATACTTGTAAATTTTTCTTTCCAATTTTGACCATGACTTAAAATGGAAAAAGTTATGTTGATTGTGGCTAAATGTTCTCGTTTTTAGAGGCCATTATGCACTTTAAATCTCTGTTGGCATTTTAATTTCATTTTACAAAATAAATCCCAACTGACAACAGAATAAAGCAAATTCTAAGTCAACTAAGCGAAAAAGTGTCACCGCAAACAGAAAGAACTTTGCAAACTGATGCAACATTTCATATGGCTCCTGAACCTAAATTTCCAAAGTTTCAACAGGAAATAAAATGTGTGTATGTTGGGGGGAAGTATTGACAACTGAAACCATCTCTACAACTTACAGTCTACAACATGATGTTACTATTCAACTGTCTGCATTAACATAAATTTACTATTGTAGGAAGTTCTTGCCAAGAAAGATTAAAATTGCAATAACCATTGCTTGTTTCAGGAACTTCCCAAAATCCCATTTATCCAACCACTAGACTACTCAACTTATCATTATTAGAGTAAATACTCCTTTCTCAAGATAATCAATAGCTTAATTAAGTTCCTCAGATGACAGTTTACTCTTTAAGGTTCGCTTTGAAACCCTAACATTTGAAACTATCATATCATGAACTCTGACCAGTCTTAAGTATTATAAAATGTATCGTAACTCAAATTCTCAAAACTTCATAAATATGCTACCCTTAATCTCCCTTCTCAGAGATGTCACTAAGATTCTGTCAAGGTAGTAGTCTCTCATACTACAGTAAACAATAAGTTTGGCTTTTGTTTTATCAGCAGGGTATTTCGATGGTATTTTCAGGAAGCTAGCATTCAGCAATCTTCGAGTTTCCATCAATATGTGACCAAGACCTGCTCACTGCAGTGGCTTAAGATTCTCCACAAAGAACCAGAGTGTTCCTCAAAAGCCTCTTGGAACTCCTCCTCAGATATCTCCATGAAAATAGTAGTGAGGTAAGTCTACTTTAGGATTGAGCTTCAATTTATTTTATTTTATTCTTTAACCTCTTCACGTGATGAGTTTGACTCCCAAAAAATAAAACCCTTTTTAGGAATTCTTTTATATAATTATGTATTATATTATATAATTATTTTTTATCTGATAAGATTTATAAAACTTTTATCCTTAGTGAAAAACCTTTTTTATATAAAGCTGTAAGAGGAAGTTCATTGGCAAGAGAACTTCTCAATGATAGGTCTACAATAAGACCATCAAGCTATTCTGGAAATGGAGAATTTCAGGGTTTTTTCTCAGACTGGTGTCTTTTGGACAAACTCTGTCCTGGGTTAATTATCAAAACATCATGAGAACTTTCCTCTGTCCTGAGTTATCCCTGAGATTCTGGCTCTGAGAGATATTTCCTCTCTAAATATTTTCATCCACTTGGAACTACAAATAAGTTGAGTTTGCAGTTGGAGATGGCACAACCATTAGGCTAGAGATCCAATTCACAAAGTACGTGAGCAGACTGTTCCCAAATCCCTATAGCTTAGTCTCCATCTAAATCTATGTCCCTACTTACCCTAGGCTGGACTCCTCCTTCTCATGTATTTATGCCACAGCTCAAATTCTTCTACTTATCTCTCCAAGTAACATAATTTCACAATATCAAATTTATAGTAGTCATGTTGGTAAGCTTAGCTATGAACAAAATTATTTATTTGAAGGGTATCATAGAACAAAAAAGCAAAGTACCAATGGTCTGCATGGTTTTATTGATACAAGGAAGTATGCCAAAGAAATTCAGATTGCAAAATTGCTTTAATAAGAGATTCCATGGCCAAGGGAAAACAAAAATTTGAAAAAATTAAAACAAGATCTCTTCAAGATAGCTCAAATCTTGATTTGAAGTGAATGACCTTTACTATTCTTACCCATCCTATGCTTCTACATTTCCTTCTGTTCCCAACTCTCCTCCTAACCTATCTCCCTTCCTTTCTAGCCACCCAGTAGCACCCAAAGCTAAATTAACTCATAAATATATATATAAGTTTATATATAGGTTCTAGGGTACATGTAAAGAACATGCAGGATTGTTGCATAGGTACATACATGGCAATGTGGTTTGCTGCCTCCATCCCCATCACCTATATCTGCATTTCTCCTCATGTTATCCCTCCCCAACTCCCTATCCCCCACTGTCCCTCCCCTAGTCCCACCCACAGACCTCAGTGTGTGATGCTCCCCTCCCTGTGTCCATGTGTTCTCATTGTTCAACACCTGCCTATGAGTGAGAACATACAGTGCTTGATTCTCTGTTACTGTGTCAGTTTGCTGAGAATGATGGTTTCCAGGTTCATCCATGTCCCTACAAAGGACATGAACTCATCATTTTTTATGGCTGCATAGTATTCCATGGTGTATATGTGCCACATTTTTCCTGTCCAGTTTACGATCCATGGGCATTTGGATTGGTTCCAAGTCTTTGCTGTTGTAAACAGTGCTGCAATGAACCTACATGTGCATGTGTCCTTATAATAGAACGATTTATAATCCTTTGGATATATACCCAGTAATGGGATTGCTGGGTCAAATGGAATTTCTATTTCTAGGTCCTTGAGGAATCACCACACTGTCTTCCACAACGGTTAAACTAATTTACACTCTCACCAACAGTGTAAAAGTGTTCCTATTTCTCCACATCCTCTCCAGCATCTGTTTTCTCCAGATATTTTAATGATTGCCAGTCTAACTGGCATGAGATGGTATCTCAATGTAGTTTTGATTTGCATTTCTCTAATGACTAGTGATGATGAGCATTTTTCATGTTTGTTGGCCTCTAATATGTCTTCTTTTGAAAAGTGTCTGTTCATATCCTTCCCCCACTTTTGAATGGGTATGTTTGTTTTTTTCTTGTAAATCTGTTTTAGTTCTTTGTAGATTTTGGGTACAAGTCCTTTGTCAGATGGGTAGATTGCAAAAATTTTTCCCCATCCTGTTGGTTGCTAGTTCACTCTAATGATTATTTCTTTTGTTGTACAGAGCTCTTGAGTTTAATTAGATCCCATTTGTCTATTTTGGCTTTTGTTGCCAATGCTTTTGGTGTTTTAGTCATGAAGTCCTTGCCTAGGCCTATGTCCTGAATGGTTTTGCCTAGGTTTTCTTCTAGGGTTTTTATGGTGTCAGGTCTTATGTTTAAGTCTTTAATCCATCTGGAGTTAATTTTAGTGTAAGATGTCAGGAAGTGGTCCAGTTTCTGTTTTCTGCACATGGCTAGCCAGTTTTCCCAACACCATTTATTAAACAGGGAATCCTTTCCCCATTGTCAGGTTTGTGAAAGATCAGATGGTTGTAGATGTGTGGCATTGCCTCCGAGGCCTCTGTTCTGATCCATTGATCTATATCTCTGTTTTGGTACCAGTACCATGCTGTTTTTATACCAGTACCATGCTGTTTTGATTACTGTAGTCTTGTAGTATAGTTTGAAGTCAGGTAGCATGGTGCCTCCAGCTTTGTTCTTTTTGCTTAGAATTGACTTGGCTATGCAGGCTCTCTTTTGGTTCCATGTGAAGTTTAAGGTGTTTTTTTTCCAGTTCTGTGAAGAAGGTCACTGGTGGCTTGATGGGGATAGCATTGAATCTGTAAATTATTTTGCCCAAAGTAAATTAACTCTTAAAAGTAAACATCCTGCAGAACAGGAAAACCCCTAATGGTTGAATAAAAGTTCTGGTATTATCTAAGTGAGGAACCATTGTTAAAGAATTCTCAGAGTCTAGATAAGATAGGGAATGATATGATTTGGCCCTGTGTCTCCACCCAAATCTCTTCTCGAATTGTAATCCCCAGGTGTGGTAGGAGGGACCTGTTAGGAGGTGATTGGATCATGGGGATGGTTTCCTCCATGCTGTTCTTGTGATAGTGGGTGAGTTCTAACAGGAGCTGATGGTTTTAAAAGTGTTTGGTGTTCCCACTTTGCTCTTCTATTTTGCCTGCCATCATGTAAGATGTGCCTTGCTTCCCTTTTGCCTTCCACCATAATTGTAAGTTTTCTGAGGCCTCCCCAGCCATGCAGAATCATGAGTCAATTAAACCTCTTTTGTTTATAAATTACCCAGTCTCAAGTAGCATTTTTATAGCAGTGTGAAAATAGACTGAAACAGGTAGAAATCTGTAGAAGAATTTCATATGATTTTAGGAACGTAAACTCCAGAGCTCCCAAATCTATAGCACTTGGTTCATATTTTGTGAGAACCTTACTTGGTTCATATTTTGTGAGAACCTTATACGCAAAAAAAAAAAAAAGATGCAAAAAATAAAATGAGAAGACCCTAAGAGAAACTTAAAGTCCCTAAATTTCACAGGTAACCCAAGTTGTTGATAAAAGCAATAGATGTTGGAGAAGGTTTTTTTGGAGATTCACCCAAAAGCATTTCATGTAAAAATACATTTGACTCAAGCTTCTAGTTCCTGGAAGGGTACTATACAAAAGTAACCAGCAACTTTGCTATCTAGCAACTTTGGTATAGCCTTGTATAGCAGCAATGAACAAATGGAATGTGAAATAAAAACACAATACTATTTACATTAACACACCCCAAAAATGAAACAATTGGGTATAAATCTAACAAAATATGTACAGGTCTATATAAGGAAAATATAAAATTCTGATGAACAAATCAAAGAATAACCAAATATATTGAGAGATAGTCCATGTTCATGGACAGGAAAACTCAATATAGTCAAGATGTCAGACTGTCCCAACCAGAAATCTCAAGATAATGATTCTCAGAAACCCTACAGAACTAGACAGTCTTCAGAAACAGATGGCTTTGCCCAAAATCTAAACCAAATAAATGCCTAAATAAGATGTCAACAGCTTCCACCAAAAAGTCATTGAACAAGACCAGCGACTACCCACTTTAATACCCATTCTTTGGCTCTATTTTCCTAGTAATTTATTTCTTCTTTTGCTGGTCTTAAAGCTATCTTTAACTATGTTACCTACAAAACTTTATTCAATGTTGTTTTTTACATGTCTTAGTCACCCAGTTCAAATTTATTTATGAACTGGCTAAGCCCAAAACCACTCTGATTACTGGGTTTGTAGACATTTTCCTTTGGAAGCCACCCAGCTTCCCTTGGTACCAGGTCTTTGTACTAAACCATTGGTTTAGTGAATAATTGAACTCAACTAATAATTAAGGAACTTTAGATGGCAGATACCACAACAGGCCAGAAATCCAGAAATCTAAAATGCCCTATTACATTGTATTAGGAAAGAGAGGTTCCTGTCTCCACCAAATACTTGAGGACTTATTGTGATAGCTAGATATTACAACCAAATTGCACAGATGTAGAACATTAAAGAAAACTAGAAAACTGAAACTGTGTATTTGAAAGTAATCTCACTTTTACTCTCAAATGAGACACACTACATACTGCACAACAAATTATTTTGCTTTAGATAGACCTAATGGTTTTGATACATGTATTTATTGCCTGGCACCAGACCATTATTGACAAGTGGCACCAAAATGTTACAATATTATTTAAAACAACATATGAGTGTTTAGGGCAAAAACATGTTAACTGTGGCCCCCAACACCTGGTATTGGATTTGCTGCATAGAAGTCCATTGACTACTAGTTGCAAATTGGACAGGACCTAGTTACTTCAATAAACTAATGCCTGACTTCAGGATAGTTCCTGATATTACCCAGGGTCATTTCAAGCCATCAGTTTCCCCCTCGCAGGGAAAGAGATTACAATCATCCTTGGTATTCTAGGGAATTGGTTCCAGAAACCTCATGGACCCCCAAAT
This sequence comes from Aotus nancymaae, assembly GCF_030222135.1. Classification (NCBI taxonomy): domain Eukaryota; kingdom Metazoa; phylum Chordata; class Mammalia; order Primates; family Aotidae; genus Aotus; species Aotus nancymaae. Next base: position 23,791,897 of record NW_026988422.1, on the reverse strand, counting down.
CCTCAAATACTCAAGTGCTTCATATAAAATACATACTATTTTCATGTGACCTTTACATCCTCTCATATCCTTTAAATCATCTCTAGGTTACTTACAATACCTAATACAATAAAAATGCTAGGATAATAGTTGATTTTACTTATTTTTTTAATTTGTATTTTTTTTTATTGTTGTGTTATTTTTGTTGGTTTTTTTTCTTCCAAATATTTTTGATCCACAGTTGGTTGTATGCACAGATGTGAAACCTGCAGATACGGAATGCCAACTGTATAAGGTAATTTAAGAAGTAGAAAAAGTATGATAACCAAAACCCTACTCACTCAAAAGAATTTCTAGTTTTTTTTCTCAAGGCTCTTTACTTCATGCTTTACACGAGGTTCAGAAAGTACTACTATGGTTCAGAAAACAAGGGAGCTAGACAACACCTCGAGGTTATGGAATTCCTCTCCTGAAATGTTTATAGAACTGGTTAGGCAGTGGTTCAAAATAGAATCACTTTAGATATAACATTGGCTACTCAAGGGGAACACGTGCTGTTTTAAGGGAAGAATGCTGTGCATACATTCTTTGGGATATTTAATATTACTAAAAGACACAGAAGTTAAAATGTGAAAACCATGTTAGATAATATAGGTATAATAACCCTGTATCTGCTAGTTTGGAAATAGGGTCTACGCCCTTGGTTTAATTTGGCCACTGTTTCTTGATTGAGAAGGGTATTATAAATTCTCATTGTTATCCTTCTGCTAGTATTTGTGTTGCAGTGCTCAGATACATGATCTCTAGTCTTAACTGCTGCTGTGTAATAGTCATTCCATCAAAGGACCTAAAAAATCCAACAAAAAGAATAGGAAAATATGACTCTGATACAAGTGGAAGTGACCACCCTTAGAAACTTTATGTATAGTGACAACACCTCATACAGCAATAAACATCTAAACTGATCACAGATCTATTCTTGCACTCAGGCTAAAGAATAACCACTGGGCAATGAGGAAACACCAGAACTGAAACCACAGGTACCCACAGCTTACTGTCTGCATTAATGTGACTATTATTCCAGGAAACTCTTGCTGAGGACGATGAAGTTGCAAATAATGTAATTCAAATAGTAGACTACTCAACTTACTCTAATACTCCCTTTCAGGATAGTAAATAGTTCAGCCAAGCTCATCAAATTGCTATTTACCCTTCAAGACTCACTTAAAAACCCTCACCTCACTGTATCTGTTGATCTAAAACTATGATATTATAATTTTGGCCAATCCTCTAACCAAGCCCCCCACAATGAAAAACCTGTATTAAACCAAAATCTCACAAACATCCCACCTTTTCTTTCCACCCTTCAAGACACTGCTAAGACTCTGTTAAGGTAGTGATATCCCTTACTACAATAAGCAAAAAAATTCAGATGTACTTCAAATAGACTATTTTGGCAGTATTTTAGGGGAGCTAACATTCAAGAGTACCTTAAAGTTTAACACTTGTTTTTGCAATACAGAAGTGCATGATAACACAGCAGAGGCAGCCCCTGAATCAAGTCTGGGCCTTAGATTTCTAATGTTCATACATAAACAAGATAGATATGTGTAATTCAATCTAAAGCTAGATTGAAATTTCTCATTAAAAAAAGAGTATCCACTAGAATTCAATCAACATGTTTGCCAAGTGGCCCCTAAATGATATGAATACTATAGTCTAGAAGTAGTAATTTTAGATGCTGAGCAAAATTATATTAAAGTGAGATGTAAAGGCTGTACTGATGAGCCAGTTCAGGTAATTGTTACAAGAATGTAAATAGACAAATACATCAACAGCTACAATGATCTAAGCACTACAGGTAGTATAACAATAGTGCTTCATGGTCCTAAAGAAAACAGTGTATGAGACTAGATATTTACTTTTCTGGTACCCACTTTTCTTAAGAAGATGCTATTTACAAAACTTTTTGGAACATAAGGAGGAAATCTTTTCTTTAATAATTGGGCCAAGGGTTTCCAGTTCCTCTCAAGGGAGTGAACTAGTCACCAGTTATCCCTGGAAAAACTAAACAAGCAAACAGGATAGGAAGACTCACAAAAAAAGAGGAAATTACAAGAAATTCTACAGTAGACTAAAGGCAATTGTAAACTGGGTGGGGAAAGGTGACTGTAGCCTGGAGAAGAGTAGCAAGGAGGCCCTGAAAGGAAAAGTTGGAATTATCAAACAAACTCAACCAGGCAAAGAAATACATATCCTAGGACAAACTCACTGAGTACTCTTGAGGGAGAAAAGTCAGGGATTTTATATATGCTAGGAAGTGGAGAGGCAGGACAGTTTATGGTGGTTAAGCTAATGAAAAATTGAAAGGAGTCTATGGGTCTCCTTTACACAGGAGTTAAAATAAGCTTCATTGTTTATAAGTCGGTAAAGAGTCTTTTGTCAGGCCAGGTGAGGATCTGATGTCATGGCAGTTGGGAAGTGAGCATCATTCAATGTTTATGGTCCTTTATCAGCTTCCACTGGTTAGAACTTGTTATAATAAAACACAATAGTTAGAGATCTCTCCTAGTCAACTGTAGCATTAAGAGGATATTTTCCTTTACAAAACTTATTACTGTTTCCACCTCTCCTTTCCTCAAGAGAATCCTTGCCTGCCCCATCAATGCAGAATTGAGAACAATAGCTCAGTCTTCCAGAGTCAACAGGAAATATTAGGGCAGTGCAAAAACACTTCTGGGGAGGAAGTTAATAAAAACAGGTATGGAATCAAACATCCTCTTCACCCCATCCCTCCAAATCTAAGGGCTAGTGAAGACTGACTTCTTTCTAATAACAGGAGTGATAGCAACAGGAGGCAGCCAAATGCCTAGGCACATAGGGACAGGTCCCTGGTGAAACCCCCGCTTGAAGCCAAAAAATAGCCTAAAGGCCAATCAACTGGACTGCTGGTCCTGAATGAAACCCACAACCCGGAGTAAGAACTTCTGTTCCTGTTTGCCCATTCTTTTCGGATTGATTCTTTCTGAATAATGCCTTTTAACCAATTGAATGTTACCTTTTCCAATACTACCTACAGCCTGCCCTTCCCCCATTCTGAGCCCATTAAAGCCCCAAACTCAGCCACACTGCAGGGGACTTTCCCACCTTCAGGTAGGGGGACTACCCTCACATTCCCTGTCCACTGAAAGCTGTTTTCATCACTCAATACAACTCCCCACCTTGCTCACTCTTTGATTGTCTGTGCGTCCTAATTCTTCTTGGGCACTGGACAAGAACTTGGGAACCAGTACACAAGCCAGACTCAGCCCAGGCAGTCCTAATGGATGGGCTGTGTCCTGCAGTAGGTAGCATGGCTGAACAAGGCCTGAGTGGGACATTGCCAGCCAGAGGTCCCCAGCTTGCAAAATGACTGAGAAAAAAATCCTGAGTCAGGAGGTACAGCCCTAAAGAGAGGATTTGCCAGATAGTGAATAGAAATGGTCAACAAGAGGCCTGTAGTTCCCAGGGCTTTCCACCACAGGGCTCAACACTTCTCACCCCAAACTCTCCTAAAAGATCACAGAATGACCTTCGGTCCTTCCATAGACAAGGTAGCTTATTCTCCCTCAAAAGAACATGAGCTCAAGGTCAGCCACAATGGCTCACCTGTAATCACAGCACTTTGGGAGGCCAAGGTGGGCAGATCACCTGAGGTCAGGAGTTCGAGACCAGCCTGGCCAACATCGTGAAACCCTGTCTCTACTAAAAATACAAAAACTAGCCAAGCATTGAGGTACATGCCTGTAATCCCAGCTGCTCTGGAGGCTGAGACTGGAGAATTGCTTGAATCTGGGAGGCAGAGGTTGCTATGAACTGAGATCACACCACTGCATTCCAGCTCTGCCAGAAAAAAAAAAAAAAAAAAAAAGTGGCTCATGCCTGTAATCTCAACACTATGGGAAGCTGAGGCATGTGGATTACCTGAGATCAGGAGTTTGAAACCAGCTTGGCCAGCATGGTGAAACCCCATCTCTACTAAAAATACAAAAATTGGCCAGGCGTTATGGCACACATCTGCAGTCCCAGCTATTCGGGAGGCTAAGGCAGGAGAATCACTAGAACCCATTGGAGGTTGCAGTGAGCTGAGATCGTGCCACTGCACTCCAGCCTGGGTGACAGAGCAAGACTCCATCTCAAAAAAAAAAAAAAAGAAAAGAACATGAACTCAAAGGCCAGATACCTAGACATCTAAGGAGATCGCCTATTATAATAAAGGTCAACAACATGAATGACACACACCAACTGAAGTGAAAATATTGAAGTAGATATAACAAGAATAGACAATAAACAGGATAAATATACTTAAAGAAATAAAGTGGCAAATGATATAAAACAGGAACAAGAAGTTACTTTTTAAAAAGAGCCAGACCAATCCCACAAAAGAAAACATTAGAGGTTTACAAAAATATCCGACCAACTTTAGCTACTTAAATATCAGTGGCAGAGGCCGGGTACAATGGTTCACACCTGTAATCCCAGTGCTTTGGGAGGCTGAGGCAGGAGGATCACTTAAGGCCAGGAGTTCAAGACAAGCCTTGGTAACATAGTAAGACTTTGTCTCTACAAAAAAAAAAATAAATAAAATTAAAATTAAAAAAGAATAAAAAACATTAGCTGGGAATGGTGACATGCACCTGTAGTCCTAGCTGCCTGTGGGGCTGATGTGGTGGGGAAAACTTGAGCCAAGGAGTTTAGGGTTGCAATGAGCTATGATCATGCCACTGCACTCAAGCCTGGCCAACGCAGCAAGATCCTATCTCTAAAAAATCCGTGATGTATTTGGCTGGGGAAATAACATATTTAAGCATGTTATTTTACTCTTAATCTAGTTATATTCTGGGGTTGTAGATAATCTAGTTGAAAGTTAAATTGTTTAAAACAATTGGAATTGTAGGTGGCAACTACAACTAGAGATTTTGTTTAAATTCTTTTGGTTTCCTATTCCCTGTATATCTAAAAAAAAAAAAAAAAAAAAAAAAAGCAAGCTTTGCCAGCATATATCTGGAAAAAAAAATACAAATTCCAGAATCAAAAATTTTGTTTTCTGTGTTTTTCTATATTGAAAACATATTGCTTTAATAATAAAACTATTTCCAGAAAATATTCAGTGTTTCATCTCCTCCCTTGGAAATGAAACAGACTATTTAGTTGTAACAGTCCATTGATCACATATTTTTAGCTAAACCTGCTGCCACTAAAAATTAATGTTAAGTGAGCAACAGGTAATATTTCCACATGGCTGTATTTGATTTTGACAGTTACATTCATCCATACCAAATTCACACATTGCAATGCACCAATGTAAGAAAGACTTCACTTTTTGGCCTTATTTTTGAATTGAACTCTCTCTGCTCCACTCTGCATAAATTATCTATAGCAAACTGCACAACACCTTTATGCATAACTTCCTTTAAAATGCAATTTGAAATGACTGCAATTGTTATAAATGGAAAATGCCAACAGGATTGCCCAAAGAAAATCTAGAAAGATACATAACAAATAAACCAAATTTATTTATATATAGGAAAAACTGTAGCCCTAATGACTCTGAAATATGATACACATTAAAAGCTATTTCTGTTTAGAGTTCTTCTTTTTAAAGCTTCTGATTCCCATACAAACAATTTGGAAGATAATAAACAAAGCAACACTGAACTTCTAATCTTCCCTTTCCCCACTCGCTATCTAGGCCTCTTTTAAGATTCCCTACGTTAGTGACTGACATCAACATCCCTTTAAGCCCAGAAGTCATTTGTGATACCTCTCAATCCCAATATTCAATCCACTACCAAGTCCTGTGAATTCATCTCCTGGATAGCTCTCAGATCTGTCCATTACTGTCTGTCTCCACAAACATCATTCTGGAACAAGCCATTATCATGCTGGCCCGGATTACTGCAGTAATCTAACTTGTCTCCTGGGACCCACTGCTTCATTCTTCAAGCCATTCTCCAAACTACAGCAGGACAGAACTTTCTGGATTCAAATGTGGTATTATCCATATCCCCATATTTTGCTTTCAAAAAATAAAATGAAAACATTTAAGCTAAACACATTAGGAGGTAAATATTTCTTGCCAAGCAAGGAATCAGCTGCAAGTGAAAAAATTCACAGGTAGTCCACTGAGCAGAGGAAACTCAGAAGTGCTCAGGTGTCAGAAAGGGAGAGTTATGGTGTTTGTGCTAATTAAGCATTGAAAACTAGCACTCTGCATTAGCTAAAGATTCCATTGTTCTTTATATAGTTAGTTAAAACAAGTGAGTTCCATTGTTCATTGGTCATGAAAGAGTCTTCATTAGATCGAGTAAGGATCTGATACCCTGTGGGTTCCTGGACTCAAGTTCATGGTCCTTTATTAGCTTCACCTGGTGGAATCACATGTGAGAAAACACAGCAATGAGTTTTAATATTTCTCATGCAAGTACTACTATTTGGAAAAAAGTTTTCACTTACATTTAAGTGAAATTCCCTATCCCAATATTGCAGGCTTCCCATTATTCTGTGATCTGATTCTTCTTACTTCTCCAGCCTAGTCATGATCCTCTTTAATTCCTGTGCACACTGGCCTTGTCTCAACACTGTTCCTTGAATATTTTGTAATCCTTCTTACTACATGAGTAAATACTGTTCCCACCATCCACTGTTAAATTGGCATCTTTTTAGCTTAAACTGGCATTAAGAACTCAACTGTCATTTCTTTTTCCCTATCCCTCCAGTGCAGGTAAGACTCTTTCATTACATACCTGCCAATAAAACTTGTGTCTTTCCAGGAGGACGTTTATCTCATTTATTTGATTAGTAGGCTTAATTAATGTCTGTCTCTTCTCCTTGACTAAAATTTATCTGACCACATGGACCGTATTTCCCTTTGCTCACTATTGTATCTGTGGGAACCTCCTAATGTGCCCAACAGAATAGTGCTCAATGCCAGGTGTGGTGGCTCACACCTGTAATCCCAACACTTTGGGAGGCCGAGGTGGGTGTATCACCTGAGGTCAGAAGTTCAAGGTCAGCCTGGCCAACATGCTGAAGCCCCATCTCTACAAAAATACAATAATTAGCCAGGCATGATGGCAGGTGCCTATGATCCCAGCTACTCAGGAGGCTGAGGTGGGAGAATCGCTTGAAACCAGGAGGCAGAGATTGCAGTGAGCTGAGATTGTGCACTCCAACCTTGGCAACTGAGCAAGACTCCAAAAAAGTACCAAATGGTAAAGAGCATCAACACAATGAAGAAACTGCATCAACTAACAGGCAAAACAACAATCTAGCATCAATATGGCAGGATCAAATTCACACATAACAATATTAACCTTAAATGTAAATGGATTAAATGCCCCAATCAAAAGACACAGACTGGTAAATTGGATAAAAAGCCAAAACCCATCGGTGTACTGTATCCAGGAAACCCATCTCACATGCAATTATACACAAAGGCTCAAAATAAAGGAATGGAGGAAGATTTATCAAGCAAATGGAGAGCAAAAAAAAAAGCAGAAGTTGTAATCCTAGTCCCTGATAAAATAGACTTTAAACCAAGAAAAATCAAAAGAGACAAAGAAGGACATTACATAATGGTAAAAGGATCAATGCAACAAGAAGAGCTAACGATCCTAAATATATACGCACCGAATACAGGAGCACACAGATACATAAAGCAAGTTCTTAATGACTTACAAAGAGACTTAGACTCCCACGCAATACTAGTGGCAGACTTTAACACTCCACTGTCAATGTTAGACAGAGCAATGAGACAGAAAATTAACAAGGATATCCAGGACTTCAACTCAGACCTGGACCAAGCAAACCTAATAGACATTTACAGAACTCTCCACCCCAAATTCATAGAATATACATTCTTCTCAGCACCACATCACACCTACTTTAAAATTGACCACATAATTGACAGTAAATCACTCCTCAGCAAATGCAAAAGAATGGAAATAATAACAAACAGTCTCTCAGACCACAGTGCAATCAAGTTAGAATTCAAAATTCAGAAATTAACTCAGAACTGCACAGCTTCATGGAAACTGAACAACTGGCTCTTGACTGTTGATTTGATAAACAATGAAATGAAGGCAGAAATAAAGATGTCCTTCAAAACCAATGAGAATGAAGACACAACATACCAGAATCTCTGGGACACATTTAAAGCAGTGTCTAGAGGAAAATTTATAGCAATAAATGCCCACATGAGAAGCAAGTAAAGATCTAAAATTGACACCCTATTGTCAAAATTTAAAGAGCTAGAGGAGCAAGATAAAAAAACCTCAAAACCTAGCAGAAGACAAGAAATAACTAAGATCAGAGCAGAACTGAAGGAGACAGAGACACAAAAAAACCCTTCAAAAAAATCAATAAATCCAGGATCTGGTTTTTTGAAAAGATCAACAAAATAAACAGACCACTAGCCAGATTAATAAAAAAAGAAAAGAGAGAAGAATCAAATAGATGCAATAAAAAACAATAAAGGGGATATCACTACCGATTCCACAGAAATACAGGGGATATCACTACCGATTCCACAGAAATACAAACTACCATCAGAGATTACTTCAAACAACTCTACGCACATAAACCAGTGAACCTGGAAGAAATGGATAAATTCCTGGACACTTGCACTTTCCCAGCCTAAACCAGGAAGAAGTTGAAGCCCTGAATAGACCAATAACAAGGGCCGAAGTTGAGGCAGCAACTAATAGCCTACCAACCAAAAAACAGTCCAGGTTCAGATGGGGTCACAGCCAAATTCTACCAGACTTACAAAGAGGAGCTGGTACCACTCCTTCTGAAACTATTCCAAACAATACAAAAAGAGGGAATCCTTCCCAACTCGTTTTATGAGACCAACATCATCCTGATACCGAAACCTGGCAGAGACTCAACAAGAAAAGAAACTTCAGGCCAATCTCCATGATGAATACAGATGCAAAAATCTTCAATAAAATACTGGCAAACCGATTGCAACAGCACATAAGAAAGCTTTTCCATCACGATGAAGAAGGATTCATCCCAGGGATGCAAGGCTAGTTCAACATACACAAGTCTATAAATGTAATTCACCACATGAACAGAACCAAACATAAAAACCACATGATTATCTCAATAGATGCAGAGAAGGCCTTTGACAAAATTCAACAGCTCTTTATGCTAAAAACTCTCAATAAACTAGGTATTGACGGACCGTATCTCAAAATAATAAAAGCTATTTATGACAAACCCACAGCCAATATCATATTGAATGGGCAAAAACTGGAAGCATTCCCTTTGAAATCGGGCACTAGACAAGGATGCCCTCTCTCACCACTCCTGTTCAATATAGTACTGGAAGTTCTAGCCAGAGCAATCAGGCAAGAAAAAGAAATAAAGGGTATTCAATTAGGAAAGGAGGAAGTCAAATTGTCTCTATTTGCAGACGACATGATTGCATATTTAGTAGACCCTATCATCTCAGCCCAAAATCTCCTGAAACTGATAAGCAACTTCAGCAAAGTTTCAGGATACAAAATCAATGTGCAAAAATCACAAGCATTCCTATACACCAATAGCAGACTTAAAGAGAGCCAAATCAAGAACGAACTGCCATTCACAATTGCTACAAAGAGAATAAAATACCTAGGAATACAACTAACAAAGGATGTAAAGGACCTCTTCAAGTAGAACTACAAACCACTGCTCAAGGAAATAACAGGACACAAATGGAGGAACATTCCATGCTCAAGGTTAGGAAGAATCAATATCATAAAAATGGCCAAACTGCCCACAGCAATTTATAGATTCAACGCTATCCCCATCAAGCTACCAATGACCTCCTTCACAGAACTGGAAAAAACCACCTTAACCTTCATATGGAACCAAAAGAGAGCCCACATAGCCATGTCAATTCTAAGCAAAAAGAACAAAGCTGGAGGCATCACACTACCAGACTTCAAACTATACTACAAGGCTACAGTAATCAAAATAGCATGGTACTGGTACCAAAACAGAGATATAGACCAATGGATCAGAACAGAGGCCTCGGAGGCAATGCCACACATCTACAACCATCTGATCTTTCACAAACATGACAAAAACAAGCAATGGGGAAAGGATTCCCTGTTTAATAAATGTTGGGAAAACTGGCTAGCCATGTGCAGAAAGCAGAAACTGGACCCCTTCCTGACACCTTACACTAAAAATAACTCTAGATGGATTAAAGACTTAAACATAAGACCTAACACCATAAAAACCCCAGAAGAAAACCTAGGCAAAACCATTCAGGACATAGGCATAGACATAGGCAAGGACTTCATGACTAAAACACAAAAAGCATTGGCAACAAAAGTCAAAGTAGACAAATGGGACCTAATTAAACTCCAGAGCTTCTGTATAGCAAAAGAAACAATCATTAGAGTGAATCAGCAACTGACAGACTGGGAAAAAATTTTTGCAATCTACCCATCTGACAAAGGGCTAATATCCAGAATCTACAAAGAATTAAAACAGATTTACAAAAGAAAAACAAACAAGCCCATTCAAAAGTGAGGGAAGGATGTGAACAGACACTTTACAAAAGAAGACATATATGTGGCCAGCAAACATGAAGAAATGCTCGTCATCACTGGTCATTAGAGAAATGCAAATCAAAACTACATTGAGATACCATTTCAAGCCAGTTAGAATGGCAATCATTAAAAAATCTGGAGGCAACAGATGCTGGAGAGGATGTGGAGAAATAGGAACATTTTTACACTGTTGATGGGAGTGTAAATTAGTTCAACCATTGTGGAAGACAGTGTGGTGATTCCTCAAGGACCTAGAAATAGAAATTCCATTTGATCCAGCAATCCCATTACTGGGTATATATCCAAAGGATTATAAAGCATTCTATTATAAGGACACATGCACATGAATGTTCACTGCAGCACTGTTTACAATAGCAAAGACTTGGAACCAACCTAACTGCCCATGGATGATAGACTGGACAGGGAAAATGTGGCACATATATACCATGGAATATTATGCAGCCATAAAAAATGATGAGTTTGTGTCCTTTGTAGGGACATGGATGAACCTGGAAACCATCATTCTCAGCAAACTGACACAAGAACAGAAAATCAAACACTGCATATTCTCACTCATAGGCGGGTGTTGAACAATGAGAACACATGGACCACAGGGAGGGGAGCATCACACACTGGAATCTGAGTGAAAGGAACTAGGGGAAGGACAGCAGGGGGTGGGGAGTTGGGGAGGGTAACATGGGGAGAAATGCCAGATATAGGTGATGTGGAGGAAGGCAGCAAAGCACATTGCCATGTATGTACCTATGCAACAATCTTGCATGTTCTTCACATGTACCCAAAACCTAAAATGCAATAAAATATATATTTTAAAAAAAGAAGAATAGTGCTTAAAAAATATTTATTGAATGAATGAGCCTATCTTTACTAATGGGAATTTGTGATTATAAAATACAAAAAAAAAGGAAAATTTTATGAAAGTCTTAGTTTGTTCTGTTTTTCATAAAATTTAATTACAAAGGTATGAAGAAATGATCTGTAGATTTGGTAATACAGAAGAAGCAATGGAGAGAAGGAAAAAAAGACATAGAATCTTCCATTATTTCCTTAAAGCCACCATTAACTTAAGATTTTGAGAAGTCATTCTTGGACTACCCTATCACCTATATGACTTGTGCCATCATTTTAAGTCCTCAGGCTCAAGTTATATTTAAATCCATAGTACCAACATAAATTCTCAATTTCATTACTTTTTGCCGGTTGATTTCACAACTTTAACATTAATTAAATATAGCCATTTTTGTCCTTGTGCCTTTTGTTTCTAATAGCTTTAGCTTTTCTTTTTAACATGGTAAGCCTGTTCTCTATAAACAGTTTTATGTAAATATATTTTTATTAATTTAGCAATGATCTGATGCAAATGGACTTAGAAGAAGGATGCATGAAGGAACGTAAGGCACTAATGGCACTAAAACAATTGTAAAATAAGTGAAGCTCAAAATACTGTCTGAGTTTATGGAGTATTTCTTTACAACAAGAATTATGAAATTATAGGAGGAAATTAGATTATGTACTTTGTTAAGCTATTATCTTACAGTACTTAAAATCATTATAGTCAAGCACTTTTTAGAAATTGCATTACTGTTATACATGACAGATTAAATGCAAGTTTATTTCTACTGCCTCCTGAATGACAGTGAAGAAAGCCTGCAAAGACAAACAGAACAGAACACACCACTAGACACAAATTTGGAAGCTGCAAAACATATATAGATGGATGATGGTACTGATTTGGCAGATCAGAGAAAGCATAAACTTGAGTCTGGAGATTGACGCCAATAGGAGCCAAGCTGGTTCATATGCTCTCAAGCCTGGGAATTAGAAGCACCTTGGAATGGTAGAGAGTAAGGCTATAGACTGAAGAATTTGTTGAAAGAAACTATAAATAGCAATGAGAGTACCAGACTCCTCTTCCAACCAGCAAGTGGGTTCACTTTTCCCACCCTGGAGGAAATTATTCTCTGGTCAGGTTAAATCTAAAGATTTAAAGTAATATGGAACCTACCTTTAAACAAAAACCCAAGATTCCATCAACATTAATCCAATGCTGATCTACTTCACAGTCTGTTTTACTTTTTGTGAACTGTGCTATATTATGAAACCTACAATCAATGTTGAAAAACCTAAATTATATGCCTACATTTATACAAATTATATAATTGTTCACATGGTGGATTATTACAGAATATTACCAATTCATTAGTTACAATAAACTTCTTTTCCGAAGAGTTACATAAGACACACATGGAATTACTTCATTTTCAGTTTTTCCCCCACAGTACGAATCATTTTTCTCTGTATAAGATGTCACTGTCTCTCCAGCAGGTTAATCCCAGGAGGTTTAGCAACTGCAATTACTACATTTAAATATTCCACATATCTGTCAAGACTTCAAAGAATTCTGTGGTGTCAGTTTAAATATAAATATATATAATTCTAGTTAATCATCAGTTAAGGCAGTTTTGAAAACCACATTACTTACTGCTGCAAATTTCAATGTTACATTGTATATGTTGTATAGTTTGCTATATTGCAACTCCTTCTATTAATATATTGGTTAAGAAAATGTCCATACTGATTCTGCCAAGCATAAGTGTTCTCTTTATATAGAAAATACATAGTTTCTCACTAAGGTAAACTTGTCAAGATCATTTCATTTAATCATGGAATAGAAAAGAACACCAGAAAAATCACTTTATGCTTTACATAGAGCTCAAAGTCAGGTTGGAAATCTCATATAAATACAGTATTTCAAGAAAATGCTAGCAAAACATATTACAAGCTTTTCATTTGTTTCCTCTGCTTCTAAAGGAAACCTTTATATTTACCAGTGACTATACTGTCAATAGCTTCCGTTCTTCTGCTGCTTTTTAATGTAAGTGTAGATTTTGAGCATTTTGTAAATTCATCTTATAAACAGCTTCAGTGACCCTGCAATGAAAATCAAGCATTTTGATGGTATAGTAACCACAGCTACATAATTTTGCACCAGGATGGGTCATAGGGTTGCCGTATTTACCTTTAAGTTAGATTTGTTCGTGTGTCTGTATTTATTTATCCTACTTGAATAGCCCTTACAGTGAAGATAAAAGTGTAATTATTATTACAACAATGAAACATTCAGGGTGCCAGAACCTAATATCCTAGTGCCCAGCAACCATAACTAACACCAGTGAATAGCACTTCAAGGCTTTTAATCTCCATGACAACCTACCTTGCATTCTTCAATAAAATACCACTTTGCATGCATACAAACATATTCTTTATACACAGCCTACTTGTTAATAAATATCACCTGCACTGAACACCAAAAAAAAAAAAAAAAAAACCCAAGGCCTTCTTTTTAAGTAACTCTAAGTTCTCCCTATAAAACTAATTAATTGAACTCAGAAGGAACTTAATTTATATCTTTACATCCATAGCACACCTACTCAATAAGCCACCAAAAGACTCTCTGAAAGAGATATTGAAACTGATACCTTCTTCAATTTGAAATGCTATTCTACCCCTAAAGCCTTCATGGGTATTGTATCAAAAACACTTTGTTGACATGAGTAGGTTATTTCGTTTTAGACCTAGGCATTGCTGATGTTCTGCCGTGGGGTGAACTACACTGCTACAGGCTTAAGATTTTGTTTATTCCCTCAATTGTTGAGGAGAAGTGTCTCATTTTTAGGGTAAGACTCTTAGGTTTGTTGTTTGTTCTGGCTCTTGCCTTCTTCTTTGGGACCCAGCTTTTGTTCATTTTGCTCCTTATTAATTCTTACAATCAAGAACAGATCAGAAAGAACTGGGAGAGAAAGCCTGACGCTGAAGGGGGTGGTTTTTCCCACCCACTTTACTTAAAGGTACCAGGTTAGAAGAAAAGGAGCGAAGTAAAAGTAGTATCTAAAGTGAGATTTGAGAGTCTCTATTGATCTGGTTTATTCATATACCATTTTTCAAAAGGAACAAAACTGGTTTATTGCATAGAACCTTATCATCTTTTAAAATTGTCCGTCTCAGGTGGTTCTATATAGAACAGGAAGCCATCAAAAGGAAAAGTTCTTGGACATTAAAGAACCTCACAATGCAGGCTGTTGAAGAATCTGATCAAGACAGATCACAATTTACTTTTTAGATGATGTTTTGGTTTCTTATGAAAATTATTTCTCCTTTTGTGTCTCTGGTTCCTTTTTTAAATGATTTCTTTACTCTGTTGCCTACTTTAGAATATAAGATTCTGTTAATTACTATACTGATCACATAAAACTCAATAGAATTTGAAAATAATATTTTGAATATAGCAGCCTATCTGAAGAAAACAACCAAAAGGCCTTTTTCATAAATATGTCAAAAGATAAATTCATAATTTTCTAAACTAGCATTTTCTTCCCAGATAACAATTCAGTTGTATAGAAATGGAATTCTTCTCATTATGCCAATAATGTCCTTAATGCTACAGCCTCACCTTCCTAAAAGTAAAATAACGTGGAAGCAAAGCCTAGCCATGACTCCTCCTGTCTAAATAATTTCAAATTAGTTGTACTCATCACACCCATAAGCCACTATTTTCTTTTACCCGCACAGGATGGCATGTCTATTTTCCTATATCCTTTTTCATAGCTTGATAGTGGCAGTATTTTCAGGATTCTGAGGTTCATTCTACTCACTGTATCAAACAGCAGCACAGAATCAGAAAAGCAATCATGAAAACACTATAACAAACTCTAACAAATGTTTTATTAAAATAATTCATTGTTCTCTTTGAATTTTACAAAACAACCAATTTAAGTAATTTTTTTATTGTACAGAAGAACTGGATTCTTTTTCCTCAATTGACTGGCTATTTTGTCATGTAAAAATAGTTTTCAGTGTAGTAATTATTACATGACTATGGCAGACAATGAGGCAACCTGCTATTTTAGAGGTCTGAGAGCCTAGGCAACCAGGCATGCTTTATAGAATAACATGGATCTAATGTTGTTGGGATTTTGGTGGGTCTCTAACAATGATGGCTATTCTGTTTATGTGACAGCCCCTCCAACTATGCTTTGACCTCTTTGAGGGCAACACTGAGAGCCAACACTGTGTGTCTTCCTAATATGCTCTAATTTCCAAAATAGTGGCCACCACATTTTTTTAAAATGCATCACAAATGTCTGTTTAATTGAATCCAATTGAACTCCAACTAAAATCACTTTTGAGTACAATATTCCAATTAGTTTCTAGCACATTTCTTGCTTGGTATTAGTTAGAAGTCTTTTGCATTTAAAAGATTTAAAACTGGCCCACTTAAGCAATTTCCAATTGCTTTGATTTGTGCATTAAAACACAATATCAACATTTCTATTTTTGTGTCTTTATATACTGCTATGAATAGTAATAATGCATCCTCAGCAGTGTCTCATTCCCTGACACTATCATGGTGAGAAAAACACTATAGTAAGACCCAGTAACTCTGATGGAAGAGAAAGTAGCACTTCCCCCACTATTTTTAGGTGAATGTAATTCTTACAAAAATGTGTCCACCAAAAGAAGTTTATACAGCCACAGAAATTTAAAAGAAATTATGAAAACACCATGTAATTTTTCTTCTGCCTTCAGGAAAAATAAAACCAACCTCCCACCACCACCGCCCCAAAAAAAACAGCATTCTAGTCTCTGAAAAGTCACCGAAGAAGGAGACTTTAGGTGACTTACTTTGTCACACATTCCCATGATTCACAACACTTATATGTAACCCAAATCTCAAATGCAGCTAAAACATAAATTTACCATTTCTTGGTTAGCCCTCAATAAAGCTAGTAAGATGTCCTGTTATGTAAGGAATAAAATAATTCTCGGGCCCTTTGTGGCCTTGTTTACTGCAAGCCAAAGAATTGAGGGCTTCAATTGTTCTTCCCATCCCAGAATTCGCTTCCAACCAGCCAGCAAGTTAATGTTTTCATTTTCCATAAGCCATTCACCAAGCTCTCAAAGGTTGGGTTTTGCCAAAATGAGTGAGGTATGGAGGCAGCCATGCCCCAACTCCTGTGTTTATGTGTTTACAGTTGCTGTTTATAGTCAACTGACTACTCCTTCAACTTATGTAGAGATGCTGCTTGCCTGTAGAGTGCTGGGAAGCAGATTCCCTAAAATCAAAACCCTGAATTTTAGTGTTGCCAATTTCCATGGTGTAAATGTTCCCACCATTGCTGATGTCATGATATCAACATGAGGTCACCGAACAGGAAGTTGGGAAAAGATGCACATTATCTGTTCTCCTGAACTAATAAGAGCCAGTTCCAAGACACCATAATTGATTGCTATATTTTAGGAATTTTTTTCTGACTATAAAGGTAATTGGCATAGAAAATTGAAAACAAAAGTAAAATGAAGTGAAAACAATAGTCTAGAATTCTAAAAGCTAGAAATGCCAATGATGTCATTGTTAATATGGGACATGGTACCACTGCCTACCACAAGTAACCCTAACGTGGAATGCTAATAAATCTGGATTTGTTTTAGTTTATCTTTCTAGAAATCATAGAAATTTCAATATATGCTCAGACTGAAGCCATTCCTAATGGGAATATCAGAAAAAGAAGAACTTGGAATTCAGAAGGAAAAGTAAAGAAACTGGCTAAGAATTAATAGAACAATGAAGTTTTAAGATAGCTAAAGTTGGAAGAAAATAAACTCCGAAGTTAGAATTGTGTTCTTCCATTTGTTAGCTCAAGGGAACTGAGGGGAAAAAAGGAGCTAAAGGCGGGAACTTTGGCAATATATTGTTAAGCCAAATATCAGATAACCTAATATGTTGGAGAGGAGGTTTGAAAAATACCAGCCCAACAAAGCTGAGTTAATTAAATAACGATTGCCCAAGATTTTTCCACCTCAGACATCCAAATAATGACAGATCTCTGACACCAAAAATGCAACCCTACAAGTTGGAGTCAACAATTCAGTTCTGAGTCATATCACAAAGCGCAGAAAAATGTAAGGTTTCTTATGCATCTTATCTTCAACACAGCAAAACAAATTTGTTTTGTGAAAGAATGTAAAAGGAAAGAGACCTTGAAGCATGGGAATGGTAATAAAAATATTATTGCAAATTCAAGATATATAAAGTGATGTGGGTATCTCCTTATTTATGGTACTGTGTTTATTTTTTAAATAAACTTCAAAAACATTTACAAAGTATTCTATAGAGTTATCATTAATTATGATTCACTATCCATAGCTCCAAACTATGGAGGTTTGCAAAAACTTAAAATTTTAATAGCTGAACATTTCTTTTACATATTTCCCTCAAAATATACTCTTTCTTTGCACTAGGGGTTTTATTGATGAGACAATTAATTAATTGTGTACTTTTTCTCTAGATTTTACATAGCCTAATCCAGCCTATCTTTTAAAACAAACATTCTTATTGAAGCATAACATTTATAAAGTACACAAATCATAAGTGTCCAGTTCAAGTAATAACAAAGTAAGCACACTGATGTAAACAGTACCCACATCAAGAAATAAAAACATTATTCAGCATTTTGAGGGTCTCCTTGTATACTTATACAGCATCTACTACCCAATCTTCCCCCAAAGAAAACGACCATCCTGACAACAAACACCATAGATTAGTTTTTTTTTAACTTGATATAAATGAAATTATTCAATTGAATTTTTATATGTGACTGGGTTTTCATTCAATATTATTCGTGAGGAGCATCCATATTGCTGTGCATAGTTATTCGTTCATTTTCATTGCTGTATAATATTTCATTCAACACTATTTCTGACACTATTTACTCTATTATACATTTTGTGCTTATTGTTTGCATGGTATATACTTTTTACATCCTTTTCTTAAAACTTATTTGGTCCTTTATAAAAAAGCAAAATACATATTTACTCTATTATACATTTTGTGCTTATTGTTTGCATGGTATATACTTTTTACATCCTTTTCTTAAAACTTATTTGGTCCTTTATAAAAAAGGAAAATGTACCTTGCAGACAACATACAATTGGGTCTTACTTATTTTAAACAGTCTGACAATCTTTGCTTCTTACGGTATTCAGCATAATAATGATGCTTAATGGTATACCTAAATCCAACTATATTTAGTATAGTCATATCTTTGGATTTAGATCTACCTCATTTTGCTATTTTCCATTTTTCTCATCCTATTCTTGTAATTTGTAGGAGTTTTTTCAGTTTTTTTGTTTGTTTGGTTTTTGTTTTATTTTTGAGACAGAGTCTGACTCTGTCACTCAGGCTGGAGTACAGTGGTGCAATCTTGGCCCCATTACAACCTCTGCCTCCTGGGCCCAAGCAATTCTCCCACCTTAGCCTTCCAAGTAGCTGGGAGGTAAGCAGCCCCAATCTGGCTAATTTTTGCATTTTTGGAGAGATGGGATTTTACCATGTTTTCCAAGCTGGTCTCAAACTCCTGGGCTCAAGCAATCCTCTTGCCTTAGCCTCCCAAAGTGCTGGGTTTACAGGCGTGAGTCACCATGCCCAAACTATTGTCATTTCTATTCCTCTGTTCCTCCTATTCTGACCTCTTTGGGGTTAAATATTTTTAGTAATTTTATTTTAATTATTCTATTGGCTGTTTAGCTATACCTCTATTTCTAGTGGTTGATCTAGAGAGATGCATCTTTAACTCATCACAATATATTTACAGTCAAATTATACTATTTCATTTAAAATATGATAATCTTGCAACCAAATAGTTCTGTTTATCCTGTCATTCTTTGTGCTATTGTTACTAAAGACCATTAATACAGAAAGCAGTATTGGAATTTTTGCTTTTAATAATGCCTTTTAAAGAAATTAAGAGAGCCAGACACAGTAGTGCATGCCTGTAGTCACAGCTACTTGGCAGGCTGAAGAAGAAGGATTTCTTGAACCCAAGAGTTCAAGTCCAGCCTGGGCAACACAGCAAGACCCTGTTTCTATTCAAATGTTTCCTAGAAGAGATAAACAAAGAGAAAATAGAAAAATATTTTAGCCTTTTGTATTTACTCAAATATTTATCATTTCTAATGCTTCTTATCTGTTCCTGTACATACAAGTTACAATTGTGTCATTTCTCTTCCGTCTAAAGAATTCCCTTTAGTAATTCTATATTACAGTCTTGTGGCAACAGATTCTCTCAGTTTTTGTTTATCTTCAAAGGTCTTTGTTTCATCTTCATTTTTGATGGGTAGTTTTTCTTGTTTTAGAATTCTTGGTTGACTTTTATTCTTCTTTCAGTGCTCTAAAAATGTTGTTCCATTGTCAGCCGACCTCAAGGATTTCAGATGAGTAGGCAGTGGAATGAGAATGCTTACTGCTATTTCCTTGTTTATAATATGTTGTCTTTCTCTGGCTGCTTTCAAGATTTTCTCTTTAAGATTCATGATTTTGACTATGATGTGCCTATGTGTGGTGTTCCTTGTAATAATTCTCTTTGGAGTTTGTTGTTTCTTAGATCTGAAAGTTTGTTTTGTATAAATTTTCAACCATTATATTTCAGAATGTTTTTTCCCTCCCTATTCTATCCCCTCACCTTCAGAAGATCTATTTATACATATAAGAGACCTCTTGATATTGTCCTATTTGCCTCTGAGATACTATTCATTTTCCTTCATTATTTTGTTCTTTTTCTCTACTCTTCAGATTAATAGTTTGTATTGATCCACCCTCAAGTTTACTGACTGTTGTTTTCTGCCATCTCTAATCTGCTTTTAATCTCACCCACTGAATGTTTAATATTAATTAATGTATTTTTCATTTCTATAATTTTTGGCTCTTTTTTTGGTTCTTGTTCTCTGCCAAAATTTTCTGTTAATTAATTACTTTTTCTTTAAGTTTGTTTAATGTATATATAATAGCAGCATTTAAATATTTATGTTTAAATTATAGCATCTGAATCATCTGGGAACTAGATCTGAATAATTGCATTTTCTCCTGTAGATTACATTTTCCCGTAAGTTTGCACACCAAGTTTTTTATCATATTCTAGACATTACAATAGCTATATAATAGAGACTCTGGAATCTACATTATTCTAAAGAGTGCTGATTTTTGTCCTAGCAGGTAGTTAACTTGGTTAATCTCAGAATCCAAACTCTATCTCTCTTATAGTGGGCAGCAGCTAAAATTTCTGCCCAATTCTTTCATATGCCAGCTGCTCATTTTCAGCAGGACACTGGAGTCTCTTGGGCATATATAGTAATCAAGTGGGGGTTTGGTGGAATTTATATACAAATTTTAAGGTGGACTCCCTCCGCAGCTCCCTCCCTTCCAAGAATTTCCCCCTCAATCCTTCCAGCTTTTCTGCCAGCCTAGAACTCACTCCTCTTTTACCTCAAGCCAGTAAAACTGCAACTTTCTGTTACCCAGAGCCCATGCAGATTGGTATTATGGGGGCTCAGAAAACAAGACTCCAAAATGAAGTCCTCAGAAGCAGACTCAGAGGCAACATGTTTATAATCACAGTCAATAACAAAGCCATTTCCTTGTTTTTCTCATTGTAAAAAAATATTGCATTCCTCTGATTTTAAAAAATTGATTTTTCTTCTTCCATTGTATAACTTTATGGGGAAGTGTTGTGTTTTTATTGTTCTCAACAAATTTTGGCATAAGAGTAATTAGTAGCATTTTGGTGTTATCATGGCAAAAAGTTTACTTTTCTACAGATCACGTGAAAGTGTATTTAAGATAGACTAAGCTAAAGTTTTTTTATTCATTTATTCAGCAAATGTTTCATAAGTGTTTATTGCATACAAAACACTATGGGAGGTACAAGGAATATTAGAATAAATAAACCACCATTCAGAGCCTCTGAAGGCTTATAATCCCTAAAGAAAAACAGAGAAGTCATTTAAAATAACAATACATTCAAATAAGTACTATCAGTTATAAGGATAAGAAGAAGAAATGATAAATTCACAGAAGTATTTCATTCTGCTTGGAGAGATCTAGAGAGTCTATTTAAGTATCAACAGTTGTACATAATCTTGAAAACTGACTGTGTTTGCCAGAAGCAAGAACTTGAGGAGAAATACCACACATCTGGTATACTGCAAGTATTTTGTCACAATAGAATATAGTCAGCAATGAGACTAGAAAAGCAGGCAGGGGACAAATAAATAATGGTCCTATGAATTATATTTGGTATAGAAGTATCTGAATTTTATTCTGTGGATGATGAGGAGTTGTTGCAAGATTTTAAGTAGGAATAACATAATAAGATTTGAGTTTTGAAATATTACTCTGACTGCAGAGTGGAGAATGGATTACATCAAACGCTGATACAGATGGAATTTGGCCCATATGCCATACTGTTTGCCAACCCCTGGAATAGATGATTCCTCCCAAAGCAACAAGATTAGCTAGAAAACTGTTGCAATGGTCCAAGTGAGTTATAATGAGAGTTTGAATCTGAGCAGGGAAAATGAAGGTACAGAGGAGAAAATTCTAGAAACATTAAGGAAGACTTGGTGACCAGTTGGATTTTGTGGCTACTGGGGAAGAAATTTAGGAGGACCTCCTTGAACAATACACCACAAAACACAGGCAACCAAAGCAAAAATGGACAAATGGGATCACATCAAGTTAAAAAGCTTCTATACAGCAAAGGATACAATCCACAAAGTGAAAAGACAACCCACAGAACGGGAGAAAATATGTGCAAACTCTTTATCTTACAACGGATTAATAAGCAGATAATATAAGGAGCTCAAACAACTCTATAGGAAAAAATCGAATAAGCCAATCAAAAAATGGCCAAAAAAATTGAATAGAGATTTCTCCAAAGAAGGCATACAAATGGCTAAGAGGCATATGAAAAGGTGCTCAACATGACTGATTATCAGAGAAACGCAAATCAAAACTACAATGAGATATCATTTCACCCCAGTTAAAATGGCTTTTATCCAAAAGACAGGCAATAACAAATGCTGGTGAGGATGTGGAGAAAAAGGAACACTGTACACTGTTGCTGGGAATGTAAATTAATTCACTACAGAGAACAGTTTGGAGATTCCTCAAGAAACTATAAATTGAGCTACCATATGATCCAGCAATCCCACTGCTGGGTATACACCCAAATGAAAGGAAAGCAGTGTATCAAAGAAATATCTGCACTCCTATGTTTGTTGCAGCAGCTAGGGATTAGAAGCAGCCTAAGTGTTCATCAACAGATGAACAGATAAACAAAATATGATATATCTATACAATGGAGTACAATTTAGCCATAAAAAAAGAATGAGATCCAGACATTTGCTGCAATATGATAGAACCGGAGATCACTACATTAAGTGAAATAAGCCAGGCACAGAAAGACAAAGATTGCATGTTATCGCTTATTTGTGGAATCTAAAAATCAAAATGATTGAACTCATGAACGTAGAGAGTAGAAGGATGGTTATTAGAGGCTGGGAAGGGTAGTGGAGGACTCAGGGACAGGTGGGAATAGTTAATGGGTACAAGAAAAACTAGAAAGAATGAATAAAACCTACCATTGGATAGTGCAATAGGGTGACTATAGTCAATAATAACTTAATTGTACATTTTAAAATAACTTAAAGAGTTTAATTTGATTGTTTGCAACTCAAAGAATAAATGCTTGAAGGTTATGGATACCCCATTCCCATGATGTGCCTATTTTGCATTGCATGACTGTATCAAAACATCTTACATAACCCATAAATATATATATACATACTATGTGCCCATAAACATTTTAAAAAATAAAAACAAAATAAAATAATAAAAATGTTTTAAAGAAAGAAATTTAAGAGGACTCCAAAGTTTATAGTTTGGGTGACTGAAACAATCAGATTATGATCAATAAAAATGAAAAAAAAAAAAGAGGATGAGGAGATCAGTGATCCAATGATCTGACCAGGTCACTAATTACAGGTTTGTTAATTAAATTATTATAATACATTAAATATTTTAATCACTATATAATGAACATACTTTCAATAGAAAACTGTATTTGTCCGCTTAATCTGAAGACTATGTTTAGAAAATTGAATTTGCTCACTTAAGCTATAAATGAACTAACTCACAAGTCTCATTTTAGTTTCCCCTGAGGAACAGAACATTTTAGATTGCCTTGGTTTAGCTTTTTCTTTGCAGACTTTTTGAAATAAAGACTGCTTCTAGCTGCTTCAAACCTACTACACCCAGTGTAAAAGCACTTTCTTCCACATCTTGGAAGTCCCATTTAAACAGAATGCTGGGCTGATGGATCATAAATGCAACCCAATGTGGTAATTCCTAAATTCCTATGTAACACACTTGATCTCCAATATTTTAGTATGAATAACTATTAGATCCTGTGAGAGGGGGTGTGTATAGTATAAAAACAGAGAGGATGAATCATGTAGTATAAAAACAGAGAGGATGAAATTCAAAAATAAATAAAGCCCTAGAAAATCATCAGTCTATGAAGCCTAGTTACAGTGGCTGTACTTTATTAAATTGAGGTTCATTTTACTCATATTCCTTAGTATTCTGCAAAGTTTATTGCCATCTTCTCTAGGCATTCATTTTCTCAGATAGGATAGTTTTGCTTTTTTTTTTTTCCCAAATCTTACATTACTTCCCCTGTCTCTATAGGTACTATTCTCTAGATTTTTAATTGTTTCACTATGTCTTTCTTGAGGTGCAACTTTTAATCTAGCATTCAACAGGTTGCTAGTTTGAATAATTGTTATCTAAGCAATAGTCTTTACTAATACTTGCCATAACACTTCATTAGTTCTTCAGTACTTTTTGTTCTATTACCTGGAAGAATTTAATGTCATCAGCTAATGTCTTAGTCTGTTTCAGCTGCTATAACAAAATACCAGAGGCTGGGTTGCTTATACACAACAGAAACTTATTTCCTGCAGTTCTGGAGGCTGGGAAGTCCAAGATCAAGGTGCTGGCAGATTAAGTGTCTGAGATGGGCCCATTTTCTGGTTCATGAGTGGTGCCTTCTCACTCATCCTCACAAGGTGGAAGGAGCAAGGCAGGTCTCTGGAGTCGCCTTTATAAGATCACTAATCCCATGCATAGGTGAAGAGCACTCATGATTTATTCACCTCCAAAGGCCCGACCTCCTAATACTATCACCTTTGGGTTAGGATTTCAACATACGATTTGGAGAGAGGGAGGAAATATGAACATTAAGACCATAGCAGCACACTAATATTTTTACTGTCTATATCCTGTTTCAAGTTATTATAAAAAATATTAAAGCAGTCTGCTCCCATATACAAAGGACCAAGCAATAAGACCAAAGGAACTAAAAACATAAAAAGAAACTCAGGAATCACTGCCCTTATACAACTTGCCAAGCAATTAGTTTCAAATTTGAATTTGTGACCCTGATTTTATATATATATCTCTAAGAGACAAAATAGATAACTAGACGCTGTTTTGGCTTGCCAGGTGCTAAGTAAATAATGTTCAAAAAAGGTTTTCCTTGCCTTTTATTAACTACACCAAGGGAAAAAAAACCCAAACTGTGCACTGATTACTAAGAACCAGTATGAGTTCTTTGAGAAATTATGCTGCTAGGAAATGACTGAATAAGGAATTAGGTGAAATTAATCTGATTTTTAATTTTCTCACTCTGCCCCACCCCCAGCTATAAAGTTACTGGCCTGGAAAAATCAGAAAGGTCCTGTAAACTGAATGTGTCTCTTTTTGGCTGCAGACATAGAAGATTGAATTAACCACACTCCTTCATTCCTAGCATCTTATCATCAATGGTTAAGCCTTGTGTCTTGTTTTCTGTTGTTTTATTTTTTCTCTCATCCCCATACTCCTCTCCCAGTCTCCTCAACCCCATAATACCTATTCTAATTATTTGAATATATATCTTTTGTGTTATGTTCTTTCCAAATGGATTTTTGTTTGCACATAATTATGCACACATGTACACACACACACATATATAAAACTCTGTAACTTTCTTCATTAAACAGTATGTCTGTAAGATTCATCCATGTCACTATGCAGATAGCATACACCCAATATATTACTTTTAGCTGCTGTTAAAGCAGCATCAGATATTTATCTAAGATATTTGACAAAATATCTCATGTTATCTTCATGAATAAGATGGATAGACTGAACTTTATGGCAGCAGAGTATAGGGAAATTCAAAGTTGGAAAACCATATTAAAAGTGTGTTGCTTTGATAGATATCCCAATTATACAAACTATATTAATGTATTGAATTATCACATGCACCCCAAAAAATGTACATTTATTATGTATCAATAAAAAAAGTAAGTGTGCTACTTAATGTAACAATGTCAACCTCTCAAAAGGAAGTTCCTAAACCTGTCCTTTGGCCACATTTCAATACTCAATAGCTACACATCATTAATAGTCACCATATTATACAGCATAGATGTAGCATTTTCGTCATCACAGAAAATCCTGTTGGAACACTTCTAGAGCTATGCCCAAATTTCCTCATCCACACTGTTACCAACTAGTCAGGAAGGGAGTTACTGGTAATCCTGGAAGAAATAACTAATAAATGAATTTAAAGGTCAAGATTGAGAAAGATCACAACAGGTAAGAATGTTAGTCATACACTGAAAAGCTTAAATTTAATAAGAATAAATATAAATCCTTGCATGTAGATTCAAAATTCAAAATACAATTGCTCAAGTATGACATTCAAGGAAAAACCTACCCTGTTAGAAGTTCAAATTAAAAAATCCAAGCAGGTAGAAATTGAGTGGTTCTGTTAGATTTGCTTACTCTGGGCCAACACTGTGCCAAAGTGACTAAAGTTAATTCAAACATAGCCTACTGAATGGGATTACAGTGTGAAATAGTCCCTATGTAAGTCTGTCTCTACTCAGAGAACCATGTTCATCTCTGCCTGAAATGCTTTGACAGAGAGCTATCCAGGTGAATTAGTTTGTTTTCATGCTACCCGAGACTGGGCAATTTACAAAGGAAAGAGGTTTAATGGGACTTACAATTCCACAGGGCTGGGGAGGTCTCACAATCATGGAGGAAGACAAGGAGGAGCAAGTGACATCTTACATGGATGGGAGAAACCAAAAAGAGAGAGTTGTGCAAGGGAATTCTTCTTTTTTAAAATCATCAGATCTCGTGAGATTTATTCATTATCATGAGAACAGCACAGGAAAGACTTGCCCCCATGATTTAATTACCTCCCACTGGGTCCCTCCTACAACAGGTGGGAATTCAAGATGAGATTTGGGTAGGGACACAGCCAAACCATATCACCAAGATTATGTCCAGAGATGGGAAATCATGAGGTATACCAAGTGTAGGTGAGGTCTTTAAATACTTGAAGATGTTTAATGAGAACAGTATTGTCGCAAATAACAATACTGAGTCCAGCCAGGTGCAGTGGCTCATGCCTGTAATCCCAGTTGAGATGTCTTTGGGAGGCCAAGGTGGGCAGATCACTTGAGGCCAGGAGTTCAAAACCAACCTGGCCAACATGGTGAAACCCTGTCTCTACCAAAAAAAAAAAAAAAATACAAAAATTAACCAAGCATAATGGTGCATGCCTGTAGCCCCAGCTTCTCAGGAGACCAAGGCACAAGAATCTCTTGAACCCAGGAGGCAGAGGTTGCAATAAGCTGAGATCACACCACTGCACTCCAGCCTGGGTGACAGGGTGAAACTCTGTCTCAAAAAACCAAACAAAGAAACAAAAACAAAAAACAATACCAAGTCCGAGGATCTGAAGTTATAGGAAAGTGGATTTCAGGCTCAATAAGCAAAATATTTTTCTAACAAGTAGAACTGTTCCAAAATGAAATTGGTATCTTACATAGAAACAAGTCTATAGTCTTTGCACCTGTTCACTTGAATACATTATTTTTCAGAATATTGTTCTTAAGAATAACTATTGTATGGAATGAAGATTGAGATAATCTCTAAATTTTTCCAAGAGATTATAACTTAAACATAAATCTATCAAAACACCATGGAATCTTGTATAATTTTAGTGATCTGTCTTCAGAAATCTAGAGGACCATATTCTTTACCTGAATTTCTATGTTTAACACCTACTTTGGATTCATAGTGGTCAAGCAGCTAGCACAATACTCTTTAGTTTTTCTGGGTCATTTCTAAAGAAAAGGTAGATATTCCCACCTGTCAATCAGCTTCAGTAAGGAGCCAAAAGGGATATTAGTTGTCAGTAACCATTATAAAGCCGCCTGGTATTTTGTCCACCCTCTCTTCTTCTCTTGCCTTTCTTTTTTCTGTTTTTTATTAATTCTTTTATTTTTGTTTCCATTTTGTGCCTTATCTTTCTTTTCCTTTGCAAATTTCACAGTCTTTCTTTTAGTCTTTCTCTTGTCTTTCTGATTTCTAGTCTTTTCTTATTTTTCGTCCCCATTCTTCACCCAAATCCATGCCTTTTTGAAGACCCATCACAATTCTTTAAAGTTGACTCCCATCAACCAAGACTTCCCTTTACAGAGACAGAGGAGGATTGTTATTTCCTGTTCTTTTACCTGAAGCATGTTAGATCAACGTAACAAAAATCATACAAAAGAATACTACTGTAATTCATTTTATGAGCAACATAACAAGACTAGATACAGGTTTTGTGGTACCTAAATCTTATATAATCTGGAGGTACTATCTTTAATTAAAATAGCACAAACTTAAGTATAAAAGCAAATACCTGTTTTTAATAAGCACAATCAAAACAAAGTGAACTGAAAAATTCTTAAAGCTGATAAATTCTATAAGTATCTTAATTATTATTTTTGTGAATTAACTGTCCGATACACTTATATTATTTTTTCCCATGTTTTTGGCTAGATATTGTTTGAATCCTTCCTATGGCAATAATTTTGCAATATTCTCCGTAGAAAGAATAACAGTAGTGCTACAAGTTTGTGCCTGACAAACAAGAATATGAGATGAGTCCTATCTCATGCAATTCCTATCAATAAAGAAAAAAATTAGTGGTGCATTTATAATCAGCTCTGCTCTGTTATGAAGTACATGCCTGACAGGATAGAAATTCTACTTTAACTGGAGTCAGTGAGAATGAAATCCTAAAATTTTCCAGGTATGATGATTGGAAAAATTTTCCACAGGCTAGCTCTGGTTTAATGCATTTCTAAAGTGTTTTTCTCCTTCACTACCCACAGATTACCAGTGGCAGTTTCATAAGACACCTTGATATAATGATAAGACTCTGGCCCTGAAACTTTACGCTCTAACATGGAGTGAGTTGGCACAGTATTCCTGACAGCCATCCCTACACCAGAATGGCTAGAAATATAACTATACCTGGAAGTGGTTGCAGACCATATAAATGGATCTCCTTACCCTAAGCTCAATGAATTCTCAGGGACTCTTACAAATAAAAATGCACTGACTTCTAAATTAGAATTTTTGTTTGCCCTGATACACTGGGTAATTTCCTGGTTGTTTCAGTGTAGGGTATGTTTTGAATATCAAATAATATGTTTAGGATATTTTTCCTTTTAAAAATGGCAAAAAACACAGAGACATTTATCAAAAGGCTTTCCTTTTATTCACGCTCATGTTATTTGCTACAATTGTGCATCTGGTGGGGAGTAGAACATGGCATATGGGTGCCAAAGGATGCAGTAGTTAGGCTCTCCAAGTGACTCCAACACAAATGAGATCATTCTTGAATCTCCTGATCAAATTTTAAGTAATAGATCTGTAGCCGGTTAAAGGCATGTGAGAACTATCAACACAAAAGCATGTCTCCTCAATCCTGGCTACACGGAAAACCCCCTGGGAGACTCCAGAAATCTCAATGCTTTGATTACTCTCAAATCAATTAAATCTGAATCTGTAAGCATAGGACCCAGGCACCAGTGTTTGTGTTTTGTTTTGTTTTGTTTAATATTATTTTGTGTAGCCAGGGTTGAGACCCACTCCCTGGTTTCAGCTTGGAAAACTAGTAAGTCAGTGCCGTCAGACGACCCAGCACTCAGTTTTACTTTAACTGACCCTTGGCGTTACCTTTCTCTTGTACAATTGTATAACTTCAAATATTTTTTACTCTGGCCTGCGATGACGATCCCAGGCAAGCAGAAAAGGAACACGACAGGCTTCAAGAGAAAGGGCGCCAAAGGATTTGAATGTGGCAAGAAATTGTACTGCCCCAAGATTTACTGAGAAGAGTTGACCAGGAGCAACACTCTACTGAGAATCCACCAACTTCTCAAAGAGCAAACGATTTTCCATTCTGAGGAAGGTTTTATTTTTTAACAGTGTTGTAATGGCAGCAAAACTGTGGAAAAACAATTAGGCTCCAATAACTACTGGTAACAGATTCTGCCTACATCCCCCTTTCCCTTTGAAAATCCTATCAGGTAATAATTAGCAATTAGTGAACACTAAACTCTACATAACTAGGAAGAGCATTTCTCAATCTGTGTTCCTGGGAACACGAGTTTCCTGCAGTGTTAATATCTGTTATATAAAATGTTGCATATTCTCCCTTCTTTGAGAGTCAACAGACAGGTTTGTACTTTAAAGGCTCTTCAAATTCTGCATAAATAAATCTACTTAACATTACTTAACCAAATATTTCCCAAATTTATATAACTATGGAATTCCCACCCCAAACACGCATACACACATATACATTTCTAATATCTGGGTTTTTCTTTTTTAGTGATTTAGGGGTTTTGTTTTTGTTTTTAGCAGAACACCTATAGAACGAGTAGTGTTCTGTGAATCATTGTTTAAAAAACAACCTCTCCCAAGAAATTAAAACCAAAGTTAAACAATAATACTTCAGGCCTGGAATTTCAAGCTTGTGGGAACAGTAGGCATTCTTATACCTGCTAAAATTGTATCAGGTAGGCAGTTATTTGTCACTCTCCACTATCCCTTATCAAGCCTATTGCTATGTCATTAATTCTAAAAAGGATATGTCCAGCAATTCAGTCCCTCTGATTTCTCAAGTTTTGGGAATGTCTGCTTCAATGTGGCACACAAGCTATAGCAGATTGGGCTCATTTTGAGCCACAGGCAAAATATTCTAAGTTCAAGTATTTACTGAATTTTACTTGCCAGTTTTCATGGCATGTGTGATATTTTTAGCTGACTAGTGATAGTCTTTAAATCCAACAACAGTACACATTTTATATGAGAAATGCAGGATATTGACAAAGACAATCTCTTTGATCAAACTTGAATCAGACTCCTTTGAATCCTCACCTCTACCAGGCCTCAACCTTTGGACTTCTGTGTCCATCTTTGCATCACCCTGTTTTAGCAAAAATGCTGCCAAGTCAGTTTAGTGAGAATCTCTGCCTTCAATATCTGATCACCTGGATATCTGAGCAAATTCCTCATACACAAATTGTCCCCAAGTGATATCAGATCACTGTAGCCTGCCTTCAGGTCACCTTGGTTTAGTCAGAATCCCCTCCCCTCCTTCCCCTCCTTACCTCTGATGCTTCCTCTTAGTACTTTTCCATCCAATGAGCCCTACCCAACTCTAAGTCCCCACTTGTCCATGCTGTGTTCAAAATTGAGTCCAGTTGTACACTGAGGTCTCTTTTCTCCTACTGCAATCGTTCCCAAATAAAATCTGTTCTTACCACTTTACTGTCTTGCTCTATTTGTTCTTTAACAATATGCAAGCTTGCAATAATAAATTTACAGCAAAAATAAACACTTTCATCCACTTAAGAGGGCCTTATTTAAAGTACTTCAATATATTGAAAAATTAGACTGACAGCTTTGAAACACAAAGTCCTCTGTTTATCCATAAAACATATATATGATTGCCACCAGCAATTCTAAGCTTCCCTTATGAGTGTACCTCTGTCTGCCCCTCTAGAGAGTGAGAAGAGGGTTCAGATTCCAGGCCTATTCAATTCTTGGCTCCTCTGCAAAGACTGCCAATTAGAGCAGTTTGTGATATGGACATCTGTCCACTGGACTCAGACCAGCTCATTTCACAAAGCAGTTGTCAAATGGTATCAACTTTCTCTGACAACCTGTGTTGGATTCAAACCCATGCCCTTTGAGGTTACACGGCTTCCTCTTATCACTAAATCTTTTAAATGCTCAGAAGTTAGGGACATTAATTTTCAAAACTAGCTAATTATAAAATCATAAAGTAATCTTTATTTCCCTTAATTCATGGAAATTTTTGTGATGCTTGCATTTATTGTCAAAGAATGATTCTCTATGTACACTTTTATTCTTGGAAACCGGTCATTTTTTCAGTCACTTTGAAAAAAAATTATATATTTAACGTTATTTAAATGGATGCTTTTTGAGCACCTACTACCTGTTAGGCAGTGTGAATATGCTACCAGTTTCCATTATTTTTTTTCTGAACGTATCTGCTGCATAGCTGAACAATTTATCTCTCCACTATAACTAGTTTTTCTGTTTTTAAACTCAGTACAGTACAAGGTAAGAAGAGCAAAAAGTTTTGTAAGGAGAAAGGTAATGTTTGAAGTTACATTAGTTTGAATGTAGTTTAGTTTCTCAACTATATATAATTACTTTGAAGGGGAAAAATCATAAAAATAGCTTTATTGTTACATTTTTGCCAGTGGGTGTGTGAAGTAATTTAACTTACAGGTAATGATTATGTAATTGTATTGATACAGGGCATACAGCCTACCAAGCTTAGTGAATCATCCAGACTGACAAGAGGAGGTGTAAAAATTCTGCCTGCTTCTTTTCTGTCTCACATCCCTGCCTTTACAAAGGAGAGAAATCTTTCTCACAAGTTGGGGAGGGTGGTGATAAGTGAGGCATCAAAGCTCCAAGATCACAGATATAAATGCATCAAGACAATGTGTCAATTTCTTGTGGTATAATTTAAAAAATTAATTGGGAGGTGGTGAAGCTACCCAGCCCAAATGATGACTGTGCCATAAGAGATACAATGCAAATGGCTGACAGCAGCTACTTACCATTCAGAAATGAAGCTCTAAACTTTCACAAAGCTCCATTAAGATACAAATTAATTTCACTGAACTGTTCCATGTTGTTTGTCCCTGTTTTACCTCTGTAGGATACATTTGTTGCACAAACCCAACTATTTATTTGGACAGGAAGAAACAACACAAAATATAAAGGTCTAGTTATAGCATGGTATGCTGAGGTAATTAAAATTTCTATTTTTGCAGCCAATGACCCCTGTAGCCATAGCTGATTAAAAGTACAAAAATTTTAGATCTGGAGAAT
Source organism: Aotus nancymaae (assembly GCF_030222135.1). Classification (NCBI taxonomy): domain Eukaryota; kingdom Metazoa; phylum Chordata; class Mammalia; order Primates; family Aotidae; genus Aotus; species Aotus nancymaae. Next base: position 23,759,140 of record NW_026988422.1, on the reverse strand, counting down.
ATTTGTGCCAAGGACAATGCTTGACCAAATATAATTAACTGAATTTAGATAAATTCTCAATCTGGCTTTCTTTAACTTGAATAGAAAAATCACACACTTCGTTGAACATGAATGGATTTGAAAATGAACATTTGGATTATATGCGAGGATATTTTCCCAGAATAATAGACCCAAGATTTTTGATGTGCTGCATAGAAGTTCTTTGTTGACCCAAAGAATATATCAGCCTTCTGTTTTTACTCTCTAGTTCTATTTGCTGATTTTTGTTAATATTTATAATAACAGAAATAGTAGGTGAGGGAAAGCAGGAGAATAACAGATCCATTTAAATCTTTACGCTTTGTTTTTTCAGTGCTTCTTGTTCTTTTTCTTAGGGATAATTAGAGATAAATGGTATGGTATTATATTTGCTTGGATAGCAATACAAAAATGCCTATTTCCATCATTTTCAGTAATAGACTTTCAAGCTATATTTTCCTCAAACTTGATCCTCATTATTCCAGTAATATTTAAGCTATTAATTTCTTCAGAGAGTGCTTTTTGAAAATGGTAAATTATAAGACAAATCCCAAAATTACATTTTCTTTAATTTACAGTATTGTTCAAGCTCTACTGTTAGCATAAATGAATAGTCTGAACTGCAGTCTGAAATAAAGCCTTGAGCATTAAACAGTTGGCTTGGAAACAGAAACATTAAGAATATGATTGAAATTTTTTTACAGAAGATGAAATAACAGCATGCGCAAAAGCTCATTTATGATCATTCTAACATTTCTGCTACAGTTATAGAAAAGTAACAACATTTACCAAAAAAAAAAGGGGGAAGAAAGAAAGAAAGGTGAAGGGTTTCACTTTCTGATCAATTACAATGATATCAATTTTGTCCTTAGTGAAAAGTGATTTTCACAGTTATATAAATTTAATTTTTTTCTGAGTTTCAAATTTACCTTTTGGAAGGAACACAAAACAGGGCTTTTCAAAACAAAAGACAATTGAAGCAAAAGTTTTTGTACTTGATGCAGACATGTTATAAACATGTAACAATAGCAGTCAAACAACATGAAATTCTGAAAGACAAGTCTATAAAGGTCTACAAACATCATATTTATTTTATTATAAAAAAGCATTAATTATGCTAATGTGTGATGAAATCATATGAAATCTACCTCAAGTCTCAAGGTATATTTAAAATCACTTGTTTAATATGTTTTATTTCTTACTAGTTACGTCTGTTGCTTTATTTTTGTTTTGCCTTTTGAGGGGTGGGATTTGAAAAAGGAAGATAGAGAATACTTTTTATAAAATCATAAAGAAAATCTTCAAGAAAATCTTCTTGAAGATATTGATAATCTGATAAACTGCCAACAATAACCATCTGAGGCCTAAGCAAGCATTTGTGATTTTTCAAATGAAAAGCTTCAAATTCACTCCAACTAAGAAAATCACTTCCTCCATCTAGTGGTGACTGATTGTAAGTCTACCGAATTCTAGAATACTTTTCAATAGTTTAAAAATGTCGTTTTGTTTTTATATCCATGTTTGGGTCAGATAATTATATTTATGTGGGAAATAAGCTGCATTGTGTTTGTTTTCTTAAAGATCTTACTACAGGCTGAAGAAACATGGCATTACTCTCTGCACTATTTTATCTCTGAGCCAAAATGCATAAAACACAGTCCTTACCATTGTAGGGCTTACAATTGAGTTAGGGAGATTTGACATATATGTATGAAAGGATAAATTAAAAATAACATGAGTTCTCAAATGGGTGATAAAGACAATGTCAAGGCTCAAACACAGTGCTCTAAAACGGCATCTTGGAGTACTGAGTATTTTAAGCTGAAGGAAATTGAGAAAACCGCAGAAGCAGAAAAGTCTCTCTGACCTTCTCTCTTGAAGACCTTCATGTGACATGTGTCCTGGAGGGAAGAAATGGTACACAGAGAAGCTAAAAAGAATCTGAACAAGCAGGCCTTGCTAAGTTTCCTCCCCCCTCCTCCCCACACCAGTTTATCACCAATAGATCATGACTTTTGATGGTCATCATTGACTGAAAAAGATTTGGCAGAGTATATGGGACTGAAATGGCCTTTATTAAAGAGATGGAAGAAATTACATAACCAGTTAAGACTGAGAAAGGCATTGCAGACAAAAGGAAAAGTTGCAAACAAGATTAAGAGACAAGATAGATACGTCTGATTCTGAAATTTTTGGAAGACAATGGGTAAGCTGTGTTCTGTAAAAATGGGCCTATGAGTTTCGTCAAGAGGGGTGAGAATGGGGTAGAAAGTAAAGTCATTATAGCTATTGTAGATACGATATAGAGGTTTTGTAGAGGGTCTTAAACGTCAAGATAAAAATGCTGGACTATATATTATTAGGATGAACCTCAGAAGTTTAGTGGTGGCGTCAATGGAACATACATCATTTATAATGGGCTTTGGTGTATCCAAAAATTTCTTGAAATAGAGAAAATTATCTTTACAAAAGCATATATGAATTTCTCTAGAAAGAATGTCCACAATTGTTATCAGATTCTCAATGGGGATCATTGCTCTGTTAACATGTTTTGAACAGCAAACTGACATTGAGTTTTGGAAAGATTCCTCTGACATTGATGTATGGGATAGTTTGATATGGGCAGAGAACTTATTGTTTATTTAGGCTGCTCCATTCCCCAGCACAATATACTGCCCTGGTTACATAGTACTTCACTTCTCCCCTCTCTGGGCACTCAGTATTTCTTTATAAAATGTTTCAAGTATTTAATTCTATAATAATCTATAGATCCATACACATGATCTCATCAAAAAGTAGCCATAAGCATGCATAACATTTAGGTTTGGTGAGTACCGTGTATTTTTCTCAACACTGAGGTGCTCTTTGCCTGCACTTATATTTATATTTGGGATTCTGGCCTTATAATGATAGCAGTCATCATAAAAGTTTCCATTTGTTGAAGACTATATGTTAGGCACAAAATTAAGTATATTTGTCCAACGAATGCTTACTGAGTGCTTTATATGTGCCAGATAGGTCATAAATCTTACAATATTCCAATGAGTTATATTCCCCTGATTTTATACATGAGGAACCTGAAGTTGAGGAGTTAGGCAACATTCACATAGTCACCTTTTTCATAGCTAGTACAGCTTTGATTTCAATCTAGATATTTTTGATTCAATGAGATGTGTCAAAGGTGGAACTAAAAAAGTATCTGGCCAGGATGCAGGATTTCTGAATGCCTGTATCTTGTCCTACCGTTGCCTTACCTTTCCTTCCTTTCCCTTTCCTCCATCCAACCTCCAACCTACCCTTATCCTCCCTAGCCCCCGTACATAACAAAATGCCCAAGAAATACACACACAGGGCCCAAAGCCAGCTAAATGTCCCTTTTTACCATGATGCTTTTGCCCAAAGTTCCAGTGTCTTAACTAATCAGGAATCAGAGGCCAAGGCCCTCTTCATAGCTTGGTAGTCTGCAGACTGCTTTCCTAATAAACTATCTGAAAGATGTTAACTGGTATTGTGAAAAAAAGTACTGTCTTTTCCTCACCCATTGCAAGCCTCATGGCTGAGGCCCCTGTAACAAAACACAGATTAACAAGAGAAAAGTTTACAAATTTAAATTTATGTGACATAGGGAGCCTTCAAAAATAAAGACCCAAAGAAACAGAAAACTTGCATGCTTTCATGGTTAGGTTTGATGAAGAGTAGACAATTATGTAGAAGTATGATTGGACAAAGAGGGTAAAATCGAATGATAATAAACTTAGCAAGTCCTGCTTGTTCAGATTCTTCTCAGTGTCTCTGTGCTTTCAAGGCTAAGGATGTTCCTTTTCTCCAGATATAGGGAAGGGTACCTCTGGAATGAAAGCGTTATGATCTGCTTCCAGGAGAAGGACAAGAGGAAGGTGAAAATGGCCTTTCTGCTTGTGCTATTTGCTGAAACGCCAAGGTGTCATATGTTAGGGTAGCGTGTCCTAAATTCCATCAGTATGCAAAATTAAAGTATTCTATAACCAAAAAACATCAGCAAAGTACTGCACTGCATAGGTAGCTCTTGGGGTTTAAATATGAACATTCACAGATTAAAAACTGAGAAACCTCACAAGAAGAGAAAGATGAGTAAATCTGCTCAAGACAGCTTTTCTCAGATTTTTTTGACCAAGAACTTTCTTACCATAAAACTCCTAATAGCAGAATAACGTCCCATGTCTGGGAAACAGTGGCTATCACCGTTAACAGGCTACAATGCTAACAACAGGCCTTTTCCAGTGTTCCATTGGAGGAAAGCCTTCAGCAATTACAAAATTGAGTTTCTGCGTGTTTTCATGTGTTCACTTGTCCTAAATGCCAGAGATTCAGCATGAGGCATAAGAATGAGTACAAGCCTCACACAAAATATTAAAAAACACAAATTAAATGTAATCACTACTTCAGCACTTTACAATGTGAGCATCGATTGCTTGTTAAATATGATTTCCCAAATAAACCCAATGTAATCAAATCAGGAAATACCAATTTCCAGACCCACATGATTCTTACCAGCCATAAACTATAACAAAAAGAAAAAAAAGTCAAAGAGAAAAAAAGAAAAAAATCTTGGTTTCAGCTTCAGTGGGGTGCTCACCGATCTATGCCAGCTGTCACCAGTGCTCCACCTGTGAAGGTAAATTTCACTTGGAAGGTAGAGCACGTAAGGAGGTTAACTGTGACCCTAGAATTCCAAATCTGAGGGGATGGGGGAGCAGGTGGGGACTCCAACGCTTATGCACATTGCCTTTCTCAGAAAGTACTTGAAACTTTCCTGTTTTCTTTGGGATTTTAGAAATTGCATTTCTGGTGCCTCCACTCGAAAGTCTTTCCTGAAACCCCATTCTCCACCTCACATCTATCCCATATATATAAAACTTCATGTTTTCTCTACCTTTCATTGGTCTCTGCATTCCTGGCACCAAAGTCTGAATTGAACAAGGGGGGCTCTGAGAAACAGCTACCATGCCTTCTTTTTTTTTTTTTTTTCTCTGTCACCCAAACTGCAGTGCAGTGGCACAATCTCAGCTCACTGCCTCCCAGGTTCAAGTGATTCTCCCTCCTCAGCTTCCCCAGTAGCCGGGAATACAGGCATGTGTCACCACATCCAGCTAATTTTTGTATTTTTAGTACAGACGTGGTTTCACCATGTTGTTTCACCAGGCTGATCTCAAACTCCTGACCTCAGGTGATCTGCCCACCTTGGCCTCCCAAAGCGCTGGGATTACAGGCGTGAGCCACCTCACTTGGCCCATGACTTCATAAGCAAGGAAAATGACATTAATATCAGGCAATTTGCACAGCCCTAATCTCATGCACTCTCTCTCTCTCTCTGTTTCTTCATCCCCAATGAGATTACTGGATGTGGATAGCCTAGGGCTATCAGAGAGGCCTTGGTCCCACATTTGCTTCATCTGAAATGAATGACCCAGGCCAATGAACTGGCCTGCTATTGGTGGTGTGGCTCAAGGGATCCAGTACTATCCATGTGCTCATAATACAACCAGGATCTGCATTGCTGCTTTCAGCTGAAGTCCGTAACAGGGGCATCTGGAGAAAGCAGACCCAAAAACTGGAAGAGAGAAAAACAAGAAAAAGCCTCATGCTTTCAAGCTTGCTAAAGTATTTGTTAAGTTCACCTGGAGAAACAGCAATCTTTGCAGTGAAAAACTGTAGAAGGAATTATAAGAATATTTTTATTACCATTATGTGATAACTTAAAGGGTAGTGCTTTAATTCTTGAATGGTAGAAAATACTAAAAGAGCTGATGAGGTTCTTGGTCTTAAAAGACACAGTCTCCCAATTTGTCTAATTTTATTTTGATACTTATATGTGTCCCACAGTAACTATTTGCTGCTAACACTACATAATGAGTGGCAATCTCAAAGTTACAATAAATTATGCATAATTTAGTCTCTTAGAAAGTCTATAAATACAGTGTGAAGTGTTCAGCTTGTTATTTGATGCAACATCTGAAATCAGATTGCTCTGATGCAAATGTTTATCTCAATGTTATAATTGTGGCATGAATTCTTCTGAATTTATTTTGTTTGCAAAGAGCATTTTATTAATTAGTTACACCAGTCTCAAGGGTATTAGGTTTTTTAGAGCCATCAGTGTCAAAACTTCTGCAAATATAAAATTATAACCCATTTTTAAAAGAAAATAAGTTTTATGAAATGATTTTTAAAATATTATTTGAAGAGCATAATATATTCCTGGGGATATATTTTCCAAACATTTCTAAGCATTGAAATATTTACTAATATTACTATTTATTGCTTCTCATTATCATCCCATGTTGGGTTTTTTTTTTTTTTTTTTTGACAAAAATTAGAGTACAAAGGTCTTTGCATGTAGTTGTGATGAACTAAAATATCAAACCAAGAAATTTTAGCTTCTTTTATGAAAAACTTGTCTATAATTTTTGCTTTTGTTTTTATTTCATTTATATGTGTGATCAAACACAAAATCAATTGTGTTGAATTTTAATACAGGAATATATTGCCTCCATTTGTTCTTAATTAGGAGCATGACTTCCATAACTGAAAAGCATATTTTGTATGTTGTTAGGTTTTAGCCCAAGCTGAGGTTTGAGGGGAGTTGGTGGGTAGGTGGCAGGTAGCTAGAAAAATACTTGAGGAATTGTAGGCAGTTGCAACATGGCTTTATTTTTGGCAGGGCATGAGCTGTATATATAGCATTAGCTATATGTTTTATAAACAATAGTGGCTCCAAGATAAGCACGAGCTTATGTGAGTGGTTACCTAATGCCCTTTACATAATGTGCAGAATTGTGCGTGGTTACATGATGTGTGGAATTGTGCGCCTGCACTGCAAACCCACTGAGTTATTCTTTGCCGGAGGGCCACCTCAGCCTACTCCTGACTAAAGTGCAGCCATCTCCCTTACACTCCACCACTTAGGCCAAGGGTATTTTTTGGGTAGCATCACATGCTCATAGGGCAGAGCCCTGAATTTATAACCTTCAACAACAATACAGAGAGCAACAGCTTACTCCCAGGATCTTAGCTATGCTACTTGTGACTGTTAGGGCCCAGCATAGGCCAGAGCTCAAGGATTTTGCCATTTTTACAGGGAGTTGTTAGTTAGGCTTTAACCACCTTAATTTTTCATGGGACCCCTTGCGGGGATGCTGTTATGTTTTGCTAATTGTTAGGTATAAAAGTACAACATTGTGTTTTTAAAAGGGCACAGATGCCTTCTTGGGCAGCAGTTACTATGTTTAAGGCCATTTGGTACCAAAAGGAAACACCACCTTTTGATTTGATTAATTTTATTTGTTAACAGGAGAAAGGCCACTTGTGTGTAATTTAGAGCCCACACTGTGTGCTTTGCAAGAGCAGTAACTTGTGCTTTTACCATTATGACACCTGCTTTAGGGACAATTAATGCCAAGAAGTAGAACCACCAAGGGCTTGTTGTATTTGCAAAAACCAAGAGCATAGTGCTTTCCAGTTATGTGGGTGTTTGGGCAATGTGGGGAGAACAGTAGCAGATACATAAGGCCACCTCCAGGTACAACGTTTAGTTCAGTTTGCTGGTAGGTAAGGCTGTCCTGTGTTTTTACAAACACATACACTCCCAGGGGGCACAAAGTTTACTGGGGCCCAATTTTGGTGGGGCCACTTGTTTCACCACACCAAAGGTATGGTGATACGTGTTATGTTTGCACAGGCCATGACATTGCCCATTCCACAGTGGTGTTACCCCACGTTGCTTTGTGCACTGTGGCACCTGGGCCAAAAGTACTTTATGTTCCCCTACTAGTCAGCCCCACCTATGATAAACAGCATGGGCCAATTAGGGGTCAGGCACACCATGGGTTTTGCAGCTTTCTTTGTTTAAAGCTTGCTGTGTTGTGTTCCAGGCGTTAGCCATGGGACCCCAAGTTTTTAGCCATGTTTAGTTTTTTGCAGACACTGAATGTAAGTGCCAAGGCAAGCTGTTTGCAGCAGCTGCTGGAAGGGTTGGAAACATTGGTTATGTTAGCATAGGTGGGGCCCAGTTTACAATGCAGTTGGAGCATGTTAACTTATGGTTGAAATGACAGAGTAGGCACAGGTACTAACAGAGGTAAAATACTTATTTTAAGCAAAATACAGGTTGACTTTTTATTCCTAGATAAAAATGCAGCCACCAAAGGCTTCTGCCCTGGGAGATGGTACTACACCATTTTAGCTCCCCATGGTTTCTTTGGGTTTTGTATTTGTGCCAAAGTTACTAGGGAGCTTATAATAGGCCACACAGATAGTACGTATGTTTCCCGGAGAAGTGTTTTTTCCTGTCTGTTTTTCTACGAATGGTTAACCACAGGGACCATGTATTGAACACTTAAGGTGTGACATGCCAGTTATACTGTAGGCCCTCCCCGCAGGGAGATTTGATGGCCAACCACCAGTAGTGGGGGGCTTGGAGGATTTATGGCCATAGCCAGATTTCTTGTTTCCCTGCCTTTAGGGGTGTTGGGGCAGGCAACAATAGGTTACTGTTTGTTTTTATACCTGGTTGGTGGAGGCTATTTTTAGTGTGTATTTGCAACTGAATGGGGGTGGTAGCTCCGTGTAACAATAGCTTTATGGGGGTCCAGCACCTTTCGGTGGCCGTTTATTGAAGGTTTGGTGCACCAGGTTTATCCTGGAACTTTAGCCCCGCAAAGATGAGGGTGTGACATGCAAGCATAACTTATTTTTTAAGAGCCCTTATGTTGTTTAATTATACCCACAGCTTGCAGGTTGTATGGCACATGGAATTCCCACTTTATATTTATTTGTTGTGCCCAATGTTGTACCTGTTGTTTAGTGAAATGTGTTTTCCTATTACTTTTAACAGCCAGAGGGTAACAATACAGAGCACATTAAGTGTTAGGGCCCAGATGATGTGCTGTTGGTCAGCCACCCTGAAGGGCAGGTGAACAACAGGCCCTTGGCCACGTTTACAGCTGTTAGTGCATGTGTATATGCTTGTGACTTTGGCAGTGGCCCAAAGTGTTAAGGGCACTTGCTATATTTTTACTTGTGTAACACTGAGCAGCTGCCTCCATTTAGGGTATGCCTGAGCACATGTTGGGCATCTTTGACAAGCCTCCCAAATATTTTGCATGGGCAGGGACAGACCCCAACACTTATTGACTTGTGGCATTAGTTTACCCTCTGTGTGTTCCAGTTTTTGGTGTAGCCACAAGGCCATGTTTTGTGTAGGTGCCCACTTTCCCTTGGTCAAGACATCTGCCTTATTATTGCCGGGGTGGCCAAAAGCATATGGCTTGACACATGATAAATAGTTACATTTTTTTGATGACCCATTTTTCAAAGGTTTTGCTGCATGGCTTGGTCCCAAATGGGTGGCTGACTAGCCAATTTTGTATTTTTTAAGTAGTTAACCATAATGTTAGACCTTGATAGACCACCTGCTATTGGTACAGATTACCATAGGTGTTTTCTTTTTGGTGATTACCATTTATACTGCTTTAAGTTTAGCCCATTGGCTACTTTGTTTACACCTGGTTTTAAACCGTGTGGTGTTGGTACTAGGTTAGACTGCAACAGCAGTTTAAGCAGCAGTAGCACCTTGGCTAGACCCATTTGTGTATCATGCCCCATTGGGAATTGGGGGATGTCCGTCCTTAAATGCTGAAGACTTGGGGTTTAAAGGTGCTTTAGGCTGACCCCTCGCCTTTTTTTGTATTAGAACTACTGGTTTTAAGAACTTTTGCAATATTGCTGCTAAGGGGCAGCTTCAAGTAGGTGCCCCACTTTGCCAAAGTGGATGTTTGTGCTGTTTTAGTTTGAGGAGTTGTTACCCATAAATGCACCCATTCCACTTTTGGGTAAGTTGTCTGCACGACAACTGTAGCCCATCCTGATACATTTTTACAAGCCTGAAGAGTGGCATATACAGCTGCTAGCTGTTTCTTTATTAAAGAATACCGGAGCTCAGCTCCCTTTTATAGTTGGGACCAAAAGCCTACTGGTGTTCTTAGGCACTGTGGGCACTACCACAGGCCCCAACCAAAACCATTTGTGGTTACATGCACATTTAGTTTAATGGGCACCCCTGGTTAACTACCTATAGGGCTTGTGCCTGCTGAATAGCCTGTTTGACTGCCAGGAAGACTGTTTTATCCACATTATTTTAATTTCAGGTAACTTCCTTTTTTGTTAACCAATACAACAGTTTTATCATTTGAGCTAAATGGGGCACAAATGCCCGCCAATATCCCAGGAGGTCCACAAAAGTTTGTAGCTGCCTTACTGTGGTGGGCAGGAGATGTGCCCGAATTTTATTAATGATGGCCTCTGGTATGGCCTTTGTTTTACCTGACCAGATAACTTTTAAGAATTTGGCAGATAATTCAGGCCCTTGGATCTTGGATTTGTCGACAGCCCAATCGCATGCTGCCAAATGTTGCCACAAGAGGGGCACTGCTGCTTTTAAATTTGCAAGATAATTAGAGGTTAACATAATATTATTAATATAATAGAATAGGCAGACCCCTTTTGGACATTGCCAGGCAGCTAAATCCATGGCAACAAGACCATGACACGTGGTGCAGTTATGCACATAGCCCTGCCACAACACTGTAAAAGTTTATTGTTTCCCTTCCCATGTGAAGGTGAACTGTTCCTGGCTCTTTAGAGCAATGTTAATGGAGAAAAATGCACTGGTCAAGTCTACTCCATAGTGGTACTGTTTCAGTTTTGTTATTAAATGGTTCATTAAATTTATGATTGACAGTACAGCTGCATGCAAATGGGATATTACTTTATTTAATTTCTGATGGTTTACTACTATTTGCCAAGTTTTATTAGTCTTTTTAACTGGCCACACCAGATAATTATAAGGGCTATAGGTGCCATGCTCTATTTGCACCTTTTTCAGCTCTTCATTTGTTTTACTTATTTCCGTATGCCCACCGAGCAAACAGTATTGATGAGTGGAAGTAACCCATTAGGGTTCTGGCAGGACCTGAGGCTGCTGATGCCTATGTTTGTGCAGCACCAGTTTCACCACATGCACTTGGAGTTTGAACTTCCAGGCCATGGTTTGTAATGCCAGGCCATATAAAAATGTTTATCCCAGAATGTATTCTGGTATTGTATAGAGACATACACAGTATACAAATGGGGAGCCAAGCAGCCAATGTCAAGGTGCAAAGATACAGGTTTTATTTTTACTGACCAGACTTTATAGCCATTTATGTATGCAGCTTTGCCCAGAAACTTATTTGGATTTTTACAGATGAGGCTACAATTTGCACTGGTATTTACTAGCACCGACACCTACTGTACATTGGTGGGGGACCAGTGGATTGCTAACTCCTCATGTGGCCTCCAGTCATTTGGTGTCCCCCCCAAGCTGGGCACCTTGGCTAGCTTTTTAATTAAACAACAAAAGGCTTTTTTTTTTTTTTTTTTTTTTTTTTTGCCCGTTTGCAAGTAATTTTTGAGCTGGAGCGTCCATGTGTGACTTAGTTGAGCAGTATTGTTCTCCCCACTTGTGAGCATTTTCTGGCATTGCTGCTCTGGGGACAATTGCTTTTACAAAGTTAGCAGCACTTTTTAGATGGGTAGGGGTTTTTTTGAATGCTGACATTGTTTGCCTAACTCCCGCAACTTAGTGGGGTTTTTTTCTTCTTGATATTGGACCCAATGGTAGTTTCCATCCAGGACCGGCAGGCTTAAGCCCGTGCTAACCGCACTTCCCAACTTTTATTTTAAGCTGTGTTAACAGCACTTCCCAATTGTTGTTTTAAGCTGTGTATCTGGGCCTCCAGGCACTCGGCCAGAACCTGAAGATTTCTTGCCTGCACTGGGTCCCGCAGGGACTGGGCACGTACTTCCTAGCGCAGTTAAAAATGCCCACCTGGCTACCAGCAAAGGCACACTTCTTCTCAGTGCTGTGCACTTTTAGGTGCTTCAGGGCCTCCTCCATGCTTACAGGAGACTAGTCTACCACCACCCATGTTTTCGCTGGGGCCCATTCGAGCAGAACAGCTAAATAGCCAAGCCGGGATTATTGGGGGCCAAGGGCTTACCCACCTCTGAATCCTGCTGACTACACCAATTGTTAGGTTTTAGCCCAAGCTGTGATTTGAGGGGAGTTGGTGGGCAGGCGGTGGGTAGCTAGAAAAACACTTGAGGAATTGTGAGCAGTTGCGACACGGCTTTATTTTTTGTGGGGGTGTGAGTTGCATTAGCAGGGTAATTATACCTTTACAAACAGTAGTGGCTCTGAGCTAAGCACAAGCTTATGTAAGTGGTTACATAATGTGTGGAGTTGCGTGCCTGCACTCCAAACCCACCGAGTTACGCTACTGTGTCAGAAGGCTGCCTTGGCCTATGCCTACTCCTAACTAAACCACAGCCATCTCCCTTTTGTGATTTGTGATAGCAAACTAATGCTTATTGGAGCCTTATATAGGATATATATTTGGGGACTGAATTTAAGGTGAGTTTATTTAGAAAGATTTGAGTTTGCTTCTAAAAGTGCCTATGAAAACTACCAATCTAGATTTTTTTATGGGCAGACTAGACAGATAGTAGGAATTCTGCCCCAAACCTACATAAGGACCAATTTATGTTTAGTAATACTAAAATGAGACTTTTTTAATCCCTTCACCTACAGCCAAGACTGAAACATGTTAGTGTTCTTACTGTCTCATTCTGCTGGTGGGGTTTTTAGTTTGTCCTTTCCTTGATTGTATCATCTTATGAAAAAGTCCATATCCAACATCTTACCTCATACAGAACCTAGGACTTTATCCTCTGTTCCCATACATGTTGTCCAGCAAAACAAACCCTTTAGGCCACTAAGGACTGGCAGATGCCTCCAGAGCAGCCACTGGATTCATAGGTGGGGGTAATTTTTGGATTTATACATTCTTCGCATATTTTGGCCTTCAAAAGATGCCCTAACTTCCATACAAGTCACCTGTGCACCTAAATAAATATAATTTGCATTTTATCTCATATTATTTTGTGTTCTGTAGTGTGGAGCATTCTCATATGCCATATTACCAAAAAGAAAGGCGATGGCTTATATATTTTTATTTATTTTTTTATAATTGTACTTTAGATTCTGGGGTACATGTGCAGATCATGCAAGATTGTTGCATAGGTACATTCATGGCAAGGTGGTTTGCTGCCTCCATCCCCCCATCACCTATATCTGAAATTTCTCCCCATGTTATCCTTCCCCACCCTCCATCCCACTGTCCCTCCCCTAGCCCCCTGCCATGGACCCCAATGTGTGATGATCCCCTCTCTGTGTCCATGTGTTCTCATTGTTCAACACCCGCCTATGAGTGAGAACATGTGGTGTTTGATTTTCTGTTCTTGTGTCAGTTTTCTGAGAATGATGGTTTCTAGATTCATCCATGTCCCTACAAAGGACACAAACTCATCATTTTTTATGGCTGTATAGTATTCCATGGTGTATATGTACATTTTCCTTGTCCAGACTATCATTGATGAGCATTTGGGTTGGTTCCAGGTCTTTGCTATTGTAAACAGTGCCACAATGAACATGTGTATGCATGTGTCTTTATAATACAACGATTTATAGTCCTTTGGTTATATACCCAGTAATGGGATTGCTGGGTCAAATGGAATTTCTATTTCTAGATCCTTGAGGAATTGCCAACTGTCTTCCACAATGGTTGAACTAGTTTACACTCCCACTAACAGTGCAAAAGTGTTCCTATTTCTCCACATCCTCTCCAGCATCTGTTGTCTCCAGATTTTTTAATGATCACCATTCTAACTGGCGTGAGGTGGTATCTCAATGTGGTTTTGATTTGCATTTCTCTAATGACCAGTGATGATGAGCATTTTTTCATATGTTTGTTGGCTTCGTATATGTCTTCTTTTGAAAGGTGTCTTTTCATATCCTTCACCCACTTTTGGATGGGTTTGTTTTTTTCTTGTGAATCTGTTTTAGTTCTTTTTAGATTCTAGATTTTAGCCCTTTGTCACATGGTTAGGTTGCAAAATTTTTTCCCATTCTGTTGGTTGCCAGTTCGTTCTAATGATTGTTTCTTTTGCTGTACAGAAGCTCTGAAGTTTAACTAGATCCCATTTGTCTATTTTGGCTTTTGTAGCCATTGCTTTTGGTATTTTAGTCATGAAGTCCTTGCCTATGCCTGTGTCCTTGATGGTTTTGCCTAGGTTTTCTTCTGGGGTTTTTATGGTGTTAGGTCTTATATTTAAGTCCTTAATTCATCTGGAGTTAATTTTAGTGTAAGTTGTCAGGAAGGGTCCAGTTTCTGCTTTCTGCACGTTGCTAGCCAATTTTCCCAACACCATTTATTAAACAGGGAATCCTTTCCCCATTGCTTGTTTTTGTCAGGTTTGTCAAAGATCAGATGGTTGTAGATGTGTGGTGTTGCTCTGGAGGTCTATGTTCTGTTCAGTTGGTCTGTGTCTCTGTTTTGATACCAGTACCATGCTGTTTTGATTACTGTTGCTTTGTATATAGCTTGAAGTCCAGCAGCATCATGCTGCCAGCTTTGTTCTTTTTGCTTAGAATTGTCTTGGCTATGCAGGCTCTTTTTTGGTTCCATATGAAGTTTAAAGTGTTTTTTTCCAGTTCTGTGAAGAAGGTCATTGGTAGTTTGATGGGGATAGCATTAAATCTATAAATTACTTTGGGCAGCATGGCCATTTTCACAATATTGATTCTTCCTAACCATGAGCATGGAATGTTTTTCCATCTGTTTGTGTCTTATTTCCTTGAGCAGGGGTTCATAGTTCTCCTTGAAGAGGTCCTTTACCTCCTTTGTTAGTTGTATTCCTAGATATTTTATTCTTCTTGTAGCAATTGTGAATGGGAGTTCACTCTTGATTTGGCTGTTTGTCTGTTATTGGTGTATAGGAATGCTTATGATTTCTGCACACCGATTTTGTATCCTGAGACTTTGCCAAAGTTGCTTATCAGCTTAAGAAGAGTTTGGGCTGGGATGATAGGGTCTTCTAAATATACAATCATGTCATCTGCAAATAGAGACAATTTGACTTCCTCCTTTCCTAATTGAATACCCTTTATTTCTTTTTCTTGCCTGATTGCTCTGGCTAAGACTGCCAATACTATATTGAATAGGAGTGGTGAGAGTGGGCATCCTTTTCTAGTGCCAGATTTCAAAGGGAATGCTTCCAGTTTTTGCCCCTTCAGTATGATATTGGCAGTGGGTTTGTCATAAATAGCTTTTATCATTTTGTGATATGTTCCATTGATACCTAGTTTATTGAGAGTTTTTAGCATAGGCTGTTGAATTTTGTCAAAAGCATTCTCTACATCTATTGAGATAATCATGTGGTTTTTGTCTCTCGTTCTATTTATGGGGTGGATTACATTTATGGACTTGTGTATGTTGAACCAGCATTGCATCCCCAGGATGAAGCCCACTTGATTGTGATGGATAAGCTTTTTGATGTGCTGTTGCAACTGGTTTGCCCGTATTTTATTTAAGATATTTTTGCATCTATGTTCATCATGGAGACCGGCCAGAAGTTTTCTTTTTTTGTTGAGTCTTTGCCAGGTTTTGGTATCAGGATGATGTTGGTCTCATAAAATGATTTGGGAAGGATTCCCTCTTTTCAGGTTATTTTGAATAGTTTCAGAAGGAACAGTACCAGCTCCTCTTTGTATGTCTGGTAGAATTTGGCTGTGAAACCATCTGGACCTGGACTTTTTTTGGTTGGTAGGCTATTAATTGCTGCCTCAACTTCAGCCCTTGTTATTGGTCTATTCAGGGTTTCAACTTCTTCCTGGTTTAGTGTTGGGAGGGTGCAAGTGTCTAGAAATTTATCCTTTTCTTCCAGGTTTACTGATTTATGTGCATAGAGTTATTTGTAGTAATTTCTGATGGTAGTTTGTAATTCTGTGGGATCAGTGGTGATATCCCCTTTATTGTTTTTTATTGCATCTATTTGAGTCTTCTCTCTTTTCTTTTTTATTAATCTGGCCAGCAGTCTGTCTATTTTGTTGATCTTTTTGAAAAACCAGCTCCTGGATTTATTGATTTTTTGAAGAGATTTTTGTGTCTCTGTCTCCTTCAGTTCTGCTCTTATCTTAGTTATTTCCTGTCTTCTGCTAGGTTTGGGATTTTCTTGATCTTGCTCCTCTAGCTGATGATAGGGTGTCGATTTTAGATCTTTCCTTGCTTCTCATATGGGCATTTATTGCTATAAATTTCTCTCTAGACACTGCTTTAAATGTGTCCCAGAGATTCTGGTACATTGTGTCTTCATTCTCATTGGTTTCAAAGACCATCTTTATTTCTGCCCTCATTTCATTGTTTATTCAGTCAACATTCAGAGGCCGGTTGTTCAGTTTCCATGAAGTTGTGCGGTTTTGAGTTAGTTTCTTAATCCTGAGTTCTAATTTGATAGCACTGTGGTCTGAGAGACTGTTTGTTATGATTTCCATTCTTTTGCATTTGTTGAGGAGTGATTTACTTCCAATTATGTATTGAGAAGAGTGTATATTCTATGGCTTTGGGGTGGAGAGTTCCGTAGATGTTTATTAGGTCTGCTTGTTCCAGTTTTGCGTTCAAGTCCTGGATATCCTTGTTGATTTTCTGTCTCATTGATCTGTCTGATATTGACAGTGGAATGTTAAAGTCTCCTGCTATTATTGTGTAGGAGTCTAAGTCTTTTGTAGGTCATTAAGAACTTGCTTTATGTATCTGGGTGCTCCTGTGTTCAGTGCATATATATTTAGGATAGTTAGCTCTTCCTGCTGTATTGATCCTTTCACCATTGTGTAATGCCCTTCTTTCTCTCTTTTGATCTTTGTTGGTTTAAAGTCCATTTTATCAGAGACTAGAATTGCATCCCTTGCTTCTTTTTTTTCTCTCTCTCTCCATTTGCTTGGTAGATCTTCTTCCATCCCTTTATTGAGTCTATGTGTGTCTTTGTGTGTGAGATGGGTCTCTTGAATACAGCACACAGATGGGTTTTGACCTTTTACCCAGTTTGCCAGTCTGTGCCTTTTGATTGGGGCATTTAGGACATTTACATTTAACGTTAATATTGTTATGTATGAATTTAATCCTGCCATTTTGTTACTGGTTGTTTGTTTTGCCCATTGGCTGATGCAGTTTCCTCTTTGTGTCATTGGTCTTTACCATTTGTTTCATTTTTGCAGTGGCTGGTACTGGATTTTTTTTTCTGTGTTTAGTGCTTCCTTCAGGAGCTCTTGTAAGGCAGGTCTGGTAGCAACAAAATCTCTCAGTAATTGCTTGTCCATAAAGTATTTTATTTCTCCTTCACTTATGAAGCTTAGTTTGGCTAGATAGGAAATTCTGGGCTGAAAGTTCTTTTCTTTAAAGATGTTGAATATTGGCCACCACTCTCTTCTGTCTTGCAGGGTTTCTGCTGAGAGATCTGCTGAGTCTGATGGGCTTTCCTTTGTTGTTGATCCAACCTTTCTCTCTGGCTGCCCTTAGCATTTTTTCCTTCATTTCAACTCTGGTGAATCTGATGATTATGTGCCTTGGGGTTGCTCTTCTTGAGGAGTTTCTCTGTGGGGTTCTTTGTGTTTCCTATATTTGAATTTTGGCCTGCTTTGCTAGTTTGGGGAAGTTCTAGTGGATAATATCCTGTAGAGTGTTTCCAGATTGGATTCATTTTCCCCGTCCTCTTCAGGTACACCGATCAGCGTAGATTAGGTCTTTTCACATAATCCCAGATTTCTTAGAGGCTTTGTTCATTTATTTTTACTCTTTTTTCTCTTTTCTTGCCTTCCCTTTTTATTTCATTGAGTTGATCTTCAATCTCTGATATCCTTTCTTCTGTTTGATCCATTTGGCTATTGAAACTTGTGTATGCTTCATGAAGTTCTCATGCTGTGTTTTTTAGCTCCATGAAGTTGTTTATGCTCATCTCTAGGCTGGTTATTCTAGTTAGCATTTCATCTAATCTTTTTTCAAGGTTCTTAGTTTCTTTGCATTGGGTTAGAACGTGTTCTTTTAGCTCAGAGTAGTTTGTTATTACCTACCTTCTGAAGCCTGCTTCTGTCAGCTCTCATCAAAATCCTTTTCTGACCTGTTTTGTTTCCTTGCTGGTGAGTTGTTGTGATCTCCCTGGGAAGGAGAGGCATTCTGGAGTTCGATGCGTTCATCCTTTTTGCCCTGGTTTCTTCCCATCTTCTTTAACTATCTTTGATCTTTGAAGTTGGTGATTTCAGGTGGGATCTCTGAGTGGACGTCCTTTCTGTTAAAGTTGGGGTTATTTCTCCTGTGTGAGGCTTTTTTTTTCAACGCAGATGTCAGTGTGCCACTTGAGACAGTCTGTCCGTAGTCTGCCT
This sequence comes from Aotus nancymaae, assembly GCF_030222135.1. Classification (NCBI taxonomy): domain Eukaryota; kingdom Metazoa; phylum Chordata; class Mammalia; order Primates; family Aotidae; genus Aotus; species Aotus nancymaae. The sequence goes on along the minus strand of NW_026988422.1, from coordinate 23,740,773 downwards.
GCAGAGGCGCTGCTGGGCTGCCTTGGTCTCAGCCAGGCTGCTGTTCATTCTTCATCTAGTTTTGGCTTATGCTGGTGGGATTAGCCCCACCTTCCCAATGGCGGGCTTTTTTTTCCCTCTGCCGTGCCCACTGCTCCTGTTTGGAGCTCCTTCTGATCTGTTAACTGCAAAACTCTCCTGGGAGAGGGATTCCAGTTGCTTGATCTTGTCGAGTGGGGACTGTCTGGGCATATTCGCCTCCCTGCTTTCAACTCTCCCTTCTGTGGGACAGGTGGTTCCTTCTCGCAAGCTTTCTCGGTGTTAGACCAACTCTCTGCCCTGATCTGTGCTGACAAGGCACCATTCTGGCTGGGGCTGCTGGCCTGGGCTGTCACCTGGGTCTGCAACTTGAGAGGGTTCTCAGCCAGGCAGCGTTTTCCTGGTCTGTGTGCTGCCAGTGTCTCAGAGTGTAGTACTGTATCTGATTCGGAGTACCAAGGAGGTGACGCCACCACCCCCGTCCTCCATGCCAGATACACTTTCAGGGTGGGGCAGTGCCCCACCTTGACTCACTACCTGTTTTTGGGTTAATGCCACTGTTCACAGCCCTTTGGGAACAAACCCGGTACCTCGCTCAGAGATGCAGATATTGCTCTGGTTCTGTGTCTCACTCGGTGGGAGCTGCACTCCAGAAAAGCTCCCTTTCCGCCATCTTGGTCTCCCCTTCTGGCTTACATTTTTTTAAATCCTCATTTTACCAAAATGGCTACCCATATTTTCAGCTCTCCAGTGTTTCTTGAATTACCTTGATATTTTTTATTTGTTCCTTTCATCTTAACTCTCCCTCAAACTATATCAAGTTGCTGTGTTGCTTCTCCTCTGTACTACAAAACTTCTTACCTTTTCATTTATTCCTTAATAAGTGAAATTCTATTCTGCCATACTACTGATACTTCTAAAGCTAAAACGGGCTCTTAATTGTATTCTGCAGTAACAAATAATGCCATTAATTTTAGTGGCTTAGAACAATGTTTAATTCTTGCTCAAGGTAGCATTTATCAATACTTATTTCCTTCTCAATCTAGGCAGAGGTCTCTGCTCCATTTTATCCTGACCAAAGGGCTCAGACTGATAGAGCCTCTACTATATGAAATAGCAGGGACATAGATATGGAGAATCACCCACCAACTCTTAAAGGATTCCACCAGAAGTTATATACACCACTTTCCCTCACAATTCATTAGTGATAGCAAGTTACAATTCCATGCTTAACTTCAAAGGGCAGGCGAGAACACTATCTTCATGTGCCCAGGAGGTACAGAACTGACATATTGGGGGAAAAAAAACACTAATGACAACAGCAAGCTCTTTTTAGTAGTTATCTTTCTTACCCTCTTGTGGCATTTGCACTTGAAATCCTCAACTTGAATATGTAACACCACTCTTTCATGGATTGACTTCTACCTCTCTGGCCCCTTCTTTGTTAGCACAGAATCATCCATCTGCCAAACCTTTACATATATGTGACTCACAGGATTTCATCTTTGGCCTTTTGTTCATTCTAAGCATTTTCTTAACATGTTCTCATACCCATTGATAGCTTCAACTTCTCTATCTCTCATCTAGATATCTCTTCTGAGCACCAGACTCCTATGTCCAACTACCTCCTGGGTAGATCCACTTGGATATAGTTATTGACTAAATTTTAACAAAGCTAAACACGTACTTTTCCACATCAAACATGCTTCACCTTCTGAAATGGCACTATAGGCTTCCTACTTAACCTGTGAAAATCAAAAAACAAAACCAAACAAAAAACCTGGAAAGTATTTCAGGTTTTGAGATTTCATTCAGCCCTCACATCTCTTCACTGTCAATGTATTAGAAGATTAGACTAGACTCACATTTTCTATTTCTCCACTCAAGCTATCGCAGTTCAGCTTCTACCTTCATCATTATACTGAGAACATAGTGGTTAGGATTAGTGGTTAGGATTACCCGGGTTGGAATCACAGTGCAGCCAGCTTATACCTGTAATGTCTTGCACAGTGCTCTTAACCTCCATGTATTCAGTCTCCTCATCAGTAAAATGGAGATTATAATTACACATGCTTGCTGGGATTATTGTGGGAGTGAAATGAGTCAGAGCATATTCGGCATTTGGGACTTGCCTGATACATAGTCAGTACATATACAGCATTTGAAACTTTCCAATACATGTCAGATAGCATTGTTTCTAAGGTGTCTAGTGACTAATTTTTTGTTCTTACATTATTTAACTTTTCTGAGACATTTGCAATTTTAAATCAGTCGCTTCTTTGGAATTTATTCACCCCTTTTATGTTTATGAGACCTTTTGTTCCCAATCTTCCCATCTTCTCTAATCTCTCTAAGTCTTCTTAGCTGTCTCCTTGATTTCTACTGGCAGTGTTTCCTTGGATACTTTTTGAAGACCTCTTCTATTCTTACTAAATATCTTTTCTCTGAATGACAGCTTCCATTTTCATGGCTACTACCTATATGCCAATGACTTTAAACTTCTTTCTTCATCCCTGAACTCTCTTGAGCTCTGGATCTTTATGTTAACAACCCTAATGTCTTGGCAGTTTGGGGTCTACATGTGGAATTCCCCAAAAGAGTATCTCTTATTTAACTAGAATGTTTAATTATGAGGTTGAGGAGGAGGTTCAGACCATCTATAAAAGTACTCTACATAATTAACTCTTCTCTTTACTCCCTCCCATGTCTACCCTTGGCAACTGGAATTTGTGAGTAGAAAAGAAGACGTGGAGTCAGGAGACTAACTGAGTGTCTCCTTTGCCACCTGGCTATACTTGCTGGATTTGGACAGTTTGGGATAATGATAATGATCGTGAATGTTAGGTGACAACTCCTAAGGTAGTCCTTGTGTGGCTCACATGTCAGAGGATGGGAAATGTTCTAGGCTGGTGCAAGGTACATAAGGAAAAAACTTCTGAGCCACCTGAGGTGAATCTGGACATATGGTGTGGGTAAGACATGGGGAGGATTACAAAAAAGATGAAGTCATTACTGCAAGGGCTGGTGGTTCTGGAAGGAGAGAAACCACCCTGGTTGTTGGGAAATAAACAATATAGACCCCAGGAGGCCAGCAGTTGGGGGAGATACTCTTATTCTCTCTTAGCTCCTATAACAGAGCACTTGGCTAATCTAGCCCAGACTTCTACCGCCACCCTCAGCTTGATGGTCAGCCAACAAAATTTTAATCTAAGAACTGTTAGAAACTTCTCAGCAGCCACTGACTCCAGGAATGAACATCCTCCACTTGAAACCACAAGACAAGATTAACTTTCTGGACACCGATAGAATTCCCTTTGGTTTCATCCTATTCACAGAGTATAGCAACTGCTCTAGATTTTCATGACTTTTGTACCTGCCATGCCCCACCTGACCCTGTTGAGAAAAACTTCATAGAGTTGAACCCAGACTCTACGTCAGTGAAATGCTACTGCTGAGGTGGTATAAGATTCCATGCCTGTGGATCAGGCCTGACACACATAAACTAGTCTAAACACTCTAGCCCATGTGTATAGGTCGATTTTCCCTTCTCTGAAATGCTGAGGACCAGAAGTGTTTCTGATATTTGGATTTTTAAAATTTTGGAAACTTGCCTATACATAGTGAAATGTCTTACGGATGGAACCTGTCTAAACACAAAATTCATTTATGTTTCATATACTCCACATACATATAGACTGAAGATAATTTTATACAATATTTTAAATAATCTTGTGCATGAAGAAACATTTGCATTTTGACTGCAATCCTGTCACATGAAGAATTTTCCATTTGTTGTGCCATGTCAGTGCTCAAAAAGTTTTGGATTTGGGAGCATTTCAGATTTCAAATATTGGGATTAGGAATGTTCAACATGTAATAAAACATTGCAGTATCCTGGGCTTCCTGCTGGCCAGTCCAAGTAGCGTATGTGGACTGCCAACACCCCTTGCTGCACCTGGATTAATAACATTTAACTGGCTTGCTCTGGTTAGAGAGACTGCCTGCAGTTTATGCTCCAAGTGAGCCTGATAATCCTACCAGGAGTCATAATGATGGTCAATTTCATCTGCTGTTACCTAAGATGAATAAAAGATCAGAAATGAAAACATCAACAAAGAGGATAATTGGCCAAGAAGTAACCATTATCAAATGAAAATGGTATATCCAGTAAAGAAGTAAATTAGAAGTTAAGGAAGTCTAACAGCTACATGAAAAAGTGGCCCATTGTCCCCCAGATATGGCTGTCTCAGATGCAGGGTCTATGCCACCACTAGAAAAATCTTTAGCGATTGAGTCACCACCTTATGCCAAAGAGCATACATGCCCAACATTCCACTTGATATGAGGTCTTCCCTGACATCCAAGTGGTGAGCACACTAGTCCTACAACCCCATTCTTGGTATTATTTTTTTGTCAGTTTATGTCTTTCAAAAACCAAATGCTCAAACGGGATTAGACATATGAGAAATTTATTGACAAAAACACCTGTGAGGGATAAAAGGGGATAGCAGGATTTGGTGAGTAGAGACTTCAGAGCACTATGCAGGAAGGTTTTCAGATTATCACATCTAGGAAAGCCTTGGCCAAGTCAAAGGGTGTCCATGAGCAAAAGTGCCATTAGAGAAATCCCATATTGGGCAAAAATAGCTCAGCTCTAGCGTCGTTGCCATGCTCAGCCATTCACTGAGAGAAATCTTTAGGAAGCATGACCTCAGCATAAATGCCATGGTGGATCCAAAGATGCAGCGGCTGAAGACTGCCAGTCTAGTAGGAGCCCAACAGATTCTCTTGAAGGGAGATCTAAGAGACACACCTCCATGGCCACCACACAAATGCTAGGAAGAGTATTTTTCCTTTTTTCATCATAGAAGTGTCTCCTGGGTTAGAATAGAAGAACAACCATGCCACCTTCAGAAATTTCAAGTTGTCATCTCAGTGCCATCATAAGAATCTGAGGTCCACATGAGGGATGTGAAGAATCAAGGGATGAAACAGAAACAGAATTTATCTTCAAGAGACAGTGCTCAACCTGCTGTCCAGTTCATAATATTGATAGCAGCAGGGGAAAACAGAGAAAATGCTATAGGGCAGAAGTAGGTCACCACTGTCACATGAAATATCCCAGAAATATTTTTGAACCAGGAAGAAACGATATGAGGCTAGTTTTCAGCTAGTTGGATGAGGTCCAATTTTAAGTCTGTTGTTTAAATATTATTATATGACCTAGAATATGGGTCCTAGGAAAACTGGGGGTGCATACATAGCTCCAAATGTCCACCAGACATCTCTCATTCAGTGTTCCACACCATATATGACACATAGGACTGAACAGATTATATGACAAACACACCCAAAAAACCCAAAACATACAAAATATATTCTTTCTCTATATTTTCTATCTCATTTGATGACATAATCATCTAGTCACCCAGCCAGAAAACTAAGCATCCTTCTCTCCTTCACTTTTACTTTCAATAATTGGGTCAAGTTATCAAATCTATCAATTCCACCATCAAAACTTACCTTTTGTCTGCTATTTCTCCTCCCTGTCTCTACAGTCTTACCTTTGGAAACCCTTGCAGTAGCTTCCAAATTAGTCTAGCCTGCCAGAGTTCAATCTTTCTTCATTTCAATACATTCTTGTTGTTACAAAAATTCTTTCTCTTAAACACACCTCGAATTACAATATTTTCCTATGTAAACATACATAGTGCCACATCATGTGTGGGATACATTCCAACATTCCTTGCATGGCATAAAGATACACAACCTAATACGTTTTGGATGTTTGCACCATCTAAATCTCATGTTGAAATATGATCCCCAATGTTGGAGGCAGGGCCTAATGGGAGGTGTTTGGGTCATGAGGGTAGATCCCTCAAGAATAGCTTGGTGCCCTCCCCACAGTAATGAGTGAGTTCTCGTTCTATGAGTTCACAAAAGAGTTGATTGTTAAAAAGAGTATGGGCTTCCCTCCTCTCTTTCTTGTTCCCTCTTGCCATGTGACCTGCCAGCTTGCCCTTTGCCTTCCACCACGATTGGAAACTTCCCGAGTCCTCATCAGAAGCAGATGCTGGTGCCATGCTTCCTGTATAGGCTGCGGAACTATGACCCTAATGAACCTCTTTATAAATTACCCAGCCTCAGGTATTCCTTTACAGCAACACAAAATGGACAGCCCAACATAAAACTTACTTTTCTATGCTGATCATCTAGCTCTCTTCCTTCATTCATTTATTCAGCAATATTTATTGAATGCCTACTCTGTGTTAAGGATACATTTTAGCCACAGAGAAACTTGAACTTGCTGTTCTCTTCATCAACCATGGTCTATGCCTTTGTATATGATATTTCTGATGCCCCTTACCTCAAATCTCAGTCATTCAAGACGTAATTTAAATGTCAAATCTTCTGTGAAGCCTTCCATTACCCCTATGGTGTGTTTCTCGCTCCTCTGTGCTTCCTTAAATCTTCGTATATAACTTAATGTAATACTTATCATAATCGAATATTTAATTTAGCCAACACTTATTAAGTGTTGCAGATACAGTGCTAGGCATCAAGACTACATGAATAAGCCATAGGCCCTTCTATAGAAGATCTCAGGACTATTTTTGCATCTTTTTTATTAGACTTCCTAAAGACTTGGGTTCTTGGTTCCTAAAATATAGCAAGCATGCAGCTGTTTATTGAAGAAACAAATTATCAGGTTCAGTTGTTGCTGCCTTTTGGGGTTTTTTTAAACCTCCTTTGATTTTTACATGCTTTTCTTCAAAGCCTCTGTGTCCTCTTAAAGCCAGGCAAAGAAAATTTGTCCTTTCTGGTTCTGGAGGTGTTCCTAAGGTCACCCAGTCTGCCAATTCACTTTTATCTTATAGTGGAGTTTGATATTCTTCCTATCAGAAGGTGGCAACTAATTCTCCTTCTCTTGAATATGGACCAGCCTTATAAACTTACTCGTAATGAATAGAAGCACCGGAATGGATGATATATGACTTCCAAAGCTAGGTTAGATCAGCTATTATTACTTCCACCTGGCTCAGTCTTGGAACCCAGATAACACTGGGATTCTGGCCCTTTAGAACCAAGTCACCATGCTGTGAGGATGCCATGGAGTTACATGGAAGGGTCACAATGAAGCATTCTGACGATAGCCCCATCTGAGGACACAGCTGATAGTATCAGCTTCCAGATGTGAGCAACCCAGCCTTCAGATGGCTCCAGACCTCTCAGTTGATGCCAGGTGGCACAGAGAGGAGCCAAACTGTTGAACCCTGCCAAAATGATGGATATATGAGAAAAACCAATGTTGTCATTATTTTAAGCCACTAAGTTTGGGGGCTATTAATTGTGTAGCAATGGATCACTAGAACAACACTGAAATAAATTGCAACCCCAATGCTAAGAGCAGCTCCTTAGAGAAGCCACCAAATGAATACAAAGTTCATTTTGAAGAACTGAAAATTCAGAAAGCTCGAAACTACCATTGATTCCTTTGCTCCTTAAACTTACACTTGGATTATATTATCAACAGAGCACAAGGTACATGAAGTTGATCTAAGACTTTTCTGTGCTATGGTATTTATCTTTGATACAGGTCTCCCTGCTTCCTCTCTTGACCATCGTACCCTCTCCTCTCCACACAGCATCCAGAGTGATAACATTAGTCAGATACTATTCCTTTCCTGCCTAAAACCCTTCACTACCTTTCCATCTCACAAAAAATAACATTCCAATTTCTATCACTGCCAAAAGGCCTACATAATCTGGCATCCCAGATACCTCAGTTCTTCTAGCTGTGTCCCTCATTCTACGTCAAGCAGTTGACACTTTTCCTGTTCGTAGAACTTACCAAGCACATTTCTGTCTCAGGCTTTCATTCCCTCACTTCATTCATATCTATGTTCAAAGTTATTTTATTATGGAGGACTTCAATGATCTCTCAATTTAAAATAAAATCTCCCTACTTTCTGTTACTTTGCTCTGTTATATTTTTCTTCATAGCACTTATCATCTGATGTATTATATATATTTGTTTACTTGTTTATTTTGTGTCTCCTTCCATTTTAATGTGAGCTTCATGAGAGTAATGATTCTGTTTACTGCTCTGTCTACAGGGTTTAGAATAGTACTTGGCACTCGATAATTACTGTTGCCTGTATGAATGAATAAATATTTTTAAAGAAGGGAACCAAGACATAAATATTTTAAACCATGTATGATTAGATTTTGTTCAGTCAAAATTTGAAGTATATTCATTCTGATTGTCACCAGGGTATTAGTAAATGATGTTAGCCATATAATTTATGTTTCTGTTTGCAGAAACACACCAGCTTGTAAAGTGAATTTAATAAGAAACATTGACCATGAATTGCATATATGCAATGAAAACACCACATACTTAAAAGACACAGCTTGAAAATGCTGAGGTGTAGAAAAGTTAACTGGCAATATTTTAGAGGATATAATAAAAATTGTGTTCCATTTATTTTATCTATCAAAAACATTGCTCAAAGATGTTTAAAATTCTATACTATAGTTAAAGGCTGAAGACACACAAGCAATGGATAATTCCTGAAAACAACTTAACAATGCTGTGATCATTCTTAACACTGTTTTACCCATTTCCAGAAGTCTTCATTTCTTCACATAGATCCAAATTTGCATCTTTTTTCTGCCTGAAGAAGTTATCTTAATATTTCCTATAGTGCAGGTTTGCTGGTAATAAAAATCTGAAAAAAATCTAAAAATGTTTTTATTTCACTTCACTTCCATTTTATAAAAGATTTTCATGAGCTATAGAACTCTGGTTCGATAGTTGTGTTCTTCTTTCAGTACTTTATATATGTTGCTCCACTGACTTCTGGCTTGTGTACTTCCTGTAGAGAGGTAAAAGGATGGATATAGGTACATTATGCTTGCAATAAGCCAGTGAAAAGGCTGTCGTGTGGCTATATTATTATAATATCATACAGAGTAGACTTCAGAACGAGGACTACCAGAGACATAGAAGGTCATCTCATAACAATAAAGGAGTCAAGCATAAAGATAACATACCATTCTAAATGATTATGCACCTTAAATAATTAAATAAATGAAGGAAAACTTGATAGAACAGCAAGGAGAAATTGAAAAATCCACAATAACAGTCAGAGATTTCAATACTACAGTCTCAACATTTGATAGAAAATGTAGACAGAAAACTGTAATAATATGGAAAATTGGAACATATAATCAACAGACTTGACCAATTGAATTTATTAAAATACCAGAAAGAACAGTAAATGTATTTTTTAAAGTATACATGAAACATTTACTGACCACATTCTGGGCCATAAATCAAGTCTCAATAAGTTTTCAATGATGCAAATAACATAAAGTGTATTCTCTGACCACAATGGAATTTAGTTAGAAATTAGTAACCGAAAGATTTCTGGGAAAATATCCCAAAATTTAGAAGTTAAATAGCATAATTCTAAATAACTTATGATCAAATAATAAATTTTAAAAGTTAGGAAATATTTTGAGGCCAGGTATGGTGGCTCACGCCTGTAATCCCAACACTTTGGGAGGCTGAGGAGGGTGGATCACCTGAGGTCAGGAGTTTGAGACCAGCCTGGCCAACATGGTGAAACCCTGTCTCTACTAAAAATACAAAAATTAGCTGGGTGTGGTGGCACATGCCTGTAGTCCTAGCTACTTGGGACGCTGAGGCAGAAGAATGGCTTGAGCCCAGGAGATGGAGGTTGCAGTGAGCCAAGATCACTCCATCACACTCCAGCCTGGGCAACAGAGCAAAACTCTGTCTCAAAAAAAAAAAAATATTTTGAATGGAAATAAAAACAATATATCAAATTTTATAGGAGCTACTAAGCAGTTTATGAAAATTAACAACTACATTATATAACTATACTATAAAAAAAGTCTCTAATTGCCTCAGTTTTTGTCTTAAGAAATTTTGAAAATAGAGTGAAGAACCACAACGTAAGCAGAAAAGGAAATAAAAAGAAAAAGCTAAAATAAATAAAATGAAAACAAACACAATAGAGAAAAATCAATTAAACAAAAAATGGTTCTTGAGAAGATTGATAAAACTGAAAATAAGCAAGACTGACAAGGAAAAAAGAAAGATTCACATATTATCAATATCAGGAATATCTTTATGTGACATCACTAAAGATACTACAGATATGTAAAGAAATATGAACAACTTTGTAAAATAAGTTTGACAGTTTACACAAAATGGACAATTCCTTGAAAAACATAAACTGTCAAAAGTCATTCAAAATAGCCTGAATAACCTTATATTTATTAAAGAAATTGAATTTGTAATTTAAAATCCTCCCAGAAACAAAACTCAAAGCCCATTTATCATTGGTGAGTTCTATCAAATCTTTATAGAAGAATTAATGCCAATTCTAGAGAAACTCTTACATATAATCAAGGAGAAAGGAATATTCCAAAATCACTCTTGAAGAGGCCAGGATAACCCTCATGCAAAAAACTAACAAAAACATTAAAGTGTTAGAGTGTTTGAGAAAAGTGAAAATTACATTTCTGATAAAGACTATGTGAAGATCTCTCGAAAGTCAGTAATAGGAAAATTAACAACAATAAGAATGAATGAAGAATTTGAACACATATTTCACATACACGGAAGAGGCCCAACATCATTAATTATCAGAGAATTGCAGTTTAAAACCACCATTAGTTGCCACTACATACCTACTAGAATGGCTGAATTTTTTAAAACCTGAATAACCTGAACTATCATACTGCTACACATATATTTATAATAGCTAATATTTAAAAGGCTGATCATACTAAGTATTGGCAAGGATATGGAAGAACAGGGACCCTCATACATTGCTAATGGAATGTAAAATGGTTGTACCATTTTGGAAAACCTTTGAGTAGTATATACTCCTACAAGGTGATCCAACCATTTCACTTTTAAGTATTCACCTGAGAGAAATAGTTACACTTGTTGCTTGCACCTAAATGTTATAGCAGCTTTATTTGTAATAGCCCAAAACTGGAAACATCACAAATGCCTATTAACAAATAAACAAATTGTATATTCCTACAATGGAATACACAAAACAATAAGGATGTATCTCCAAGTAATTATGCTGTGTGAAAGAAACCATACAGAAAAGAGAACATACCCACTCATTCCATTCTTATAAAATTCCGGAAAATGTAAACAAATCTACAGTGATAGGCAGCAAATCTATAGTTGCCTTGAGACAGAGAAATAGGAAGGAAGGATTAAAAAAGGATGTAAGAGGAAACTTTTGGGGGTGAGTTCATGCTATGTTCATGTCTTGATTGTGGTGATGGTTTTACAGGTTTATTCATGAAATGCTTAGTTTACTGTATATCAGTTATACCTAAGTAAATCTACTAAAAATAGATTTAACAAGAGAAAATAGTTTGGATATTATTTAAAGAAAGATTCTTTCAAAGGGGTTTAGGTGACTGAAGATGAATATCTGAAATTGAGGTAATTTTACAGAATAAATATATAAATATAAATGTTTATTCTTTATTATAGAATGTATATAATATATGTATTTTTATTACATTGCCAGCTCATCAACAGAAAACTCAGTTATGAGAATAATAATTAAATTTTCATCATTGATATATTCCTTTCAGTCATACAAAAATTATAGCTTTACACATAAAGTATGTTTGTCAAGTAGAAGGTTGTAATATATTTTATTTAACAGTTAGCACCAAATCATAAAACATTTCAGTTGATAATATGCCAGAAACACTTATGAAACTGTTTGAGATCAAGACTCATGGTGTATTTCAGTTGTGCCTATTAGATAGATTGAGCCATGGTGACAGTCACAGTCTAATCCCATTATACTATAGCTACACCTTCTTGTTGGATGCTCCCAGAAATTTATATGCATGAAGGACAAGGCCAGGCAAATGTATACTCTTTGTTACCATGAGGGCTTTTCTCCAAACTCAAGTCTTCCAGCAAGATGTGCATCACCCACTGTCTTTATTTTGCCTAGGCAAGAAGCAGGCTATATTGGGCATCCTTTACATCTCATATTGTATCCTCTTGGCCCACTTCTTGTCCCAGAGCTGTTGTTACAATAAATTGTAGGAAGATGCAGCCTGGGAGCAGCCCGTTTTAGCCATAGTAAGACTCTTTTGTTTTCTGCTAGACTTCTGTCACCATGTGGGATAGCTTTAGAAGCAATCTCAGCCATTCTGGCGTACTGAAACAAACCATTGATAAATAGGAGGTGCTATGGCTTGAATGTGTCCCCCAAAGTCCGTGTGTTGGAAACAATCTATTGTTGAGAGATGGGACCTTTAAGAGGTGATTAGGCCATTAGGGCTCTGCCCTTACAAATGGATTAATGCCATTATCACTGGAGTGGGTTAGTTATCCAGGAGTGGCTTCCTGATAAAAGAGTGAATTTGGTCCACTTTCCCGTTGCATGTGCTCACTCTCTCTTTCTCTTTCTCTCACCCACTCTTTTCCCTACAGCCATGGGATGTTCCTACAGCAGCAGGTACACTGTTATCAGATGCTGACCCCTCACTCTTGAAATTCTTGGCCTCCAGAGCCAAAAGTGAATAAATTTTGGCTCACTTTAAATGACCCAGTCTCAGGTATTCTGTTATATCAGCACAAAACAGACTAAGATAGGACAGGAATTTGAGAATAAATACTGCCACTGTCTCTTCAGCATATAATGCTAAGGCACATTCTACACAGTTCTTATCCCACCTGTCCCATGGTGAAGAGAGAGAAAATCTCATAAGAAACTAGAACTCAAGAAAGAGACACCTAGGTAGAGTCAGGAAGTTAGATGAGGGTGAAGAGGAATCTGGCATTCTCTCTAGGCTATGCCAGCATTTGTATATCTTTGTATCCCTCTAATATTTAGCTAGTGTAGCTGTTTAATAAACCTGTTGGAAAAAAAGTTAATATAAGGAGTACAGTAGGGTAAAAATAAAGGAAATGTTTTTCTAGAATATATTTAATTATAAATTATTATAGAACTGGTGTGATGGCACATGCTTGTAGTCCCAGTTACTCAGGAGGCTGAGGCAGGAGGATCACTTGAAGTCAGGAATTTGGCTGCAGTGCACTGTGATCGTGCCTGTAAACCACTGCATTCCAGCCTAGGCAACAAAGCAAAACCTCATCTCTAGAAAAGAAACAATTATTAATGAAGATCCAATATATTAGCTGTCTAGAAGAATCTGCTAAAATATTTTCATTTAAAATTCAGAGACTGGAGAAATACCATGTGTATAGTATTTGGCTTCTAATCAAAATTTTATTGAAATAAAAATTTTTATTTACAACTTCTCTCTGTGAACAAAATATTTGCAAGGGTTAGCAAGAGTTGGTTGGAAGCAAGGGAAGGATAACAGGAGGGAACTTGAATAAATGCTGGCAAGAACTCCCCTCCTGCTGACTTTACTATTTTCAAAAAGCAAATGAAGAAGTATGGGAGTTATTTAGTGGAATGTTTAATCATTTTTAAAGAGCTTAGTTTTGGTGTAATAACATTGACAAGGGCTATTGACATTAATTTATGTGAATAGATGAAAACATAGTGAAACTTTGATTCAGGAATATTATAAACAATAAGTTTTATAAATATTTATTGCAAAATCTACCAAATTATAACTCTTTACAGTGCATTGTTCACTTAAATTTTACTGTCATAAAGTCACAGCACAGTCAGAGTCTGGAGTGCCTGGTATAAATGTTCAGTGAATGAATTACAATCAGAGGAGGTCTTCCCATCATGCTGACTCTCTCTGATACCATCAGGACTTTCCCTTTGATATTGCCATAGCTAGGGTAATCTAGGAGGTCCCTAAAGGAGCACCCTCCTAAGGAAGACCCCATGTTCCCATAGGAGAAGGGCCTTACTAGTGTTCTGTTAATAAGAGGACCTTACTAGTGTTCTGTTCTATACACATTATGCATTAACTTGGATCCTTAACAAAGTCTCAGACAGAGTAAGTATCCTGAGGAGGTAGGTTGGGGCCTTGGAAGGGATCAGGTACATCTGCATCTATTTTAGTTTCTTAGCTTTGTTTTAGTACTAATTGCTTTCTTCTATCCTTTCAGGACCTTAATATTTTATTCTTCTTTTTTCTTTTCCTTCCAGAGATAAGGTCTCGCTCTGTCACCCAGGCTGGAGTGCAGTGGTACAATCATAGCTCACTGCACCCTCAAACCCCTAGGATCAAGCAATCCTCTCAACTCAGCCTCCCAAGTAGCTGAGACTACAAGCATGTAATACCATGCCTGGCTAATATTTTTTTGTTTTTGTAGAGATGGAGTCTCACTATGTTGCCCAGGCTGGTCTCAAACTCCTAGGCTCAAGCGATCTTCAGTTTGGCCTCCCAAAGTGCTGGGATTATAGGTGTGATCCACCCCACCCAACCTATTTTATTCTTAAGAGACTTACCTGAAGTCTAAAAATAGTAAAATTTGCATTGATTCTTGCTATAACAATTTTCGTTTTCCCCAGGATAATGAAGATGACACTGTCAACTAAAGAACAAGTTAGGAAGTTCAGGAAAGAAAGAAAACCACAAAGACAAAATGAGTAAGTTAGTGTTGGAAGATGCTCTTAAGTAGTTTTACCCAATTACTGGTCAGTGGGCCTATATAGAAAAGTGAGAAGTTTTCAACCATTACTTGGTGAGAGAGAGAGAGAAAGAAATAAAACGAGAGCAACAAAAAGAGGAGTCGCATTATTTGTAAGGTTTTTTTTGAAGTAATCAAAATGTTCTACAATTACATCCTGGTCATTTTTGTACAAGTCTGTAAATATACTAACTACCAGTGTATTGTCCACCTAACAGGTGAGTTTTACAGTATGTGAATTATAGCTGAAAGATGTTTTTTAAAAGCTAAACCACCAGGCATGGTAGCTCACACCTATAATCCCAGCACTTTGGGAGGCCAAGCTGGGTCCATCACCCAGAGTTCAAGACCAGCCTGGACAACGTGGTGAAACCCCATCTCTACTAAAAATACAAAAAAAAAAATAAATAAATAACTGGGCATGGTGGTGGGTGCCTGTAATCCCAGGTACTTGGGAGGCTGATGCAGGAGAATCACTTGAACCTGGGAGGTGGAGGTTGCAGTGAGCCAAGGTCATGCCACTGCACTCCAGCCTGGGCGACAAGAGCAAAAATTTTGTCTCAAAAAAAAAAAAAGATAAAACAAAAAGAAACAAAGATAGACCATGATAAACTGAAGTTTGCTGAGCACTGGCAAAGTAGAGAAATGTGTTGTTCTTATGTCTAGAGATATAAATGGATATTGAAGAGTTAGATGAGAATCTTTGTTACTGCCTAACAAAGAGCTCCCATTTGTACCAGTTATTTTCTTTGTTGGAATGCTCTTCCCATTCCTCCACCCACTCCCACCCCCATATTAACAAAGCTGGCTTCTCTCTATCAGTCATAACTAAGGTTCACTATCATCTTTTCATAAAAGTTTTTTCTGAATGCTTAATCTAGAATAGCCACCTATTTGCTCTCTGTGACATACCATATTTTAATTCTTGCATTGCAGTTATCATGATCTGATGTGTTTATGATTAAAAATAAACATGGGGGGAGATCCAAGATGGCCAAATAGGAAAGCTCCAGAGTGCAGTTGCCAGTGAGAGCAATGCAGAGGGAAATTGATCACCGCATTTCCAAATGAGATACCCGGTGCATCTCAATGGGACTGTTTGTACAGTGGGTGTAGTCCAAGAAAGGCGAACCTAGGCAGGGTAGTGTGCTGCCTCACCTGGAAAGTGCAATCCTTGGAGGACCCGCCTCACTACCCACCCAAGGCCATTGAGGGCTTTTCCAACCACTTTAACACTCCAGTTCATATACTGTGCTTCTCCCACAGTTTTTACCACCGATAGACCAGGAGATTCCCTGGCTGAAAAGCACCATGAGTTTCCAGCATGACTGTTTTAGCCAGCACCACGGGTTTCCACACAAAAACTCACACAAATCTGGGTGGCTGTCTCAACTGACACCTGGAACCCATGGGAGACAGAGCCGCCCATTCAACTGAAAAAGAGGGGACTGAAAGCAGGAAGCCAGGTGATCTGGCTCGGCAGTTCCCACCCCACAAAGACCAACAATTCAAAACACTGGATTGAGAGTTTCCGATTGCTAGGGAATCTGAAGGTCCAGCTATGTGGAGGGAAGGGAGTCCACCATTACCAAGGCAGTCCACCATTACCGAGGAAGTCCGCCATTACTGAGGCAGACCACCATTACCTAGGCAGTTCTAACTGTACTTCTGTAAACAAACTGCAAGGAAGTTTACAAAGCAGTTGGGCAGAGCCCACAGCAGCTCAGCAACACATCTGCTGGCAGACTGTGACTAGACTACCTCCTTGCTGAACAGGGCATCTCTCACAAAAGGCAAAAGCACATAAGGAACTTATAAATAAAGCCCAACCTTCCCAGGAGAGAGCACCTTGGAAAAGAGGCAGTTGAGTTCCACTGCAGCAGACTTGAAAGGACCTGCGCAGCAGTTCTGAATGGAACAATGGAGCTCCCAGCACAGGACTTGAGCTCTGCTAAGGGACAGACTGTCTCCTCAAGTGGCTCCCTGACCCCTGTATATCCAAAGAGGCACTTCATAAAGAAGAACTCTGGCTGACATTTGGCAGGTACCCTTCTGGGATGAAGATAACAGAAAAAGAAACTGGCAGCAACCCTTACTGTTCTGCACCCCCCAAGGGTGATTCCCAGGCAAGCAGGGTCTGGAGTGGACCTTCAGCAGTCCTACAGCAGAGGGGCCTGACTGTTAGAAGGAAAACTAAAAAACAGAAAGAAATAACTTTATCATCAACAAAATGGACTCCACTCAGAGATCCCATCCAAAGTCGCCAGCTACAAAGACCACAGGGAGATAAACCCACGAAGATGGGAAGAAACCAGTGCAAAAAGGATGAAAACACCAAAAAACAGAAAGTCTCGTCTCCTCCAATGGATCACAATTCCTCACCAGCAAGGGAACAAAGCTGGATGGAGAATGAGTCTGATGAATTCACAGAAGCAGGCTTCAGAACATGACTGATAACAAACTTCTCTAAGCTAAAAGAACATGTTCTAATCCAATGCAAAGAAACTAAAAACCTTGAAAAAAGGTTAAATGAAATGCTAATGAGAATAACCAGCTTAGAGAAGAACATAAACAACTGGATGGAGCTGAAAAACACAGCACTAGATCTTCGTGAAGCATACACATGCTTCAATACCTGAATCGACCAAGAAGAAGAAGGGATATCAGAGATTGAAGATCAACTCAATGAAATAAAATGAGAAGGCAAGATTACAGAAAAAAGAGTGAAAAGAAATGAACAAAGCCTCAAAGAAATAGGGGATTATGTGAAAAGACCTAATCTACGTTTGATAGGTGTGCCTGAATGTGATGGAGAGAATGAATCCACGCTGGAAAGCACTCTTCAGGATAGTATCCAGGAGAACTTTCCCAACCTAGCAAGGCATGCCAATATTCAAGTCCAGGAAATAGAGAGAACACCACAAAGATATTCCTCAAGAAGAGCAACCCCAAGGCACATAATCATCAGATTCACAATGGTTGAAATGATGGAAAAAATGTTAAGGGCAACCAGAGAATAAGGACAGGTTACCCTCAAAGGGAAGCCCATTAGACTCACAGAGGATCTCTCTGCAGAAACCCTACAAGCCAGAAGAGAGTGGGGGGCCAATATTCAATATCCTTAAAGAAAAGAACTCTCAACCCAGATTTCATATCCAGCCAAACTAAGCTTCATAAGCAAGGGAGAAATAAAATCCTTTATGGACAAGCAATTGCTGAGAGATTTTGTCACCACCAGGCCTGCCTTACTAGAGCTCCTGAAAGAAGCACTAAACATGGAAAGGAACATCCAGTACCAGCCACTGCAAAAATGAACCAAACAGTAAAGACCAACAATGCAAAGAGAAAACTGCATCAGCCAACGGGCAAAACAAACAACCAGTAACAGAATGGCAGGATCAAATTCATACATAACTATATTAACCTTAAATGTAAAAGGCCTAAATGCCCCAATCAAAAGGCACAGACTGGCAAACTGGGTAAAAGGTCAAAACCCATCTGTGTGCTGTATCCAGGAGACCCATCTTACATGCAAAGACACACTTACACTCAAAGAGATGAAGGAAGATTTACCAAGCAAATGGAGAGCAAAAAAAAAAAAAAAAAAAGCAGGAGTTGCAATCCTAGTCTCTGATAAAATAGACTTTAAACCAACAAAGATCAAAAGAGACAAAGAAGGGCATTACATAATGGTAAAAGGATCAATGAAACAAGAAGAACTAACGATCCTAAATATATACGTACCCAATACAGGTGCACCAAGATACATAAAGCAAGTTCTTAATGACCTACAAAGAGACTTAGACTCCCACTCAATAATAGTGGGAGACTTTAACACTCCACTGTCAATATTAGACAGATCAATGAAACAGAAAATTAAAAAGGATATCCAGAACTTGAACTTAGCTCTGGACCAAGTGGACCTAATAGACATCTACAGAACTCTCCACCCCAAATCCACAGAATATACATTCTTCTCAGCACCACATCACACCTACTCTAAAATTGACCACATAATTGGAAGTGAATCACTCCTCAGCAGATGCAAAAGAACAGAAATCATAACAAACAGTCTCTCAGACAACAGTGCAATCAAATTAGAACTCAGGATTAAGAAACTAATTCAAAACTGCACAACTTCATGGAAACTGAACAACTGGCTCCTGAATGTCTTCTGAATAAACAACGAAATGAAGGCAGAAATAAAGATGGTCTTTGAAACCAATGAGAATGAAGACACAATGTACCAGAATCTCTGGGACACATTTAAAGCAGTGTCTAGAGGAAAATTTATAGCAGTAAATGCCCACATGAGAAGTGAGGAAAGATCTAAAATCGACACCTTGTCATCAAAATTGAAAGAGCTAGAGGAGCAAGATCAAAAAAACTCAAAACCTAGCAGAAGACAAGAAATAACTAAGATCAGAGCAGAAACGTAGGAGATAGAGACACAAAAAAAGCCTTCAAAAAAAACAGTAAATCCAGGTGCTGGTTTTTTGAAAAGATCAACAAAATAGACCACTATCCAGGTTAATAAAAAAGAAAAAAGAGAAGAATCAAATAGATGCAATGAAAAACAATAAAGGGGATATCACCACTGATCCCACAGAAATACAAACTACCATCAGATATTACTACAAACAACTCTATGCACATAAACTAGTAAACCTGGAAGAAATGGATAAATTCCAGGACACTTGCACCCTCCCAACACTAAACCAGGAAGAAGTTGAAACCCTGAATAAACCAATAACAAGGGCTGAAGTTGAGGCAGCAATTAATAGCCTACCAACCAAAAGAAGTCCAGGTCCGGATGGGTTCACAGCCAAATTCTACCAGACATACAAAGAGGAGCTGGTACCACTCCTTCTGATACTATTCCAAACAATGCAAAAAGAGGGAGTCCTTCCTAACTCATTTTATGAGAACAACATCATCCTGATACCAAAACCTGGCAGAGACTCAACAAAAAAAGAAAACGTCAGGCCAATCTCCATGACGAACATAGATGCAAAAATCTTCAATAATATGCTAGCAAACCAGTTGCAACAGCAGATCAAAAAGCTTATCCATTACAATCAAGTAGGCTTCATCTTGGGGATGCAAGGCTGGTTCAACATACACAAGTCCATAAACGTAATTCACCACATAAACAGAACCAAAGACAAAAACCACATGATTATCTCAATTGATGCAGAGAAGATCTTTGACAAAATTCAGCAGCCCTTTATGCTAAAAACTCTCAATAAACTAGGTATCAATGGAATGTATCTCAAAATAATAAAAGCTTTTTATGACAAACCCACATCCAATATCATAATGAATGGGCAAAAACTGGAAGCATTTCCTTTGAAATCTGGCACTAGACAAGGATGCCCTCTCTCGTCACTCCTATTCGATATAGTATTGGAAGTTCTAGCCAGAGTAATGAGTCTAGAAAAAGAAATAAAGTGTATTCAATTAGGAAAGGAGGAAGTCAAACTGTCTCTATTTGTAGACAACATGATTATATATTTAAAAGACCCCATCATCTCAGCCCAAAATCTCTTGAAACTGATAAGCAACTTCAGCAAAGTCTCAGGATACAAAATCAATGTGCAAAAATCACAAGCATTCCTATACACCAATAACAGACTAACAGAGAGCCAAATCAAGAGTGAACTGTCATTCACAATTGCTACAAAGAGAACAAAATACCTAGGAATACAACTAACAAAGGATGCAAAGGATCCCTTCAAGAAGAACTACAAACCACTGCTCAAGGAAATAAGAGAGGACACAAACAGATGGAAAAACATTCCATGCTCATGGTTAGGAAGAATCAATATGGTGAAAATGGCCATATTGCCCAAAGTAATTTATAGATTCAGTGCTATCCCCATCAAGCTACCAATGACCTTCACAGAACTGGAAAAAAAAAAACCTTAAACTTCATATGGAACCAAAAAAGAGCCCACATAGCAATTCTAAGCAAAAAGAACAAAGCCAACGGCATCACACTACCTGACTTCAAACTGTTCTACAAGGCTACAGTAATCAAAACAGCATGGTAATGGTACAAAAGCAGAGATATAGACCAATGGAACAGAACGGAGGCCTCAGAGGCAATGCCACATATCTACAACCATCTGATCTTTGACAAACCTCACAAAAACAAGCAACGGGGAAAGGATTCCCTGTTTAATAAATGGTGTTGGGAAAAACTGGCTAGCCCTGTGCAGAAAGCAGAAACTGGACCCCTGCCTGACACACACCTTACACTAAAATTAACTCCAGATGGATTAAAGACTTAAACATAAGACCTAACACCATAAAAACCCTAGAAGAAAACCTAGGCAAAACCATTCAGCCCATAGGGATAGGCAATGATATTGAGCATCCTTTCATGTGCTGACTGACAATTTGTGTATCTTCTTTGGAGAAATGTCCGTGTAAACCCCTTATCTATTTTTAAATTGAGTCATTTGTCTTTTTCTTGTTGAATTGTGAAGGATGGCAGAATTTGCCAACCCAAATTATGCCATTTTGGCATAGTGATTATTTTGAGCTGAAGGCAATTGGGAAGAAGCAGATACAAAGAAAGCTCTCTGCTCTTCCACTAGTTACTGAAAAGCAGGACATAAATTTGTAATTTCCTTACCAAGAAAGAAGTTAATTGTTAGAGCCAACTCTAAACCTTTATCTGCTTAGGGATATCACCAATGCAATCTGCATAACAAACCTTGCTAAAACTAGCCCTTATTTACCATTAGTTTTTCTATATATTTGACTTCCCAAAACTTGCCACCCCAGAAGCTGAAAGTAATTTGGCTTTGTCTTGTCACTTCTCTAAAAAGTATGGTTCTTTCATTAACGTACTGTGTAAGCCCAAGTTCTAACCACCCTTTATGTTCCCATGGGTATATGCAATGCACATGTTAATAAACTCCTGTTTGTTTCTCTCTTGTTAATCTCTCTTTTGTCCATTTAATTTACAGGGCACAAGCCAGGGAAGGGCAGAGGGAAAAAGACTTTCTTCCCCTAAAGTTGTAAGTTCTTAATATATTCTGGATACAAATCCCTTATCAAATTATGTGATTTGGAAATGTTTCCTTCCAGCCTCTCTGGGTTTGTCTTTTACCTTTTCTGGTCACCTCCTTTGAAGCACAAATGTTTTTAATGTAGATGAAGTCTAGTTTACCAAATGTTTCTTTTATCACTATGATTTGGTGTTGAATCTAATAAATCATTACCTAACCCTGGGTAACAATTTATTCCTATGTTTACTTCTAAGAGCATTAAAATTTTAGCTCCTGTATTTAAGTCTATGATCCATTTTGAGTTAACATTTGTGTATAGTGTATGATAGGAGTCCAAATTTTTGTGTGTAGTGTATGGTAGGCATCCAAACCATTTTGGCAAGCGGATAGCCAATTGTTCTAGCACCAATTATTTAAAGGACTCTCTTTTCCTCCATTGAATTGTCTTTGCCCCTTTGTCAAAAGTCAGTTGACCATAATGGCTAACACAATCTTGTTAAACAAAAATAAAGTTGGAAGACTTATACTTCCTCACATCTAAACCTACCACAAAGCCATAATAATTGAACAGTATGAGGCATCAGGATAGATGTACAGATCAATGGAATAGAACTGAGAGTCTAGAAAAAAACCCATATATATGTGGCTAATTGATATTTGACAAGAGTAACAAAACCACTCAATAAAGAAAGAATAATCTCTCCAATAAAGATGTTGGGAAAATTAAATAGCCACATGCAAAAGAATGAAGTTGAATCCCTATGTTGTACCATCTACAAAAATTTACTCAAAGTGAATAAACTCAACACTTAAATGTAGGAGCTAAAACTATAAAACTGTTATGACAAAGAAATAGGGATAGATCCTTATCACCTTGAACTTGGCAATGGATTCTGGGAAATTAAATCAAAAGCACAAGTAACAAAAGAAAAAATAAATTGAACTTCAAAATTTTAAAGTTTTTTGCATCAAAGCACATGATAAAGAGAAAAAATGAACAATAAATGGGAGAAAACTGTTGCAAATCATATATTTGATATGAGTCCATGAGTATCCAGAATACATTAAGAATTCTAACCACTTGACAGAAAAAAAATTAAAAATGAGCAAAGCAAAAATTAAAAATGAGCAACTTAAAGAGATATTTTTCTAAAGGTATGCAAATGGCCAATAAACACATGAAAAGATGCTAAACATGGTTAGATAATTAAGGAAGTGCAAATCAAAACCGTATTGAAGAACTGCTTCACACAATCAGGATAGCTATTTAAAAAAAAAAAAAGAAAAACATGTCAAGTGTTAGTGAGGATGCAGACAATGTCAGAACTCTCACAGATTTCTGGTGGGAATGCAAAATGGGTCAGCCACTGTGAAAAACAGTTTGGCAATTCCTCAATATGTTAAACATATCATTACCACATGATCAAGCAATTCCACTTCTAGGTATATATCCAAAAGAACTCAAAACAGGTATTCAAACAAACACTTATACACAAATATTCATTGCAACACTATTCACAATTGCCAAAAGGTAGAAACAACCCAAGTGTCTATCAACTGAAGAATGGATAAACAAAATATGATATATCCATATGATAGAACATTATTCAAACGTGCCTGTAATCCCAAATACTCAAGACACTGAGGAGAAAGGATCACTCTCTTTTGAGGGGGAATTAAAAGATAGTAAACTGGCACATGATAGGAACTCAAAAAAAAAAAAGATAGTAAACTGTTGAGACATGCTGAGTGTATGATTGCTGAGAAATTCTGAGTGTATGATAAAATTATATTTTTTGCTAAGAAGAACGATGGCAAGGAAAACCTAGCCACCACCCCCCCAAGTGGAAAACTACTTAGGGCATTCTGAAGTAGCAAAAGAGTATATATATATCATACACCAGTTAAAACAATTATTTAAGCACAGGATACGTGATCCTGCCCCCATGGCTCCCTCTTAGAGAATACTTTCTAGTTTGTCCTTGATCAGTGGTAAGCAGGCACCAGCTGCCTGCCTAGTTAATCTTAGTTCTGTGAGAAAACACAGAACACCTTTTTTTAAATAATAATCATCTATTCAGAGAGAATAAATATGTGGGTCAGAATCTGCTGAGGCCCTCAGCCCAGAATGCTATCAGCCCCCAGAGGCTCTCAGCTCAAAAGGCTGTTGGCCCCCTGATAGTCCCACTTTGCTGTTCTCTCTGGGTGTCTGCTTCTTAATGCCTTCAGTGCTGCCTGGGTGGAGTCTCTATGGTTGAGCTGGTCTCAGTAAGTTGCACCCAAACGTGGGACTCAAACCCAGGATGAAGGGTCACCTGAGCGATGGAGAAAGAAGCTAAGCTGAAGGTATCCCAGAACTCTTGAAAAAAATCTCCCAGGATAAGTTGGGTGAGCCTGGAAGTAGCCCGAGAACTCTTGAAAAAACCTCCCAGGGTAAGTTGGGGGAGCTCAGAAGTAGCTCGGGAACTCTTGAAAGAATCTCCCAGCTGGGTGCGGTGGCTCACACCTGTAATCCCAGCACTTTGGGAGTCTGAGGCAGGTGGATCACAAGGTCAGGAGATAGAGACCATCCTGGCTAACACAGTGAAAGCCCGTCTTTACTAAAATACAAAAAATTAGTCTGTAGTCACAGCTACTTGGGAGGCTGAGGCAGGAGAATCGCTTGAACCTGGGAGGTGGAGGTTGCAGTAAGCCGAGATCACGCCACTGCACTCCAGCCTGGGCAACAGAGTGAGACTCCATCTCAAAAAAAAAAAAAAAAAAAAAAGAATCTCCCAGGTGAGTTGGGGGTGCCCAGCAGTAGCTCGAGAACTCTTGAAAAAAATCTCCCAGGGTTAGTTGGGGGAGCTCAGTACTTGAAAAAATCTCCTAGGGTGAGCTGGGGGGAGCTCAGTAGTATCAAAGTAACATGGGACAAAGATCAAGGAAATGGGAGACTTATTTGGTGTGGTCTGTTTGGGCTTCAGTGCATTTTACCTTAGAGCTGTTTCAGACAGAAGATGAAGAAGAACATTTAAGAGAGGAAGGAGAGTGTGATGAAGTATGCAGAGAAATTAAAGAGCAAAAGGATGAAAAGTCAAATGAGGAAAAGTTGTGCCCATCAGCCCTCTCTCAGTATCTTGCTGAGGATGGCCAGATCCTCCTGATATCTCTCCATTAAAGAAATTGGAAGCTACCTAGAAAGTGAAACTAGCTGTTCCTGTTGCTGTGTGTACTCCTAGAACTACAGTAACCAGTTCCATTCAGGCAGAAGTTCAACAAGCAAGAAAAAAGGGAGACTGGAAGCATGGCAATTTCGGTTGATTTCTGTAGATTAGGATACTTTAACCCGAACTTGTTTATCTCCCTCTCAATTTTTATAATTTAAGACCTGGTAGGCTGCCAAAGCTAATATTCAAGCTAATATAAATGTTAATGTTCAACTTCCAATTAATATTGCCATAGAACAGCTCACAGGAACTGGTGCGTGGGCTCCTTTACATGCACAGGCCACTATGGCTGATCTAGCCATAGAGCAGATTAGAAAAGTATGTTTGAGAGCTTGGGAGAAAATTACATCAGGAAGTGAAAAAAATCCTTCTTTAGGAGCTGTGAAGCCAGGGCTGAAAGAGCCATATGCCGCATTTATAGCTGGATTGCAGGAAGCCATAAGAAAGGCCATATCAGAAACAGAGGCTCAGGATATTGTATTACACTTACTAGCATTCGACAATGCTAATTCTGAATGCCAGGCTGTTTTACAGCCACTTAAAGGGAAAGCGCACTCGGTGGATTATATTAAGGCATGTGATGGAATAGGAAGAAGTTTACACAAAGCTACCTTATTGGCACAAGCAATGGCAGGTTTAAAGATAAACAAAGGAGGGCTGGGTGTGATGGCTCAGGCCTGTAATCCCAGCACTTTGGGAGGCTGAGGTGGGTGGGTCTCAAGGTCAGGAGTTCGAGATGAGCTTGACCAAGATGATGAAACCCCGTCTCTACTAAAAATACAAAATTTAGCCAGGTGAGGTGGTGGGCACCTGTAATCTCAGCTACTCAGGAGGTTGAGGCAGGAGAATTGCTTAAACCCAGGAGGCAGAGGTTGTAGTGAGCTGAGATAGCACCACTGTGCTCTAGCCTGGGCAACAGAGCAAGATCCTGTCTCAAAAAATATAAAGACTAAAAAAAATAAGCAAAGGAGGTCCTGGAGCTTGTTTTAATTGTGGAAGGAGATGGTGAATATAGAACTCCACAAATGCAACTAAGTGTAGCATGATTAACTTTAAATTTTTTGAGTTTGCCAAGGGGAGGACAATTAACAGCAGCTGAACAATACCTGAATAAACAATCCAAGGAAGAACTGTAAGGCAATTAACCTGGTGGCAAGATCCACTCACAAAGAATTGGGGAAAAGGCAGTGTAATAAGATGGGGTAGAGAATTTGCTTGTATTTCTCCAGGTCCAAATCAGCAATGGGTGTGGGTACCATCCAGACATTTAAAGCTTTCACAGATGGCTGAGGAAAACCTGAAGAAAGCAGGACAGCCTGTTACTATGAGTAACTTGATGGTAGCCCTGATGGCAGTTATCACCACTGGAGTGAGTACTCCTGGAGTTGGAGCAGAAGTAAAAGGAAATTTCACATATTGGGCATATCTTCCTTTCCCTGTTTTACTGCAGCCCATGGCTTGATTAGATCCCCCAGTAAATGTAAATAGAGGATTAGTAGGACCACAACCAAAAATGGTATAGCCAACAATAAGAGCTGAAGAAAAAACTTTGGAAAGTGCTTATGGCTCTAAAACCAATAAAAGTCTGGGAAGAAAAATATAATAGAAGATCAGGCCTTAATTCTTCTTTTTTTTCTTTTCTTTCTTTCTTTATATATATATATTTTTTTTTTTTTTTAATTGCATTTTAGGTTCTGGGGTACATGTAAAGAACATGCGAGATTGTTGCATAGGTACATACATGGCAATGTGGTTTGCTGCCTCCATCCCCGCTTCACCTATATCTGGCATTTCTCCCCATGTTATCCCTCCCCAACTCCCTACCTTCCACTGTCCCTCCCTTAGTCCCCTCCCTTACAGACCTCAGTGTGTGATGCTCCCCTCCCTGTGTCCATGTGTTCTCATTGTTTAACACCCACCTATGATTGAGAACATGCGGCGTTTGATTTTGTGTTCTTGTGTCACTTTGCTGACAATGATGGTTTCCAGGTTCATCCATGTCCCTACAAAGGACACAAACTCATAGTTTTTTATGGCTGCATAGTATTCCATGGTGTATATGTGTCACATTTTCCTTGTCCAGTCTAACATCGATGGGCATTTGGTTTGGTTCTAGGTCTTTGCTGTTGTAAACAGTGCTGCAGTGAACATACGTGTGCATGTATCTTTGTAAAAGAACAATTTATAATCCTTTGGATATATACCCAGTAATGGGATTGCTGGGTCAAATGGAATTTCTATTTTTAGGTCCTTGAGGAATCACCACACTGTCTTCCACAATGGTTGAACTAATTTACACTCCCACCAACAGTGTAAAAGTGTTCCTATTTCTCCATATCCTCTCCAGCATCAGTTGTCTCTAGATTTTTTAATGATCACCATTCTAACTGGCATGAGATGGTATCTCAATGTAGTTTTGATTTGCATTTCTGTAATGAACAGTGATGAAGAGCATTTTTTCATGTTTTTTGGACTCATATATGTCTTCCTTTGAAAAGCATCTGTTCATATCCTTTGCCCACTTTTGAATGGGCTTGTTTTTTTTTCTTGTACATCTGTTCTAGTTCTTTGTAGATTTTGGATACAAGTCCTTAGATGGGTAGATTACAAAAATTTTTTCCCATTCTCTTGGTTGCCAGTTCACTCTAATGATAGTTTCTTTGCTGTGCAGAAGCTCTGGAATTTAATTAGACCTCATTAGTCTATTTTGGCTTTTATTGCCAATGCTTTTGATGTTTTAGTCATGAAGTCCTTGCCTATGCCTAGGGGCTGGATGGTTTTGCCTAGGTTTTCTTCTAAGGTTTTTATGGTTTTAGGTATTATGTTTCATGATTTTAGGTCTTAAGCCTTTGATCCATCTGGAGTTAATTTTAGTGTAAGGTGTCAGAAAGGGGTCCAGTTTCTGCTTTCTGCACAGGGCTAGCCAGTTTTCCCAACACCATTTATTAAACAGGGAATCCTTTCCCCATTGCTTGTTTTTGTCAGGTATGTCAAAGGTCAGATGGTTGTAGATGTGTGGCATTGCCTCTAAGGCCTCTGTTCTGTTCCATTGGTCTATATCTCTGTTTTGGTACGAGTACCATGCTGTTTTGATTACTGTAGCCTCGTAGTATAGTTTGAAGTCAGGTAGCATGATGCTTCCGGCTTTGTTCTTTTTGCTTAGAATTGACTTGGCTATGCAGGCTCTCTTTTAGTTCCATATGAGGTTTAAGGTGGTTTTTTTCCAGTTCTGTGAAGAAGGTCATAGATAGCTTGATGGGGATAGTGTTGAATCTATAAATTACTTTGGGCAGTATGGTCATTTTCATGATATTGATTCTTCCTAACCATGAGCATGGAATGTTTCTCCATCTGTTTGTGTCCTCTCTTATTTTGTTGAGCAGTGGTTTGTAGTTCTCCTTGAAGAGGTCCTTTACATCCTTTGTTAGTTGTATTCCTAGGTATTTTATTCTCTTTGTAGCAATTGTGAATGGGAGTTCACTCTCGATTTGGCTCTCTTTAAGTCTGTTATTACTATATGGAATGCTTGTGA
Source organism: Aotus nancymaae (assembly GCF_030222135.1). Classification (NCBI taxonomy): domain Eukaryota; kingdom Metazoa; phylum Chordata; class Mammalia; order Primates; family Aotidae; genus Aotus; species Aotus nancymaae. The sequence goes on along the minus strand of NW_026988422.1, from coordinate 23,712,345 downwards.
TTTTTGCACATTGATTTTGTATCCTGAAACTTTGCTGAAGTTGCTTATCAGTTAAAGGAGATTTGGGGCAGAGATGATACGGCATTGCCACTCCTGCTTTTTTTTTTTTTTTTTTCCTCTCCATTTGCTTGGTATATCTTTCTCCATCCCGTTATTTTGAGCCTATATGTATCCTCGCATGTGAGATAGGCTTCCTGTATACAGCACACCGATGGGTTTTTAGTTTTTATCCAATTTACCAGTCTGTGTCTTTTGATTGGGGCGTTCAGCCCATTTATATTTAAGGTTAATATTGTTAAGTGTGAATTTGATCCTGCCATTTTGATGCTAGCTGGTTGTTTTGCCCATTAATTGATGCAGTTTCTTCATTGTGTTGATGTTCTTTAACATTTGGTAAGTTTTTGGAGTGGCTGGTACTTGCTGTTCCTTTTTATGTTTAGTGCTTCTTTCAGGAGCTCTTGTAAAGCAGGCCTGGTGGTGATGAAATCTCTGAGCAATTGCTTGTTCATAAAGGATTTTATTTCTCCTTCTCTTATGAAGCTTAGTTTGGCTGGATAGGAAATTCTAGGTTGAAGGTTCTTTTCTTTAAGGATATTGAATATTGGCCCCCACTCTCTTCTGGCTTGTAGGGTTTCTGCAGAGAGATCTGCTGTGAATCTGATGGGCTTCCCTTTGTGGGTAACCTGATCTTTTTCTCTGGCTGCCCTTAGCATTTTTTCCTTCATTTCAACCCTGGTGAATCTGACAACTGTGTGCCTTGGGGTTGCTCTTCTTGAGGAATATCTTTATGATGTTCTCTCTATTTCCTGGACTTGAATGTTGGCCTGCCTTGCTAGGTTGGGGAAGTTCTCCTGGATAATATCCTGAAGAGTGTTTTCCAGCTTGAATTCATTCTCTCCGTCACATTCAAGTATACCTATAAAATGTAGTTTAGATATTTTCACATAATCCCATATTTCTTGGAGGCTTTGTTTATTTCTTATCACTTTTTTCTTTAATCTTGCCTTCTCATTTTATTTCACTGAGTTGATCTTCAGTCTCTGATATCCTTTCTTCTGCCTCATCGATTCAGCTGTTGAAACTTGTGTATGCTTCGCGAAGTTCTCATGTTGTTTTTCAGCTCCATCCATTCATTTATATTCCTCTCTAAGCTGTTTATTCTCATTAGCATTTCATCAAACCTTTTTTCAAGGTTCTTAGTTTCTTTGCATTGGGTTAGAACATGATCTTTTAGCTCAGAAAAGTTTGTTATTACCCACCTTCTGAAGCCTGTTTCTGTCAATTTATCAGACTCATTCTCCATCTAGTCATTTTCCCTTGCTGGTGAGAAGTTGTGATCCCTTGGAGGAGGAGAAGCATTCGGTTTTGGGTATTTTCATCCTTTTTTCACTGGTTTCTTCCCATATTTGTGGATTTATCTACCTGTGGTCTTTGTGGTTGGTGACTTTCAGATGGGGTCTCTGAATGGATGTCCTTTTTGTTGATGATGAAGTTATTTCTTTCTGTTTCTTAGTTTTCCTTCTAACAGTCAGGCCCCTCTGCTGTAGGACTGTTGGAGGTCCACTCCAGACCCTGCTTGCCTGGGTATCACCTGCAGCAGCTGCAGAACAGTAAGGGTTGCTGCCAGTTTCTTCTTCTGTTTTCTTTGTCCCAGAAGGATACCCACCAGATGTTAGCCTGAGCTCTCCTTTATGAGGTGTCTCTTTGGTTATACAGGTGTTGGGGAGCTGCTTGAGGAGACAGTTTGTCCTTATAGGAGCTTAAGTGCTGAACCGTGAGCTCCGTTGTTCTGTTCTGAGCTGCTGAGCAGGTATGTTTAAGTCTGCTGCAGCGGAACTCATAACCACCTTTTTTTCCGAGGTGCTCTGTCCCAGGAAGGTGGGGCTTTATTTGTAAGTTCCTGTCATTCTGCTGCCTTTTTTCAGAGATTCCCTGCCCAGCAAGGAGGTAGCCTAGTCACAGTCTGCCAGCAGAGGCATTGCTGAGCTGCCATGGGCTCTGTCCAGCTGCTGTGTGAACTTCCTTGCAGTTTTGTTTATAAGGGTATAGTTAGAACTGCCTCAGTGGTGGCAGTCTGCCTCGGTGGTGGCGGTCTGCCTCGGTGGTGGCGGTCTGCCTCAGTGGGGGCAGATGCCCTTCCCTGCACAGAGCTGGACTGTTCCAGGTCCAGCTGTGCTTGCTGTGAAACTCTCAGTCCAGAGCGTTTCAGATTGATGCTCTTTGTGAGGATGGGACCAGCTGAGCCAGACCACCTGGCTCCCTGTTTCAGTCCCCTTTTTTTCAGTTGTACTGGCAACTCTATCTCCCAGGTGTTCCAGTCACCAGTTGAAATGATGCCCAGATTTGTGTCAGTTTTTGTGTGGAGATCCGCTGGACTGGCTGAAACAGCCATGCTGGAGACTCGTGGCACCTTTCCACCTGGGAATCTCCTGGTCTGTGAGCAGTGAAAATTTGTTTGGAAATGCAGTGATCACTCACCCTCTGCATTTTCACTGGGAACTGCAATCCAGAGCTATTCCTATTCAGCCATGTTCAATTCTTCATTAGAATTTATAAGAAATAAAATATCTTCAGTTTCAGAGCTGTGTTAAACCTCCCTTATCTTTTGGTGGTGGGAGAATTACAGATTGACTTTATTAACTCTAAAGTGTAATGAGGCTGAATGCAATTGAAAAACAATAAAATATCACCTGGAAACTGATCACTGGATATGTGAAAATTAAAAGAACAAGTTTTTCAAGCATCTTAAGCACATCTAACTTTAATTCCAGAATCAGAGGTGCTTGAGGGAGCTGCTGTTGGATTGGCAGCCCTAAATCCAGTGACTTGGGTGATAACACTTGGAGGATCTATGATTGCTGTTGTGATTATGTTACTGATTTGTCTTGTTTTGCTTTGTGTAGTCTGCAGGTGCAGATCCTGAATCCTCTGAGAAATAGTTTACCAAGATAAAGCTGTGCTTGCTTACCTAGCTTTGTCAAAACAAAAAGGGGGAAATGTTGAGAAATGCTAAGTGTATGATAAAATTATATTGTTTGCTAAGAAGAACGATGGCAAGGAAAACCTAGCCACCCCCACCCCAAGTGAAAAACTACTTGGGGCATTCCGAAGAAGCAAAACAATATAAGTATATCATACACCAGTTAAAACAATTCTTTAAGCATGGGATATGTGATCCTGCCCCCATGGCTCCCTCCTGGAGAATACTTCCCAGTTTGTCTTTGTTCAGTGGTAAGCAGGCACCAGCTGCCTACCTAGTTTATCTTGGTTCTGTGAGAAAACACAGAACACCTATTTGTTAATAATCACCTGTTCAGTGAGAATAAATACATGGGTCAGAATCTGCTGGAGACCCTCAGCCCAGAATGCTGTCAACCCCCTGAGGCTCTCAGCTCAGAAGGCTGTTGGCCCCCACATAGTCCCACTTTGCTGTTCTCTCTGGGTGTCTGCTTCTCAATACCTACAGCACTGCCTGGGTGAGGGTCTCTATGGCTGAGCTGGCCTCGGTAGTAAACTTTATTTTTATTTATTTATTTTTTTTTTGAGACAGAGTTTCACTCTTGTTACCCAGGCTGGAGTGCAATGGTGTGATCTCGGCTCACCACAACCTCCCTCCTGGGTTCAAGCAATTCTCCTGCCTCAGCCTCCCGAATAGCTGGGACTACAGGTGTGTGCCACCATGCCCAGCTAATTTTTGTATTTTTAGTAGAGACGGGGTTTCACCATGTAAACCAGGATGGTCTCGATCTCTTGACCTCGTGATCCACCCGCCTTGGACTCCCAAAGTATTTCTTAACATATGTTCCATCAAGTTTGAGTCACTTTTGTAAGCAATGATACTGGGCATTTAGTCCAACCCTAAAGAACAGAGGATCCTAGAAATTTAACCATATTGATGCAGTCTTTCTTACATTGTTAAATTAATTAAAATGGGTACCCTGTAATGATTAAAAAAAATTCTTTAAGCATTTCTTTAGAGGTGGTGTCTCACTCTGTTGCCCAGGCTAGAATGCTGTGGTGCCACGATAGCTCACTGCAGCCTCCAACTCCTGGGCTCAAGCAATCTTCTTGCCTTAGCACCCAGAGTAGTTAGGACCTCAGGTATGTGCCACCATGCCTGGTTACAAATGTCTTTTTTTTTTTTTTTTTTTTTTTTGAGACAGAGTTTCACTCGTTACCCAGGCTGGAGTGCAATGGCATGATCTCGGCTCACCGCAACCTCCGCCTCCTGGGTTCAGGCAATTCTCCTGCCTCAGCCTCCTGAGTAGCTGGGATTACAGGCATGCGCCACCATGCCCAGCTAATTTTTTGTATTAGTAGAGACGGGGTTTCACCATGTTGACCAGGATGGTCTCGATCTCTTGACCTCGTGATCCACCCGCCTCGGCCTCCCAAAATGCTGGGATTACAGGCTGAGCCACCGCGCCCGGCCACAAATGTATTTTTACATAGACATAAGCATCTTTTCATGTCAGTATAAATCTGCCTCATTCTACAATAGTATGAATGTATCATAATGTTATAATTTCCCTATTAATAATACATAGAATATACATACCTTTATTAACATGCATTTCTATTACCATCTTGACTTATCAGTCCATTATTTACTAAATCAGAGCTTCCTTCTAGGATACCTGACTCATTCATCTCATTCATCCCAGTCATGCTTTTATTATATAACAGGGCACACAGTAGACAAGAAAGATACTCTGTAAACTGAAGGGAATACAGGACATTTTTGAGAAGGTACAAAGACCTTAGATGGGCTTAGAAAATTCTGTGTAATCCATACATTATTCTACTTGATTTGCACACCTTTGGGTGCATGTATATATTGTTACTATATCCTTGCCATCACCTAAATGTGACTCGGTCTGTTCTACTGTAATATCTTGTGAATTTCCTTGTACTATACTTATATTGTTGCATTGATGTTCTTGTATCGATGATACAACAACATTTTTAATTATTGTCAAAAGATTAACTTGCAATGTACAGAGTTTACTCAAAATTTTCTTCTTTAAGGAAAAACACTAAAAGTCAAGAGGATACCAAATTGAAGCACTTGACGGTGACTCTGAGTCTATATGAAATCATGATGAAGCAGAAATAAAGCCTTTCTGAGATGGCAAATTTTTGAAAAATGATGCAAACAGATAATCTCCTTCACTTTTATGGCATAGTAGTAACTTCAAATTTTCTGTCCTACATTTCCCATAATTACTACACAAGCCACATGTTCTAATTTTTAAGTTACAGTTGAAATAAGGTTTAAATTCCAATTAGGCTTTTATTCTTTGCCAAGTTGTAGTATATATATGTTTAAATACTACTTTTACCAAACGTTTTCACTTACTTTCTTCCAAGGATATTTGCTTTTTGGCAGGTGACATTTTACTGAAAGTCATTTTACGTCAGCCTCCTATTCCCTGTTTGCCCACATAAATGCGCGTGGGCTGAGGGGTACAGCATGGAACAGGCAAGCACCTGTAATTGTGACTATTTCTGTAGAAGAGGAGGGGCCAGAGTGAATTTCCAGTAGCCATTTTTACCCTCCTTTCACCATCTACCATAGCTTGTAAGAAAAATTGGTATCGGTTTAGCATCCCACCCCTGAAGCTGCCAAGTTCAACTCTAGCTCAAGTAAGACTTATGACAAATTTCAGGACAATAATGAATCACATATTTGTAGCTAAGAATTTTAAGCCCAGCAGGTTTCACACATTAAACACACACTTTAAACACAGAAATAGAAGACAGTCTTTTCTAAAATAAGTGAATAAGAATATGTAAGCATAAAAATACATGGACATTCATAGAACATCTCTCTACAACTTATAAAAGGAAAGGTATAGACAGAGTCCTGGTTTACTGGTACAATCTGGCAATCAAAACAGTTTCTAAAGGAGATTAAGATGGCTGTTCCCCTTTCTATATTTTAATTTCAGCTTTACACGTTTCAGCTTTATATATTTTCCATAGAATCTTTCTACCTTTTGCTGAATTTAGCATTCATTTCATTAATGTAGTCAGTATCTGCATCATTAGTGTAGGGATGTCTTGGACTATATTTACCTCATGCTTCAATTTGCTTTTCCCATTTATGAACACCCTATCAATTTCCTCTGTGGAAGGCAAATGTTCTGTGAAGAAGACTGTCGGATATTGGGTAGAACTCCTGTCCATAGTTTTCTTAGTTTTTGTTTCTATATCAGATTTGATCTGTTTGGTCAACCAGTGATACTGGCATACCTAGGCAGCAGTATAATATGAAATTCCCAGATCAGGGTTTTTCCTATTCTATTTCCTTCCCCATCTCAGAAGGATCACTTGAGCCCAGGAGTTCAAGAACAACACAGTGAGATCCCATCTCAAAATATAGAACATTATTCAGAAATAAAAAGGAATAAAGTACTGATCCATGCAACAATGCAGATGAGCCTCCAAAGTATTATTTGAAGTAAAAAGTCAGACATAAAAGATTACAGACTGTATGACTCCATTTTTATGAAGCTTCCAGAAGAGGTAAATCTATAAAGACAAGAAGCTGACTATTGGTTTTAAGAGGATAGAGGGATGGGTGGATGAGAATAAGTGCTTGATGGTTATGGGGTTTGCTTTTGGGATGATGAAAATATATTGGAAATAAAGGTAATGGTTGCACAACATTGTGAATGTACTAAGTGCCATGAAATTGTATACTTTAAAGTGGTTTTTATGTTATATGAAATTTACCTCAATAAAATTTTAAAAAATCTATTGATCATAAATATAAGGACATTTCTGGACCCTCAGTTTGATTCTACTATCTATATGTCTATTCTTATGCTACACACAATAAAACCCTTTCATTTTTCTCAAGAATTCCCTGAAAAACTGATTTAAATGAATGTCAAACTCTTCACCTATTTAACAAGTAGCATCAAATGACTATTTACTCCCAAAGACTTCAAAGATTTGCTTTAAAATCCTCGCTTTTCTGGGCTCACCATTCCTAAACTACTATATCATAATTTTTATCCAATCTTAAGTTTTTATATTAAAAGTAGTACCTTAAAACAGCCTCCAAAACTTTATAAATATCCTGAATTTGTCCTCTTCACTTTCAGGTATTACTAAAAATATCTATCACAACAGTGCTTTCCCTCACCACAGTAAAAATAAACTTAGTCTTATCTTACTAACAGATTGTTTTAGAGAACTTTTCAGGGAGGCCGAATTCGGTGATCTTACAGGTTTTACCAAGAACCAATGAAGGGCTCCAAGGCTCTTCACAATGGCCCCAAGGCTCTGGACAGCACATTCCTCAGAAATCGGTTGAGTGTCCCATTTGGTGGGCAAAGGGTATTTCTGACCATAACAGGGAGATACATATTGCATTGGGCCAACCTCTGAATACTTTTTGTTGAGCTCCCAAATCTCAGCTTTATTTTTGACTCCTAGTAATTAGGAACTAGTTTTAGGTATCTTTTCATTATCTGATAAGGTAACTTTTATCTTGATGGAAATCTGTCTTTATACTAATAACATTATTTGTCTTTGTCTGTCCTTGTCAAATATATCTTTGTAACATGCCCTTCAGAGGAACATTCCTAGGGAAAGAATCGGTATAGGCCCCAATAAATGTTTGTTTTCACAAGCTGTATCTGGGGACTGAACAGTGTAGGCATTCTTTAGACAAACTCTTCCTCATGTCACTTAAACCTTAATTTAAATTTTCCTGAATCTTTTTTTTTTTTTTTTTTTTTTTTTTTGTCTGTGGATGTCTGGTTTGGTGAAACTTTTTATTAAAACTTGTTATATAGAAGCTGCAAATTAGTGAGATTTACAGATAGAGATGATAGCCATTAGGCTGGGAAACGGTTCATAACATACAAGCAATACTTTCAACTGACCATTCTTAGGCTTTTTCTCAATCTAGACCTGTATTTGCAACAACTCTGGGTTAGATCCTGGTTTTTACATGTATTTATACTATAACAAATTTGTGTGCTAAATTATCTATATGGCATAACTTTAACAAGTATAATTTAGAATTAGGGTAGCCATTTGATGCAATTTGACATGAACAAAGTTACTCAGTCGAGAGGTGATTTAAGAGCAAAAATAAAACAGAACTCCAAAGATTCAATGGTCTGTATTTTTTTTCACTGGTTTGAAGAAGGCTTAATTCCAAAAAGAATTAATATTCAAAAATATCTTTCTTAAGAGGAAGGCAGAGGAAGAATTGAAGCAGAAGGGGAAAATGCCATGTGATAACAGAAACAGAATTTTGAAGATGATAATGCTGGCTTTAAAGATGAAAGAAGGGACCATAAGCCAAGGAATGCAGCTCTAGAAGCTGGAGAAGGCAAGGTAACTGTTTCTCCCTTAAAACTTCCAAGAGAAATGAGCCCAGCCAATACCTTGACTTGAGCCTAATGAAACTGACTGGGGCTGGCTGGGTCCAGTGGTTCACATGTGTAATCTCAGCACTTTGGAAGGCTGAGGCAGACAGATAATTTGAGTTCAGGAGTTTGAGAGCAGCCTGGCCAACATGGTGAAACCCTGCCTCTACCAAAAATACAAAAATTAGGGCATGGTGGCACCAGCCTGTAGTCCCAGCTACTTGGGAGGCTGAGGCAGGTGAATCACTTGAACCTGAAAGATGGAGGCTGCAGTGAGCTGAGATCATGCCCCCTGCACTCCAGCCTGGGCAACAGAGAGAGACAGAGAGACAGAGACAGAGAGACAGAGAGAGAGGAAGGAGGGGGGAGGGAGGAAAGAAAGAGAGGAAGGAGGGAGGGAAGGAAGGAGGGAGGGAGGGAAGGTGGGGAGGGAAGGAGGGAGAGAAGGAGGGAAGAAAAGGAAGGAAGAAGGGAAGGAAAGGAAGGAAGGAGGGAGGGAAGGGAAAGAAGGAGGAAAGGAAAGGAAGGAAGGAGGGAAGGAGAGGAGGGAAGGAGGGAGGGAAGGAAGGAAGGAAGGGGCCTCCTAGCCTCCAGAACTGTAAGAAAATAAATGTGTGTTGTTATAATCTACCAACTTTGTAACTAGTAAGAGACAAATAAAGTTACCTAAAAATCCCCAACTCTATTTTTGCTAGCAATGTTATTTATAATTCACTTAAAATAAGTCATATATATTCAATAGTACAATTTGATAACTTTTGACATATGTAAATACCTATGAAGCCATTACCATGTTTAATCAAGACATTGAATATAATTACTCCCCCAGATTTTCTTGTGTTCCTTTGTAATTTCTCCCCATTCCCCACCCGATCCCTAGGCAACCACATATCTACTTTCTGTCACTATAAGTTAGTTTGTATTTTCTGGAATCTTACATAAGTGATTCTATACAGTATATATTTTTTTCTGGCTTTCACTAAGCATAATTACTTTAAGATTCATTGAAATAATAGTATGTATCAATAGTTAATTTGTTATAATATTTATTTTATTGTTTATACATTTATCAATTGGTAGACATTTTCCATTTTTGGTTATTTATAAAGTTTCTATGAACAGTTGTATGCAAGTCTTGTTGGAGTGACAGGATTGCAAGGTAAATGTGTATTTAACTTTTTAAGAAACTAGAGAACTGTTTTCAATAGTGGTGCTATCATTTTACATTCCTATACAGTGTATCAGAGTTCCAGCTCCTCTATTTGGAATCCTTGTTAACATTTGATATAATCAGTCTTTTTAATTTGAGCCATTCTAATATTAGTTTAGATACTACTGTTCTCCTTTTGTTACTATTTGCATGGAACACCCCTTTTCATCCTTTCACTGTTAATATATTTATGTCTTTGAATCTAAAGTGAGTCTTTTAGTGAGTTTTTTTTTTTTTTTTGGTCCATTCTACCAATCTCTGTCTTTCGATTGGAGAATTTAATTCATTTACATTTAGAGTAATTATTTATAAGGAAGGACTTATTCCTTTATTTTGCTATTTGTTTTCTATATGCCTTATAGGTTGTCTATTTCCTGCATTACTGTCTTTTGTGTTAAGTTGATATTTTCTAGTGAAATGTTTAAATTTCTTTCTCATATAATTTTGTATACATTCTTTGGCTATTTTCTTGTGGTTACCATGAGATTACATAACACCCTAAAGTTATAACACTCTAATTTGAATTTATACCATATTAACTTCAATAACATGCAAACACTGCTTCCTTAACAGCTGTATCTCTAACCCTTTTGATTATCAATGTCATAAAATCATATTTTATACACTGTCCAAAAACATAAGCTAATAATTTTCTAGCATATTAGTCACTTAAATTGCATAGAGAATAAAGCACGGTGTTGCAAACCAAGATTGTCATAACAGCTTTTAGACTAATAATTGTTTATTTTTTAATGTATCAGTCTTTTAAATCATTAGGAAAAATGAAGTTATGCATCATTGTTATAATACTAGGTTTTATAATACAATTTTGCTTCGACAATTGTTTTTCTTTTAATACTTAAAAAACATAAGTGCATTGTCTTCTGGCCTCTAAAGTGTCTGATGACAAATCTGCTGTTAATCTTATGACCCCTTGTGACAAATCACTTTTCTCTTGCTGCTTTCAAAATTCTCTTTGTCTTTCAACATTTTGATTATAATATCTTGGTGTGGGTCTCTGAGTTCAGCATACATTGAGTTTGTTGAGCTTCTTGGATTTTTATATTCATGTCTTCCATCAAATTTGGGGAGTTTTTAGCCATTATTTCTTCAGATATTCTCTTTCTCTTTCTCTTCTCTTTCTAGGAATACCATAATGCCTGTGTTGTTTAGCTCTATGGTGTCACATAGGTCTCTTGGGCTCAGTTCCATTTTATTCAGTCTTTTTCTTTCTGTTTTTCAGACTCAGTAATTTTCACTGTTCCATTTTCAAGTCACTGATTCTTTCTCCTGCCTGCCTAAATCTGCTTTTTAATACTTCTAGTGAATTTTTTCACTCTGTTTACTATAATTTTAGCTCCATGATTTTTTTTGTTTCTTTTTATGCTTTTTATTTCTTTAATGATTTTTCCATTTTGTTCAGACATCATTTTGTTGACTGTCATTTCTTCCTTTAGTTCTTTGAGCATCTTTAAGAAAGTTGTTTTAAAGTCTTTGTTTGTCTAGTAGATCTGCCATCCAATCTTTTTCAAAGACAGTTTATTGGATTCTTTTCCCTTTGAAAAGACCATACTTTCCTGTTTCTTTGTATGCTTTGTGATTTTGTCATTGCTGTTGAAAACTGTACATTTGAATCTAATAATGTGGTACCTTTGGAAATCAGGTTCTCTCCCTTCCCTAGGTTTTGTTGGTGTTTTGTGTTTTATTATTATTATTATTGTTGCCATTATTGCTATAGGTTGTGTCTGTGCTGAGGATCAGCCTGAGGTTTAAACTTAAGGCCTTCTCTGGTCTTTGCTAAGCCTGCAGCTTCACCTGGGCATGTGTGGTGACTTTATAATTTTCCTCACATATGCAGTTGCTTTTGAATGTTCTAGTCTTCAATGACTGGCTTCCATAAGGGAAGAGAGAAAAAAATAATAGGAGAGAAAAGGCACTGCCTCTTTAACTCTTCTAGACATTTCTTTAGCCAGAGGTGTGGGAGGGTTTGCAACAATGAGGGTTAGTGCAACCATAATGACCACCACCTCTTTGCCTATCTCTGTGATCATATGCAGCAATCAATGATCGCAGCACAGATCCCCAATATTTGTAGGGCATGGTCCTTTTTGCCCATCCCGGTTCCTGCAAGCTGTGTGTAAGCTGCTCCAGGAATATATGCACAGCTGCCCAACATTGGGTTGAAAGGTAGGATTATGATTTAAAATAACATTATGAAACTACATGTTAACATAAATATTTGTGTTTTTTTTTTTTTTTTTTGAGATGGCGTCTTGCTCTTGTTGCCCAGGCTGGAGTGCAATGGCACAATCTTGGCTCACTGCAAACTCTGCCTCCTGGGTTCAAGTGATTCTCCTGCCTCAGCCTCCTGAGTAGCCGGGACTACAGGTGCCTGCCACCAGGCCCAGCTAATTTTTGTATTTTTAGTAGAGATGGGGTTTCACCATGTTGGCCAGGCTGGTCTTGAACTCCTGACCTTGTGATCCACGCACCTTGGCCTCCCAAAGTGCTGGGATTACAGGTGTGAGCTGTTTTATCTTTATATACATCTCTCTTATGGATAACTTAATAGAGAATCACTGGATTTTCATATCAGTTTCTGCATTCAGTCTGTTGCAATATCACATGCCATGCAGCCTCTGGAAAACTCTGTTGTATACTTGTAAGAGAATACAAGTGAAAAAAGCAAACCATCTAGTATTATTTTGAAAATAGTTTGACTTCATGAGCCACATTTTGAAAATTGTTTATCTAATTCATCTTTCAGTCTAGTACTGAAGTCATCTCTGTACTAATATTAACAAAGCCTCTACCTAAAACTAGATGATATCTGAGGTTCCTTATCAAACTAACATCCTATAACTCTATAGATGAACCAGAAGATTTCTCACAAAAAAACAAACTTTGCTATTAGCTGATTGTTTTAGATTAGTGTTAGGGTTTTATCACTGCTCATATCTCTTCTGGGGTCTGTGAATTGAAATAATGTAATGGAAAAAGAACAAGCTATGTGTCTAACCAAATAAGCTATTGTTAAAATACCAGTTCTGTCTGCTGTGGCTTTGGACAAATCATTTAATCTCATTAAGGCCTAGTTTCATCACCTTTTTTGTCAAGATTAAATCAACATATAGTTTTAGCACAGTATTTTGAATGTAGAAAGTATTAAACAAATGTTAGTTCCCTTTCTTTTTTCCAATCATATGCCTTTTGCTGGTTAACCTTACCTACAGGCATCCTCATTGCCCCATCATGACTGCTTTTGGAAGACTGAAGTTTAATACCTATTACTGTACAATACCTAAGAAGTGAGTCACCTTGGAGATACAGACTTGCAAACCCAAACCATTAAAAAAATCATACAGGGGCTAAATAGCAAACATTACATCAAACTGCCCTGAAATTCTCACTAACTATTTCAGTTACAAACATGACCTATTAGAGCTAATTTATTAGCTCTTTCTATAAACATGGATTAATTCAAATCACTACCAAGGTGGAAAGTAGACAGCAGGTCACTGAGGAATGTATCAAATGTTCTGAAGGGAAGAAGATCCACCTGGGAGGACAATTCCTTTGTGACTTTCAGTGGCTCACCAGCCTAAGGATACTGGGAATGGAATGTCAAATGCCATTTAAAGGAGAAGGAAGGGGATGTTAACTGTATGTCTTACCCATTTGCCTAACTATAATTACCATTAAATGTTCTCTCATTTAGAGTTCACAAGAAACCTGTCAGGTAGTTATTATTATTTACATCTTAGAAATGTGTAGTGAAGCTCAAAGGGTTGGGTACTTCATACTTAGCTTGTAAGTAATAGAGCTAGTATTTAAATCTCAGCCTGTTTTGCTTTCAAGTCTGCTCTTAACATTGTACTACTTACTATCTTTGAAAAATGTTTCCTAAGGAATGGCCCTAACGGTTGAAGCTAACCTTTGAGCAAGTGCCTGCTTCCTAAGTGATAATGCTGTGCCCTAGACCTTTGTGAGAATTTGAAGTTTTCTTTCACCCGCAACAAAACACTCAGGTAAGAATTGGGCTTATTGTAACTGAGTTGCTTTATCAGTTCAGTTGCGGAGTCATTTTTCTCGAGTATTCTGGGAGGGATTAAAAAATCAAAGTACACAGAATAAACTGAAAACAGTTTTGATTGCCAGCAATTGTATCCAAGAATGTTAAAGATTCAGTTCAAGCATGTTGTTCATTACTTGATTTATTCTGGGTGGCATTACCAATGTGCGTTTCTGCATTTGGAGTTACTCTTAACTGTAAAGAGGCTCTGATTTCTATGTAAACACTTCAGGCCAAAAGACAGCAATTTTAAAAAGCAATCCAGACAACCATTTCTTTGAAACACCAACTTAGAGAGGATTAACGTTAACATAAACATACCACATCTTTGACCTATATTAAAACACCATGTTTCATACTGGCTATAAGCAAACTTTGAATCCTTTGTAAAATCTGTACAGTTACCCAGCAGGCATGATGCCATTCCAAATCACTGTGGTTATTATATAGCTACTTATTATCCAAACAATCCTGAAACAAAAGACCTGAAATTGGCTGTTTTGGGTGCTGCTCCCTGCTGCCAGGAGGAGGTGTGTTTAACTTTCAAGACACTGAACAGCAGTTAGATGAACACTTTAGATCAAAAGATCCAAGTAAATAGACAATAAGAAAAAGATTTCTGTTTGATAGCAGGCAATCGACTTTTCTGAAAATGTATTTTAATTTAAGTTCAAAAATTGATATAAAAAGACTGATCAGGCAAAAGAATATAAGAAACATATTAGTAAACATATAAATGAAATTGTGCTCCAAAGAGTTAAAGAAACCAATAACTAACAGACATTAAAAGCTGAAACTCCCTCTAATCTACATGAGAGATTTTTAAAAACTGGATGAAATCTGTTGGAACCAATGTAGCCAACTGGAGTTTGTATAGAGCAAATTTGTTGATGTCACAGCCTGAATTTCTACCACGTTTCATATTAACTCCCCCTAAATTTGCAGCAGTGACCCATGAGGAGGCACAAAGAGATAACTGGTCATGCCTGAGGACTTTCCAGACCTCCCCTTTTATTCCACCCATCACCTGGTAGTCTTAGAATCACCCCCTAAACTTTTTCTAACAAAAGTAAAACCAGCACAGAGAGACGGTTTTGAGCTGAACTCCTGTCTTCTTGTGAGTCAACTTATAATAAAAAGTTTTTCTTTTCTCAAAAGCCCAGTTTCATCATATATTGGCTTTTAGTGCATCAGGCAGCAAGCCTTTTTGGCTTGGTAAAATGAATACAACTGCATTCAGAAACATATTAGCACTGCTGACAGCATAGCAGAAATGTGGCAAATTTGTATTAACCATGGGGTCGTACACTAATAAAGGTCATGTACTTATTTTGTATGATATTATCATTATAACTTCTACACAATAGGTGATCAATAATATGGGCTATGGCTGGGGCAGTGTTTCACACCTGTAATCTCCACACTTTTGAAGGCTGAGGCAGGAGGATCACTTGAACCCAGGAGTTCAAGAACAGTCTGGGCAACATAGTGAGACCGCCTAATCTCTACAAAAATTAAAAAAAAAAAAAAAATTAGCTGGGCATGGCAGTGCATGCCTGTGGTCCCAGCTACTTGAAAGGCTGAAATGAGAGGATCACTTGAGCCCAGGCAGATGAAACTGCAGTGAGCCATGATCATACCCCTACACTTCCAACCTGAGTGACAGAAAAAATCCTGTCTCAATAATTAATAATGATAACATAGGCTAATTTATTTTGGAATCATGGGATGAAAATTTTGTAGCATTAATGCCATAATTAGAAATATTAAGTATATTCCAAAGTATTCAAATATTGCTGAGGATCCTAGATGAAGCCTAAGCAACAGATAAAGACAGTGAGCACAGAGAGGGGAAGAAGAAAAAAAGACCATTAAAGGAGGAAGTAAAAAAACAAATCTCAGGTAAATACGGGAGCAGTAATGAGATCATAAGTAGAGTAGAAATGATTAAGATATAAAGTCAACTGCGGAGAAGAGAATTACCTCTATTTCATGCTTCTACATTATTGTTAGAGATTAGTGAAGTAGAAGTTTGGGAATAGAGTTCTACAATGACCTGTATTCTGAGGAGGAACTGATTGTGACATCATTTATGTGAGCCATATACAATGCAGGTGTGAGCCGCTGCACCCAGCCTCCAAGCACACTTCTTATAGTATGACTCTATTAGGTGTGTTTAACTTACAAGACACTGAACAGCAGTCAGATGAACACTTAAGGTCAAAAGATCCAAGTACATAGACAATGGGCTTGGAGTATCAGAAAACTTAATTAAAAATTTTCCTTTTAAGATCTCAGGGATGGTATCTAATCAAGGCAACAGATAAGTGAGGTGATATCAATACCAGGCAGAATATTAATAGTTATTGCTGAGGAGAGAGACTAGACATAAAGCTAGAAATTTATCCTCAGGATGAAAGATAAAAGTGAACAGAGACATTCAGGGATGGATTTGCCCTAAGTATTAGTCAAGTATTTGCTTCAAATGTAGGTAGGTGATGAGGGTCAAAAAAATCTGACTCATTTGAAAAGCAAGAGGGGGTTACCAGAAGTTCAATATGGCTAACCCAGGTGAGGAATGAGTTCCTGTAAAGGACAATTTAGCCCAAAAGTGTATATTAATTCTAGGAGGGTGCTGATTTAAGAATGAGTGCCAGGTTTATCATCATTACTATATAACAGAGTATTGATATTTCTCTAAAGAATATCATACCACCTTCTTATTTGCATGTCTTTTGGGGTTCAATAGCCCTAACTTTGGAGGCAATGGTTTATGGGGCAAAGCAACACAAGTTTGGATAGCCTCCTAAAAGGATGGATGTACCCTACCTTACTCATTCAATGATCTTCCTCTTGATAGTCATTTCCAGTTAGGAGCCATTATAAGCAGTGGTTCAAAAAGCACTAATATGCTTATTTCTATAGGAGAATCCCAAAGTTACTTTGGGAAACCCAAAGAAAAGCCTGAGTTACTTTCCAAGAGTTGTAGCAATGTATGCTCCTGTAGCTTAGAGTGTATATTTTACCACCTCACCCTCCCTGTATGGGATATTATGAATTGTTTTAATTTTTGCTAATCCAATAAAGCAAAGTTGGTATTTGGTTGGTTGATTTGCATTCCCAAAAGTGAGTTAGTAAGGTTGAGTATTTTTTGTGTCTTGTCCTCTTTCACTTCCTTTTCAATCAATTACTTGTTCATTTCTTCTGCCCATTTCGATTGCTTTTTGACAACAAATTATAAAAATTTTTCTGTTAGAATTATTAACGTAGTGCCCTATGTTTTATAAATATTTTATCATGGTCTCTCATTTATCTTTCAATGTGTCATGGTCACTTTGCTCTTCAAATATTTTAAACTTTAACATAATCAAACGTACTCATCTTTTATTTTATGGCTTCTAGGATTCTTGTCTTGCTCTGTCACCCAGGCTGGAGTGCAGTGGTGCATAGCTCAGTACAACCTCCAATTCTTGGGCTCAAGGGATCCTCCCACCTCAGCCTCCTGAGTAGCTGGGACTACAGGTGCACACTACCACACACAGATAAATTTTTTTAAAAAATTCATAGAGACAGGGGTCTTGTTATGTTACCCAGGCTGTCTCAAACTCCTGATTTGAAGTGATCTTCCTGCCTTGGCTTCTCAAAGTGCTGGGATTACAGGCAAAAGCTACTGCACCTAGCCCTGCCTTGTTTAAGAAGTCTCTTCCACTTAAAGTCACAGTTACTGTTCTAAACTTTTCCCAATATACTCTTGTTTTATTTTTTTTCATTTCAATCTTTAATCCTTCCAGAATTTATTTTGCTATATGATAAAAGGTACAGGCCTAACTTTTTATCTTCCATATAACCAGCCAGTTACTGCCAGTTCTTGTTTATTTATGAATGAAGCCATCCTTTTCCTGAAACTGAAATATCACCTTTATATTAATATTCTCTATATAGTTTAATTTTTCTGGATTCTCTATTTTTCTTTTTTGTGCTAATACTATATTTTTCGTCTGGTTTTTTTTTTTTGGCTACTCTTTGTAGCAGCTTTGTGGTAAGTTTTTACTATCTAGTAAGAAAATTGTCTACTCCTGACCTCTGTTTTCTTTTTCTAATATGTTTTAAGAATTCTTATGTATTAATTTTCCTATTTGAACATTGAAATCACTTACATTCTCCAATTATATTTTAAAGTAGCAGGTTCTGTATCTTTCTTTAGAAAGAACATTTATTTAAAACCGTATTTAAATTTTAAATTACAATTAAATTGAATTCTAATTTAATTTTGTGTATTTTCTTTAAAATTTATTTCTAAGCATTTTGTAATTTCTTTTACTCATGTTGATTGTGGTAAGAACCTTTTAGAGTAGATTATAGGAACTCTTCTGCCAAAGCAGTTTATGTTGTTTCTTCCATGTAAAATTGATGACCCTTGGTCCCAGAAGTGTTTTTGTCTTGTTTTCTGCTGTATATGGATTGAACAGGAAGAGGAAAGCAGGAAGGAGAGAAGGTTGTATTAGCTATGACTCAAATTTTCTAAGAATTCAGTTTTCAGCTAGTTCACATTACTGAAGGATTATCAGAGACTGAATAAAATTCTTAATTTTATTCTTCAATTTTTGCAGCATTTATTAAGTGGAATACTTATATTAATTTCACTTAATTAAAAATGTTTATAAGCTATCAGAATGCCCAGTCTGATGGCCAGGTTTGTTAGATTTAAGTGTATTTTGCAATGAATATTTTCTTTCAAAAGTCCTTAAGTCTGTATTTTCTCAGGCTCTTTGATTTAATCAGTGGGTACTTATTAAAGATCTTTTTTGTTCATGAAATGCTGTAACATTTCTTGAATATTGATTGTATTCAGAATCATCTATACTTATTCTGGTGAAAAAAAAAGAACAACATTTTAAATAGCACAAATAACCAGATAGACCACTCAGTGAACTCTAGCCCTAGACAATTAATACAATTAAGCCTGGCTAATCTTAGGGGAAAAAATGTGAATGACTTTACAGGGGTCTCCACTACTGATGAGAACTGAATCTCATTATTCCAAGTGATAGCCAGGCTGTGGGGTGATAATGATTTTGTCAACATTTTAGTGGAAGAAACTGAAGAAATCATTTGGGGTTGCAGAGAAGGACTGACCAAGGACAACTCCGGGGACAAACAAAAAAATAAAATATTAAAAACTTGCCCATAGAGTTGTATAAAGAAAATCATACATATATATACATAATCTTCTGGGTGGCTTTTCCAGGGCAATTTTAACTTTTGTGTACAGGGCGATTTGAGAATTTAATTCCTGTGAAGGATAAGACTTAATGGTGGGAAAGTGCCAAGAATTATGAAAGACATAGGAAAACATATGACATAGTTGCTGCCTTCAAGAAACTTCAAGGAGCAATATATTTAATGGGGTCATATCAGATATGTAGAACATAAAATAATACAATATATCATGAATGACAAAATGTGTGGTAAAATCGTTATATATAATTATTGAACGAATCGCTGAATGAATGAATGGATATAGGCTATCCAAACAAATTTATACGCTTAATAAACCTGATTCTATATCTAGAATATATTCAATTTCTAACAATCTTCCTTAAATAACAAAATTGCAAAAGAAAACAAAGCTTATTATCTTAAAAATTCAACTGGTGATAAAATGAAAGGTAAAAGTCCTCCATCTCCTCCTACTCCAATTATCAATCCTGCTCCCAGAGATGTTTACAGCTTATGTATCCATCCCTCAATTTTGTATAACATATACACACGTATACTTTCAAAGGATACTATAGTCCTTCTTAAACTTTTTTCAATTTTTCATTTCAGTACCTGCTGATCTACTTGATTACATTTAGTCCCCGCAGTGTCAGCATAGTAGATGCTAAAGTATCATAACTTACTTGCCTTAAACCACTTCTTTATTGGTAGACACAGGTTATTTTCTATCTTCCACTGTTAAAAACAGTACATCAGTTAATAGCTTTACCACTCCTTGTGTCAGATTACCTGTAGGATAGGTTCCTAGAAATCTAGTAAACCTTTCAAATTGTATTTTTTATAAAGGCTAAAAGTATGCCGTCATGGATTGCTGTGAACTGATCAGTTTAGGTTCAATGCTAATGTTAGATGTGAGGATGATCTGGCGGCAACATCAATTACAGCTATAAAAGTCAGAATTCTGTAGTCCTAGCATTTCCAGTCCTTCCTTTAATTTCTGGAAGCTCCCAGATGTCTCTTCAGAAGCTTAAGACATTTTGGATCAAAGATGTACTGTGGTCCTCAATAAAGGAAAAGATAGTGTTATTCCAATAATCTCACAGGACAATACTTAATAATCTCGTAAAGTGAGCCCTTATGCGGGCCGGGGGGGGTGGGGGCGGGAATAAGATTTATTGCTTTCTAACAGTTACCATCAGTTTGAGACCAGAAATTGGTCTGACCACTTATTTTCAACTTCTGGCTGAATACGGGTGAACTTGGCTTTCTGTTTTCCCCAAACTGGGGACAGAAAGAGTTAAAAGCCCTAACTGTGCCGGGATAGGACTGAGGAGGCTCAGGAAAGGCTGCACTAAGTATTTGTAAGGTTTGTTTTTTTTTCCTTCTTGCTATTGCTGCTGTTTCCTCGAGGATGAGGGGAAAGATAAAACCCTCGCAGCTGTTTGTGCTTTCATTCGCCCCATTCCTCGAAGGTGACGAAACTTCAGCACGTCTCTGTCCATTTCAGAATCAAGAGAATCCCCTCAAGAACAAATAGGCGAAGACAACGACCCTGAGCCCCGAGTTTTTCTGAGCTCCTAAATGGGAAGAGGGACCTGACAAGACAAGCGAAGGCGACACAGCCAAGTTAGCACCGAGCAGCAGCGTTACGGCGCCAGGCGGGCGGGAGCGCTCGGGCTCTTCCGCACCGCCAGCTCCTCCGGGGGTCCCGCCCCTCGGGGGCAGGGCCTATCGCTCCTTCCGGGTTTGGGAGCGGAAGTGGACGAATTTGAATCTTGTGGGCCGTTGAGTGTGGCTGCTCTCGGTCGGCGTGCCGCGGCGCCGAGCGGGCAGGGAAAAGTGACACTGACGCTCTGGAACTTCTGCCCAGCGCATCTTGGTGAGTAAATGGGGAACGGGAAAACGCCGAGTGTTCCAGGGAGAGAAGCGGGACCGTGGGGTGGTACAGTGTGTCGGGAGGCCGGACAGCGCAGCGGGGGCCTCTTTGGGACGTCGGGTGCTGGGGCCGGGCCTGGAGGCTCTGGGAATTCGGGGCACTGGGGGCGTCTGCCTGACCAGCGCTCTCGACGGTTGCACACACCAGCCAGCCCTCAGTGTTGAGGATTCCGAGGCCCTGCCTGCCCACTGCGAGTAAGCCTTGTTTATACGCGTTCTCCGTGGCTTTCTTTTGGTAACCCATAGTTTATTTCCACCAATTCGGTCGAATGCTGAAGCTTTTCAACAGTAGTTAAATCTTACTGTGGAAGAGTTGCCACGTATAAGCGAATCTCTTTTTATGAAAGATGGAAGGTTGGGGCAGATTTAGAATGAAAAGATGCTTTACTTACCTCCAAGTTCCTCCTAAGAGATACCCAGGCAGTGTTAATTAACCCTGTACTACAGGGAAGTGACAGTCTTTGAAATGCCTGGTGGGGATTTAAACCGAAATCCGAGTATCCTTTGTATTTAAAACCCGGATATTTTTCTTTCACGGTTGACATTTTTCATGTACCGCAAAAATCCGAGACTCTTGCTTATTTAAACCGGCTGTAGTAACAGTGGTGGTTATTCACTAGGGTCTTAGTTTGCAAACAATAGGGATAAGGTTTAGTTCCACCGCCCTGCCTTTTCGTCTCCTTTATTCATTGACCAACTGAGTTATTATGGAGTCTTTTTGGAAGTACTCCACTAATGCTTTGAGCATCTGTTTTCTTTGGATTTTATTTTGGGCTTCCTTTTTTTTTTTTAATTTATTTTTTAATGATAAACTATCTGAAATATGAATTTGACCCAATAGTAAAGTCATGCTTTCTGGAATAGTTTAAATGTGTTCCATAAATGTAAACTGTAAATGGGAACTTTAAATGTGTACTAGTTTTATATCTTGCTTTATTAAAAATCGTCAGTTTTGTGTAGCTTAACGAAAAGAAATTTTAAGCTCCTCTTAAGATTTTAACACCGGGGTATTGTACCATATAAATACATAAATATCTTTTTAAAAGTGGGACTTCATAATATTCAAATAAAGACATTCCTTCATCCACTGCTGGCTATTCCAACACCCCCATCCTTCCTGCTGTTGAACTTTTGTTTTCAGTGTTAGTCAGGAAGTGTAGATTTAAATACTCGGTGTTGAGGATAGTTGAAATATGAACATTTTTCATATATTGTCTTTGAAACAAAGACATTGTCTATCCTTCTCTAAGCCTTTCTGCTCATTTCATATGTGTTATCGGCAAATGTTAATTTTTAAAAATTGATCTCTATATCCTAATCTCTTTTCTTTTTTTCCTACCTGAATTATTTTGAGTTTTTGCTTTCTTAAATCAGTGAGTTTCAAAATTTATTGTGTATCTATTACCTTGAAGGATTTGTTCAATGCTGATTCCTGCACTTCAAATCTCAGATTCTGAATCTGTAGGTCTGGAGGATGGCATTTTGAGAGTCTGCATTTTGCAAACAATAGGGATAAGGTTTAGTTCCACCGCCCTGCCTTTTCGTCTCCTTTATTCATTGACCAGCTGGGTTATTATGGAGTCTGCATTTTGAAGAGTCTAACTGAAAGGTTAGAAAATTGTATGAGTTTTACAAACACTGATTTGATCTTTCTTAGAGAGGCATTATAATGTGTTGATTAAAGCCATGAAACTGGGGCCAGGTTGCCTTGTTTTGAATCCCATCTCCACCACTTGATATGATAGCTGGTGACCCTGGGCAAGCTGTTTAACCTCTCTGTACTTCGTTTCCCTCTACCATATAACGGGGTTACCTACTTTGTAGGATTATTGTGAGGGTTAAATGAGTTAATATATACAAAGACCTTAGAATAGTGTGTGGCACAGACCAAATGATACATAAGTCTCCAATTACATAGAGTTACTAAACTGTAAAAATCGCATCACATACATTCTCTCATTAATCTTTACAATATCACTGTAAAGGTAGTTATTATCTTCAAATAAAACAGACTAAGAGAGGCTCAGTAATTTGTTCTCACACAACTAACACGTTGGAACTACAGTCAGAAATTAGATTTAACTCAAAAGTTTATGCTTTTTTTAAAAAAGTAATGTATTTTGCCTCTCTGCTGTCTCCCTCCAGATATTGCTCCATAAAAATCTCTGATGGCTTCCCATTGTCTACCATATATAATCCAAATTTCTTAGCTTTCCTTTTTTCTTTTTACAGAGCCCTTCAGAGTCTGGTACCAACTTCTCTTTCCAAGGAACATCTTCGTAATATTCTGCCACTCTCTTCCAACCTACTGATGTTCCATCAGTACTACTAGAATTCTCCAAATCTATTTCTTATCACATTTTATGCATGTTTAGCCATTGGCCTTTTTATTTCCATATAAGACTTTACCCAAATGGGTTTAAAGACTTCACCAGGCGGTGCTTCTCCCTCAGTGTAATTTGCTTATAAATATATAGCGCAAGACTGCCCTTGTCCTTTTAATTTTTGTGTCTGCAGTGCACAGTGCAGAACAGTGAGTGTCCTGATAATCTGAAACTGTGTATGTTCAGTGAGTACTTGTTATTTTAACAATTTAACACATTGTGTCTTGTGTTAATTACTCAGTTTTTTTTTTAAGGCTTGGCTTTTTTCTGAGATGATAGTATGTAATTGTTCGTAGTTTATTAGAGATTTTAGTCATAGCATATGGTTTATAAACTTAATGTGGAAAAATAAGTATTGAAATTATAGTCTCAGAAGACATTTCAAGTGGGAAAAATATCCGGAGCAATATTTGTTAATATTCATGAATTTTAATGCTTTATACATATTTTCTAACTTAATCTTCACAGCCATTTTATTATCTCTATATTAAGATGAAGAAACTGAAGCACCAAAAGATTTAGTAACTTTAAATGTATTTTTTAAATATTTAATTTCCTCTTGACAGTTTTTTTTTTTTAATTATAAGATTGATATATGTGAAGTGTAATAAAAAGTATCTTAATTCAAAATGTTAGGGAATTAAAAAAACAGAAAAGTTTTCCCTTTCGGTTTGAACAGTTAAGACAGTTACCTAATCTCCTTGCCCACAGCTTTTCTTTTAAAAATCTGCCCAACAATGTAGGGGCATCATTCTGACGACCAGTGGGGTAGGGTTGGTCTAAGGAACATAGAGTTCTAAATATGATCCCATCCCATACCACTTCTCCAACAAAAGTGGTACAGGTATTAATATCAGAGCTGCATATCTGATACAGGCTAGACCGTGTGATTTCTTGAATTTTGGGATTGGGATATCACAAATCTGTTGGAAGCCAAGCCAGAAAGGTCTTAAGTATTACTATGGCAGTGGAATCATGAAGAAACATGAAAATGGACATATGGACCCATTGGGTGACGGAGTGGGGCCGGGGAGAGGATGACACCTGTTTCCTGAGGACTAGTTATATATTTATAACTTACTGTAAACTTGTAACTTTGTTGCCTTTTATCTTAAACGTATCTTTTTGTTTTAATTAAAATTGTTAATAAACATTGTATGCAATGAAAGTCACCCATTTTAGGGGTAAAGTTCAGTGAGTTTTAGTAACTGTATTCTCTATGAATATACCATAGTTTATTTTATATATTTTCGTTGTTATAGTTTTTAGTTATTACAAATAAACTTTCTATCAACCTTTGTGTACAATGGATATGTCTTATTTCTCTTTGCTGCATCATGATAGGTGTACATTTGGCCTTTTTTTGAGGTAAAATTCACATTTATAAAATTTATTTTATATTTATTAATTTTATAAAATAATTAGAGTCTCACTCTGTCACCTAAGGCTGGAGTTGCAGTTACACAATCATAGTTCACTGCAGCCTCCAACTCCTGGGCTCCAGCAGTCCTCCCACCTCAGCTTCCCAGGCAGCTAGGACTACAGGCATGTGCCACCGAGACTGGCTAATTAAATTTTTTTTTTTTTTTTGGAGATACAGGATATCACTGTGTTGCCCGGGCTGGTCTCAAACTCCTGGCCTCAAGCAATCCTTCCACCTCAACCTCCCAAAGTGCTGGAATTACAGGTGTGAGCCACCATGCCCGGTCAAAAATTAGCCATTTTAAAGTGGACATTTCAGTGACTTAGTACATTCCCAATGTTATGCAACCATCATCTTTACCTATTTCCAAAATATATGTAACCTTTTATGTCTGACTTCTCTCACTTAATATTTTCTAGGTTTATCTATGTTATGGCATATAGCAGTACTTTATTCCTTTTTATAGCCACATAATCATTGTATAGCTGTACCACATTTTTGTATAGCCATTTATCAATGGTGTATAATCAGATTGTTTCTTTGTGCTGTAGTGACTATGTTACGGCATGTATCAGTACTTTATTCCTTTTTATAGCCACATAATCATTGTATAGCTATACCACTTTTTCTGTATAGCCATTTACCAATGATGTATAATTAGATTCTTTGTGATGTAGTGATTTAGTGATATCTTTTGTAAATAGTGTGGCTATGAACATATGTATACAGGTTTTTGTTTGAATTGAAATATTTCACTTCTTTTGGGTATATATCTAGTGGAATTGCTGGGTGATATGGTAGTCTTGTTTAATATGTTGTGGAATTGCCAAATGTTTTTCTCCTTTGCTGCATCATTTACTTTCCCATTAGCGATATGTAAAGGTTCTAATTTCTCCATATCATCATTAACACTTGCTCTTTACTTTTAAAGCGTGATTATTATAGCTACCCTAGTGGACATGAAGTGGAATCTCATTGTGGCTTTGATTTACTTATCCCTAATAGTAGTGATGAGCATTTTTTCATGTGCTTGTTGACCATTTGAATATTTTCTTTGGAGAAATGTCTATTCAGACCTTTTGTCCAATTTTTAAATTGGATTACTTGTCTTTTTGTTGTTGCATTGCATTTCTAATGTATTCTAGATACTAGACCCTTATCAGGTTATATGATTTCCAAATATTTTCTCGCATTCTGTGGATTGTCATTTGATGCACAAGTTTTAGATTTTGGTAAAGTTCAATTTATTGTTTTCTTGTTGCTTGTGCTTTTGGTGTCATATCTCAGAAACGATTGCCAAATACAAAGTCATGAAAATTGACTCCTGCATTTTCACTTAGGAGATTTATAGTTCTCTTTTACATTTAGGTCTTTGATCCATTTCAAGTTGATTTTTTTGAATAGCATTTGAGGTAGGGGTTCAACTTCATTCCTTTTTACATGGCTATCCGGTTGTCCTAAGACCATTTATTGAAGAGACTGTTTTCTTCCCATTTAATGGTCTTGGCACCCTTATTGAAAATCAGTTTACTATAAAAAATGTGAGTTTATTTATTGACTCTTTCTTCTTTCCCATGATGTGTATGTCTGTCCTTGTGCCAGTACCACATTGTCTTGATTTCTATGGATTTGTAGTAAGTTTGGAATCGGAAAATTTGAATCTGCTAACTTTTTCTTTTTGGAAATCCTTTTGACTATTCAGGATTGCTTGCAATTTAGGCTCAGCTTTCCAGTCCTGCAAAAAAGGCCATTGGGATTATGATAGAAATTGTATCAAATCTATAAATTGCTTTGAGGAGTATAACCATCTTAATGATAAAGTCTTTCAACCCATAGATGCAAAGTGTCTTTCCATTTATTTAGGATTTTTTAATTTCTTTCAGCACTGTTTTGTAGTTTTCAGTGCACAATTCCTATACCGCCATGGTTACATTTATTACTAAGTAATTTTTATGCTATTGTAAATGGAATTATTTACTTGATTTTTTTTTTTGGATTGTTCATTGTTGTATAGAAATACAACTGATATTTGTCTATTGAGCTTACATCCTGTTACTTACCTGAATTCGTTTAGTAGCTCTAACAGTTTTTTTGTGAATTCTCTAGAAAATTCTACATGTAAGATTATGCTTTCTTGCTTTCAATTTGGGTGCCTTTTATCCCTTTTCTTGCTTTATTGCTCTGAATAGACCTTCTGGTTCAGTGTTGAGTAGAAGTGGTGCAAGGATGTATCTTTGTTTTGTTCCAGATCTTAGGTGGAAATTGTGCAGTCTTTCACCAATCCCTATGTTAATTAAAGGTTTTTCCATGGATGCTGAGGAAGTTCCCTTATATTCCTAAATGTTTGAGTGTTTTTATCAACGAATTTTGTCAATGCTTTTTCTGCATCTATTGAGATGAGCATGCGTCCTTTTTCTTTTTTCTCTCGTAATATGGTGTATTACGTTAATTAATTTCCATATGTTGAAACAACTTTACATTCCTGGGATAAATCCCACTTGGTCATGCTACAAAATTTTCTTAATCAGAATTCAATTTGCTGGTAGTTTGTTAAGGATATGTGCATCTATTTTCATAAGAGAGATTGGCTTGTAATTTTATTTTCTGTGATGTGTTTATCTGGCTTTGGTATCAGGGTATTGCTCGCTTCATAAAATGAGTTAGTAAGTGTCCCCTTGTATCTTTTGGAGGGGTTTGAGAAAGATTGGTGCCAATTTTTCTTTAAATATTTAGTAAGATTCACCAGCGAAGCCATCTGGGCTAGGACTTTTATTTGTTGGGAGGTTCTTCATTAGTGATTCAATCTCTTGTTTGTAGATTTGTTGAAATTTTCTATTTCTTCTTGAGTCACTTGTTATTTATTTAACTTATTTTTTAATTTATTAACTATTTAACTTCTTAGCATACAATTGTTCATGATAGTCCCATTTAATTCTCTTTATTTCTATTAGGTTTGTAGCAGTGTCCCACTTTCATTTCTTCTGATTTAGTAATTTGAATCCTCTCTTTTTCTCTGGGTCATCTAACTTAACGTTTTCAATTTTGTTGATCTTCTCAAAGAAGCAATTTTTATTTCATTGATTCTCAGTTTTAAAAAGTTTTTTATTACATTATCTGCACTCTAAATTATTTCCTTCCTTCTGCTAGCTTTGGGTTTAGTTTGCTCTTTTTCTGGTTTCTTTGGGTATAAAATTGGGTTACTGTTTTGGGGGCTTGATTGTATTTGTCTCTAAGTATTTTCTAATTTCCCTTGTGATTTCTTTTTTGACCTTTTGTCTATTTAAAGTTGTGTTATTTAATCTCTGCATGTTTTTTAATTTTCCAGTTTTACTTTTGTTACTGATTTCTAGTTTCATTCCATAGTCGTTGGAGAAGATATTTTGTGTGATTTCAGTCTTTTAAAGTGTATTGTTTTGTGGTCTAAAATGTGGTCTATCCATGGATATTGTTGTATGTGCATTTAAGAAGAATATTTCATTCTGTTGTTGTAGGGTGGAGTGTTCAGTATATGTCTGTTAAGTCTAAAGTATTTCTCCTTTCATTTCTGTCAAATTTTGCCTCATATATTTTGGGACACTTATTAGGTGGGTTTGTGTCTATAATTGTCTTGTCTTCTTGAGGGATTGAGCTTTTTAGTCTTTAATGTCCTTCTTTGAGTCCTATAGCAATCTTCAACTTAAAGCGTGTTTTGTCTGATACTACTATAAATACTCAAGCTTACTTTTGATTACTGTTTGTTTGAAGTATCTTATTCTGTCCTTTTGCTTTCCATCTATTTGTGTTTTGGGATCTATAGCTTGACTCTAGTAGGTAGTATATGTATGGATTTTTTAAAAATGCATTCTGTCAACCTTTACCTTTTAATTGGAGAGTGTAATTCATTTATATTTAATTACTGTTAAGTAAGGATTTCTGCCATTTTAGTATTTGTTTTCTATATGTCATATCTTTTCTCTTCCTCATTTCCTTCATTACTCCCTTTTGTTTAATTGATTTGTATAGCATACCATTTTGATTCCCTTCTCATTACCTTTTCTGCACGTATTTATTAGTAATATTCTTAGTGGCTATCTTGGGGATTACAGTTAATATCTTGTAACAACCTTGCTTGAATTAATACCCATTTAGCTTTCATAGTTACAAAAATTACACTTCTATATATCTCATCCTTCTTCTAAATGTTATTGTATCAAATTACATTTTTATATTTTGTGCTCATTTTACATTTATGCATAATGTGCCCAATAACTTTGCTTTATAATTATCTTATGAGTTTTTCTTTTAAATCATATAGGAAAAAGGGAATTACCAAAAGTGCAATAACACTACTACTGGCTTTTATATTTACTTCTGTAGTTACCTTTACTGGTGTTTTTATTTCCTTATATGGCTTCTAGTCACTGTCTGGTGTCCCATTAGCATCTCTAGTAGGGCACATCTACTAAAAGTCTTTTTTTCACTCTGGACTTCAGGTCTACCAGTACTTCTGTCTTCTGGATGATTTTCCAAAGAATATAAATTTTTAAGAAACTTTTTATTGAGGTATAATATATATGCTAAATACATTTCAGGTAGAAAATCATGTTCATTGTAAAAAAAAAAAAATTCAAACAATGCCAACATTTATCAGAAATTAAAAGAAAAAGCCCCTACCTACTCCATTCTCTCTCTCCAGGGATAACCACAGTTAACAGTTAGGGGCCTGGAAACTTTATGGTCTTTTTTGATCTCAGAAACCTCTGATCTTTCTGAATTATTTTTACCCTTCCTTCTCTCCCTCGAATTACTTCTTCTGCTTTGCATATAAGAATCCTAATAAGTAAGTATTAACATCTCCATTGGACACAAGGCAGAGTCAGGAGTTCAAACACAGAAATGTATGATTTAAGTGTAATGTTCTTTCTGCCATATTCCTCTGCCTGGGTCCTGTCTAGAATCTTAGAGTTTAATTGCCTTCTTTTTTAGACAGGAGAAGACCTGGTCCTGTGGGAGCTGTGACAGAACAGCCTTTATTGCCTGAACTGTGGTAAAAAGATGCCACCTGCTTTAAGAAGGGTAGTTTGGATTGGGCTAGTTATTTAGAGCCTTACTTGGTCAGTGGAAGGGGCTAGGACTGGAATAAGACCTGCTCACTGAGGCAGAGTTAGGACCAGCTGGTGAAGGGGGGGATTATATTATTATCTGATTATTCAATTCAAGGAGATTTATATAATCTAACCAAAAAGCAGAATCAGCAAGAGCAATTTCCAGAATAAATTCCTGACATTCCCCAAACATACCATGCTTTCACACACTGCTGTGCCTTTGCACACACTGTACTTGGAATACTTTTTCTGCTATTTATCCTTCACAATTACGATATAATGTCACCACCCCTATGAGGCTACACTGCATGTGTATGAAATATTTGTTTACTTGCCTGCCTTCCATGTGAGTATGTGTACTGATCTTCACTTTTGAAACATAGTTTTCTGCATATAGGATTCTTTGCTGACAGGTTTGGATTTTTTCGGTCTTTCAGCACTTTAAATATATCATCTTACTGCCTTCTGGCACTCTATGGTTTCTAATGAGGAATTGGCTCTTAATCTTATTGGGGATGTCTTGTATATGTTAGTCACTTCTCTCTTGCCGCTTTCAGGATCCTCTCTTTGCTTTTGTTGGTTTGACTATACTGTGTCTCAATGTGGATCTCCTAGAATTTGTCCTGATTAAAGATCTTGAGCTTCTTAAAATGTATAGATTTCAGTCTTACATGAAATTTGGGAAGTTTTTGGCTATTACTTCTTCAAACATTCTTTCTGTTCCATTTTCTCCTGTCCCTGTACTTCCCATAAAGCATATATTGTTATACTTGATAGTGTCTCATAGTCTCTTGGGCTCTGATTCTTTTTCATTTTTTTCCTTTCTACTCTTCAGACTGGATAATTTCAACTAACTTGTCTTCAAGTTCGATTCTTTCTTTTGCCAGCTCAAACATGCTGTTAACTCTGTAATAAATTTATTATTTCAGTTGTACTTTTCAGCTGCAGAATTTGTTTCCTTTTTATCATTTCTATTTCTTTATTGACATTCTCTGTTGAGACATTGTTGATTGTGAGTTTTTTGCCAGATTTTTTTGTGTTTCTGGGGAGGTACACAGAGCTCCTTGCTCCACCATTTTTACTGATGTGTTCTGTATTACTGAGTTTTTTTTTTTTTTTTTTTTTTTGATACAGAGTCTCACTCTGTCTCCAGGCGACAGGCTGGAGTGCAGTGGCGCAATCTCGGTTCACTGCAATCTCCACCTCCTGGGTTCAAGCAATTTTCCTGCCTCAGCCTTGACCTCGTGATCCGCCCGCCTCGGCCTCCCAAAGTGCTAGGATTATAGGCATGAGCCACCATGCCTGGCCTGTATTATTGAGTTTTAAGAGTTTTTCAGAAAATAAATTATGCATCTAAGTCCCTTATCAGGTTATGATTTGCAGATGCTTTCTCGGTTTGAGGCTTGTTTCCTTAACAGTTACTTTTGAAGAGCAGAAGAAGGCTGAGCACCATGGCTCATGCCAGTAATCCCAGCACTTTGGGAGGCCGAGGCGGGTGGATTACCTGAGGTCAGGAACTTGAGACCAGCCTGGCCAACATCATGAAACCCTGTCTCTACTAAAAAATACAAAAATCAGCCAGGCATGGTGGCGTGCGCCTGTAATTCTAGCTAGTCGGGAGGGACCTAGACACTTCATGGTCTTTCTTGATCTCAGAAACCTCTGATCCCTTTCTGAATTCTTTTTACCCTTCCTCTCTCTCTCGAATTACTACTTCTACTTTGCATATAAGAACCCTAATAGGTAAGTGTTATCTCCATTGGACACAAGGCAGAGTCAGGAGTTCAAACACAGAAATGTGTGATTCAAGTGTAATGGTCTTTCTGCCATTGCACTTGAATTGCTTGAGACAGGAGAATTGCTTAAACCCAGGAGGCAGAGGTTGCAGTGAGCCAAGATCATGCCACTGCACTCCAGCCTGGATAACAGAGCAAGGCTCAGTCTCAAAAAAAAAAAAAAAAAAAAAATGAAGAGCAGGAGATACTAACTTTAAGTGCAGTTTATCATTTTTTTGTCTTGTGCTTTTGGTATTGTATCTAAGAAATCTTATGTAACATAAGGTCACAGAAATTTTCTCCTCTGTGTTTTTTCTAGAAATTTTGTAGCTTTACATTTTGTATTTAGAGCTGTAATTCAGTTCAAGTTCCTTTTTTTGGGACTTAAGTATTCTTGTGGGTGTTGTAGTGTTTTTGTTATTTTAATTTGCATTTTCTTTATGATGAATGATGTTCATATTTTCTTTTGTTTGCTGTGTTGTATCTTTTTAAGTGTCTGGTCAAATCTCTTGTCCGTTTTGTTCATTTTACTGTGATGTCTTTTATTTGAGTTGTAAGCATTCTTTATATACTTTATGGATATAAATCCTTTGTCAGGTATATGTTTTGCCAGTGTTTATTCCCAATCTGTATTTTGCCTTATTCTTTTCTTAACAATGTCTTTTGATTAGAAAGGTTTTAATTTTGATATTTAGTTCATCAGAGTTTTTTATAATTCAGTGTCCTATCTAAGAAATCTTTGCCAAACCCAAGATCATGAAGATTATTTCCTATGTTTTCTTCTAGAAGGTTTTTTTTTCCCTGTGACCAATTTTGAATTAAGTTTTATATATGAGGTCAATGTTCTTCCCCCCACCTTTCACCCAACACATTCAGTTATTTCAGTACTATTTATTGAATAGACTACCATTTGAATACAATGAATTACCTTGGTACCTTTGTTGAAAAGCAATTGTCTGGGTCTGTTTCTGGCCTTTCCATTATGTTCTAGTGAGCTATATGTCTGTCCTTATTCCTATACCTATCTTGATTGATATAGCTCTAAAAGAAGCATGAAATCTCATAGTTGGAGACCACTGACTTTTCTTTTTAAAAATGTCTTCTGTATTACAGGGCCTTTGCATTTTTATATATGTTTTAGAATCAGCCTGCAAATTTCTTTAAAAAAAAAAAAAACGTACTGGGGATTTTGGTTGGGATTGTGTTAAGTTGATATCTTAATAATAATAAGTCCTTGAGCATTGTCTATCGTCTATCTCTTCATTTATTTTGATCTTTCATTTCTCTCAGCAATGTTTTATAGCTTTTCAAAGTATAGTCTTATTGTATATCTTTCACTAAGTTCTTACGTATTGTAAATAGAATTATTCTCTAATTTTCTGAGTAATTCTTGCTGTTACAGAGGGTTTTTGTATATTTGCCTTGTTTCATGAGAACTTGCTAAAGTCACTTATTTTTATAAATGTTTTGGTGGAATTTTTAATGTAGATGACCATAAGTGAAAACAGTTTTACTTCATCCTTCACAATTTTGTCTTCTTTTCCCTTGGAGTAGACTGTTGAATCAGAGATTAAGGGGAGCATTTGTAGATTCCCTTTGCTAGATTGAAAAAATTTATTCTACCCACAGTTTGCTTTACTGTTTTGTTGTGATTGGATATTGACATTTGTCTCTGTTGAGATTGCCTTGCAGTACAACGTTGAAATTAAGTTGAAATTAATGCACATTTGTAGATGCTCTTTATTAGGTTGAGAAAATTCCCATTTGTTTCTGGTTTTAGTTATATCATGATTGGCTGTTGAATTTTGTCAAATGCTCTTTCTGCATCTATTGAGGTGGTCATACATTTTTTCCCCTTTATTTTATTAACATGGTATATTACTTTAATTAATTTTCAGATGATATCCAATCTTACATTCTTGAAATAAACTCAGTTAAGATACATTATCCTTTTTATTTTAGTTTAGTTTTTTTAATTAAATGAAAACTACTGATGATTGCCTAAATATGCCAGGTACTCTTGTGGCGTTTATGTGTTGTTTCTAATTCTTACAATAACTTGTAATTAGCTATTCTAGTTTGAGGATGATAAAATTGAGGCTGAGGTCTCAGGAAAAAGCATATAGAACATGTAGGAAAGTGTAAACTTTATACCTTCAGTGCCCCATTACTCTTTCTACTATGCCATGCTACTTTTTGTAATAATTTATAGTTAAAGAGTATTGAAGCTCATACTGATGTTTCATTTACTTTTTTTTTTTTTTTGATAGGGCGTCTCACTGTGTTGCTCAAGGTGTACTTAGATTCCTGGGCTCAAGCAAGCCTCCTGCCTCAGCCTGTCAAGTAACTGGGACTACAGGTGCGCACCACTGTGTATGTTTTTGAGATATGTATATTACTTTCTAGAATGTAAATAATTGATTGATGGAAAAAATATTCTAATAGCTTTTAACCTCTACCATTGAACATCTTCTCATTTTATCTTTGCTGTTGCTGTGAACCAAAGTAACTAGCAAATCTTTTTTTTTTTTTTTGTAACTAGTGAATCTTTAAGAGTATTTCTTTTTATCTCCAAATTTGTAGGAGCACATAAAGTGTAATAACTAGTCTGAGGTAGCATAGGTCTATTAGTCACGGTTCTCCAGAGAAACAGAACCAGTAGGATATACATGTGTGTGTAGTGTGAACAGTTCCATTACCTGTCTGCAAACTGGAGACCCAGGAAAGCCCAGCAGTGTAGTTTGAATGCCTGGGAACCAAAGAGCTGATGGTGTAGATTCCAGTCCTGATTTGAAGGCCAGAGAACCAGGAACACCAAGGGCAGAAGATTGATGTCCTACCTCAAGCAGTCAGAGAGCAAGTTTAACCTTTTCCTACCTTCAGTTTTATTTAGGCCCTCAGTGGACTAGATAATATCCACCCACACTGGGGATGGCCATCTCCTTTACTCAGTTCACCAGTTCAAATGCTGATCTTTTCCAGAAACAGTCCACAGGCATACCCAGACATAAGTTTAACCAGTTACCTGGGCATCCTGTGGCCTGGTAAAGGTAGCATATAAAATTAACCATCACACTTAGTCTTGATCTTGAATTTTTGGGGAATGTTTTATATTACTTTTAATTCAATTATTTTTAAACCTTTTTAAATTTTGAAATAATTCCAAATTACTGGAAAGTTGCAAGAAAAGTACAAAGAACTACATATGCCCTTACGTAGATAAACCACTTTTTAGTATTTGCCACATACACTTTATCATTCTGTGGTATTGTACATTTGCATGTAATTTCCCTTTTCTGAACCATTGGAGAGTAGGTTGCATATATCTGGTTCCCCTACCCCTTAATACTTCAGTATTCCTAAGAACAATGATAGTCTATTAAATAATCTAAGTGTAGATAGCAAATTCAGGAAACTTAGCATAAATATAATACTTTGTTATATATTGTTTCTGTCAATTGCCTCAGTGATGGCCTTTGGAGAAGTTTTATTCTCCAGTGCAGGATACAGTCCAGGATCCTTCATGCACTTTTAGTAAATAAAATATAGTTCATCTTTTTTTTTTAATATTTTTTAACTTTTTTTAGGTTTGGGGGTACATGTGAAGGTTTGTTACCATAGGTAAACATGTGTCACAGGGGTTTGTTATACATACTATTTCATCACCCACGTATTAAGCTCAGTAGCCAATAGTTATCTTTTCTGCTCTTCTCCTTCCTCCTACCCTCCCCCGTCGAGTAAACCCCAGTGTCTGTTGTTTCCTTCTTGTGTTCATAAGTTCTTATCATTTAGCTCTCACTCCTGAGTGAGAACATGCGGTATTTGGTTTTCTGTTCCTGCGTTAGTTTGCTAAGGATAATAGCCTCCGGCTCCATTCATGTTCCTGCAAAAGACATGATCTTATTATTTTTTATGGCTGCACAGTATTTTATGGTGTGTATGTACCACATTTTCTTTATCCAGTCTGTCATTGATGGGCATTTAGGCTGATTCCATGTCTTTGCTATTGTGAATAGTGCTGCAGTGAACGTACGTGTGCATGTGTCTTTATGGTAGAATGATTTAGAGTCCTCTGGCTATATACTCAATAGCAGGATTGCTGGGTAAAATGGTTTTTACTGCTTTCCACAATGGTTGAACTAATTTACACTCCCACCAATAGCATATGTTTCCTTTTTTCCACAATCTTACCCGCACCTGTTATTTTTTTTTTTTTAACTTTGTGATAATAGGCATTCTGACTGGCATGAGATGGTATCTCATTGTGTTTTTGATTTGCATTTCTCTAATGTTTAGTGACGTTGAGCTTTTTTTCATATGCTTCTTGGCCACTTTATATCTTATTGAGAAGTGTCTGTTTATGCCCTTTGGCCACTTTTTAATGGGGTTATTTTTCTCTTGTAAATTAAAGTTCATTATAAATGCTTTTGATAAAATTCAACACCCCTTCATGTTATTCTCAACAAACTAGGTATTGAAGGAACAAACCTCAAAATAATAAGAGCCATCTGTGTCAAACCAACAGCCAACATTATACTGAATGGGTAAAAGCTAGAAGCATTCCTCTTGAAAACCAACACAAGACAAGGATACCCTCTGTCACCACTTCTATTCAACATAGTGTTGGAAGGCCTAGCCAGAGCAATCAGGCAGAAGAAAGAAATAAAGGGCATCCAAATAGGAAGAGAGAAAGTCAAACTATCTCTTTGCAGATGACATGATTCTATATCTAGTAAACCCCTTAGTCTTGGTCCAAAAGCTTTTCCTGCTGATAAACAACTTCATCAAAGTTGCAGGATGCAAAATCAACATAGAAAAATCACTAGCATTCCTATACACCCAAAACAGCCAAACCAAGAGCCAAATCAGAAGGCAGTCCCATTCACAATGGCCACAAAAAGAATAAAGTACCTAGGAATACAGCTAACCAGGGAGGTGAAAGATTTCTACACCTCCTTTTTAATTTGAGCAGAATTAAAAAGCACTGCTCAAAGAAATCAGAGAAAACATAAACAAATGGAAAAACATCCCATGGTCATGGATAGGAAGAATCAATATCAAAATGGCTATACTGCCCAAAACAATTTACAGATTTACTGCTATTCCTATCAAACTACCAGCAACATTCTTCACAAAACTAGAAAAAGCTATTTTAAAATTCATATGGAACCAAAAAAGAGCCCAGATAGCCAAGGCAATCCTAAGCAAAAAGAACAAAGCTGGAGGCATCACATTACCTGTCTTCAAACTATACTACAAGGTTACAGTAACCAAAACAGCATGGTACTGGTACAAAAACAGGCACATAGACCAGCGGAAGAGAATAGAGAACCCAGAAATGAGGCCACACATCTGCGACCTTCTGACCTTCAACAAAACTGATAAAAAAGCAATAGGGAAAAACTCCCTATTTATTAAATGATGCTGGGATAACTGGCTAGTCCATATGCAGAAAATTGAAGCTGGATCCCTTCCTTAACACCATACACAAAAACTAACTCAAGGTGGATTAAAGACTTAAATGTAAAACCCGAAACTATAAAAACCCTGGAAGACTACCTAGGCATTATCATCCTGGACATAGGCATGGGCAAAGATTTCATGACAAGGACTCCAAAACCAATCACAACAAGAGCAAAAATTGACAAATGGGATCTAATTAAACTTAAGAGCTCTGCACAGCAAAAGAAACTACCAACAGAGTAAACAGACAACCTGCAGAATGGGAGAAAATATTTTTGCAAACTATGCATCTGACAAACATCATGTTTTATTATGCAGTGCTGAATCAGATAAATTAATTCTTTACTATATATAGGGCATCCAAAGATAACATTTCTGAATTGTAAAGAGAAAGAATTTAGAGTACATCGAATAACACATAGACTAAGTTGAACCTTTCTGATTAGTGATTTAAATCAAGTCATTTCTATATCAAGAATATTCATTTTTTAAAAATGCTAGATTAAAAAAATCCATTTCTCTTTCAAGTGTCTGAGTCCAGCATGTTTTCTCTGTATTCAGTGTCACCTTTTATTTCAGTAAGATTAGGCACTTTAGAAAATGTTGGATGGTTAGGACCCATTTATTTATTCAAATGTTAGCCACCAGCTGGAATGAGAAGGAATTTGACTTACTTTCTTGTATTAGTTGTCTGATGCTGTGTAGCAATAACTCCAGAACTTGCTGGTTTTAAACAATAAACGTCTAATTACTGATAGTTTCTGTTGGTCAGGGATTTGGGAGCAGTTTAAGCTGTGTGGTTCTGGCTTAAGGTCTCCTATAAAATTTCTGTCAGGCTGTTAGCCAAGTTGCAGTTATATGAAGACTTGATTGAGACTGGAGGATTCACTTCTAACATGGCTTATTCACGTGACAGAGGGTAGAATACCTCCATTCCTTACCAACTGGGTGTCTCCATGGTATATATTGAAAGTTCTTATGGCATGGCAACTGACTTCCTCCATAGCATGTGATCCATGATAAGTGAGGAGGAAGTCACAGTGCCTTTTATGACATTGTCATTTCTGCCACAGTCGTTTTGGTTGAAGCAAATTAGCAAGCACTGAGCACATCTACAATAAAGGAGAGGGGGAGGCTCTACCTTCTGTCTACCTTCTGAAGGGAGAAGTATCAAACTGTGAGTATTACTGACTGATCAAGTAGAAGTAAGCTGTGGAGGATGCTCAGAATACCTTTTTTTTTTTTTTTTTTGAGACGGAGTTTCGCTCTTGTTACCCAGGCTGGAGTGCAATGGCACGATCTCGGCTCACCGCAACCTCCGCCTCCTGGGTTCAGGCAATTCTCCTGCCTCAGCCTCCTGAGTAGCTGGGATTACAGGCACGCACCACCATGCCCAGCTAATTTTTTGTATTTTTAGTAGAGACAGGGTTTCACCATGTTGACCAGTATGGTCTCGATCTCTTGACCTCGTGATCCACCCGCCTCGGCCTCCCAAAGTGCTGGGATTACAGGCGTGAGCCACCGCGCCCGGCCTCAGAATACCTTTTGACAGGTATCCATATCCATTCACTTATACATTAAATTTTTTATGTTTACTCTAAGTGAAGTACTATTTATTACGTGTTTATGGAATTTTCTACAATAAATTCATGTGTATGGACGGATTTATGATACGTTAAATTCATCACCACAGGTTGAATTGTAGAAAAGTCCTTTAAGAAGAGGCATAAAATCTTCTATTATATTTTATCAATTTTAAGATGGACTCACCCCTTCTACACACACACTTCTTTCCATATGGATATCCAGTTTTTCTAGTACCATTTGTTTAAAATATTTTATTTTCCCTTGTTGAATTGCTTTGTTGTCTTTGTTGAAAATGACTGGAAAAATATGAATCTGTTTCTGAGTTTTATTGAGAACTGGTGATCTCAGATGTATTGGTATGTTTAAAATTATGTTCTGTAGGTTGTGATCCTCAATCAATTTGTTCACTTAAGGCAGTTCTGTAGTTATTGTTTGAGCATGTATAAATATCAAAAGTGCCATCATATACCTGTAGAGTAATACTAGTGCCCCCAAAAGAAAGAAAAGTAAAAAAAAAAAATCCAAGAGACAATAAAGGAGTGCTCCTTTAACCCTACATTGATGGTTGTGAAGAAGAGCTAGGAAAAATAGTAGTCTGGACCTACTTAATTACAAAGCCCCCTTAAAACGAGGCTCTTAGTTTTATATATTTTTTTAAGAATACCAATCTTGATGGCATACAATATGATTTTGTAAGGAATAAACAAAATGTTGAAGGCTTAAAGTCAGAACAATTTAAGAGATTTGGACTATGACTTTTTAGAAAAGCACACAAATGTGTATAAGCAAATCTATGTTTAAATCCGAAACATTTTTTATAGTCAGTAGGAAAGATAAATTCTAATTGTAAGGAAGCATTGTACAAGTTTAATTTGGTTAATCAGTCTTCATGAAATAATCTATGCCCTACATTTTGTGGTGTCTTAGGTTTGACGAAATCTGATAGCAGTCTTTATTTGTAGTCTTTGCTCTTTGATATATAATATTCTGTATTTTTTGTGTGTGCTCTTTCATTATTTTCATGTGAAGTGCCCATGGTATAACCTGTAGTCACTCAGTTATGGGTTAGCCTATTCCTTCTAACTCTGTGATCTTGGACAGGTGTTTAACCTTTCTGAGTAGTTTTTGCAACTATAAATGAGATTATATTTACCTAGTGGCATTATTATGTTTATTCTTTTCTGCTTAAATTCCAAGAGACGGCATGTACATTATACTTAAATCTCATTAACATTTCTAGTAGGCTGTTCATACACCCTTGGTGAATTGAAACCTTGATGTTATTAAGATGTCGGTCTTCCTTTATTTGATCTTTCAGAAAAAAGTAATGATTGGAAGTAGTTTTATTTGTTTAACTAGTGGGGAGGTAGGAGATAGGGACCAGTGTCTTTCAGCATGTCAGTAGTTGAGTACTACTGTACTAGAAAAGGTAATGAGACAGTCAAGTGCTTGCAGACCTGTATAGAATCTCGGTAAATACAACAGCCACAAACATGGTGTAGACTAACAAAGGATTGTTTTATAGGCTACACAAATGCAAATGGCATAGCTATTGATGATGTGTTTTTTCTCCCCCTAAATGATGAACAATTCTGGGTGAAGCTTTGAATAAAAATTAAATAGAAATTCCTTGATTAAAATAGGAGTTGTAGTTCTGGAAATACAATTTGTTAATGTATAAAATGGGCTTAAGTTCTAGGTTAAGATAATTACAAGTAGATTTTTTTAACCTACTTGACTGTCCAGATGGAAATTTGAAAGTCTAGACTATTGTTTGTTGTGTAGGACTGTTTGGTGCATTGCAAGATGGCCTGTAATCCTGGTCTCTTTCCACTAAATACCAGTCGTCATCTTAATTGTTTTGACAACTAAAAAACATTCTCTTCAATTTAAAAAATGTTCCCAGACTCTAACACCCCATTGAGAACTACTGGTCTTAGATGTATTAAAGGTAAGAAAATTTAAGTACTAGAGTATTATATGACTTATTTGTCATTATGCATTGAATGCATTTAATAAAAGGTGTTAATTTGAGACTTCTACAATTAAGATGACTGTATTATGTTATTTTTTTCTAGTAAAATGAATGAAAATAAACCTGGTGACTCACAGAACCTTGGTAAGTAACTGTATTTAAAATAATTTTATTACAATAAGTCTTTTTAGGACGTTACTCAAACAATAGGAATGAAGAGGAATGAATTCCCTGGCACATCCTTAGTTCGTATGTCCACGTACTAAAGCATAATACTGCTTATATGAATTTCAACAAAAACCTATCAGAAGGCAACTTATTTGCCAAATTTTATTTCTATTATATATATATATATATTTATAAGATATGGTTTGTATCTGAATAAAATAATTATTTAAAGGAAAAAATGCTGATGAGAACAATTTAAATAATGCATAAAAGCTTAACATGAAAAGGAAAACTGGCCAGGCGTGGTGGTTCACGCCTGTAATCCCAGCACTTTAGAGAGGCTGAAGCGGGCAAATCACTTGAGGTCAGGAGTTTGAGACCAGCCTGACCAATGTGACAAAACCTCATCTCTACTAAAAATAGAAAAATTAGCCAGGAGGTGCAGCTACTTGGTAGGCTGAGGCAAGAGAATCGCTTGGACCCAAAAGAGGCAGAGGTTGCGGTGAGCAGAGATCACACCACTGCACTTCAGCCTAAGCAACAGAGCAAGAGGGAAGGGAGGGAGGAAGGGAGAGAGGGATGGAGAGAGAAAGGGAGGAAGAGAAGACACTTCTACATGCCCATAACAATCTCTCCCAATAGATGCAGTCCCTTTTGACCTTTGCTTTTAGTTGTTGTTTTCTTCATTTATTGGTTATAAACAGTATCCATTGACTTGTTACCGTGAAAGATGAGGAATTTAAATGATTACTTTATACTCTTCTGCCACTACTTTGCCCTCATCCACTGTATTTTAGAGCTTTTTTGATTCTCTCTAAAATTAAAATATTAAACTTAAAACTGTATCTTGACCATTATTTTTAGAGTGTCTTAACACCAGATTATGTTGTACAAGGAAATTTGTGCTCCTAAACCTCTTCTACTTTCCTTCCCTGCTTCCACCTCCATACTTCTATCAGTTACGCTAGTAGTTCTGAAACTTCTAGTACTTCATGGACTATCTCTATGCATTTGCTGAATGCAAATACTCACCTACTATTGATACTTTTTCCTAAGATTGGCTGTTTCTTTACTTACATTAGTGTATTTAAGGTGGAAACTTTTACTTCTTTATAGAAACCAGTATCATTTACTGCACTAGATGGCAATTTTAATAATAAATATAATGAAATGAGAACAACTCTACTAAATTTTAAACATTAAAACTCAAAAGCAGCAAGGTGCAAATGAATATAAAAATAATCTACTTATAAAAATACATGCTTGAAACCTACTCTGTTCTGCATTCAGGGCCCTCCATAGTGGATAGAGGGAGACAGGGGAAGAGAGCAACAAATGGAAAACCATAGGTCCACAGCATACAGCAGGTACACCTCCATCCAGGGTTCATGGCAAGAATTTCCCCTCTTGTATAGTTTCAGCCAGTTCACAATGACTCCTCTTTTGTAGAATCAGCTAATTCTACATAATCCTGTTTCTCTTGCACTAATAGGTAAAAGTGTAGGTATTGTGGATGGAATTAAGGTGGAGCTGCTGGTGTAGGATGTCCAGAACAAATGGCAATTTACTGGAGTTAATGTGAACAGCTCCCTTGTATGCAAGGGAAGGAAGAGGAGCTGAAATCTTTTAAAGGGTTAGGAGAGACACTTTGAGTTATGACTTATCCCTTTAAACTGGAGTGAAGGAGGGCAGAATGGTTAGGATATTTCACTCTATTAAATACGAGCTCATGCTATTTCTTTTCAGTTGTAGAATCTATTTGGTGAGCAGCCTATTAACAAATATAGTACCTTTTAACATGTAACATCCATTCTTGATTACATGAATTATTTAAGATAAATAATACTATTTCCATAACTGATAAACGGTGAAGTCTTAATGGTTTAAAACAATAAAAGTTTATTAGTTGGTCAGGTTACAGTCCAGTGTGCATGGCTTAAGGAAGATGGGGCAGTTAGGGAGTTTCTGCTGCATGTAATCATTTAGAGATGCAGGCACCCTTCATCTTGTAGGGATCTGCTGCTTAGGAATCCTGTCTTTTCTCTTCAGCTAGTGATTCTCTACTTGTTTCATTAGCATCTTAATAAAATTTTCTGTACAAATAAACATGTAACAGAAAAGATTAGTTATTATTATACTAACATTCAGTTCTATCTGTATGTCATATCCTGTTAATTATTTTAATATACACTGTCTTATTTAGTCCTTACTAAGGCATAGTTTCAGGTAGGTATATTATCCTCATTTTTATGATGAGGAAATTGAGTCATAAAGCACTAGTGAAATAAGCTAGTCCCAGAAAGACAATACTGCATAATCTCACTTATGTGTGGAATATAAAAAAGTCAAACTCATAGAACAGAGTATAATGATGGTTACCAATGACTGGGAAGATTGGGAGATGTTGGTCAGGGGATACAAAATTTTATAATAGACTGGCAGAATAAGATCAAGAGATCTATTATGCAACATGGTGACGATAGTTAATAACAACGTATTGTATACTTGAAAATTAGTAAGAGTAGTTTTTAAGTATTCTCACCACAAGTAAATGGTAAATATTGAAGTAATGCATATTGTAATTAGCTCTATTTAGCTGTTCCACAATATGTACATATTTCAAAACATCACGTTATACATTTTAAGTATATACAGTTTTCTAAAAAAGCATTAGTTGAGTCTTAACTCTGATCTCTCTGACTCTACAAGTTGTATTTGTATGTGTTGGGAGGGGTGGATAAAATAGATATAAAATTCACACTTTGTTTTGAGATGTACAATTTGATGGCATTTAGTACATTTAAAGTGTTGTAAAACCATCACCACCATCTAGTTCTAAAACATTTTAATCACTCTCAAAGGAAACCCTGTACCTATTAGGTAGTCACTCCTCATTTTCCATGTCCTCAGCCCCTGGTAACCACTAGTCTGTTTTTTGTATGTCCCTGTGGATTTACTTATTTTAGATACTGTAATCTGTAAGTAATTACCCCTCAATAAGTAAATTGAGTAGTATTGTGATTCTTTGTGCTTGACTTCTTTCACTTAGCATAATATTTCTAGGTTTATCCATCCTGTAGCATGTATTACTACTTTCATCCTTTTTATTGCTGAATAATATTTCATCATATGGGCATACCATATTTTGTTTATCCATTTGTCCATCCTTTGATGGACATTTGGTTTGTTTCTACTTGGCTATTGTGAACAGTGCTGCTATGAACATTAGTTTACAGGTATTTGTGTGAACATCTGTTTTCAGTTCTTTGGTATGTATATCCAGGAATAGAATTGCTGTGTTATATGGTAACTCTGTTTAAAATTTGAGGACCCACTGGACTCTTTCCCGAAGCACTTCACTATTTTGTATTTCCACCAGCAGTGTGTTTTTTTTTTTTTTATTTTCAGATCTTTGTCAGCACTTGTTAGTGTCAGACATTTTGATTATAGCTATCCTCATGAGTGTGGAGTGGTATCTCATTGTGGTTTTTATTTACATCTCTCTGTTGACTGATAACCAGTGATATCAAGCATCTTTTAATGTGCTTAATGGCTCTTCGCACTTCTTTAGAGAAATGTCTATTCAAATCCTTTGCCTATTTTTAAATTGGATCATTGGTGATTTTGTTGTTGAGTAGTTTTTTAAAGCATTCTGGTTACTAGACCCTTAGGAGATACATAGTTTTCAAATATTTTCTGCGTGCTAGAGTGTCTGTCCTTTTTCTTTTTTCCTTTTTTTTTTTTTTTTTTTTTGTTGTTGTTGTTGTTGAGATGGAGTCTTTCTTGCTCTGTTGCCCAGGCTGGAGTGCAGTGGCATGATCTCAGCTCACTGCAACCTCCGCCTCCCAAGTTCAAGCAATTCTCCTGCCTCAGCCTCCTGAGTAGCTGTGGATTACAGGCACATGCCACCATGCCCAGCTAATTTTTGTGTATTTTTTTTTTTTTATTAGAGACAGGGTCTCACCACGTGGGCCATGCTGGTTTCAAACTCCTGACCTTGTGATCTGCCCACCTCAGCCTCCCAAAGTGCTGGGATTACAGGTGTGAGCCACCACGATGGTC
The DNA here is from genome assembly GCF_030222135.1 of Aotus nancymaae. Taxonomy (NCBI): domain Eukaryota; kingdom Metazoa; phylum Chordata; class Mammalia; order Primates; family Aotidae; genus Aotus; species Aotus nancymaae. The sequence goes on along the minus strand of NW_026988422.1, from coordinate 23,667,597 downwards.
AGTAGTGTCCTTTAAGTCACAAAAGTTTTAAATTTTAATGAAGTCTAATTATCATTTTTTTTCTTTTGTTACCTTTGCTTTTAGTGTCATGTGAACTCTGAGAAACCATTGCCAAATTCAAGTCACAAAGATTTACCCTTATTCTCTCTTCTAAGAATTTTATTGTTTGGCTCTTACATTTAGGTCCTTGACTGGTTTTGAATTAATTTGTATATATGGTGTGAGGTAAGGGTTCATCTATGTTCTTTTGCATGTAACTGGCTAGTTGTCCCAGCACTATTTATTGAAGTGACTATTCTTTCCCCATCGAATGGTCTTGGCACTCTTGTTGAAAATCATTTGACCATAGGTGTATAAATTTGTTTCTGGACTCTTCTTTTTCATTGATCTATATATTTATCCTTATATCAGTACCACACTGTTTTGCTTAATGTAGTTTTGTTGTAAGTTTTTAATCTTCTCCCCTTTTATTTGGTCAGTCTAGTTAAAGATTTGTCAATTTTATTGATCTTTAAAAGGAACCAACTTTTTTTTTACTCCCTCTATTGTTTTTTCATTCTCTGTTTTGATTATATCTAATCTTTATTTATCGTTTTGTTTCTTCTGCTAGCTTTGGGTTTAGTTTTTTCTTTTTTCTAGTTCTTTAAAGTGTAAAATTAGGTTATTGATTTGAGTTTTTTTTTTTTTTTTTTTTTTTTGGTAACATAGGCTTGCATGAGCCTAACGATCAGCCAGAAGTGAAAGCTTAGGATTTCTTGGGTTGTTTCTGACCATGTGTACACCCTTGGGCATGCAGGTGACCTTCTAGATTCTTCAGTATTATGTAGGTACTTTTCCAAACTTTTATTCCCTTATGTACCCTCTTTTCCCAGTTTCTTCTTTTCTTCACTTTTCAGTCTGTCTGCTGCTTTCCCTATCTGTTATCCCTTGCCCTAGGTTGCTACAGCTAGTATATTTGTTTTAAAAGTTTTTTGACAAACAGCACAGGCTCCAGCCCTGAGAGAGTTCTGAGGCAGGCAAAAGAAAGGCAAGCATCTGAGCTCATCCCTCAGGGAGCCATCATACAGGTCAAAACGATCACATTTTTTTTTTAGAACAAGGTCCATTCCATTTTACCCCTCTTGGACCAGAAATCTGCATCAGGAACATGGGCCACCCTAACACCACTGCCCAGCTGGGCAGTGGGGAATGGTAGGTGGGTAAATTAAAATGTTCTCATCAAAATTAGCCGTTTTGTTTCTTCATCAAGCATTCTCCTAATTTTTGTAAGTTTTTTATTAGATTCCAGAGCTTCTAAAAAGTAAATTCTAACAGTTTTTTGGCAGTTTAATCATTGCTTTAGTGAAAGAATGGAGTTTTGTAGTTCCCCAATCAGTCATTTTCAGTGATGTTACTTCACAAATTGCCATTTTAACTACACACTGGAATTCATCATTAAAGATTGGTGAAAAACATAAAGTCACATTAATGTTTCAGAAGTAGGTATTGGAAATTTTAAGTTACTGATATCAACACAGTATAATTTGCTCTCTCAGAAAGAATTTAACACAGAAATTGAGAGAAGCACTAATTCCATAGTTTTTTTTTGAAAATTTAAATATATTTTTATATCTATTTACTTTTTCACTGTTAGCTTGTGTTTTCTGTCGAAAAAATGATGACTGTCCTAATAAATATGGAGAAAAGAAAACTAATGAGAAATGGAATCTCACTGTACATTACTATTGTTTGGTGAGTATAATTTATAATTAAATTTGAGAAATTTGGTGTTCTAAAGAAGATAGTAAGATTCTAACACTGACTTCTGAGAATTGGATAAGTCATTTAACTTCTCCTGATCTCATTTTGCCTATTATAAAAATAGAAAATTTTTTTTTGTGTATTGAATTCTAAGATTCTGAAATTACTTGGTACATATAAAAACCTATCATCATTACTTTTTTTTGTTTGTTTTTTGTCTGTAAGGCCTAAGTGAAAAAAGAAAATGATTAGGTCTATAAGGAAGGTATTTCTTTTGCCACTTTCTTATTTCATTTGTTGCCAGTGATAAATCTGAGGAAAGACTTGTTAGAAGTTTCAGGGAGTAGAATAAAAGTATTTCATTTCACACAGAACCTGGAAAGAAAGGTTTTGGCTAAAGGTAATAAAGATTTGTGGAAAAGGAAACTTTATGGGTCACTTAGAAGAAAGGAAAAGAGTGATTTCATATGCAGAATTAGTCCCTTCCCTGTTCCCCATTCCCTCCACCAATTTCTCATCTCACTGAATCCGTGCCAGGCTTGCTTTAGTATATACAGTGTTTCTTGATGCTACATAGTTACCTACTTTTACTTAACAAATTATTCTGAAATTTAGCAAATATTTATCATCTCACACAGTATCTGAGGGTCAGGAATTTGACTGAGCTGGGTAGTTCGGGCTCAGAGTCTCATGAGATTATTGTTGAGATGTCAGTCAGATTACAGCTGAAGACTTTACTAGGCTGGAGGATCCATCCACCTCTGATGGCTCACTCATGTGGCTTTTGGCCTCAATTTGTTCTAGCTGTTGTCCAGAAACCTCAACCTCCTGGGCTTCTTAGTAAGTAAGGCTACTCGTGGCATTGCATCTGGCTTCCCCCAAAGCAAGTGATGAGAGAGAGAAAGAGAGAGCGAAATCATGATGGAACCACATGACCTAGTCATCACAGCCACACACTAATGTCACTTTTGCTTTATTCTGTTGGAAACAAATCATTGCTTTGGCAATGGTCCACACTCGAGGGCTTAATTGCCTCACTTCTTGAAGGAAGGAGTATCAACAAATTGTGGACATATTTTTAAATCTACCACCATTTATGTTAAAATTATTTTAATAGTTCTTTGAGAAACCAGCTAAAGTATTCCTTGGTCCTCTAAGACTACAGTCTTGTGCCTCAGTACCTCATAGGTTAAATAGAATAGTAAACTGGCCTGGGAGCTTATTTATAAGAGAACATAAAGTTGTCATTCCAAATTTGTTTATAAGTTAGAATCTAATTATGTTTTGCAGTAAAACGAAAATCTTTTCATTTTTCTAAGTTTATTTTACTTTTTTTCAATCAGAAGAGGAAGATTATATTATTTTACTTTTTATGCAGTAGAATTAGGAGAGTCATTTTATCTGTCTGCTGGTCATGTCTTCATAACAAATTCTTAGTGTATATCACTTGTTTTTCTTTACAGTATACTGGTTAAAATTCTAATCACAAATTTGTTCTTCAAAGTGTTTTTGAATTATGTAATACATTTGATCTATCAAAATTTCCATTATGTTCTGTCTTATTCAATGACTGTAATACTTTTTTTAAAAGTACTGACCCCAGACTCTTTTAATATTCCATTTCATTATGAACAGAAAAGTATAGTGATATTACAAATGGTAATAGAATACTAGAGTAGAAAGAGACTTAGACACAATCTAATCCAGTGTTCTTATTTTCATGTTTAAGGTTTGAGACATTAAATTACTTGCCTTGTGTTTCAGAAGTTTCAGCAGAACCTGATTTGCAAGCCAGGATTTCTTATTCACATTCTACATTTTTTATTGATTCAGGCTCCCTTAACATATATAAACAATGAAGCTTAAGTCAAATTTTTTAAAAGTCAAACATTTGTTACTGTCACAGTGGGGATTAAGGAAAATTTTTTTTTTTAAATCATACGTTTATGTTAACTAGGACTCAGTAGGTTTTCTCGTAAATTAGCCTTAATGATTCAGAATTTAGCTAGATTTAAAGTTAGCCTGAAATATCACTGAATTAATCTGAATCGTCTCCATCTGTATTTATCACTCCTTTTTTGTAAGCTTACTTGTGGGTGTTCTTTTTTTCTTCTTTTCTTCTTTAGCCCACCTAACCACTCACCGCCTTCCTTCCTTCCTATCTTCTTTTCTTTTTCTTTCTTTTTTGTTACTTTCTGGAATACTTTTAGAAACTAGGATATACAAAATGATAATATATAGTGCCTTCTAAATCAAACAATGTGAGTAGCCTCTTTGACCATGAAAAATAACTACTGTAGAGAGCTACTTGAAATTCGAGCCATTTTGTATCTATTTTTTATTAGACCGAATAGTATGGATACATATTTTCAATTCCTAACTAGTTTCTTAGACTTTTATTTTCTAATTGAGAATATATTCATAGTTGATGTCAAGTGGAATTTGGCAGAGAGGTAAAGAAGAAGAAGGAGTTTATGGTTTTCTAATTGAAGATATCAGGAAGGAAGTAAATAGAGCTTCTAAACTGGTAAGTAAATTATTTTATTATTACACTAAATGCCATAAATGTTGTCAGTACTTGGGAAGTCTTTTCTGTCAGTTTCTGTACTAGAAATTTATGACTTTATGTTTCAGTGCATATTTTTGTCATTTAAATATGATAAGTTTTAAGAGAACAGTTTATATTTTTGCCCATGAAAGAAAGCTTAATTTGACCATGGATAATACATGTTACAATACTGACTTCACTTCTTTATCTTATTCCAACCTGTCCATCAGAATTGACCATCAGAATTAAGATCTGATGGTCAGGCTTCTCTGGCTATCAGAATTATGATTGTAACTCCACTCTGCTGTTCTGCAAACCTTTGAACCTTCAATCCTGAGTCAACCCAACCGTTTGCTTTTTTATTCTTTGGTGGTGGTGGTGGTGGTGGTATTTTTGTTGTCGTTTTGAGACAGAGTTTCGCTCTTGTTACCCAAGCTGGAGTGCAGTGGTGCCATCTTGGCTCACTGCACCCTCTGCCTCTCAAGTTCAAGTGATTCTTCTGCCTCAACCTTTCAAGTAGCTGGAATTACAGGCACATGCCACCATGCGCCACTAATTTTTTGTATTTTTAGTTGAAATGGGGTTTTACCATGTTAGCCAGGCTGGTCTCGAACTCCTGCCCTCAGATGATCAGCCTGCCTCAGCCTCCCAATGTGTTGGGATTACAGGCATGAGCCACCACGCCTGGCCTTTTTTATTCTTATACCTCAGTTGCTGAGGTTGTAATATTGGATTGAGTTAGAAATTACACAGCTATGCAGACTGGTAATTTATGATCTCTATATCTCCTGACACTTCTCTGACATTATATGGTTATATTCAGTGCCCTTTTCTATTTTCTAAGATAAGTATTCTAAACTTTGGCCATCTTCTATGTAATAGCCACTATGCTATATGGAGGGAAACATCTCCATAAGGCCTGAGTAAAAATAATGAGAGAGAATGAGACTATTGGAAGTATACGGGGTTCTGTTCAGAGAATATGATACCAGAATTGATTATTTTCATTGGGGAGCATTTTGGGTGATGAGGGGATTAATCATTACACTGGAGGAGAAATGAAGGGCACCAACACATTATAGTTGAAGTCAAAGATTGTCCCATAAATGCTGGAGTTGTTTAGACTTTGTTTCGACAGGTGCCAAAGTCGTGAGGTGGAGGAGTGACTAGGAAGTTAGCAGATAACAGATGGATAAATGTCATTAGGCTCAAAGGTCCAGATTTTTCAAAGTGTGAAAATTGAGTAGTGGCCTATAGTATTCAACAGAGAACTAAAATAATGTTCTCTTTGTTCCCTTTCCTGCCCTGTCCATGTTCCACGCCATACCAAGTCTGGAAATTAAGGAGGATGGAAAAATAAGCAGCTTTATTCAAGAAGGTCTAAAAGGGAAGCACACAGGAACATTTATTTTAGTTGAGGCAAAGAAGTGGAGGCATTTATTTTTGACCGTATCAAGAAGGTAGGAGAGTTAATGGTGAAAAGAGAGGTTCTAGGGCACAAGGAAAGACCTTGGGAGAAAGGTTAGCGTGAATCTAAGGACTACACAAGATATTAAATGTAAGATATTAGTATTATAATTCCTCAACTTCCTGGTGATAGGTGAGTTTGTGGTAAAAGATGGTTTCTAAAGGTCCCCTTATGGTTTGAAACTACAGATTGAATATCTCCTATCCAAAATGCTTGGAACCCAGAAGTATTTTAGATTTGAGGTTTTTTTTGTTTGTTTTTGTTTTTGTTTTTTACAGATTTAGGAATATTTGCTTACCAGTTGAGCACCTCTAATCTGAAAATCCAAAACCCAAAATGCTCCAGTGAGCATTTCCTTTGAGCATCATATTGTCATTCAAAGAGTTTCTGATTTTGAGGCACTTTGGATCTTAGAATTTGGGATTAGGGATATTCAGCCTGTACCTGTTTTGGTAAAACATCTGAATCCTCTCCATGTATATTGTGAACCCTTGAAAAGAAGAGCCCCGTTTGTGAACTCAAACTAGAATTCCTTGTGTCAGTTTGTTGGGAGAGTTTCAGGTTGTCCGTTTATTCTCCAGGTAGGTGATACTCAAAGGGATCAGCAGTGACTCTGTAATCCCTGAATCAGTGACCATTTTAATAGCCATTTTAAGGGTTCCTAGGTGTTTTACTTACTGTTCTGTATTTTGCTAATGATTGATTCATATAATAATCTTTGTGTTTATGTACCACTATTATATTTCAGTTAGTGGCACTGCTAGTATATTCATTTATAACAAATTTGCTGCTTTAAACTAATTTATTCCCTCACCATTCCGGAGGCTGGAATTCTAAATCCAAGTGTCAGAAGGGTTGGTTCCTTCTAGAGGCACTGAGGGAGAATTGATTCCCTGCCTCTCTTGCAGCTTCTCATGGCTGCTGGCAACCTTTGGAGTACCTTGGCTTGTGGCAACATAACTCCAATCTGTTTCTGTCTTCATAAGCCTTTCTCTGTATATGCTTGTGTCTTAAATCTCTCTCTTTTTTCTCTTGTAAAGACATCAGTTATTTGATTAAAGGACTACCCTAAATCCAAGGTGATCTCATCTCAATATCCTTAACTTAATTACATCTGCAAACACCCTATATCCAAATAAGTTCACATTCATAGGTACTGGGAGTTGGGACCTGAGCATAACTTTTTGGAGACCACTCTAAATCAGCTTATAGGTGCCCCTGGCGTGTGCTGTGTACTGCGCTGCACAAGGGTTCAAAGACAAGAGGGAATGGTGGGGGAATGAAGAAAGACACAAAGACAGACATAGAGAAAAATGGGACTAGGTGGTCCGGGAAAGTGAAAGTATCAATTTCTCTAGCCCTGTCCTGCCTCAGAGTACTTTATTTTATATGTTACAAAGCACACAGCAGAGGGAGGGTACAGTTACTCAGAACAGCCTGTAGTTATAATTCGCATTCTTCAGTTAATCTTATAACAAAGTCAGTGAAAGCTGGTTATCTTTCGCTAGGTCCGACTGCTCTTCTTCGAGACATACCATGCCCCTATTATGGTTTCGCTTCTCTGGAGTTCACCCAAAGTTCACAGCAGCCTTGCTGCTGACCCCCCTAGAGGGAATGAGCTACTCTGGCTCTCTACAGGTGTCTAACACCTTTTCATTTGATCAGAAAAGAGTGGTCTTAGCCATTTTTTTAACAAATTGGTTTATAGTATTTTCCTATTCTTTTTTGGTGAGTATTGCCTAATTTATGTACTTTCTCTTGAGATTTCAATGAGCTGTTCAAGTATATAGCTTTTATGTTTATAAATGCTTCAGTTTAAAATATATTAGTAGGAAGGAAAAGGGCCTTCTCTGTCTTATTCACATATTAGGCTAGAGATGTTTAATTAATCAAAAATGTTACAGGAGTGAATCTTCAGTGTCTTGAGATTGTTTTGGGGTTGAACAGTTTTTCAGGATATTTAATATACCATTATCACAGCTGTTACATGATGAAATAATTTGCAGATTTTCCACAAAGAGTATTTATATTTATGTCTTGATGATACTATAGTACTCAGTTTTTTGTTTTATGTTGTGATTCCTATTTTCATATATTCTTCTAGAAATGCTGTATTTGCAAGAAAAATGGTGCTTCAATTGGATGTGTTGCACCCCGATGTAAACGAAGTTATCATTTCCCCTGTGGACTTCAGAAAGAATGTATTTTCCAGTTTACTGGCAATTTTGCGTGAGTTATTTAGCTGCTAAATATGAAAGTCAAATGTTAAAGAATAGTGGAAAATAGATATCCCAATGATACAATACTCCTGTAAATTTTCTTTTTAGAGCAGCAGGGTTGTCATAACATTTTATATATATATTACCCTCTTGCCTACCCTTACCGGGTCATTTCTGTGTGCCAAATCTTGCGAATTACCATGTCTAGGATGGACCTAATGATTAGTATTCACCTTCAGTTTTCAGCTTTTGGATATAACATGAAATTGTTAATTTATTCATAGTTCAGTGAAAATCTCCACCTTACATAATTCTAGACTTTTATGTCACTCTTTAGAATTATTGTCTACTTATCCTTCACATATCCTAGGGCTGTATGCATTTCTCACTGAGTAAATCAAAGCCATGTAAATTTGAGTCCACAAAACAAATATTATGCCCTAGGATGTCCCTGAAAATATTTGCTTCCTGAATACAACTTTAAACATCAAAATGTTTTGAATTTTGGCATTTGGTATCATGAGTATTCTACTTCTTTTAGCATTTGTGTTTTTGGCCTATTTAATGGATTGTTATCATGTAAGAAAATTACAGTTCAGAAAATACAAATGGAAATAAAGTAAATTGGGAATAGGTTATTAATTGCATTTTATGTGTTACATGACTAAAATATTTTTTAGGTGTAAGTTCCTGCCTCCTATAATTTCGTATGATTTTGAGCACAATAGCATCTACCTACTTGTTGAGTACAATAATGTGTACACTGCATTGCTAACAATATTATATAAAATTCTCAACATAATTAATTAGCTTCTGAGATTCTGTATAAGTAAGTCTCATTACCAGAAAAGTTCAGATTTTGAATGTCCAGTTCCCTCCTTGGTCATAGATTGTGAGACTTAATTTTTAGTGCCAAGGTTCCAGTCTGTTGTAGGTGAATTATGACACAGACACAAATGAATTTTCTTTTATATAGTGCTGTACTATCCTAGTTTTCCTTTGCAGTTCATTCGATTTTTTTTTAATAATTTACATTTTTAGGTCATTTTGTTGGAACCATCGACCTGTTCAAATTGCATCTAATAATTATAAAGAGTCCTTACCATGCACCATTTGCTTGGAATTTATTCAGCCTATTCCAAGTTATAACATATTACGAAGTCCTTGTTGTAAGAACGCTTGGTTTCATAGAGACTGTTTACAGGTAAGATACACATTCTGTAAGCTTTCTCTGATTGATATAAAATTATGGCTTGGTGATTTAAATTTTAAATTAGAAAGAATTGACATATATGTTAGCTCTTACTACTTGTTACCTTGTAAAAACAGCTTTAAAGCATTTAATTTGAAGCACATTTTACAAATAAAATTCACCGTAAGTGTACAATTAAAAATCAGTAAATACTTTAGCTGGACGCAATAGCTCGCCCCTATAATCCAAGCACTTTGGGAGGCTGAGGCAGGTGGATCGCCTGAAGTTGGGAGTTCGAGACCAGCCTGACCAACATGGAGAAACCCCATCTCTACTAAAAATATAAAGTTAGCCAGGCAGGTGGCACATGCCTGTAATCCCAGCTACCTGGGAGGCTGAGGCAGGAGAATCGCTTGAACCTGGGAGGCGGAGGTTGCAATGAGCTGAGATCGTGCCATTGCCCAGATCCAGCCTGGGCACCAAGAGTGAAACTCCATCTCAAAATAAATAAATACATATCTGCATACTTTAGATGAAACCTTTTAATGTATATTTATACTTACAGAATTTTGTTGTTTTTACCTAAGAATTTTGTTTGCTTTCACAATGAATAAACCAGATTTTAATTCCTAAGTTCCATTTACATTTTAAGCTGAAAACCAGGTTATTTGAAATGATAAAAAGCTTGATAGCAAGTTAAGATATAAATGTTAGTAGGCTTTTTTCCCCTATGGTAAACACTTTACAACTTCTTAACAGGGAGCTAATTACTGTCAATTAATTAAAAATATTGGTTCTTTGGAGTCATCTTCTGCATCAAACCTGATTACTACTTTTCAAGTAAATAAAACACACAACACTAAACAGTTTAATATTTCTTTGATTCTGAAAATACTTGAAAATTTTAAAAAGATTTCAGTTACTAGTAACATCAAATATGTAATACGAACATGTGAAAGTACTAGCTGATAATAAAATACCAAATAACAAAAGATTTACTTAAATTTAATACTGTTTGTTTGTTTGTTTGTTTGTTTGTTTGTTTGTTTTTGGAGACAGAGTCTTGCTCTGTCGCCAGGCGCCAGGCTGGAGTGCAGTGGCCTGATCTTGGCTCACTGCAACCTCCGCCTCCTGGGTTCAAGCAATTCTCCTGCCTCAGCCTCCTGAGTAGCTGGGACTGCAGGCATGCACCGCCACGCCCAGCTAATTTTTGTATTTTTTACTAGAGACAGAGTTTCACCATGTTGGCCAGGATGGTCCCGATCTCTTGACCTCGTGATCTGCCCACTTTGGCCTCCCAAAGTGCTGGGATTACAGGCATGAGCCACTGTGCCCGGCCTAATACTGTTTTTTAAAGTTCATTATTGTTTAGTGAAATAAAAGGTTATTATTACTAATTGTCCACAGACGTTTTTAAAAGTTAGAAAATATAAATTCTCTTATTTCAATAAAATCTTAAAAATACAGTACTAAAAGTAGTAAAGCTTGACTGATTATTATTATTTTTTTTTGTACAGGCCTTGAACTTTAAATTTAGGATTATTCAGTTAAAAGTGCAGAATGAAGGCCAGGCGCAGTGGCTCATGCCTATAATCCCAGCATTCTGGGAGGCCAAGACAGGCAGATAACCTGAGGTCAGGAATTTGAGTACAGCCTGACCAACATGGTGAAACCCTGTCTCTACTACAAAAAAAATTAGCCGGGTGTGGTGGTGCACACCTGTGATACTATCTACTCAGGAGGCTGAGACAGGAGAATTGCTTGAACCCAGGAGATAGAGGTTGTGGTGTGCCAAGATAGCACCACTGCACTCCAGTCTGGGTGACAGAGCAAAAATCTGTCTCAAAAAAAAAGGAAAGTGGAGGATGAAGTCTGTTTTGTTGGGGAAATATTAGAAATTCTGTTAGTACTTGCAAAGAGGTATTTATAAAAGAATCCTAGAGAGTGCAGTTAATAAACAACATCGTAAAGTGTTATCCTTACCTATTGAGGAAGAAGTTCATATTATGAGAATCTTTAAAAAGTATAATTTATCTTAATTAAGGGTTTGTATTTGGATGAATATAATTGCTGCCAAATGTGTCATCTTGTTAATTTCATAACAGTATATTATTTTCATAAGATTTTCCTCATTTATATGTTAATAATTAAGCAAAGGAAGATTCTCAAACTTGACCTAGTATTAAGGCCTTTTGTGAACGCTCTTGAAAATACTGAGTTTTTAATTTTGTCATTTAAAAAGTAGAAATAATATTACTAACAAAAAAGTAGGTCTACTTTATGCAAATATAATTTAAGATCACACTCACATGGACACCTGTCTAGGATATAATATCAGTAAGCAATTATTATACTTGATTAGCGTATACTAAGATGGGGCTAATTCTTGAGTCACTCTCTCTAAAGGAGTTCCAGTAAGTTTTGTACTCTGTTATCAGTCTTAACTGAAATAATATATGGAGTCTACCCAATCCAGATAGCTGTATATGAACAAATGTCATTAGTTGTAACCACTACAAATGCTATACATTGGGATTCTAGGAGAACAGACTAGATTAATATCAAAGAAATTGATAAAAAACTTTCCATTCTGTGTCTAGAGAATTGTCACTATTCTTGTTCAGCTTAGATTTCTCTATCATTACTCTAGTCTTCTTGATATCTTCCATGTGTCTTATACTGTTTTTTTCCCCTCTATACCAGATACTTCCTTGTATTTTATACCATATTTAGTAAGATCTTGGTATCTGTCTACAATTGCTCAAATATCCTTTAGGTTCAGAGATTTCAGTAACCTGTTGCTTCCCTCCCGTATTTGAGTGAGTGAGTGAGAGAGAGAGAGTGTGTGTGTGTGTTTGTGTCACTTGATTTCAGTAACCTGTTGCTTCCCTCCTATATTTGAGTGAGTGAGAGAGAGAGAGAGAGAGAGAGAGAGAGAGAGACAAAGAGAGAGAGAGAGAGTCACTTGCTAATTGTCTGAACCTGGAATCCTCTTTATTAGCTTCTCTCTTCACCATCCATAAATCATTCCCCAAGTGTAATCAAGTCTACTTAGTATATTCTATGTATCCTTTTTATTGTAATCCTACTCTCACTGCTTTAATTTCAGACGCTTTTTGGTAGGAGATCACTAGTTGGTCTTTCTCTGGTGCCTTATTCCCTATCAATTTATTCTTGGCCAGTGCCTGACGCCTATTATCCCAGCATTTTGGGAGACCGAGGTGGGCGGATCACAAGATCAGGAGATCGACACCATGCTGGCTAACATGTGAAACCCCATCTCTACTAAAAATACAAAAAATTAGCTGGGCGTGGTGACATGCACCTGTAGTCCCAGCCACTCATGAGGCTGAGGAAGGAGAATCGCTTGAACCAGGGAGGCAGAGGTTGCAGTGAGCCAAGATTGCACTGCTGCACTCCAGCTTGGGCAATAGAGCAAGACTTTGTCTCAACAACAACAACAAAATTATTCTTCATACTACTGGCTTTAACTTACCTATCTAGCCTCTCCTTAGTCCAGTTTGGTAAGAATGTAATCCTTAAGTATATTATTAATTGTACTTTACTAATCACACATTCTCTCTCTTGCCAGGGAAACTTCATATATATTATTCCCCATCCTTGGAATGTCTTCTGTCCTATTTTCCTGGCAAACCTCTATTTCTTCTTCTAAACTTAGCTTTTGCTTTACTAACCCTCTGACATATTTATCAGTATAGTCTTAGGTACTTCTTCCTGTTTCTTTCATGTATATACTTAAAATACACACAGTATTGTAGTTTTATACCTGTATACCTAACTCAGAATTCCTTCAAGTTGCATCTGTCATGTTTTGATTTTTGGTATATAATACCAAATGTTGTTTGTATTTTTGGTGCATAGCATGGTGTTTGGCATCTATAAAGCGGAATTAACTATCTGTTAAATAAATGTATGGTACTAGTTTTTACTGGGGACTGACTACTCTTTCCAGTAGACTTACAGTTTCCTGTTTCTTTCTGAGTATTCTCTGTCTGGTGCTTCTGTATCTGTATTTGCTGTAGCAATGAGGATAGGTTTTATACTTCTCCCGTTTGGGGAAGAAAGCTATCTTATAGATTGAGTTAAAAACAGAAACAGTGATTATTTTTATGTAACATTTAAACACCATTTCTAGATGAAGTGACTCAAGAATTTCAATTTTTTCTCACATTTTGGAGGACAACACAATATTTGGTAACATGACATTACATAGTAAGGTTAAGAAAAATATATGGGTGATGTAAAGCTAAGAACAGTGTATTAATTGGCTTTTTTTTTTAACCATTGGGGAAAACAAGAATTCTAGATTTTAGCTGTAGGATAACTTCGTTTATAAGCACAAAGTTTGAGAACCCACTAACATAGAAAATGTTTTCATAATATATTGTTAAAAATAGCACATGTTCTGTTAGTTACATAATACATAACCTGATAACAGACTTAAATCATTAACAGTAGACTTTCTGTTTTCCACTATAGGTTCAAGCAATAAATGCAGGAGTGTTTTTTTTTAGGTGTACAATATGCAATAATAGTGACATCTTTCAGAAAGAGATGTTGAGAATGGGAATTCATATTCCTGAAAAGTGAGTAACGTTTAGCCTTTTGACAAAAAAAAAAAGAGAGAGAGAGATATTTTAAAGGTAGTAATCATTTACGACTGATTCAGTGAGCATGGACTGGTAGTCATTTCAAATGGTGAAATGCAAAACCTCCTCCTCCCCTAGATTGCCAGTTCTTGGAAAGCAGGGACTGTGTCATAAATGTCTCATTCGTTGATTTTTAATCTCTTAATATGTAGCTCAGCTATGTCCAATTTTAGTTGATTGATTTTATACGCAATTATGATAGGCTTCAAAATGGTATGTATAAATTAAGAGAATCAAGATGTGGTTTAAAATGTATAAGAATTTTCTTAACATTTAAACATGAGGAATCTGAAAATAATGATAGTGAACTTAAAAATGGAAAGTGAAATATTAGGAAAAATTTGTTGTAGAAAATTTCTTGTTAATTTTTCATTTAGCATTTCATTATGAGACTAATTAACTGTATGATAAAATGATACTAATGGATTTATATCTTAAAGAGAATCCTGAAGAGGACAAGTTTTACTGTTTTTTCCTAAGTATATAAAAGTTTTTATTTTTAGATTCATTCCTGATCCTCTTATATAACATTATTTATATGTCAAAGCATATTTTATATCTTGCTTATTTTATAGAGATGCATCGTGGGAATTAGAGGAAAATGCTTATCAAGAGCTTTTGCAGCACCATGAGCGTTGTGATGTTCGAAGATGTCGTTGCAAAGAAGGGAGAGACTATAATGCACCTGACAGGTATTTCTGAAAGTTCAGTTGTACTTACTGGTTCTTTGTTTAACCCTTCTGCTGAGAAAGTAGATTTTCTAGTTAGCAAAATGTAGTTTTGCTCTTAGGATGTTAGAAGTTTAAATTGAGGTGAGGGATATGTTGTAATGCACATTTACGTCTGTTTACAGAGAAATGTTTGCAGTTAGTATAGTTGTAACCTCTTTCTCTGGTGTATTATTATCACGAGATTCTATTTTCTAGAGTCACACTATCCTATCTGGTAGTCACTAGTCATATGTGGCTATTGAGCACTTGGAATTTCTTTTTTCCAAATTGCAAGGGTGCTGTAAATACATACCAAAGGCTTAGTTCACTAGGGCTGCCATTAACAAAATAGTACAGACTGGGTGGTTTAAAAGACAGAAATCTATTTTCTCATAATTCTAGAGGCTGGAAGTTCAAGATCAAAGTATTGACAGGTTTGGTTTCTTCTGAGGCCTCTCTCCTTTGCTTGCAGTTTGCTGTATTCTAGCTATGTCCTCGCACGAGTTGTCCCTCTGTCAGTGTGTTGTCTATGTCCTGATCTCTTTTTATTAAGAACACCAGTCATACTGGTTTGGGGCCTACTCATATGACCTTATTTTACTGTAATTACCTCTTCAACATATGAAGTGAGGTGAGATACATTTCAACCCATTGTCATATTATTTTAATATGAGTTAAAGAACTTACATGACCGAAGAACTTTATTGTTAATAATTTTTACGGAGATTACATATTTAACAAAATGATAATATTTTGGAAATAAAATATGTCATTAATTTTACTTTTTTACATTTTTAATGTAGCTACTAGAAAGTTTTAAATTACATATATGGTTGCATTGTATTTCTGTTGGACAGCACTGTTCTGGAGGATCATTTAACTAGATTCATCTGGCACTGTTTCTTTTAGACCACTATAAAAAGGGTTTGGCATTTGAAACGTATTGATTATTCTTTTGTAATGTCAGTGGATACAGCTCTTCAACAGTTATTTTGTGCATTTTAGGTACACTGTACTCTGTCAGATAGTAGGAACCAAGAGTATCTTCATTTTTTAAGATGTAGGATAAAAAGTAACAAATCCAGTTTACAAAACCTATGTAGGAAATGTCAATAAATTGTTATTACTGTTATGTAATCTTACTTAATATAGTAAGCTCAGCATATAGAGCAGAATATTGGAAGCCTTGTTTCTCATGAAAAGTGATTTGGTTGGGTCAGCTACTACTTAACTGTGAAGACTCAGCTGAGGTCTCGCCTGCTCTAGAAAGTTTCTCTTAAGCAGCTCTCCTCACTCCTGATTCCCTACTCTGGGCTAGGGGTTCCCTTCATTGTGCTTGTTACAATATAGTTGGCATTATTTAAATTAATGCTATTAAACCAAAAATTCTTAAAAGGCAGAGATCTCATTGAAAGTGTCAAGTAACATGTATTCTTGTCTGTGTTACTTGATGTAGTGACCCTGATTATTCATTCGTTAACACTGATAATACCTCCCTCAAGAGTTGTGCTAAGGCACAGATATAATAATGTATATAGGATTTTAAGAGGCAATACATTCATGATATTTTTCAAATGTTTTTTAGGCTGTTCTTATTTAACCTATATGTATTTCTTGTATACCATTGGTCTCTCAATCTGTAGCTACAACTCTTCTTTCTAGGACAAAGATGCTATCTATCTGAATGACTGCTTTGTAATCTCATGCCCTCTCATCCTAGTGAGAGGAAGGCAGTTTTAGTGAAAGGCAGCATCGTTAATGCTTAAGAGCATGTGTCTGAAGCTAGATAAACTGAGTTGGAAACCTCACTCTGAGACTTTGCTGGTGTGAAATTGAGGGGGCAAGTTATTGACCCCTCTATGCCTTGGTTTCCTCTTTAAAATGGAAGTGACAGTGGTTCTCTGTACCTTTTACAATTGTGAGGATTATACTTTTCATATGAACACAGTGAGAACTGGACCTGGAGCATAATAAGCACTTAGGTTAGCTGCATCTTCCTCCTCGTTGTCAGTGGGCAGACACACACACACACACAGAGGACACACACAAAAATATGCACACCCACACAGAGGAATGATACCTAGTTGCCTCTCTTGCCACTGACACTTCACACACACGGGTAGCTAACTCTGCTTCTAAACAGAGAACATGTAGTCATACCCAAAAAAGTCTGGACCCCACACTACAGCCTATACCCATAGTCATGGAGAAAATATGAATATGGACTGGCATATATCACATAACATAGTGGGGAAACATGGAGCTGGGAACAGATGACAGAGAATATAAATATAAGCCAGATAGGAGGTCCGGATTCTGTTTAACTGCACAATACCTGAGGTGTTTGAGCAGGCTTATTTTAGGAAATATTTCTCACCTTCAAATGTACTGAATGTTTCATGCTTATCAGACACACTGACACAGCAATCTTCCTTTAAGCATAATTATCTCGAAATAGAAAAGATAATTTATTTTCTCCCTTTTTATTTTTGTGTATGTGCATATGAGTGTGATAAGTTAGTTTTGGTTTTTACATTAGAGATATTTATTGGAGCAGATAATCTTTTTCCTCATTTAGTAAACTCTGTGTGTGTGTCTGTGTTTGTGTGTGTGTGTGTGTGTAAGAAGGTAGGGCCTGTGGACATTGCTAATGGTTGAAACTAGAATAGTAACAAAATGTAAGTATCTGTTTTTCTTTATGTCCTCAGCAAATGGGAAATAAAGCTCTGTCAGTGTTGTGGTTCCAGTGGCACACATTTAGCCTGCTCTTCACTACGGTCATGGGAACAAAATTGGGAGTGTTTGGAATGTAGGGGTATTATCTACAATTCAGGTAATATTTTGTAATTTTGAATACAGTTTTTATTCAAATGTATGTTTAAAACTTTTTACCTTTATCTCTATTATGCTAACATTGAAATTTAAATCTGTAGGAGAGTTCCAAAAAGCCAAAAAACATGTATTACCCAACTCCAATAATGTGGGGATTACAGATTGTTTGTTGGAAGAGTCATCACCTAAATTACCCAGACAGTCACCTGGATCGCAGAGTAAAGATCTACTGAGGTATGTATTTTGAATTGGAGAAAACCTACATAAAAACATATTTGAGAAAAGTATGATGGGAAATGCCATATACACTTAGAATATTAGGTGATCATATAATAGTTTGGAAGAGTGTTTTTCAACCTTCGGGACCCAACATTTGATCATGAAATCAATGCAACCAGCATTTTAAAGAAAATGAAATGAGATAGAATAGAATACAAAATACCAAAATGCATCATACTTAAGAAAAGTATATCTATCCTAATTATTTTTTGTGTACTGAGTAATGATGTAAAATATATTTTTTATTATAGATCACTTTCAAGATAGTTTGAAAAACACTGACCTGGAAAATGTGCTTAAAATGTTATGTGATTATAGAGTGAGACAGGAAATTAAAATGTCAAGCATACCATGTCACTTTATTAAAATAAAAGAATCCTATTTAATATAGAATTTTTTTTTCTGTTACTTTTTTTCTTAGAAATGAAGTCTCACTCTGTTACCCAGGTTGGAGTACAGTGGCATGATCGTGGCTCACTGCAGCCTCAACCTCCTAGGCACAAGTGATCCTCCCACCTGAGCCTGCCAAGTGTCTGGGACTACAAAGGCTTGCCACCATGCTTGGCTAATTTTTAAATTTTTCTAGAGATGGAATCTTGCTATGTTGCCCAGACTGGTCTTGAACTCCTGGCCTCCAGTAGTCCTCCCACCTTGTCCTCCCAAAATGTTGAGATTACAGGTGTCAGCCACTATGCCCCACCATTTTTTGATGTTATAATCATTGTTTGCTTGTTTACTGTCAATGGCTGGAATGTAAATGTCAGCTCTTCCCTTTAGCAAGTTTAAAGCGGTTGGGCACGGTGGCTCACGCCTGTAATCCCAACACTTTAGGAGGCCCAGGTGGGTGGATCACGAGGTCAAGAGATCAAGACCATCCTGGTCAACATGGTGAAACCCTGTCTCTACTAAAAAGTTAAAAAATTAGCTGGGCATGGTCGCGCGTGCCTATAATCCCAGCTACTCAGGAGGCTGAGGCAGGAGAATTGCCAGAACCCAGGAGGTGGAGCTTGTGGTGAGCAGAGATCGTGCCATTGCACTCCAGCCTGGGTAGCAAGAGCGAAACTCCATCTCAAAAACAAAAAAAAAAAGGAAGTTTAAGGCATGCATACTATTATGTTAATTTCTGTTTCCATAAGATAGCAAAATAATTTACTTTCAAAATCTTAAACATTTAAATAAGACTGGAATTACATCTTTATAATGTCAGGTGTTTGTTCAGCTGTAGTTAAGATTTTTAAGTTTATATAGATTTGCAAAAGAGTTTTTAGAACTTTGCTTTACCCAACAGGGAAGAAGTAGAAAATTAGTAGCTAAGCATGATGATATACTTTCTTGTTAAAAATAGTTTCATGGTGAGCATGGTGGCTCACACCTGTAATCCCAACATTTGGGGGAGGCTAAGGTGGAAGGATTATTTGAGCCCTGGAGTTCGAAATCAGCCTGGGCAATTCTACAAGACTCTGTTTCAACAAAAATATTTTTAAGAAAATAGCCAGGTATAGTGGGGTGCACCTGTGGTCCTAGCTACTCAAGAGGCTAAGGTGGGACAATCGCTTGAGCCCAGGAGGTCAAGCTGCAGTGAGCTATGATAATGCCACTGCACTGCCACCTGAGTGACACAGCAAGATTTTGTCTCTAAAAAAAAAGTTTCAAGTTTAAAACCTTAGAAGATACTAAAGAGAATTTTTGTGAAAACATTTGATAACTGGATTTGCAGACAGGTAGAATATTAAGTACTCTTCAAAATATGGAGAGTATCTGTTTTAATGTGCCACTCGACTGAAAAATCTGTTACAAATATTGTTATAATACTTTCAGTATCAAAATAGATGTTCACATTATTTTAAAATAATTTTAATATTTAGATTTCCAAAGATGTTACACCAGGGAAGCTTGACTCCTTGCTCCTGCTTTAATGTGCAGTCATATTCTAGAAGAATAGCATCAGCATTCCCCTGATCCAGGCAGGAGCAAGGAATCAACCTGCTATAAAAAGATATGTTTCTGAAGAATTATCTTATTTCCAAAGGACTTTGGCCTTTATTCATCATGAGTTAATGAAGAGAGGATCACATGAAAAAAGAAAAAGCAAAACCTGGCCCACACTAGGGCACTCTAATGTCTTGGGGTAGAACAGATTCATACTTGGTATGGAAAATGATCAATGGGCATTGCCCAAAACAAGGTTATTTTTGAGAAAATTAATTCCAATTACAGATCGAGAAACTGAGGGAACGAGTGATTGAGCTGGTTTATATAGTCACTTGGATTGTTAAAACAGACTGCTGGGCTTCCTGCCCAGAGGTTCTGATTCTGTAGATATGCTGTAGGGCTCAATAATTTGCATTTCTAACAAGTTCCTGGGTGATGCTGCTGCTGGTCTGGGACTACACTTCGTGACTTACTGGTCTAGACTACAAGGTACTATTTGAGGAATTGTGAATTCCATTTATAATATTAGATCTGTTCATTATGACTTTATGATTTAAAATAACACTGTATAATCTCTCAAAGCCTAAGTTTATTATATAGTAAGCAGAGAGTACATTTGCTTGTTTTAAAAAAGGATATAGTAAATGTGAAGTAAACTACAATTAAGGAAGTTTGTTATAGCCATTAGCAAGGAAGGTGAGAATTTGAGCTTCTGATTCTTAATAAACCTGAATTTACTGGTTGGTCAAATTTGAGATAATTATCTATCAACATTCTTGTAAATGATTCTAATTTGGTAAAAGATTGAGGTGAAGAATTAATTTAAAATGAAGATTATCAAATAACTTTTTGGTTCTAGTAGCAGCCGGTGTTAAGATTTTGGATGGTAGTTGGGGAAGAATATTCTGTCAATCTTTCTTTTCCTTGTCTTGTTTTATTGGCTATATAACTGCTGTTTCACATAAAGTACTTTAAAGTACTTATCTCTATGTTTAAATTCATGTTTTATAGGCAAGGCAGCAAATTTAGAAGAAATGTATCAACACTATTAATAGAGTTAGGATTCCAAATTAAAAAAAAAACTAAAAGATTATATATCAACAAAGCCAATATCTGGAATAGTGCCTTAGATGGATTCAGAAATAAAAGCTTTAATCCTTCATATGCAATTGAAGTAGCATATGTTATTGAAAATGATAATTTTGGAAGTGAGCAACCTGGATCAAAGCAAGAATTTCTGAGTCTCTTAATGCAACATCTTGAGAACTCATCATTGTTCGAAGGGTCCTTGTCAAAGAACTTGTCTCTAAATTCTCAAGGTAATTATTTTATTTATTGTTGTATATACCAAATATCACATGTATAGAAAAAGAGAGAGAGAGAGAGAGCTGGTTAGAATTGATATTTAATACCTGTGCTCTAAATATACAGTTTACTTTATTAATAAACTACTGATAGAATTACAGGAAAGTGGGAAGGGAGAGTGATAGTTTAAAAAGTAAATTTTGTGGTGAAACATTTTTTTATTTAAGAATATACATTCTTTATAGCAGTATTCTCCTTAAAATTAATCCATAATTAAATGTAACTTTATCTTCACTCTAATTTCATTTTAATAGAGTGGCCAAATGGGGATGATTATTTGAATTCTTCTTGTTTGTACATTTGGAATTTGCAGTTAACACAGTTTTTGTAACATAGCTTCCTGTCACCATTTTTTCAGTGTACTTTTGTTTGCAAGAATTTTGGGATTTTTTTTTTGCACAGTTATGTACATGATAGTTTTCTGTCTTTACTATTGGTGAGAACTTAAGGTAATTAAAACAGGCATCTCAAAAAACTGGGTAATTCTAGCATTCTCTTTTAGGGGCTTATATACCACTTTTGCTGCAATAGGAAATTCAAAAGAAAGAGAAGACATTTTGTTTCATTTGAATTTCCTACTATATTTTCTGTAAACATCCTCACCATTGCCTAAAGCATCATTTTTACTCTGCATAGTTCATATAGTCTAATTCTAAACTCCCTTTAAAATTAAATAGAATAAAATAAATAAAAAACTTTACAAATAGTAATGTTAACTCAAGGCAGCTTTGGTATGGTGGAGTGTACATGAATTTAAATCACAAAATCTGAATTCAACGTTGTATACATCTAGTTCTTTACATCCTTAGATTAATTGCTTACTTTCTCTGGATCTCAGTTTCTTTATCTGTGAAGTGTGACTCTGAATATGTAGCTTGTAAGGTTATTGTACAGGCATTGTTAATGTTATTTATTAGTAAGTTGCTTTCAACAATTAATTTAAAGATTAAGGAAAAATTTACTTGATTTTTTTTTTTGCACATCAAAGTTGATAATATATTTTAAACGACAATTTTTAATTCAAGCTCTGACAGTAAGGTATGACAGCATATACTGTTGGGAGTAAATGTTTGCCTTTGGGAAAGATTATTTAGTGATACAGATCAAGAACCTTAAAAATGTTCCTATCCTTTGACCCACAATACCACATGTAGGAATCCTAATCAAATAAATATAGACAAGAATATGTAAGTAGATGTTGACTGTAACATTATGTCTCATATAATTGGAAATGTCACTTAGCCAGGATAGCCAGTAATAGGGAGATGGTTTGCATTATAGTACATCTCTAAGTTAGTCTAAATGCATTTATTAACTGTAGATTTGAGTAGTTTTGAGTAGTATAATAAAAAGTTTACAATATAGTAAGTAGATAAAGCATAAGTCAAAATGTTTGTATATTTATATACTCAAAGTGGTACAAATAGAGTCATTTGTCACTTAACAGGGATGTGTTCTGAGAAATGTGGCATTAGACAATTTTATCATTGTACAGAGATCATAAAGTGTACTTATGCAAACGTAGTTGGCGTAGCCAAGGCTATATGGTATAGCCTATTGGTTCTAAAATACAAACCCGTACAACATGTTACTGTATTGAATATTGTAGGCAGTTGTAACACAATGGTAAGTATATGTGTATCTAAATATACAAAAGGTAATGCATGACAGTATAACATCACTAGGCCATAAGAGTTTTTCAGCTTCATTAATCTTAGGGACCACCTTAGTATATTTGGTGCATTCTTGACCAAAACATCCTTATATGGTACATGACTGTACACCAAAGTGTTTACAGTGGCTATTATGGTGGTAGGTGTATTGTGTTTTATGTTTTCTACAATAGATTTTTACTTTATATTCAGAAAAATACGTCTTTTTTTATATTTTAGGTGAGATCTATGTTTTCTATGTAATAGTAGCTTCTAAGAATTATGTTTGTCTAATGCTTAGATTTTTGGACTAATTTTTAATGTATATGTATTAAAAATAATGGTTATCTTATACTAATAGAAATGTATTTGATGTATTTTCGTCTGTATTTACAGCTCTGAAAGAGAATCTTTACTATGAAGCTGGCAAAATGCTTGCCATTTCTTTAGTTCATGGTGGTCCTTCACCTGGTTTCTTTTCTAAAACCCTGTTTAACTGTCTTGTTTATGGACCAGAAAATACCCAGCCAATTTTAGATGATGTTTCAGACTTTGATGTGGCACAAATTATAATCAGGGTAAGAAATGTACCTGTTTATTAAAATATACACTACATTCTAGGTGTCTTTTAATGGAAATGACTGATCTGCAATAAAACAATAATACTCTCTATGGAGGAGTTAGGGGTTGTAAACATGTATTTATGTTTATCAGTGGAGTTCTGAACCATTTAAGAAATAGTTGTAAAAGTCAGATGGCTAGAGATTAAAGTGCCATGTTTAATGTTGGTAAAACCAGTAGGCTAATGTGATTTTGATCTGTGTTCAACATGGCTTATGAATACTCAAAAATACATGGATTTGCCTGCCTTGCTAGAGACAGTGTAAGGCAGGTTCCATATTGCATGCTAGAAAGCAGA
Source organism: Aotus nancymaae (assembly GCF_030222135.1). NCBI lineage: Eukaryota > Metazoa > Chordata > Mammalia > Primates > Aotidae > Aotus > Aotus nancymaae. The sequence goes on along the minus strand of NW_026988422.1, from coordinate 23,644,071 downwards.
TGAAAGTGCACTTTGTTGCAGGCCGGTGGATCTGAAGAGAGGAAGGATTTGACTTACCAGTTAGAATACTTATCCTTCCTTCTATAGGGAGGTATGAATGATAGGTGGAGAGAAAGACCAGGCTGAATTTCTTCCACAGGGAAAGAAGTGGTAGGGGTCAGGGAGGACTTCATGCGTCCACCTAAAAATAGTTACCATTTATTAAGCACTTACAGTGGGTCCTATACTAAACATGTCACATGTACAAACACTCATTTATAATAATGCCAAATAAATGTTATTGCCAACATGTTACTGCTTTAGAAACTGAAACAATGTAAGCCATTTAACTTTTCTTCCTTAATCCTCCTCCTGCTTAAGCATACTGTCTCCATTGTCTCCATTAACAGGCAGTATTGTTTAATGATTAAAAGCATAGGCCTTAGCTGGGTGAGGTGGCCTGTGCCTGTAATTCCAGCTACTCAGGGGGCTGAGGCACGAGAATAGCTTGAACCCGGCAGGCGAAGGTTGCAGTGAGCCAAGATCATGCCACTGCACTTCAGCGTGGGCAACAGAGGGAAACTCTGTCTCAAAAAAAAAAAAAAAAAAAAAAGCATAGGCTCAAAAGTCAGATTTTAGTTTGAATGCCAACTCTTATAACTACTATATGCTATGTCACTTTGGCCATGTTAATCTTACTAAACTCAGTTTCTAAATCACAGAGGAAGCACTACTGAAGTGTGAGTTGCTATGCTGTATTATAACAATTCTATTTATTTGCCCGAAGACTGTTTATCTTAACATCATATTTTAAACTGACTCTTTAATTGTTTGTTTTTCCTTTTGTGTCCTCTTTACTTAAAAAAAAAAAAAAGGTGTACTTAAGCTTCGTTGTTTCTACTTCCTATTTTCTGTTTATTTCTTGTAATCAGGCTTCTATCCCTACCAGTATCAAGTTAGCGAGTTCATAGTTTATATCCAAGTATCTAAATATCCATGTCTAAAGGCCTTTTCTAATTTTTCATCTGCTCTGACTTCGGCAATTACCACTTAGAATTTCTCTGCAATATTTTATTTAATGTACTTCCTCCTACTTTTGATGATTCTGTTGTCTTTAATGCTTCTTACTTCTTACCCCTGAAACTTAGCATTTTTCAGTGTTGTCTTAACAGTCCTCATTCTTTATTCTTTGGAGAGCTTCTTCTCTCTCATAATCTTTCTAAAATGATTCACAGACCTGTAGTTTTGATCCCCCAGACTTTTATGTACTTATAAGGCCTGCATCTTGCTAGCACATTGAGTCCAACATGTTTAAGATAAAACTAATATTTTTCCCAGATTTTTTTGTGTGATTGTTTTTGGGGAGGGAGGGCTTTTGTGTTTGTGTTTTGTTTTTGCCTGTTTGTCTTTTCTTTCCAAGAAATGTCTTATTTCCAAGCTGTCCTAGAGAAAGAGTCATTCTCATTTTTCCTTCTCCTCCGTTTTCCAGTTATATGTCAAGTCATCTAAGACTGATTTATCATCAACCTTTCTTTCCTATTTCTAGTATGCCTATTTTACCAAACTCAAATTTTCCCTAGGCTTAGACAATTAGAATATTGTTCTAATATAATGATTCTTTCAGAAATACAGTTTTGACCATATTGCTTTCTTCCTCAGGTCTCCTCAGTGACTTCTCATTGCCTGTTGAACAAAGTTTAAGCTCTTCATTAGGGCATTTAAGACCTTCAGCTATCTTCATGGCTTTATCTACTCCAGTTTCTGTACTTTTTATCCAGTGTTTTTTCATTTATTTAAAAAAGACTGCGTGCTTGAGGGTTTGCAGGGATGAGGCAACATATGCCCAATTATTACTCTTTGACAGGGTGTAAAGGTAGTATTTTGAGCAGAATAGTTATGTAAAACTTATGAGATTTCAGCAGGGATTTGGAATCAATGAGAGGAGGTCATGCAAATCTCTGAAGAATGTTTTAGGAAAAAGAAATTGCAAGTAAATTTTCTGTTAATGGATTGATTGCTTTCTATCTTTCTCTCTCTCTACCTTTAAGAGCTAACCTATATGAAAGTGGCACATAAATGGCCAAGTATTTCTTTGTTTACGCTGTTCACTAAAATACTCTTGATAAAATTCTGTCCATCTTTTAATTCGCAGCTGATATTCTTTTTCATGAATTATCAGGTCATCTTTCTTGCCTATCTAGTGCTAAGTAACTTTCCTCTCTCTTTTTTTTTTTTTCCTTTTTAGGAGGTAGGGTCTCAGTCTGTCACTCAGGCTGGAGTATATTGGTGTGTTCATAGCTCACTGAACCTCCAACTCCTGGGCTCAAAATCCTTCTGCCTTAGCTTCCCAAGCAGCTAGGACTACAGTGCATACCACTCATACCAGGACTTGTTTTTTGTTGTTGTTGTTGTTGTTGTTTTAAAAGTTCTTTAGAGAAGGGGACTAGCTGTGTTGCCCAGGCTGTTCTTGAACTTGTGACCTCAAGCAAGCCTCCCACGTTAGCCTCCCTAGTAGCTAGTCTTACATAGTGCTATATAATTGTTCAATGTCAGTTATTTCCTTTTTTGTAGTTTCATGTAGAAAAGTGGCACTATACTCTGGATTTCTTGAAGGCAGAAATACACATATTTGTTGAACTGGATCATCAGACATTTATTCTAGAAAAGTAGTTCTTGGTTTACTTTCACTGTACCCATATGTACTCAGAAATTTGAGTATAAATTAAGTATCATTTGAAATGTGCATGACACTTAAGAGTAAATGGATAAAGTGGCTGTATTTTCTCCTTCATTACAGATAAATACTGCAACAACTGTAGCTGACTTAAAGTCAGTAATAAATGAATGCTCTAACTACCTTGAGTTTATTGGATGTCTCAGACTTATAACAACATTAAGTGATAAATATATGTTAGTAAAAGACATACTTGTCTACCATGTAATTCAGAGAGTCCAAGAACCCTTTAAAAGGTAAGTTGTTTCTATTAATATATGGTTCTCTCAAATTACATGTTTAAAGTGGTTAATTATTTTGTAATGTGAGATATATTTGATAATAAATGAGATGTTTATCTCAGAAAAAAATTTAAATCTTACTTTTAAATAATACTTTAAGCCTTTTTAGGATGATTGCTGTTCTGATCATTTACTAAGCATTGTATACCGGGCGCGGTGTCTCATGCCTGTAATCCCAGCACTTTGGGAAGCCAAGGCAGGTAGATCATTTGAGATCAGGGGTTCGAGACCAGCCCGACCAACATGGTGAAACCACATCTCTACTAAAATACAAAAATTAGCCAGGCATTGTGGCAGATGCCTGTAATCTCAGCTACTTGGGAGGCTGAGGCAGGAGAATTGCTTGAACCTGAGAGGTAGAGGTTGTGGTGAGCTGAGATTACGCCACTGCTCTCCAGCTTGGGTGACAGAGCAAGACTCCCTCTCAAAAAAAATATATATATATAGTGTAAATGTATGATGCTTTCATAGGAATAATCACTACTTCAGATTATGATTTTTTCCTAAAAAATATTATTTTTAAAACTCTTACCACATGAGCCAACTATTCTGTCTCTGTGCATTCATTTAATAACTATTTATTGGGTACCTTTTATATGCTGGATAATATATATACTGACTATTCTTTGATTAACAAGGTGTATATGATTCTTGTTCTCCTTTAGTTTAGAACACTGGTCTAAGTTAGAAAACTTATGTATCTCCCTTACACTCTTAGAATTTTTTTAAAATAATGGAAATATCCAAATGAAAGTAGTCTGTAATTACCATCCAGATCTACCACTTATTAACCTGTGCCTGTCTGTTCATCTATATCCTACCCTTGTTATTGACTCCAGTATTACTTTAAACCAGATACCAGATATAATCCCAAACATGATCAATTCATGTAAAAAAAGGAGTATCATTAATCCATAGATGTAAATATATTTGATGTTTAAAATCTTTATAGTTACTTTTATTACCAAAGTATGAATGTATATATCTTGGACCCGTATAAGTCTCTTTTTGATGTTTTTGTTGATTCTTTTGATGTGAGCCTTAATGGTCTTTGTAAGCTTTTTTCCTATATGGTTTCACAACGTCTTTCAGACTGATTTTGTACATTTTAGCCTAAGGAACCTTTGTTACTTTTAATGAGAAATGGTAGTTCACAACCACAGTCTGGATGTTAGAGATGCTTAGTTTTGCTGAGTTGGTCGTGGTATCTAGGCCCTTTCAGTGAACCCAAATTAGAAAATAAAGGATTTTTTAATTTATTTGTTTTGATTTAATTTTTTTAAAGGTACATTATGAGTGTGTATTGATACTTCTAATTCAGATTCCCTATTGCATGATTTTTACTTAACTTTTTCTTTGTCCTATACTGAGAATTGCAGTTCTTAAGGACACTGGAGAATTTGAATATGAAGTAACTATTCATGTGATTTATTCCACATTTCATTACCAGTAGTATCAGAATAAACAATACTAAAATTATCAAATTGTTGTGCTTATAAGTCATGGGAATATTTTCTGTGTTGCTATAAATTGGCCATAAATTTCATTTTTATTTTTAGTGATTAATTTTTGTTAAAGTTTGATTTTATTTTAAAATTATATAAAATGTTTTGTATAGTTCCAAAGTCAAATCTATAATAAGAATATATTAAAAGTATATTCAAAGAAGTATAGCTTTCATCCTTACTATGTCCACCATTCAACCCTTTGTGAAGGAATCATTTTGACAATTTGTTTGTGGTTTATTCTTTTATTATTTGCTTTTCTTTTTAATGATAACAGATAAACATATGTGTATTTTAAGCTCATTTTATGCTGCCATAACAATACCTGAGACTTGGTAATTTATAAAGAAAGGAAATTTATTTCTCACAGTTCTGGAGGCTGGGAAGTCCAAAGGTGTAGTGCCAGCATCTGCTCAGCATCTGGTGAGCGCTATCTTGCTGTGTCATAGCATTGTGGAAGAGCAAGTGAGCACACAAGACAGAGATGTACCCTGGAAATCAGGCAGAACTCATCCTTTTTATCAGGAGCTCACTCCCACAATAATGACATTAATCCACTCATGAAGGCAGAGCCCTTGTGACCTAATCACCTCTTAAGGACCCTATCTCCCAATACTGTTATACGGGCCATTAAATTTCAACATGAGTTTCTAAGGAGATGTTCAAATCATAACATTCTGCTCCTGGCACTCCAAAACTCATGTCCCACTCATATACAAAATCCATTTATTCCACCTCAGTTGCTTTAAAAGTCTTAACTAGTTACAGCATCTACTCAGAAGTCCAAAATCTAGAGTCTCATTTGAATCAGATGTGGGTAAGGCTCAAGGGAAATTTCATCCTGAGGCAAATTTTGTCTAGCTGGGAGCTTTTGAAATCAAAAAAAGTACTTCTGTTAATAAAATACAGTGGTGAGGTGGGCATAAGATAGACATTTCTACTCCAAAAGGGAGGAATATGCAAGAAGTAAAGGGTAACTTTTATAAGTAAAGTCCTAAATCCAACAAAGAAAACAACATTACATCTTAAACCTCCAGAATAATCTCTTTTGACTCCATATCATACATTCTGGGCACATTGAGGCAGGATTTGAGCCCCAATGTCTCAAGCACCCCTACTTCTGTGGCTTTGCTGTGCTCAGTCCATGGTTCATTTCTCTCAGGTTGGAGTCTTGTGCCTGCAGCTTTTCCAGGCTGGAGTTGCATGCTGGCAGCCCTACAGTTTTTCAGAGGCTACCCTACTCCCATAGCTCTACTAAGCATTGCTTTTTTTAGTGTAGACGTTGTGTGACAGCCTCAGCTCTGTGGCAGATTTCTGCCTGGGCCCCAGGTTATCCATGGCATCCTTTCAAATCTAGGTGGAGGTAGCCATGCCCCCACAGTTCTTTTTTATTTTTTTTATAAGAAAATTAGGAGTTTTTTTTCTGTAGAAGCATACATTTTACTTTATGAATTGGTTTTCTTGCTTAACTATAGGCCTTTAAACCACTATGTCATGAAATACGGGTTGTGTCTCATTTTTAATAACTGCGTGATAGTCCACTTTATATGTCATTATTTATTTAAACAATCCCCTTTATTGGATGTTTAGGACAGTTGTAATTTTTTTTTTTTTTCCTGAGATGGAGTCTCCCTCTGTCGCCCAGGCTGGAGTGCAGTGGTGAGATCTTTTTTTTTTTTGAAAGAGAGAGAAAAAGAAAGGGGGAGAGAGAACAAGTCTTGCTCTATTGCCCAGGCTGGAATGCAATCTAAATATAGGTATTAAAAACCTCTTTTATGCCGATAATTGTGCTTAACAGTGGAGACAGGAAGGAATAAAGGAAGAAAATAACAAACAAACAGCCAACCAATATTTCATTTAAGTCTGAAATGCTATGCAAATGCTGAAGAGTGATTTACTTCCAATTACGTGGTCACTTTCAAAATAGGTGTAATGTGATACTGAGAAAAATGTATGTTCTGTGGACCTAGGGTGAAGAATTCTATAAATATTCACTGAGTTTACTTGTTCCAGGTCTGAGTTCAAATCATAGATGTCCCTGTTGATTTTCTATCTCGTTGATCCATCGAATATTAACAATGTGGTGTCAAAGTCTCCTGCTATTATTGTGCAGGAGTCCAAGTCTCTTTATAAGTCATTAAGAACTTGTCTTACGTATCTGGGTGTTCCTATATTGGGTGCATGTATATATTTATGATGATTAACTCCTGTTGTTGTATTGATCCTTTTACCATTATGTAATGTCCTTCTTTGTTTCTTTTAGTCTTTGTTACTATTAAAGTCTATTTTGTCAGAGACGAAAGTTAGAACTCCTGTTTTTTGTTTTTGTATTTTTTTGCTCTCCATTTGATTGGTAAGTCTTCCACCAACCCTTTGTTTTGAGTCTTTGTGTGTCCTTGCTTATGAGATGGATCTGGATACAGCGTACTGATGGGTTTTGACTTTTTATTCAATTTGCCTGTCTGTGTCTTTGATTGGGGCGTTTAAGGTCTGGTGGTGATGAAATCTCTGAGTGCTTGCTTGTTCGCAAAAAATTTTATTTTTCCTTCACTTATGAAGCTTAGTTTGGCTGGATATGAGATTCTGGGTTGAAAATTCTTTTCTTTGAGGATATTAAATATTGACCCCTACTCTCTTCTGGTTTGTAGGGTTTCTGCTGAGAGATCTGCTGTGAGTCTGATAGGCTTCCCTTTATGGGTAATCAGACCTTTCTCTCTAGCTGCCCTTAGAATTTTCTCCTTTATTTCAACCCTGGTGAATCTAATGATTATGTGTCTTGGGGTTGCTCTACTTGAGGAGTATCTTTGTGGTGGTCTCTGTATTACCTGGAGTTGAGTATTGTCCTGCCTTACTAGGTTAGGAAAATTTTCCTGAATAATATCCTGAAGAATATTTTCCAGCTTGGATTCATTCTCTTCATGACATTCAGGTACACCTATCAAACGTAAATTAGGTCTTTTCACATAGTCCCATATTTCTTGGAGACTTTGCTCATTCCTTTTTACTCTTTCTTCTCTAATCTTGTCTTCTCATTTCATTTCATTAAGTTGGTCTTCAACCTCTGATATCCTTTCTTCTGCTTGATCAATTCAACTGTTAAAACCTGTGCATACTTCGTGGAGTTCTCGTATTGTATTCTTCAGTTCCATTAATTCACTTATATTCCTCTCTAAATTGTCTGTTCTCGTTAGGATTTCATCAGACCTTTTTCACGGTTCTTAGTTTCTTTACATTGGGCTAGAACATGTTCTTTTAACTCACAGAAGTTTCTTATCCACCTTCTGAAGCCTAATTCTGTTAATGGAACGCACTCGTTCTCCATCAGGCCTTGTTCCCTTGTTGATGAGGAACTGTAGTCCCCTGTAGAGGGAGAGGCATTCTGATTTTGGGTATTCTTAGCCTTTTTACGCTGGTTTCTTCCCGTCATTGTAAATTTATCTACCTGTCGTCTTTGTAATTACCGACTTTCAAATTAGGTCTCTGAGTGGACGTCCAACTTGTTGATTCCCAGCGCTGGAATCTGAGAAACCCACCGTGCTGGCTGAAACAGCAGCATTAAGATTCATGGTGCTTTTCTGCCCGGGAATCTCTGGTCTGGCTTCCTTCTTGAGTCCCTTTTTCAATCAGCTGAATAGGTGACTCTGCCTTCCTGGAGCTCCAAATGTCAACCAAAAGAGGACCCAGTCCCATTTACTCTGCACCAAGAACCGCTGCGCCGAGGCGCCAGCAGAACTGCCGTGCCAGCCACAAGAGTCGCACTGGTGACCTGTGGGGCTCCTCCGCTGGGAATCTCCTGGTCCATGAGCAACAAAAATTCGTCTGAAAGTGTGGCGTCCTCTCATTCTCTGCACTTTCACTGGGAGCTACAATCCTGAGCTGCTAGTAATTGGCCATCTTGGATCTCTCTCCGCCCCCACAGTTCTTGCATTCTGTATGCCTGCAAAATTAGCACCCACATGGACACCGCTGAGGCTTAAGTATAAAACACTTCAGATGTTTACCTCTTTCTTATTAATAAAAATTTGTTAGTTTTGAAACTATAAAGCCAAACAATGTAGGCACATAAAATATTCAATTTGTATTAATGTAGTTGCTTGTTATGGATTTGAAAGTATCATATCATGTATAGTATACCCATATCTTCTCTTTTTCCTCACATCTGAAAATATGATTTTCTCATTTGGGGTTCTTTTGTTGTTTTTTAAAAATCATTAGCTGTTTTGAAAAATATGCCAGATAAAATTAGCTGGAAATGTTCATTCCCTAATATAATACCAAACACACATGTATGAATGTTGGCTCATTATTTTTCTTCTCTTAAGTTTTAAGCAGGGTCTGAAAACCCTTGGTGTTTTGGAGACAATTCAGGCTTACCCAGAAGCATTTTGTAGTATCCTGTGCCATAAACCTGACAGTCTTTCTGCAAAAATTCTTAGTGATCTTTTTACAGTACACACATTACCTGATGTAAAAGCTTTGGGATTTTGGAACAGTTACTTACAGGCTGTTGAAGGTATGTGGGTATTTTATTTTATTTTTGACAATCTCAGAATATTTGTTTCAGCATATTTGTTGGGGGTTTGTCTATGTGTTTTGCCATTTGTTATTGATATTAAGATGCTAACTCTGTATTTACAAATGAAAGTTATTTCAAAGCAAATTTATATGACTGAGTTAAAAATGATAAAGGTTACAGCGTAAATTTATGTTTTGCAAATTTTTTTCTGTATATAAGTTGAGGTGAAAGGCATTCTTTCTAGAAAACATTAATGTCACACCATAGAACAGTCTTAATCCTAATCATATATTTCATCATTTTCAATTTGAGTTAAACTAAATTATTATTCATCCATTGGTTAGGGCTATAACAATGATTATCATTGAGCATTACCAGTGTAAACTCATTCTGCTTAATAAAATTGAAAAGAATTTAACTTATAGTTGAAATTTTGTTTAGCTAGATTTTTATTTTTTTTACCAATTTAGTTTTTCTGTCTGTATTTATTAAACTAGTGTATCAAATAGTGATGACCTAGAAGTGGTCAAATATACAATAAGTAATTGTATTAGTCCTTCTACTTTGAGATTCATTTATTGAGTGTACTGTTTGCCTGTTACTACACCTGACTTTGTGATTTAGTTTGCCCAAAACAAATGTGGGGTCTATGCCTTTCAGTATTCCAAGTCTATTTGGAGAAGAATCTATGATGATAGCAATATGTAACATGGATTTACTTTACTTTCTTTTTCTCTTTTATTGGTAAACTTTGTCAGATGGCAAATCTACAACAACAATGGAAGACATTCTGATTTTTGCAACTGGTTGCAGTTCCATTCCTCCAGCTGGATTTAAACCCACTCCTTCAATTGAGTGCCTGCATATGGATTTTCCTGTTGGAAACAAGTGTAATAACTGTTTAGCAATTCCAATTACCAATACATATAAAGAGTTTCAAGAAAATATGGACTTCGCCATAAGAAACACTCTAAGACTAGACAAGGAAAAGAATTCTCATTACATTGGACATTAAAATGTTTCCTTGAACAAAGAGAAGCTTCTTTAAAAGCTGCTATTGGTGACTCTCTCTTGTTTCACTAACCTTTTCATTATCACTTTGAACAAACTAGTTAGCTTCTTGACCGAATAAAATTTATGATATGAACATAAAGGAATTTTATGGCCATTTAGGCTAAAAAAAATTTTTTTTGTTAAAATATACTAGTCAAAATGGGTGATAGTTTCTCATTTTCTTGATACACATACTTCATAAACCTCATTGTAAATACTCTCAAAATGGTTGTATGGATTTTATTTAGATAGGGTAGCATGGTATATAAAAGTAAAAACTTTTTTACTCACTATTTTTGTAAATTAGGATTACATATAGAATGCCACCATTTTTCCAGATTTATTCAATTTTCGAATTATCCCCCATTTTATTTTAAAGCATTAAGTAAAAACGCTAATTGGTTAAATTTTGTTATATAAATGAGAGACATATATTCTGGAGTTTTACTATGCATGCCTTTCTAGAATGGCACCTAATTAGTTGTTTAAAATTTATTAGATTACTGATTTATATTAAGATGACCCACACTGCAGTTAGATTATGCCTAGTGGGGAGTATTATATGAAAAACAGAATTAAGCTGGGCATAGTGGTATGTGCCTGTAATCCTAGTTACAAGGGAGGCTGAGGTGGGAGAATCTAGCGGTGTTCAGCCAGCCTGGACCATATAGCAAGACCCCATCTCAAAAAAAAAAAAAAAGCAGAATTGCACAAATTTTCTGGAATCTATGGACATTCCATGAGTTTAAACACTTTTGGGGTTGATAATGTATAGTTGAAAATACCTAAGAAAGTGTGTCTCCTTTAAAAGCCTTGGCTTTAATGGAAATTTTTGTTGTTGTTGTTGTTTTTCTCTATCTTATGTTTGATATTCTGTATGTTGGATCCATAATCATTTTAGGTATTTAAATGATCTCTGTGGATTGGTAAGTTTGGCCATTTGACCATTATTTATTATCAGGATGGTTGTATGCTAAGGTAAGTTGGCACCATAGCATTATACTATTATCTTCATTGCTCTTGAATAATATCTGTTATATAAGCAACATATAAATAAAGTAAAAAGGACAAAATGTAAAACCCATTCTAATGTCACCACTCAAAGATCTAAGTCCTGTGTTTCTGTGTATCCTTCTATAAACTCTTTACTTAGGTTTCCTTTATTTTTTAACTTTAATAATGGTACTAAAAGACAGAGAATACCTAAAAGTAACAAATTACCTACTAACAATGTGAAGATATATATTCCCATAGTCATATCCCCATATTTATACTCCCACAAAAGAAAAACATTGGAAAAAAATGTCTGATGTCTTTAATCCATTATCAAATATAAATGAGGTAATGGCTCAGTTTCCACAAAAGTAAATCATTATGAAAGGTAAATCATTATGGGAAGTAGAATGTTTTAATTAACCACATTTTTCTTAATATGCAAATCAGGTGTCAGGTGTTGTCATAGTCTCACCCGTAAATATTAAATTATCGATATTTTTTAAGAAAAATAAGAGATTTGATAGAGATAATACATCTCAATACCAAAGGAAAATTAAAACATAATCCTAGTATACTTTTCTTGTTCCCTCATGTCTTTTTCAATCTATACACTAACATAACTAGCAAATTAAAGTATTACTTTAACTGGAAATATTTAAGAACGTTAAACAAGGCATTTCTTTGTCTTTGGTTGAATTCTTTTAGATTATCAATAGTAATTGAAGGATCAATTATCAAAGAGTTTGAATAGCTAATATAAACCTCAGACTCACCATACAGTTTTTATTCCAAATATGTTGATAAGAAAGATAATTGGTTTCCTAATCTATCTAGTTTTTATAACACTTAAAAATCAATACAAACCAAAAAACCTAGTTAAAGCTATTTTCTGGTTTGTAGTTTTAATTAATTTCCCCTAGGGTAGAAATTAAAACTCATAAGTCACACATACATACTTTGTTGGAGTGGGGTGGCAGGTGGAGAGGCAGTGTACTTAGCTACAATTAAAAACAGTATTTCAATTCCTAATTTCACTTATTTTATATGTAGACAGGGCCTTCATGGTAAGATGGTGTAAATAATATAGGATTATTGGTGTTTAAAAGTGAAGCATAAATATTTATTTTGTAAAATGTTTTCTAGTTTGAATGTTGTTCCATTATTATGATTTTTAGATTAATCTGTATGGTCAAGGAACATCAAAGAAACCTGTAGGTTATTTATTTTTTGCAGTGTCATTTTGTCACATGGTTGGTATTATAATTGTTCTCTTCTTAATCATTCTATAACCAGTGCATAATTCTTACTGACATTAAATTTTAAAAAGAATTATGCTATAAATCTTTATAAATATGTATATGTATTTCTTAAATATTTCAATTGCCTAAACATTGTATGTTTTAAGGCTGTTTTCTCTTGCTGTCAATAATGAAGAAAACTATAAATTGACCTGTAATGCATCTACTGTTCATGGAGGGTTACTTTGATATTCATTGTTTTTAAACAGTTTCCAATATGGAAAATTTAAGACCTTTTATACAATTCTCAACTATTCAAGATAAAGATTCTTTAAAATATATCACCAGAAACTTACAATTTTATGCTTTGTAATATTTAGTTTCTGTAATTTGAGGAAGTGACTTCTTTTGTTTGGGTTAAGTAAAAAGCCTTTATTTGATTACCAGCATGAGAATTTACCTTGGTTTGTATTTTATGCATTTGTAAATTTTTTTCCCTAATTATATGGAAGCTATTTTGTATTCGTTGCTAAATACTAAGTCAAAGGGAGTATAATAGGTAAGTTTTTTTCAGTGACTGTTCCTTTAGCATCCAGTCATTATAAGAAAATGATCAGAACAAAATCATTACATTATAAGCATGTAATTATTTTATATAGTGATTATCATGTACTGCATTGTTACTTTTACAATAAGCTATTAAACTAGTTTTTATGGTTCAAGTAATGCAATACAGTTTCATGCTTCAAGTAAGGCAATACAAAACGTAACCCAGTTAATGATTAATTACTTGAATGTAGATTGTCGTTTAGGAAAATTTGGATTGCCTTGAAGAGATTCAGTTTTCAAGTTCTGATTTTGACCATTATCTTTTCTAATTCCTAAACATATCCCAATACCTACACTGTACCTACACTATGCCAGGTATTATGCTGGGTGATAGTTTATATATTATTAGCCTGTTTTCCTCCCTTTTTAAAGACTGCCAGATTAACCAAAAAGCATGAGATTTATAACAGTTTTCCAAATAAATAAATGTGTTTATGCCACTAAAGGTAAACTGCCTATATAAATTATTTATTGGGATTTAATGAGATTAAGATTCTGACGAAACTGAAAGATACAAGATTCCTTTACTCCACATTTGAGAGATCTTGTTAGCAAGCAGTTACTGTCTAACACCCAGGAATCTATAGAAATGAGGGAATTTGTGTTAAAACTATCCCCTAATGTAAAATGACTTACCAGAATAAATTATTTAAGCTGAAAATCTGGAGTCAGATAAATGGCTATAATAACTTAGGTTAATGAACAATCTGTAGCTATAGATTATTTTCAGTCTTTCTGATTCTAATAAAAGAAAAATACCTTATTCAGTCTTAGCCTTACAAGGGCTATTTGTCTACGGTTACTGTTCTTCTGTGGGGCATATTTGTCTATAAATTTACTGCCCACACTCTATGCACTAGGTCAGGAGTTTTTATCATTTCATATACATGTAGTATACATCAATTTTAAAATTGTCTTAGTGGTTTTAATATGACTTATAGTCTTGGGAGGGGATCTGTGATGGAACTGAAGTGGTTCAATGATGGATTTGCATTTGAAACTGGAAGTACCCAAATGAGCTAAATTGGGTTCTTAGATACTTTGTATTTCATGGAGACTATAGAATGCAGTAGAACTCTCCCATAGAGCAGAAACTAATTTCTGTTTAGTTGGAACACACCTAAATCATTGATTCCTTCAAAATATTAGTAACAACTGAAGAAACACAAGAATTTATTCCAGTTCATTTCTTAATGAATATGTCAGTTAGCTATAAAAATGAGAGATTACTTACTTTTTTTTTTTTTTTTAAGACAGAATCTTGCTCTGTCACCCAGGCTGGAGTGCAGTGGCGCAATCTCGTCTCTCTGCAACCTCATGCTCCCGCATTCAAGGAGTTCTCCCTGCCTCAGCCTCCCCAGTAGCTGGGATTACAGGAGCCCGCCACCATGCTCGGCTAATTTTGTATATTTAGTAGAGACTTGTTTCACCATGTTGGCCATGCTGGTCTCGAACTCCTGACCTCAGGTGATCTGCCTGCCTCCACCTCCCAAAGTGCTGGTATTACAGGTGTGAGCCACTGTGCCTGGCAGAAATTATGTAATTCTTAGTAGGTTCAATGCTAGGACGTTTCCTAATAGCATTAAAAATAAATAACCTATTTTAAATGACACAAAAATAAAAGTTTTTATTAATGAAAAAAGCCAATGTTTTATACTATAACACAATCTTTTATATAATCGTTAGGCTAACTGTAATTTTGAAAAGCTTTTGAGGCAGTCTGATTTCATTTCAGAATTTGGTGCAACTTCATAATGAAGTGTCATCAGTGAACTATTGAAACTATGGGAAATGAGCTGTCATTGTGTATCCATTTTTATCATACAGTGAAATGTATGGATTAAGTTAGAAATCATCTATCCTATACATTTTGCCATCACATGGCTTCAAGTGTACATTAAGACGCCAGCACAAGACCAGCCAGGCCAACATGGTGAAACCCCGTCTCTACAAAAAATGAAAAATTTGGCTGGGCGTGGTGGCCCCTTCCTGTAGTCCCAACTACTGGAGAGGCTGATGTGGAAGGATACTTTGGGAGGATCTTCTCATTTCGGGAGGTCGAGGCTACAGTGAGCCGAGATTCTGCCACTGCACTTAAGCCTGAGCGACAGAGTGAGACACTGTCTCAAAACAAAACAAAACAAAAAAACAGCACATTAGCCTGGCCTGATGATGTGCCCCTGCAGTCCCTGGCTACTTGGGAGGCTGAATCAGGAGGATCGTTTGAGCCTCAGAATTTGAGGCTGCAGTGAGTCCTGATTGCGCATTCCAGCCTTGGCAACACACACCCCACAATGTTTTGTGATTTAAAAATTACTACAGGGAAAGGAAAAATGCTAATTGCTCATTTTGTACTTCCCTGCATCCCGTGTCCATGCCAGCAGAACGCCACCATAAAGCTACGCCATTTTGTTTAAGAGATGCGATTGAGAAATATGCCAGATTAGAGTAATGCTCTGTTTCTCCGGAAAAAGCAAAGGGAAGACTCCTGCTGCACTGAGAAACGAGAACCAACGTTGACATGTTGCCTGTATTTCAGGAAATTTACTTCAGTCCTGTAGTCCTCATCTCCTAGAGTATTATCACCCCTTAAGTGCGCAGAGCTCAATTTAATGTAGCTACCATTTGAGAAGGTGTGGCTTGATTTGATAGGATAAAAATTCTTAGTATTTTGCTAATATTACGGGCTACCGAGGCATTAACCTGCCCTGGGTCTCCCATTTCTCCCGAGAGCGAGGGTCTTCCTGGAGGAGGTGGGGTCTGGCCCTCAGGCACCTCCTTTGGCCCCGCCCCTCCGCGTTTTGCTTCCGGGGCGATAAGGGCAGCCACGTCATCTCCCGGCTCCGCCAGCTAGCCGGGCAGTGGCTCGTGGGAGCCAAGATGGCGGCGGCAGCGGTGGCGGCGGCGGCCTCAGCCAGTATTCGGGAAAGGCAGACAGGTACTGAATTATTCTCTTCCCCTTGAAGCTTCGTGATTGCCACGACGACATCCTTTTCTGCTTGTCGCCCTCACTCGGTAGTGGTGCGTGCAGCTCAGAGACCGATCTCTCGGAGTTTAATCCAGTCCCTAGAACATCAAGAGCTCCTCCCCTTTGAGTTTTTGGGGAGAAGATGCCATTAGCTTGAGGACTCGGTTCGTCCTGTGGTGCAGGAAAAGGAGCTTCAGCGGTGTGCGGTGGATACGGCCCTGCTTTTGTCTTTTTCCTAGTGGGCATCCGAAGGCCACCACAAGATCTAGCAGCTGATACCTTTTTATCTATGTTGCTACCTATGAGGTCTCCGCGTTGGTTTCTGTGCGTGGTTCAGTTCTGGTTTTGATTTTTGAGAGAACTCCCATTTTCTGGCACTTCCATCACAATTACAGATTTTAGGTGTTTTCACAGCGGCTTGCTTTGCGCCACTTTACTTCGGAACAATCTTTTGAGGGTACTGCAGAAAAATGCCTGGTGATAAAGATTTCCTCCTTTAGCTTGCTGGAAGGAATTGAAGAAAGGCAAAACAAATTAATAAATAGCTTTCTCATTTTAATTATTTGACAGGTTATTGTTTCAAAATAATTTATCTTCAATAGAGCGTGTTTATATAGCTTCCATTTACGCAGAGAAAGGTAAAAAGGAACATATTCTCTTGAGTTTGGGAGGGGTTTCCATCTTAGAAATTAGTTTTGCCTTATTTGAAAACTCATGACAACTTGGTTTATACCTGTTAGCTACAAACTAAAGGTTTATGCTTGTTAACTAATTGTCTTGAAAGTTTTCAAGCCATTTATTGAGGAGCTGATAGAAATAAGGCATCAAGAATGTGCATACTTGGAATTCTGTTTCCTGAAATTATGCTCTTTTGGATATAAATATGAATAGGAAAATAACTTTATAATTCATATGACGTACAGAAAGGATTTGGGCTGTACTTGATTCCTTCCTTTGGCATTTACAGAAAAAATGATAGACTTCAACCTAGTAATGACACAAAGAATATTGAGTTGCGTTCTGCTTTTCCCAGTAAATAATTTAGTATAATCTGTCCGGTGAAGTCAGGCATAACTAAATATAGGGAAGTTCAAATAAGATTTGGGGAATGCCTGCCATTCACTTTATCTGTGTAAGCAAAGAGAAGCTCCATTTGTCTTAATACGGTGGTTCTGATGACTATACTACATATTAAAATAACATGTCAGTGAAATTGTACTAATACAAGGGAGCTTTTTGAAAAGTAAATTTGCATGGCAGTAAACTTGTATGCAGAAACTTTGTAGATCATTAAAATCTAATACTTTTGTATTTCTGCAGAAATAAACATAAGATTTTACAGAATAATTAGATAAATTGTGCTAGATCTGTTTTTTTAAATCAAATTTTTACTGTCATTGAATTCTGTCTTATTTTCAGAGGAAGGTAAATCCTTGTATATGTATTATAATGCAGAATTAGCTATTTTCCTCATGCATATTGAGAATGTTTTGAGAAGTAACTCACAATCCTCCAGTATTCTAGATACCAGAATATTTGGGTGGATGAGATAATAGTTGGTATTTATTGAGCATTTATTATTTTTAGGCATTGTTTTAGGTGATTATGTATTATTATCACCATTTTACAGGTGAAGAAAGTATGATAGAGGCAAACTAACATGCCGGTTTCTTGCTTTGACTGCCTGAAGAATCTTTATTGATCTTTGGAAGGTCATCCCACAAGCCATCTCCTTTCTTCCTGGTTCACTGCCTTCTCTATCCATACCTTCAGTTCAACAGGTAGAAACAGTTGCTTCCTGCTTTGTGTTACTGTTGTTCTTCATTAAATGCCTCCTCATTATAGGTTCTTGCTCATCTTCTCTGCCTCCAGCCCCCCCTAACCCGCCACCCATTGCAAGGTCTCAGTAGTGTTAGCATCTAGCTCCTTAGCTTTCAGTATTATCTGTATGTTGGTGATTCCCAAGTTTATATCCGTAGTCTGGCCCTCCCATATGAACTCAGTCTACTCCATATCAATGAATGGCAATTCCATCCTTATAGTTGTTCAGGTCAAAAACCTTGAAGTTTTCTTGACTTGTCTCTTTCATATAGCTCATGTCAGATCTTCCAGTAAATCTTGTCAGTTCTACTCTGAAAATATATCTAGGATCTGACTGTTGTCATTGCTATCCCCGGGTTCTATCCACTGTGAATTTCTGCAGTAACCTATTTGGTCTTCTTGCTTTCCAATCCTGTTTTCCTTAATTATTTTCCACAAACTGATCATGCCATATGTTTGCTCAAAATCTTCTATCATCTTCCCATTTCAACCATGATAAAAACCAAAGTGGTCTTACAGCCTTCTTCAAGGCCTTATACAATCTGATTCCCACATAGCTTTTGGACCTCACTCCCTGTTACCTTTCCCTTTCCTTGAACCCACCAGGAATGTTCCCACCTTCAAGCCTTTGTATTTGTTTCTTCTTTCTGGAATACTGCTTCAGAGATAATCTCCATGGCTTGCTCCCTCACTTCCTTTAGCTCTTTACTCAAATGTTACCTTCTCAGGAGGCCTTCCTTGATTACCCTGTTTAAAATTACACCCCAACTCTGTCTTCCCCTTTTGCATGCTTATCTTTCTTCATAGCACTTACCATTATCTACATACCATATGTTTTACTTTTTTTTTCTTTATTCCCCAGTTAAAATGAAAGCTACTTGAGAAAAGGTAATTTTATTCACGTTTTTGTTCAGTTGCTAGATCCCCAATAACTCCAGTGCCTATGGTGAGCAATCACTAAACGTGTTGAATGAATGAATAGTAAGCGTAGTTGGCAGTATTTGTTCAGTGCATGAGTGAAGAAAACATTCCAGGTAAAAGTGAAACTAACCAAGTCTAGGAATATGGCTACAGGTTGAGTATCCCTTATCCAAAATGCTTAGGACGAGGAGTGTTTTGGATTTTGGAATATTTGCATTATTCCAATCCAAGCACCAGTTTAAAAAATTTTGATTTTGGAGCATTTCAGATTAGAGATATTAAGGGTTGGGGTGCTCAACCTGTAGTATGTTTAGAGCCAATAAAGCAGATGGTTTGACATTTCAGTTAAAAGTCATGGTTTAAGCCTTGGGTAGTTAAACTCTGATAAAAGTAAAATCACGTTCTTGTAAACTCTGAACACAGGCAGTGCACTTCGTTAACAAATTCACTGCATCAAAATACCTTTTAAGAAGTTAGCCAAGGCTCAAAGTTGGAGAAAATTTCAGATTGGGCTGAGAAGGTGAATGTAGGATTATCTTTTTTGCTGCTACTGGCCTCTTTCAGTTAGCTAAGGCCTAACTGCAGTATACTAAACACCTGAGGCTCACATGGCAGCCCAGGCTTTCATTCCTCTAAGTTATCAGGCATCAAGAGTGTGAACAGCTGTTCCTAGAAACAGGGTTTCCTCCCTCTTGGGCATCAGTACTAGGGTGGTGGTTCTTTATTGCCTGGAGGTGGGAGGAAGAGCTCTGCAAATGCACACTGGGAAAGTTAATCCTGGAACCCCTTCCATGCCTCCTGTGTTATTTCAGTTTTAAGTATTAAACTGGTTTTTGTTTAGATTATATTAATTATATTTGATATTATATAAATAAAATACATTTTATTTAATATAATACCTGTGGACCTCTGAAGTAGGTATTAATTATTGGTAATGTGTATTATTGGCTGGACGTTAGGTAACAACATTTTACCAAAAATTATGCCTGTAGATTTATGGTAAACACACCTGATAGCAATAACTTAAGCATGCCCTGAGACTGACCCTGTATTGCATACACACCTGGATATGTGTTCCAAGCTAGGGAATCAGAATAGCCCACCTGGAGATTCAGTCCTTGTCTATGAGGAACATCTGAGCCCCCAGCCCATCCAGTGAAACATAGGCAATGCAGTGAATCAAGGCCCCGAGTTTTGGGTTGAATGAAGGTTGCCAGGTGGAGGTTGTTAGGGAACTCTTAAGTGAAAATGCTGTATAAACCACATTTTTGCTATATAAACCGCTTTTTGCATGCAGTTATGGTTCTCCAGCCCAGCACATCGCTACTGAGCATACACTTCTCCTGTCCAGCCCACTATCACTGGACTCTCTCCAACACATGGGATGTGTTGCCCCCAGTAAAACCCCATGTCTCGTTTCCTGGCTCCGGGTCTCTTAGGCCTCTCAAACATGGTACCATCCCTATTGGAGACAATAGGGGTTCGGCACAACAGTATGTACACACCCGTAAATATGCAAATGTATCACTAAAGTACAATCTCTTCAGTGATAGTGGTTTTCACAGCATTAGACCTACCTTAGCAAACAAGCATTTAATAGAAGTTTTTCTTGTGAGTGAATTATTAGGCTATAAGTTGATATTCAGGTGATTTTGGTATTATATAGTTCTCTCTTAGGAGTTTGGAGTATAGGTTATTCTATATTACTTAAAGCCTGATGCAAATGTTTTTAATAACCAAGTGGATTTTAAGGCTGCCAATTTTATAAAAATTAAGAGATTATAACTCTTGAATATTTGTCCATCTCGGTTTCACAAAGAAGTATATTAAGGGATTTTCGTTTTCTGTAACACTGTTACAGATGATATTATAACAGCATAACTGTGATTTTTGATGTTGTGTATTTGCTTAGCTGGAGTTATCAGTTATCTACTATATGAGAAAGTCTGTTTTCCCAAGGGACAGAGAATTTTAAGCAACTTTTCAGTGAATCTGACAGGATAAATTGGTTGTAAAATATTCTTTTACGTGTCTATAGACAGATCTGCTGTATGAAGGTTTTGTATATGAACCAGTTGAATATGCCATGGATAATTTTGTTTTTAAAAAGACAGATTCTTCTCACTGGACCCTCCAACTGGAAAAAAAAAAAAAAAAAAAGGATTGATCCTGATCTATGCTTTCAGCCCGACAATAAACAGACAATAGCCTCAGTTTCTTCCTGAATATTTCCCACAATTTCATCTGAGGACAGATGCTTATTGTACTTTGGGAAATCTCCCAAATACATGCCAGTTAGCTGTCGATGGAATAGTCTTACAGGATCTGACCCCTAGTTCTACATACAGTCATTTGGTTAATCAGTTTTACTAGAGTTGATGAATGTATTTTATTTGGGGGTAGTAAATAATGATGGAGGGAAAATAAAATCCTAAAAAACAATGACAATATTTGATAAAACTTTTTATTTTCAGTGGCT
Source organism: Aotus nancymaae (assembly GCF_030222135.1). Classification (NCBI taxonomy): domain Eukaryota; kingdom Metazoa; phylum Chordata; class Mammalia; order Primates; family Aotidae; genus Aotus; species Aotus nancymaae. The sequence continues at coordinate 23,622,971 of NW_026988422.1, read as the reverse complement.
TTGAAGCGTATGTTGAATTTCAATGTGCCTCATGTTAAAAACAGCACAGGAGAACCAGTATGGAAGGTAAGAATTTATCTTAATGGGAACTGATTTCTGTTTTTCTCAGCCCTCGTTGGTGGTAATTAGAGGGAAATTATTATAACATGGAAGAAGTAACACCTATTAATTATTATGAATGTTTTCTTTTTATTTAACATGTCTTAATATGAATCTTTTTGACAAACATTCTATGGAGTGAGACTGGTGATAAAATAGTGATTTTCATCTAGGGAGTCCATTTGATCTCTTGGGTAGTATCTCACTGATAAATCTTTACCCTGGCTGATGTTTTGTTCCTTAGCTTTTCAAGTCCAGACTTTGGATTTTATAAGCTTACTCGGGGTTAGTCAGATTCAGAGGGCCTGGATTATTTTTTAAATCTCATGAAAGAATGATCTGTAAACTGTAATGCCAGTTTATTAATTTATGAGATATAAAACTGTTAATTGAACCAGAAAGCAATCTACAATCTTTTCCTCTGAGAAATACTAGAGAGCCTTTAAAAATTCCTATCTTTAGGCTTCTTCATTTTAAACTTTATGCAGATTGCATCTCTTTCTTCAGATACTATAATAAAGTTGATTAGGTTTAAACTTACTGGTTCACTGTTACTTTATATTTCTCTTGCTAAAAATTAAGAACAAATCAACTTGTTTAGAATTGAGGGTGTCTTGAAAACTCTATTCAGTCTTAGTAAGTCCTTTGGGTTAACTCTAAAAGTAGTTAAAGTTGTCTGTATTGAATTCATAGTTTAAACTCCAGAGTGTCCCCTGGTTTTCCCCTTTCTGTTTTTTTGTGAGCATCTTCCTGTTGCCTCTTATATAAACTATACTTGTTTGTTTCTAAGGCCAACATTGGGATTTGATTGAAATAGTTTGAGAATTTCTTGGGCACAAATTTTTGTTAAATACTTTTCATACCCATAGCTTTTTATATCATAAAATTAGTAATACACATGTATTGAGATTAAAAGAGGGAAGATTTTTGAAAGATGCAACATCAACCTTTTATAACTAAAGCAGAAAGGTTTTTAGCCTCTCTAAAGGAAAGCCTGACATTCAAGAAAAACATGTTTTCATAACAGCATGTTTCATTCTCTTATCAGTAATTTCTTACCATAAAGAATTAATAGAGGTAGTTCTGAAAAACACTTATCAGTTGAGTATCTCTTTTACTTGCCTTAACTGTGAAACTAATTTTGAGTTCAAAAGCCTAGTTGGAGTTCTTAACCACTCCTCAAAGCTATCTGTTTTAATACTTTGAGAATGTGAGGAAGTATATTTATAGAAGAAGGCTATCAAATACTCTTTAGGGACTTAATTTTTTTTTTTTTTAAATGAGATGGAATCTCGTTCTGTCTCCAGGCTGGAGTGCAATGGCATGATCTCAGCTCACTGCAACCTCTGCCTCCCAGGTTCAAGTGATTCTCCTGCCTCAGCCTCCCGAGTAGCTGGGACTACAGGCCTCCAACCATGCCCAGCTAATTTTTGTATTTTTTAGTGAGATGGGGTTTCACCATGTTGGCCAGGATGGTCTCAATTTCTTGACCTTGTAGATCCGCCCACCTTGGCTTCCCAAAGTGCTTGGATTATATAGGCGTGAGCCACCATGCCTGGCCAGAGACTTAATTTTTTTTAAATGAGTATCTTTTTAACCTGAGATGCTTAAATTACAAAATTTTTATTATAGTCATGGAACTTGTTACATATTAGTTTTGAAAGTGGCTAACTTTTACATCTCTGTTTTTAGGAAAGATATATGTGAACGGAAAAAAAAGTAAGGGTGTGAATGTGAATTTGCTTTAAGTTCAAAGTTGTTTATTATAGCTTAAGATAAGGATTTTATAGTCTCTATTTTTTTAACCTAGAAAAAGAATTTTATAAGAAGAAATTTATATCGTTATTTATTTATTTTATCCTGAGTAGTAATGCTTTAAGAATGTAGTACTGCCTGGATGGACATTTGGGTGAATAATGATGGAAAATATTAAACTGAGGCAAGGATAATAATTCTGTATATATGCTTTATTAAAATAAAATTTACTTCAACATTGTCTTAATATAGGTCCACTATTGTTCACTGATAATGATGACACATGGTTTTTTAATAGGTACTCATTTATGACAGATTTGGCCAAGATATAATCTCTCCTCTGCTATCTGTGAAGGAGCTAAGAGACATGGGAATCACTCTGCATCTGTGAGTTTTTGCACATTTCTAATAGTGGCATTCATTTTCAAATAACATTATTAAAGATTTCTTTGGCCACCCTGAAATCAAATTATTAAAGAACATTTATAGAGAAAAGTAGTGTGAGGTTACAGTATTTATATAATGTTGAACATTATTCCTCATATTTTCTTTTATTCAATTCCCTATTTCTGAGATTTAAAAAAAATCCTCAAGTTTAAATTTCAGAATTTAAATTTTCTCCCTTGTGTCTTTTCCTACAGACTTGGTTTACCTTCTATGTAAAAGAATAGAACCGGTAGTCTTAAGATCTCTTCCAGCTCTAAAAGTGTTTTGTTCCTTTAATTTAAATACACAGATTCTTCCTGACCTACAATGGGGTTACATACCTATCAACCCATCATAAGTTGAAAATTTTGTAAGTCAAAAAATACATTTAATACACCTAACTTACCAAACATCATAGCTTAGCCTCACCTACCTTCAGCATGCTCTGAACACTTACATTAGCCTACAGTTGGGCAAAGTCATCTAACACAGAGCCTCTTTTATAATAAACAGTTAAACATCTCATGTAATTTATTGACTACAGTGCTGAGAGTTGAAAACAGAATGTTTGCATAGGTGCTTGAGGTATGATTTCTACTGAATATGTATTACTTTTACACCATCATAAAGTCAAAAAATCCTAAGTTGCACCATTGTAAGTCAGGGACTGTCTATACTTTTTTAAAAAAAAGAAATATCTAATTAATCATTAATATGAAAAATTTAGGTGACTATGAAGTAATGACTATTAATCACCAGAGGAGGTTATCTTGTCTTAACTGTTAAGTTTATTTGATTATATTGCGTCTGATATGCTTAATAAAAATCAAATTGCCATACTTTATGGACTTGCCTAGTGGAACATTTGAGGAAGAGTCCAGGCGCGTGGCTCATACCTGTAATCCCAGCACTTTTGGAGGCCGGGGTGTGTGGGTCATTTGAGGTCAGGAGTTTGAGACCAGCCTGGTCAACATGGTGAAACCCCATGTCTACTAAAAATTAGCCAGGCATAGTGGCATACCCGCCTATAATCCCAGCTACTTGGGAGGCTGAGGCAGGTAAATTGCTTGAACCCAGGAGGCAGAGGTTGTAGTGAGCCGAGATCATGACACTACACTCCAGCCTGGGCGACAGAGCCAGATTCTGTCTCAAAAAAAAAAAAAAGAACATTTCGAGAAGGACTGTGTTCATGGATGGATACTAATACTTCTGTATTCTAAAAGAGTCCAATTTTATGGTGTTCTAACCTATTTGCGTTTTGTTCTATTTATGATGTTATAACCAATTTTTATGATATTATCATATATTGAATTGAAATGTACTCTTACTGGGAATGTGGTTTTAGATTTTCAGTAACTTACCAGAATCTGGTTTGACGAACTCAAATTCTTCAGTTGTATAATTAGTGTTTGTTAAAATAAGTAGACTATTGTGTCAATTCCAAATGTCCTTTTTAATATTTCTGAAATTAGGACCTGTCTTATCACTGATGGTATGTCATAACTGGCAGTATTTTTATTTCTCAGTAGTAATTAAATATATTTTAAAATTATTACCATCTTGGGTTTCATGAAATATGATATTTGATGAATTTTTCCTTTCATTTTTATGTCAGACTGAAATAAGCAGATTTGCTTTGATAATGTGTTAATTCTTATGGACTGAAGTAAAGTTTAACTTGATGCTATCCTTGGAAATTGTGGTTTATTAATAAGCATTGGGTGCCATTGTCCCTATAATAAGTGTTTCATTTTTTTATTTGCTAATGGAGAGAGTAAAGTTTAGAAGGCTTAAGTGAATGTCTCACATTTGTACAACCAGTTAATAACAGAGCCATGGACACATTGCTTGACCTTTAATTCTGTGCTGTTTGTCTACTGAACTGTAGTGGCTCAGTAACAGTAACTAACAGAAGTGAGGCCTAACTCAGTACTTCATTAAGGGGTGACAGGATAGTCTACCAGTTTGAGAGTCTAGTAATCTCTGCCTAACTTGCTACTTTGCCACCAGAGCATGGAAATATTACACAGTTACCATGGTGAACTCTTGTGTACTTTGCCTCCAACCATTCTTCTCTATTTGCTGGAGAATACCGTATCATTACTTTATACTCTGCAAGCTGAGGCTAATTTGTAGGAAACAGTAGTTTCAAGTTTCCAGAATACGAAATGGTGGTTGTAGCCCATTAGGCAGTTGGACAAGCAGTGTAAAAAAGAAAAAACCTATTGTAGCCATCACACTGTCCTTCTTGGTGTCAGTGACAGCAGTTATTAAATACAGGCCCACTGGCAGCATGTGCCTCTTTCCTCTCTCTCCTTGATCATAGAAGAATGACTAGAGAGAGGTGAATATTCCTCATATAAGCGTGGTTTGATGTTGGGTTATTTGCGTGGAAATTGTTCCTAAATTGTAAAAGGAGAAAACTATCAAGTGACTTAATCTGTAAGATGCTTACATTCTCTTACGAAACAATAAATAGGCAAAAATAGATTGTCTTTAAGGTTTAAGGAGACATTTATATACCTTTTATTTTAAAAATATATTTGATTTCATGTTTAAATTTTTTTATAGATTCTAAAGAATTGCTTCTAAAATTTTTTTCATTGCATCCCCCAGCTTTCTAATTTTCCCCTCAGAGAGCCACACTTTCCTCACACTCACTCTTCCCTTCTGACCACCACCATATTTCTGTGAAAAGTGGGTATAGGGTTGATTTTGAATACGTTTTAGTTCTCATTCAAGGAGAGTGTTGGTAGAAAAGAATGTCTGACCATAAGCGGTACTAAAAGTGAGCAGAATAGAACAAATAAAGATTAACAAGGAATTAGGGTCTTATTAATACTAATAAATAATATCAACACTGACATGGGAGAAAGCTAGGTTAACTCACTGATTAGTTGCAACAAGAACTTTTAGAACACTGGTTACTGTCCTTAAGCTAGTGAACTCCCATTTTGAGAAATAATGTTTTAAATTATCTTTTTAGATAAGTGACTGAGAAAAAATAAGTTTTAATTTTTTATGTCTTCTAGGCTTTTGCACTCTGATCGAGATCCTATTCCAGATGTTCCTGCAGTATACTTTGTAATGCCAACTGAAGAAAATATTGACAGAATGTGCCAGGTAATATGGGTTCTTACTTTCTGGACTCCTGAATTTTGAAACAGACTAAAAAAAAAAAAAATTCCTACATGCCCACGGTGAAAAATCAGAAATTCCCATGCTACTTTCTCACTCTGATTTTGAGACTATCTTTGAATTTTAAATACCCTGAAAGACTTAAAACTTTTGGCTGAAGAAGTATTATACAGTAGTCCTCCCATATCTACAGTTTCACTTTCCAGTTTTAGTAACTCATGGTCAACCAGGTACTGAATATATTAGAGTAGTGAAAATATTACAGTGTTTTGAGAGAAACCATGTTCACATAACTTTTATTACAGAATATGTTGTTATAATTGCTGTATTTTATTTCTAGCTATTGTTGCTAATCTATCACTGTGCCCAATTTATAAATTATAAATTAAGTTTTATTATACGTATGTATGTATAGGAAAAAACATACAGGGTTCAGTACTGCCTGGTTTCAGGCATCCACTGGGGTCTTGGAAAATAACCCCTGCAAATAAGGGGGACTACCATACAGTTAAGACTGAGTCTGGCTTTAAAAAACAGAAAGCCTAACTATATCGCCTTTCTAACTTATATAGGGTTTTTGTTTTCTGAAATAATAGCAAGGGTGGGAGTAGGAAGTCCACGCTGGTGCAGAAGCACTATTAGGTAATCAAAGACCCAGGCTGCTTCTATCACTGATACTCTCATCTTTAGTTTGTTGGTTTTCCTTGTTTTGCTTGTTGCTGCACCTGTAGGCATCAGGCATCAAATCTATGTTACAGTAAGAAGAGGAGGGAAATGGACTGTGTCAGCCTTGACTATTGATCTTGATCAGGAAAGCTAAGCCTTTCCAGAAACTTCCAGAAGTTTCTTTCTTTATTCTGGGTAGAATTAGCTACAAGGTTGGCTGCAAAAGTCAATATTTAGATGAGTATATTGTCACCCCAAAGAGAATCTAACAAGATTCTTTTACCAAAGAAAAGGAGAAAAGTAGATAATGGGTAGGTAGGTAACAGTGTCTTCCACAAATCACACCATCTTTGTTATTAACTGTTGAATCAAATTGCTATTTATATTGTTAGTGAAGTTTGCCAATTTTGTGTCCTGTGTAGCTTTATGACGCCCAGCTTTCTCTTTTACGCTGCTTAAACTGAGGTATGCTCATTATGAAAGAGGTACCAATTACAATCTCTTCTTCTTTTTTTAATAACACCTTTATTGAAATTATACTTCACATACCATACATTTCACTCATTTAAGGAGTGCAAGTGTATGATTCATTGTTTTTTGTTTTTTGTTTTTTTTAATATTTTATTGCACTTTAGGTTCTGGGGTACATGTGCAGAACATGCAGGATTCTTGCATAGGTACCTACATGGCAATGTGGTTTGCTGTCTCCATCACCCCTGTCACCTATATCTGGCATTTCTCCCCATGTTTTCCCTCCCCAACCTCCCTAGTCCCAGCTGTCCTTCTGCTATACCTCCCCAATATACCCCAGTGTGTGATGCTCCCCTCCCTATGTCCATGTGTTCTCATTGTTCAACACCCGCCTGTGAGTGAGAACATGCGGTGTTTGATTTTCTGTTCTTGTGTCAGTTTGCTGAGAATGATGATTTCCGGATTCATCCATGTCCCTACAAAGGACACTTATCTCATCTTTTTTTATGGCTGCATAGTATTCCGTGGTGTATATGTGGCACGTTTTCCTTGTCCACTCTTATCATTGATGGGCATTTGGGTTGGTTCCAGGTCTTTGCTGTGGGCAACAGTGGCATACTGAACATACATGTAACTGTGTGTTTATAATAGAAGAATATATAATCCTTTGGATATATACCCAGTAATGGGATTGCTGGGTCAAATGGAATTTCACTTTCTAGGTTCTTGAGAAATCGCCATACTGTCTTCCATAGTGGTTGAACTAATTTGCACTCCCACCAATAGTGTAAAAATATTCCTATTTCTCCACATCCTCTCCAGCATCTGTTGTCTCTAGATATTTTAATGATTGCCATTCTAACTGGCGTGAGATGGTATCTCAATGTGGTTTTGATTTGCATTTCTCTAATGACCAGTGATGATACATATTTTTCCTATGTTGGCCTCATAAATGTCTTCTTTTGGAAAGTGTCTGTTTGAATGGGTTTGTTTGTTTTTCTCCTGTAAATCTCTTTCAGTTCTTTGTAGATTCTGGATATTAGCCCTTCATTAGATTGGTAGATTGCAAAAATTTTTTCCCATCGTGTTGGTTGCCAGTTCACTCTAATGATTGTTTCTTTTGCTGTACAGAAGCTCTCGAGTTTAATTAGATCCCATTTGTCTATTTTGGCTTTTGTTGCCAAAGCTTTTGGTGTTTTAGTCATGAAGTCCTTGCCTATGCCTGTGTCCTGAATGGTTTTGCCTAGGTTTTCTTCTAGGGTTTTTATGGTGTTAGGTCTTATGTTTAAGTGTTTAATCCATCTGGAGTTAATTTTAGTGTAAGGTGTCAGGAAGGGGTCCAGTTTCTGCTTTCTGCACAGGGCTAGCCAGTTTTCCCAACGCCATTTATTAAACAGGGAATCCTTTCCCCATTGTTTGTTTTTGTCAGGTTTCTCAAAGATCAGATGGTTATAGATGTGTGGCATTGCCTCCAAGGCCTCTGTTATGTTCAATTGGTCTATATCACTGTTTTGATACCAGTACCATGCTGTTTTGATCACTTTAGCCTTGTAGTATAGTTTGAAGTCAGGTAGTGTGATGCCTCCAGCTTTGTTCTTTTTGCTTAGAATTGTCTTGGCTATGCAGGCTCTCTTTCGGTTCCGTATGAAGTTTAAGGTGGATTTTTCCAGTTCTTTGAGGAGGGTCATAGGTAGCTTGATAGGGATAGCATTGAATCTATAAATTACTTTGGGCAGTATGGCCATTTTCACAATATTGATTCTTCCTAACCATGAGCATGGAATATTTTTCCATCTGTTTGTGTCCTCTCTTATTTCCTTGAGCAGTGGTTAGTAGTTCTCCTTGAAGAGGTCCTTTACGTTCCTTGTTAGTTGTATTCCTAGGTATTTTATTCTCTTTGTAGCAATTGTGAATGGCAGTTCGTTCTTGATTTGGCTCTGTTGGTGTATAGGAATGCTTGTGATTTTTGCATATTGATTTTGTATCCTGAGACTTTGCTGAAGTTGCTTATCAGTTTCAGGAGATTTGGGGCTGAGACGATGGGGTCTTCTAAATATACAATCATGTCATCTGCAAATAGAGACAATTTGACTTCCTCCTTTCCTATTTGAATACCCTTTATTTCTTTCTCTTGCCTGATTGCTCTGGCTAGAACTTCCAGTACTATATTGAATAGGAGTGGTGAGAGAGGGCATCCTTGTCTAGTGCCAGATTTCAAAGGGAATGCTTCCAGGTTTTGTCCATTCAGTATGATATTGGCTGTAGGTTTGTCATAAATAGCTTTTATTATTTTGAGATATGTTCCGTCAATACCTAGTTTATTGAGAGTTTTTAGCATAAAGAGCTGTTGAATTTTGTTGAAGGCCTTCTCTGCATCTATTGAGATAATCATGTGGTTTTTGTCTTTGGTTCTGTTTATGTGGTGGATTACGTTTATAGACTTGAGTATGTTGGACCAGCCTTGCATCCCCAGGGTGAAGCCTACTTGATCATGATGAATAAACTTTTTAATGTACTGTTGGAATTGGTTTGCCAGTATTTTGTTGAAGATTTTTGCATCAATGTTCAACATGGATATTGGCCTGAAGTTTTCTTTTCTTGTTGAGTCTCTGCCGGGTTTTGATATCAGGATGATGTTGGTCTCATAAAATGAGTTGGGAAGGATTCTCTCTTTTTGTATTGTTTGGAATAGTTTCAGAAGGAGTGGTACCAGCTCCTCTTTGTACATCTGGTAGAATTCTCCTGTGAACCCATCTGGACCTAGGCTTTTTTTGGTTGGTAGGCTATTAATTACTGCCTGAACTTCAGCCCTTGTTATTGGTCTATTCAAGGTTTCAACTTCTTCCTGGTTTGGGCTTGGGAGGGTGCAAGTATCCAGGAATTTACCCATTTCTTCCACGTTTACTGATTTATGTGCATAGAGTTGTTTGTAGTAATCTCTGATGGTAGTTTGTATTTCTGTGGAATCAGTGGTGATATCTCCTTTATCATTTTTTTATTGCATCTATTTGATTCTTCTCTCTTTTCTTTTTTATTAATCTGGCTAGCGGTCTGTCTTTTTTGTTGATCTTTTCCAAAAATCAGCTCCTGAATTTACTGATTTTTTTGAAGGGTTTTTTGTGTCTCTATCTCTTTGAGTTCTGCTCTGATCTTAATTTACTATTTGTTGTGTGCTAGCTTTTGAGGTTTTTTAATCTTGCTCCTCTAGTTCTATTGCATTGATATCTATGTCTATCCTTATGCCTGTACCACACAGTCTTAATTTCTCTTGCTTGATAGCAAGTTTTGAAATTGAGAAAATGAGTCCTCCAACTTTGTACTTCTTTTTTCAGATTGTTTTGTCTTTCTGGGCACCTTGAATTTACAAGTAAATTTAAGATTAACTTGTCATAAGTTTTGTGCTTCTTTTGTTAAATTTTTTCTGTATTGTGTTTAATGCTATTATGAATGGAATTCTTAATTCCATTTTTAGGATTATTCATTGCAATTGTGTGAAAATTCAATTGATTTTTATATATTTATCTTGTATCCTGCAACCTTGCTGAACTTATGTGTCCTTTTGAAATGTATGCATCATTCCTTAACAACTTTCTTACTTTCTGGCACAATAATATGTTCCAATATAGCCTAGTATTTTACTTTCTCTGTCCCAGTCTAGGATTCAGACATTTGTCTAAGGAGCCCTGGTTGCTTCCTGTAAAGAATAGTATTTAGGAATCAGGATCTGGGCATTAGGTATACTCATTGTGACTAGAGTGTCACTCTTCTTAGGTCCTCTCAATGGGAAAAGCTAGGAAACATATGTATGTATTTGTACATACACTTTTATGTCTATATTTATTTCTACATTTCTCCCTGTCTTCTCCCCACCTATCCAAATAAATAACCTCCAAAACTATTTCAGCTCAGCAACACAGGATTCACTCTACCATTTCCCTTTTCTCTTTACAAATTTTGTAACTCCTTTCTCAGAGTGAAAAACATGGTTCCCAGTATCCTGAACAATTACTTGTTTCTCAATCCTTATGCGTAATCTCTTGCCCTTGATTGAACCACAACTCTTATCACCTTCCTCACAAAGGCTCCGACCTCTCAGTTTTTCACATTTTAACATCTCTGAAATCAGGTACATGTTAAAATTGATCCGTATGTCACAAAATTTTATTGGCATCATTAATTCTTAGTGTTACATAAAGTGATGGTGCCTGTTAACAGTCAGTGACATCTTAGATTTGAGGAAATATGGTTATTTTGATATATATTTGCTAAAAGTATAAGAAGATAAGTAAATTTGACTCAAGAATTTGCATAACTTAAATTGCACTACTTTTAAGCAGCTGAGAAGAAATACTTTTAGAATTGGTAATTGGAATTGTAATTTGTGTGCAGTGAAGGATTTGTTGTGTCATCACATGTCCAAAACAGTTGAAGGTCATGTCTGCCAAATATAACAAGTGTTTTACCATATTAGTGAACCATATCTGGATATTTTAAGAAGACTGCAGATATGCTGTATGAAAGCAGTTTTGTACTATATTGTAATTAATGAGATTTTGTTGATAATATAATTTTATAACTTTATTAATATATATTTTAGTTACATCTGATAACCAGATAACCAGTAATTCTTCAAAGCTTTTTTCTCTTGGGATACTTTTTTTGATTGTCATTTAAATATCCTGTCTTTTAAATGTAACTTTGCTCTTATAGTATTAGAAACATATGTGTTCATGGTCTTCTTTATACTATCCTATAAGAATGAAGTTTTCATTGTATTGATAGGATCTTCGAAATCAACTATATGAATCATATTATTTAAATTTTATTTCTGCTATTTCAAGAAGTAAACTGGAAGATATTGCAAATGCAGCATTAGCAGCTAGTGCAGTAACACAAGTAGCCAAGGTAAGATATTTTGGTTGGTTGATGACATTTTGTCAATGTAAAATTTAACAGTGTTCTGAAACCTGTCGTTGGCATAGATATCTAATTGACAGATGACCAGAACGCCCCAAGAAATGTTTAGGCTCAATACTTTTGAGTTCTAATAATATAAATTATCTTCAACTTGAACTGGGCAAAATAAACCAAGCTAAAGGAACTTACTATTTAATGAATTTGAAAGACAGAAATAAAAAAGAGAATGAGTTTTTAGTCTGGTATTTGTATAATCTTTTTAGGTCAACTCAGAAATAATTTGACAGTTGTATTGTCATAAACTGAATTGAAAGTATGTTGGCATTGTTTTATCTGTAATTATTATAATCATCATACTATTTCCATGTCTTTTTTTTTTTGAGACAGAGTCTCATTCTGTTGCCCAGACTGGAGTGCAGTGGTGCGGTCTTGGCTCACTACAACCTTCGCCTACCGCATTCAAGCAATTCCCTGTCTCAGCCTCCTGAGTAGCTGGGATTACAGGTGCCCGCTACCATGCCTGGCTAATTTTTGTATTTTTAGTAGAGATGGGGTTTCACCATCTTAGCCAGGCTGGTCTTGAACTCCTGACCTCGTGATCCACCCACCTCGTGATCCACCCACCTCGGCCTCCACAAGTGCTGGGATTACAGGTGTGAGCCACTGAGCCTGGCTTTCCAGATCTTTTTTTACTTAGGAAAGAGGATCCAAAGTGCCCATGTTGCAAATTGAGATCCAAGTTCCTCTGTTGCATATTAAGAGAAAAAGAATTCACTCAGGCCAGCAATTCTACATCATAGTAACGTTTTAGTCAGGTTCAGCTTCGGTTATAAATCAATTTATAAAATATATTTCTGGTTATAATCCTGTTATGTTCTGTGTTTCTTGAATTTGGGCAAGATATGCATATAAATTCCAGAGTACTACCTAGGGCAAATAAAAGACTAAACAACGATGCATATACTTTCTATTTTTTTAATTGATTTTTCATTCTTAGATTTAAACAGACCACTAATATTTCTGATTAGTTTTTGAGACTATGCCTTTAATGTTTGTGCGCAAAATTTATTAACTTCACATAAAATAATGGAAACAATTTTTGTTTTCTTTTCTTGTTTTGAGACAGTGTCTCACTCTGTTACCCAGGCTAGAATGCATTGGTGCTATCACTGCTTGCTGCAGCCTTCAACTCCTGGGCTTGTGCCATTCCACCCAGCTAATTTTTTTTTATGCTGCCCTGGTCTCAAATTACTGGCTTCAGGCAATCCTCCCACAGAAGCCTTCCAAAGCTCTGGGATTACAGGTGCAAGCCACCTCATCCAGCCTTAATTTGGTTAGCTAAATTCAGTGTATTTCAAATAGTTCTCTTATTTTTTCTCCTACTCTGCATTTCCAAAGAACTGGCATAACTTTTCCCCACTTTATTATAAAAGTTCTTTCTGTAAAATAATTACTGTGACTTTCTTAGGAAAATGTGATGAAAATGATTGTTAAAATTGTATGTTTTCTTTGAAATTGATATCTATTCCCATCCCAACCACAATATAAGTTCTTATATCTACTTAAATTTTGTTTTCTGAAAATGTTACTCTCCTCCTTCATATTTATTGCCCAAAGGTTCCTCATTCTTGCTCAATTAGGCTGTTACACAGCACATTTTTTAGTTATTGAATATAACTATGATTTTTTTTTTCATTTTTGCCATTAATAGAGTAGATCAAACTAAATTTACTTTCGATATGGCTATATTGTAAGATTAATTGGTAAACCTTATCTTTTCTTTCTAGGTTTTTGACCAGTATCTCAACTTTATTACTTTGGAAGATGATATGTTTGTATTATGTAATCAAAATAAGGAGCTTGTTTCATATCGTGGTATGTAAAAATAGAAATGTTGCAATTCATTGTTAACAAAATGAATGGTATACTGTAAGAAAAAAAGGGAATATGTTTAATGGACTCTAAAACCATCTCATTTACAGCAGTAGAGCTATAGAAACTTTTTAAAAGCACATGGAGGAAACTTTTTAAAAGCACACAGAGAAACTTGTGTGAATGCTTCACTCATGGCAATATAATATTTTAGTAGCAGAATTCAAATTAATTATCTAGTACTTTGATCTTTGACAAGAACAAGTTAGCTTACTTCTCTGTGCTTGTAAAACACTGGAACCAGCTAATAAGCTCCCTGAGAGAAGAGAATGAATCTTTTGGTTTCATTGAGCTCTAGAGCATGTGTTCTTGTGGAAATTCCTAAAAGGGTGTAAGTATTTGCTGAATTGTTCATGTGAGAGATTTTTGACAGTGGTTATTATTCACAGAAATCTATTTACAGTTGCATTTTAAATGAATTGGCAGCTTATGTAAGTTACATGTTTTAAAGTCTAGTTTTCCTTAAGCCTTTAAATTGAATGTGGATTTTGTTATATTGTTTATAAATCTGCTAAAGTAAAAACAAGCATCTTTATTCTTGATGGATTAACTCATATTGAACAGACTAAATTCTCCTAATCAGTACCATTTAACAAGCTTAATCAGAAAACTTAGTGTGTAAAATTCCCTTAAACATTTTAAATTTTATTAATAAATTCAGAATATCAAGTGGTTTTTTTTGGGTACTGTACTTCATATACCAGACCAGACAAGTTTATAATTCTAACAAGCAAAACCTACCCAAGTAGTTAAATAATTCTTTAAAAATAATTAAATTTTTAATGAGTGTAAAATTTGTTAAATATTCATCTACTTATAAGTTTAATTACATTTTTTATACCTGCCAGCTTCTTGTAAAGATCACATGTTTGAGATTAATTACACATTTTAAAGTGTAATCATATGGCTAATCACCCAGGTTCTCAATGATGATAATAGTCATAGCTTGCTCTATGCCAATCAGTGTTTTAAGCACGTTACAATATAAGTTAATTTACTTCTCAGAATAACTTTATGAAGTAGAAATTAGTTCCATTTTCAAGATGAGAAAATAGAGACATAGGTATTAAGTAACTTGATGAGGAAATGGTAAAGCCAGCTTACTAAACACAGGCAGTTTCACTCCAGAGATAACATTCTTTATCATTATATAATTATATGCCTAATTGTCTCAAATGTTGCAAGTGCTTTAAAAATTTTAAATACTCCTAAACATGATTATATTAATACCATGGTATTGATTTGCAGATCTTTTTCATTCTAAACTTCCCATGGATTGGAAGCATGCAGATTTATTATCACAGTCAAACTAAGGATGCTATCTCAGACAAAGCAAGCTGTTATCTCAAGTTGAAGTTATTGATTAGCAATTTATGACTGTTAGGGTTATCTTTCATTCAGAGATGTGGAACCTAGGGTATAGGACTCAAGGGCTGGATGCTTCCATGTAGATTTTTCTAGTGCCAGTTATTAACAAAAATATACTAGTGATTTAACTAAAAGGTATGAAGTGTCTACAAATCACTTGTGCCACCAATTAATTAAATAAATTGGGTATGTTTCCTTGAATTGATATCCCCAGAATGTACATGATAAAGATTGTGTCCTATAATTTCTTTCATCTGATTGAGATAGATGGTATTTGCAACATCGGAGTAATGGCCCATTTCCTTCTTCTGGATTCTGTGTAGCCTGATCGAATTCATTTATTACTTATGTGTTATCTGGGTGGACCACGCTTTCTTTAGATACTTCGAGATATCCATTTGAATTTGCTTTCTTATGCTCCACAAGTGGTATTAAATTTTATATGTGTTTTCATTTTCAGTATATTGGGACATTAAAAAATACTTTATAGATAATAGTTTAGACAATCTTTCAACGTATAGTTATTGATCGACTTTGTCAGACACTGGGCTTGATATTGTGAGAGAGGAATATAAGTAAGTCAACATCTTTGTCAAAAACAGTCTTCATAGAAATGTTTCTTAAACTGTAGGCCCCAAGGCCTATTTGCATTAGAATTGCCTGAGGTGCTTGTCAAAATTATAGGGTTTTTTTTTTTTTTTTTTTTTTTGAGACATAGTCTTACTCTGTCGCCCAGGTTAGAGTGCAGTGGCATGATCTCAGCTCACTGAAACCTCTGTCTACCGGGTTCAAACAATTCTCCTGCTTCAGCCTCCCGAGTGACTGGGATTATAGGTGTGTGTTACCACACCTGGCTAATTTTTGTATTTTCAATAGAGACTGGGTTTCACCATGATAGCCAGGCTAGACTCAAATTCCTGACCTCAGGTGATCCACCTGCCTCTGCCTCCCAAAGTGCTAGGATTACAGGCATGAGCCACTGTGCCCAGCATCAAAATTATAGGTTTTTTAGAATTTTTATCCATACAGAATTCCTAAAGGAAAGGGATAAGAATCTTTAATTTTTAAAAACTTCCAGAGAGTTTTTCTGCATATCCCTGGGTGATTCTTATAGTCAATAAAGTTTGGGAACTACTTATGTACACTCTTGTAGATTAGAAAGGAAATTTATATAACTTAATATAAGGAAAATGATATGTGATGTTGGTTTTGCCATAATTTATTTGCATTCCTTTTCTGGCAGTAGTTGGGTAACAGAATCAATAGTTTCTTGAGGCCATCTAGTGTTTATAATAAAACTATGGAATATGATATTTATTTTCCTGCTTCCTATGGCAAAAATTTTGTAAGTTTACATTGTGGGGTTGTTTTTCTTACTTGTAGTCTCCTAGTATCTGATATTAGGGTAGTTTGTTGTGGTTTTTTCTTTTTTTAAACTCTTTGAGGTGGTATAATTTTTAACAGATATTCTTTCACTTAAAAGAAGTTTAAAGCAGGCAGGGTGTAGTGGCTTATGCCTATAATCCCAGCCCTTTCGGAGGCCAAGGTAGGAGGATGGCTTGAGCTTAGGAGTTTAAGACCAGCCTGGGCAACATAGGGAGACCCACCTCTATAAAAAAATTTTTTTTAATTAGTAGAGCATGGTGGCATGTGCCTGTGGTCCCAGCTACTCTGAAGGCTGATATGGGAGGATCATTTGAGCCCAAGAGGTTGAGGCTACAGTAAGCTGTGATTATGCCTCTGTACTCCCTCCTGGATGACAGAGCAAGATCCTTTCTCAGAAAAAAAAAAAAAAAATTCACTTGCTGAGTTTTATTGTATATCAATTAAGAGTTTGGTAATAATTTTAGGAGTTTCGTAAAGATAAGGCCTAAGTTTGGGTCAATATTTTCTCCTTTCCCTATGTCATTTTAGCCATTAACAGGCCAGATATCACAGACACAGAAATGGAAACTGTTATGGACACTATAGTTGACTGCCTCTTCTGCTTTTTTGTTACTCTGGGTAAGTTTTCCAGTCTTTCTGGTTAGTCTTCAAAGTAAATTAATAATTTAACAAGTCATTTTAATGTATTATACTGTAATGTGATTCTTTCTCACCTGGATCTCTAGAGGCTCTCTAGTGGAGTAAAATATATATTCAGCAGTATGGAAAAACCATTCTTCTAATAACTTGATGTGGTTCTCTGGAGTTAACATTTAACAGATCTATTGAGTTGTCATTTTAGATGCCTTTGGTAATCATAATTTTTTAATATTATTTGAATGATTTGGTGGTGACTTCACCTATGTGCCTGTTAATTTTCTTTTAATATTATGAAAAATTTTAAACATACTTCTAAATAGATAAATGTTTGATAACTATTAAATTCAGATACCCAAGGCTCCAGAAAACACTAACTCTGTATATAATACTAATCTACCTACACTTTCAAATTTCATTTTTAATCTTGTTTTTCTTATTGTCAACTTTTAGGTTTGGGGGTTACATGTGCAGGTTTGTTACATGTGTAAATTGTGTGTCACTGGGGTTTGGTGTACAAATGAATTTGTCGCCCAGGTCATCGGCATGTTTCCTGATAGGTAGTTTTTTGACTCTCATCCTCTCCACTCATGTAGGCTCCAGTATGTGCTGTTCTAATCTTTGTGTCTTTTCTTTTTGTTTAGCTCCCACTTACAAGTGAGAATATGGGGTATTTTGTTTTCTGTTCCTGTTAATTCCGTTAGAATAATGGCCTCCAGCTGCATCAGTGTTGCTGCAAAGCATATGATTTCCTTATGACTCTTTATATTCCATGATGTATGTGTATCACAAATTCTTTATCCAGTCTACCCTTGATAGGCATCTAGATTGATTCCAGGTCTTTGCTATTGTGAATATTACTGCAATGAATATATGGGTGAATGTGTCTTTTTGGTAGAATGATTTATATTCCTTTGACTATATACCCAGTAATGGGATTGCTGAGTTCAATGGTAGTTCTGTTGTAAGTTCTTTGAGAAATCTTCAAACTGCTTTCCACAGTGGCTGATCTAATTTACATTCCCACCAACAGTGTATAAGTGTTCCCTTTCCTCTGCAACCAAACCAGCATCTGTTATTTTTGACTTTTTAATAATAGACATTCTGACTGGTGTATGATGGTATCTCATTGTAGTTTTGATTTTCATTTCTCTAATGATTAGTGATGTTGAGCATCTTTTCATATGCTTGCTGGCCACATATATCCTTTTTTTTTTTTCCCCCGAGAAGTATCTGTTCATGTCCTTTGCCAAGCGTTTAATGGGGTTGTTTGTTTTTGCTTATTGATTTAAGGTTTCTTATAAATTCCGTATGTTAGACTTTTACTGGTTGCATAGTTTGCAAATACTTTCTCCCATTCTGTAGGTTTTCTATTCACTTTGCTGATAGTTTCTTTTGCTGTGCAGAAGCCCTTAGGTTTAATTAGGTCCCATTTGCCTGTTTTTGTTTTTCTGGTGATTGTTTTTGGAAACTTAGCATGAAATCTTTGCCAAGGCCTGTGTTCAGAATGGTATCTAGGTTTTCTTGTAGGATTTTTATAATTTTAGGTCTTACATTTAAGTTTTTAGTCCATTTTGAGTTGGTTTTTGTATACAGTGAAAGGAAGGGGTCCAGTTTTAATCTTCTGAGTATAGCTGGCCAGTTATCCCAGCATCGCTTGCTGAATAGGGAGTTCTTTTTCTATTGCTTGTTGTTGTGAACATTGTTGAAAATCAGATGGTTGTAGGTGTGTGGCTTTATTTCTGGGTTCTCTAACCAGTTCCATTGGTCTGTATATCTGTTTTTGCACCATGCTGTTTTGGTTACTATAGTAAAAGCTGTGTAGTAGTATACTTTGAAGTCAGGTTGTGTAATGCTCCCAGCTTTGTTCTTTTTGCTTGCTTTGGCTATTCAGGTTCTTTTTGGTTCTCTGTGACTTTTAGAATAGTTTTTTCTAATTCTGTGAAAAATGGCATTGGTATTTTGATAGGAATAGCCTTAATTTGTATATTGCTTTGGCAGTATGGCACTTTTAATATTGATTTTTCTTATCCATGAACATGGAGTGTTCTTTCATTTGTGTCATCTCTGATTTCTTTCAGCAGTGTTTTGTAATTCTTGTTGTAGAAGTCTATCACTTCTCTAATTAGCTGTATTCCTAAGTATTTTATTCTTTTTGAGGCTATTGTGAATGGAGAGTCCCTCCTCCTCAATTTCTTGTAATAATATCAGTAGTATTAGTACCAGCTCTTCTTTGTACATCTGTTAGAATTTGGCTGTGAATCCGTCTGGTCCAGGGTTTTTTCTGGTTTGTAGGTTTTTTATTACTGGTTCAGTTTTGGAATTTGTTATTTCAGGACTTCAGTTTCTCCCTTGTTAAGTCTTGGCAGGTTGTATGTTTCCAGAAATTTATTCGTTTCTTTTAGGTTTTCTAGTTTGTGTGCATAGAGGTGTTTGTAATAGTCTCTGAGGGTTTTTTAATATTTCTGTGGGGTCGGTGGTAATGTTACCCTTGACATTTCTCATTGTGTTTATTTGGACTGTCCCTCTTTTTTTCTTTGTTGACCTGACTGTAGTGGTCTACCTATCTTTTTTATTCTTTCAAAGAAACAACTTCTGGTTTTCTTGATTCAAAATGTTAGATCATCTAAAATTACTTAGAGTTAACTTCTGTTTAGTGTCTAATATATGATTTTGTGTTTTACTATTAGTAATGAATCAGTTTAGAAGACTAGTTGCAGTTTTAATTTTTTAGACACTTAAAACGTTTTTGTTAAAATGTTCTTCACATTAGATTAATAAAATCTCTACATCATAAAAAAATTAAGAAAGAGCTACCATGTATAGTCTAAGATTTGCACAAATGTTTAGACATATAGAGAATTCAAATGCAAATTGTATGGTTCCCTACTTTTAGGAATTTTTTTCACTTAATTTCTAGCCCTGAGTTCCAGTCTTTGATTCTTCAGCTCAGTAATTTTCCTGTTTTCTGCTTGAGTTCTTTCTCTTATGTGCAACGTAATGTGTCAAGTACTCGCAGGAGAAAAGCTGGTTAAAAATATATCTTAACTTATGTGATTCTCTTCTTTCAAGAGTTAACCTCTCCAGTTTCTCCCTGCTTTGAACTGCTTTCATTGCCCTCACATGGGTTGTTGTTGGTTTTTTTTTTAAATAAAGAAAGCATATGTATACAACTTTCAGTGTTAGACATAATTTTCTATTTTGTCACCCCACACTGTCTGTAAAATTTTGCCAAATGCTAGGGTGGTGGACATTAAGGTTATTTTTGATTGGTGATAGACCACTGAAGTGTTAGAGCTACCTTTATAATATATAGACTATCTGAAAGTTATTTTTTTTGAAATGGAGTTTTGTTCTTATTGCCCAGTCTGGAGTGCAGTGGTGCAATCTCAGCTTACTACAACCTCCACCTTCCGGGTTCAAGCAGTTCTCCTGCCTCAGCCTCCCGAGTAGCTGGGATTACAGGCATGCTGGAGCATGCCTGGCTAATTTTGATATTTTTAGTAGAGATGGGGTTTTGCCATGTTGGCCAGGCTGGTCTTGAACTCCTGACCTCAGATGATCCACCCACCTGGGCCTCCCAAAGTGGTGGGATTACAGGCATGTGCCACTGCACCCGGCCGGTGATTTTTTTTTTTTTTTCAAAAGAGAAATTGAAATACTGCCAATCTGACATAGAAGGATGTCAACACTAAATTGTTACATGGGAAAAACAAGTTTTAGAACAGTATGTATACTACATTATTTTTATTTTTTACATATACACACGCAGTTATTAGACTATATGTAGAAAACAATATGAAAGCATCCATTCCTAATTCTAATGGGAGTTATTCATGAGGGCTGGAATCAAGAGGATTAAGTTCATACATTTCTGATTTTATTTAAATTTTTTATTACAAACATTTATAACTTTTGCCATCAGAAGGAAACACAGTTACAAAAAATTTGCTATTTTGTGTTTTTATTTTTGCAATTGACTAAGTATATTCATATTTCCTATAGAATCTAAAATGCGACAGTTTCAGCATATAAATATTACAGTGTTCTCAGTTTGTCTTATGAGACTTTCAGTGCAGTTGGACTTTTTTTCTATTTAGGATTTCAACCTATGTGAAGAATGTGTTTTCTATTATTTAAATTAGTATTTTTTAAAAAAGACTACAATTCTTTATTGTTAATTCATAAAATAAACAAAAACTAGCAGTCCCCAAACTGCTAAATTAGCTAAGCTCTTTTCATTCTTTTCTTTTAAGTCAAATTAAAGTGAGTCCTGTGAGTAGAGTAAGCTTATATATTGAAACTGCTTAGGCCAGATGCAGAGGCTCACACCTGTTGTCCCAGCACTTTGGGAGGTTGAGGTAGTAGCAGAATCACTTGAGCTCAGACCAGCTTGGACAGCATAGTGAAACCTTGTCTACAAAAAAAAAAAAAAAAAACTTTTTTTTTTTTTCTGACGTAGTCTCACTATGATTACCAGGCTGGAGTGCAGTAGTGTGATCACGACTCACTGCAGCCTCAGATTTCCAGGGCTCACGTGATTCTCCCACCTCAGCCTTTCGAATAGCTGGGACCACAGTCACGTACCACCATGCCCAGCTAATTTTTTGTAATTTTTGTAGAGACAGAGTTTTGCCGAATTAGCCAGGCTTGGTGGCGTGTGCCTGTAGTCCTAGCTACTCAGGAGGCTGAGGTGGGAGGATGGCTTGAGCCCAGTAGGTCAAGGCTGCAGCAAGCCATGATTGTACCACCACAGTCCAGCCTGCTAGCCTGGGTGACAGAGCGACACCTCGTCCCAAAATAAAACACAAGAAGAAAGAAAGAAACTGCCTGTAGGGGATCAAAGTACTGATTTAATCAATCCATTGGAAAAAATGCAGTCACAGTGATTGGTCAGCTCCATATAAAGTAGTTTTCTTTTGACTTCTGTTGTTTTCTTTATTAATGGGAAGGTTCATTTCTGAAACTTGCTTTTACTCTTGAAATTATAAATCCTTTTATGTGTGCTTGTCGGGGAAGAGGGAGGTTTGAAAAATTACCTTTTGAGTACAGTGTTCACTCCTTGGGTGATGGGTGCACTAAAAGCCCAGACTTCACCAGTATGCAATACATGCATGTAAGAAACCTGTACTTGTACCTGCTAAATATATTTCTTAATTTTTTTAATTAAAAGTGGAAAAATAAAATCATTTATGTGTGTAATATGAAATTGTATACGTCTATCGTATCTGTTACTTTTGATACTGATGTATTTTATAAGTATCTATTTTAATTAAGAGCCAAGATCATTTCTAACATTTATTGTTAAAATAGGTGCTGTTCCTATAATCAGATGTTCAAGAGGAACAGCAGCAGAAATGGTAGCAGTGGTGAGTTCATGCAGATATCATGTGGAGATAAATAACTGTGTGTGAATTGTTTTCCCACAAGTAATGCAAGTGTTTTGTTAATATTTAAATATATAATTGCTTGGTTGTAAGTACCAATAGCAAATATTTTTGTTTTATTACATTGAGATTCCACCAAATATAAAAAGTAATTATTGTTTATTTTCACGTGTGGAAGTAAAATTATTTACGCCAGTATGCTTTTCCAGTCCTTTTTTTTTTAACTACAATGTATATTCCTCATTTAACCTTGTCTCTCCAAGCAGTATTTTACACTTATATGATCCCCCAAATTAGTTAACATTTAACTTCATTTAGCAAATATTTATTACTAATCATAGCCATTTTTAAAATGAAGTGCTTTTTGCTATCCCACTATATTGAAGTAAAATATTGAGTATAAAGTAAGTATTCATAAATTTGCTTTAAAGATTAAAAAATGAGTAAGGGATTAGAGAAATTATAGAATTACTGAAAAAGGAGGAGGTGTTTTGAAGCTTTATTAGCCCAAATGAATTACTGACTGATGAAAGACTGCTTTCTTTCACATGTTCCATTTTTCTTTTGAGGCTTCTTGTACCCCCACTACTTTGTTCACTCCTACCCACCCAAGTCAACATTTTCTCCATATAGACTTCTTTGTTGGTAAAACAGACATGCTTGGGAAAAGAGTGTGGGTCATTACTGCAAAGCATTTCCCATTGCCAAAGTAAAATTAGTCAACAAAAAGTACTTATTAGTGAAATAAGCCCTGAGTCATAGTAGAAAAGGCACTGATCTTTTTTAAGTCCACGTTATGATGATATCAAAGTGGTAAGAAGGGGCTAAAATATTTAGATTTTAGTTTGGCTATTTGTAAATAAATTCCAGGTTTCTTTGTTGTGAAACTAAAAACCCATTGTGAATTAACCTCCATAGAGTTATATGAAACTGTTCTTTAAGAGTTCATGTAAAATTTTATTTTTTAGAAACTAGACAAGAAACTTCGAGAAAATCTAAGAGATGCAAGAAACAGTCTTTTTACAGGGGATACACTTGGAGCTGGCCAATTCAGGTATTACTGTTAGTAAATATACTTATAAGACTTAAAAATATTTGTAGTTTTTTTTTTGTTTTTTTCCTTGGCTGAAGAATACTCTTATCCTTGTAATTGAAATTTGTTTCTTTTTAATGAGCTACTCAGGATCAGGGTTTTGACTCAAATTGTTCTTAAAATACAAACAGAATATTTTATTCAATTTACCTTCTTTTGATGGAAATTTCTAAGCATTTTATATATAAGAGAAATTTTTCTGTGTATAAGGCTTTGATGGTTCAAGCCAAAGCTTTCTTTCAGTTATCATTAAACAGCTTGGTAATTTTTCACAGAGAGAAAAATTTGTGATATTTATATCTGTTTCTACCTTTATTAACCTAATTTCCATTTTATACTGAAATATTAATAGCCTAAACTTGCAAAACATTTTATTATTGTTAGCATTTCTAGCATGAGTAGGGAACGTGAAAGTTTTTGGCTGCTTATTATTAAATAGAAATACTAAAAAACCCTATACATTATAGTATAACTTTTGATTGTTAATACTAATGGAGTAAAGAAGTAAAGAAACCCACTCAAATGACTGAGAATTGTTTAAAGAGGAAGAGATAATATTCTGGAAAATTAATTCTTAACCCCAGTTTAGATGAATTAATAAATAAAGCCTGTGAGAATAGATCAATGCCCAGAAAAATAACTGCCCACCAGGAATAATAATTTCATAATAACCTTTAGTAGACTTCATTTCAAGTCAATTTGGTATCTCCTACAGCTTTATAAACTACTCGTATAATTTGGAGTTCACACTAACACTATGTTTCAATTGTTTGGTTAACTATCTCAGTTTCCACATTATTTTAAATGGATCTATGATTTCATTGCTGGTCTTAAATATTCTTTAAAATGTTTCTCATTAGGTAGAAGAAAAGCATCAACTTCTCACCCGATCTTTTTTTTTTTTTTTTTTAACAGAACCAACTACTTACTATACCTTACTTAATAGTTCCCTTTTTATAGTGCTCTGGTATAGGCCTTAGAAACCAGTATAAAGGCACTGTTTTATTTGGATTTTTTTTTTAATTTGTTCACATCATAATATCTTATTTCTCAACTTGTTGGATGTATATTTCTTAATTATTTTAATTAGTTATCACAACCTTGCTGGACTATAGTTAAATACTTTTGAATCTAACCATAGGCTGGTGATTTTCAACTAAGGGCAGTTTTTGCCTCCCATAGCCATTTGGTACTGTCTGAAGGCACGTTTGATTGTCTTAACTGGTAGGTGTTACTAGAATCTTGTAGTGTACATTGTAGGATGCTGCTAAACATCCTATAATGCACACTACAACCCCCTATAATAAGGAATTATCCAGCCCCAAATGTCAGTAGTGCTAGGATTAAGAAACCCTGCAGTAGGCCATCCTCCCTTACTTTCCATCTAGCTCTGGTGTAATAAATCATAGTAAATTGTGAGGGTGCCACTCTGACTTTTTATCCCAGAGTCAGTCCAGTTAGAAAATCCACTGTCCTGTACCCAGAATAGTGTAATGGTTACAGAATACTATTGCAAAAGGAAATATATAATCGGATAGTGATGCCTTTTGAAAAGTGATAGGTACTCCTGATATGATAGTGCCTCTAAAGCAGATCTCTAAAACTTCTGTAGAGACATGGTAACCAAATAACTTTGTGCCTCAGTTTGCTTTCAGTGGTAGTTTATTTCACATCTAAATTGTAATCATGGAGTTAAACAGTACATGAGGTGTCATATGCCTTCTCTGTTAAGGGAATAATAATATAATCAGGTACCATTATGGCATTATGTTTTCATTTTGTATATTATAGTGGTGTAGAGTTTTTTTGAGGCTCTTCTCCAGGGTCTGCTTTTTTGAGTTTGTGTTTATAGAAAAAAAATGTAATTTATGAACCTGTCAAATATTTGTGTAAATTTATAAGCTCCTACTCTCTTTGTTTTCCCTGAAGCTGACAATAAGTATTCCTTATGGCCTTTTTCAAAAATGTCAAAAACATCTGAGTAGAAGCAACTTACTATTTTGCTAACTACAAAAATCATTCTATAGAAATATTTATATAGATTTTTTTTTTTCCTTTAAGAAAGTTTCCTGGCTGGGCACGATGCCTCACGCCTATAATCCTAATACTTTGGGAGGCCAAGGTGGGAGGATCACTTGAGCCTAGGAGTCCAAGACCAGACTGGGCAATGTGGTTAGATGCCCCTGTCTCTACAAAAAAATTTAAAAATTGGCCAAGAGTGGTGGTGCACACCTGTAGTCTCAGCTAATTGGGAGGCTGAGGTGGGAGGATTACTTGAGCATGGGAGGTGAAAGCTGCAGTTAGCTGTGATTGTGCCACTACACTCCAACCTGGGTGACAGAGTCTCAAAAACAGAAAGTTTCCTAAGTAACATTTATAATCTGGCATCATACACAAGCTCTAAGTCGTCCAAAGCATTACTGTAATTGCATGACCATGTTTAATTTGTTTTTAAAAAGCCAGCCTCCCCCATCTCTATAAAAATATTTAAAAATTAACCAGGTGTGGTGGTGCATGCTTGTAGTTGCAGCTACTCCAGAAGCTGAGGTGGGAGGATTGCTTGAGCCCAGGAGTTCAAGGATGCAGTTAGCCATGATTGCACTACTACACTCCAGCCTGGGTGACAGAGCAAGACTCTGTCTCAACAAATAGCAAAGTATTGTGGTGCTTGCTTCCACAGCACATATACTAAAAAACAAAGTATTATGAATTGTCAATATTAGAATACTATTATTCATATTAAAATGGCATATACTAGAAAGTATTAAAATATTTTAGATGTATACACTGGTATCAAGAGTTACATAATTTTCTTTTAAATATATTTACAGCTTCCAGAGGCCCTTATTAGTCCTTGTTGACAGAAACATAGATTTGGCAACTCCATTACATCATACTTGGACATATCAAGCATTGGTGCATGATGTACTGGTAAGAGACTAAATATAGCACTTATTACTGAAATATAGTAACATGCAGTGTTCCCCTTAATTTCAAATTAACATCGTGGCTACAGAAACAAAAATGAGAAGGATGGAACTGAAACCTGTGAACAAAACAAATGATGGTACTGGTCCTGGATACTGGAAAATACTGATGCACTGAAGTTTAAAGTTTCATTTATGATCTTTATATAGGATAAAGTAGTGGTATTTCTGGCCATGATGGAAAAGAAAACAGTTGAAGAAAATGAACTATCTTGTTCAATTTTTAATTTTCAAACTAAATAAGTAAATAAAAGTGTTCTCCCTTAGGTGAAAAGCTATAATTTCTCCCTTTTCTCTGGGAATCAATTAAACCTCATTTCATGGCTTAAAAAAATATATATTTTTTTTATGTTACACCATATGTTTTCTGAAGTAATTGAACATATCTGATTTTATGCTTATAACAAAAATTTGTATTTATGCATGTATAAATTTAGCTACTAAATACTGTGTTTAGCATGTGACATACGCAGGTGAATACAATAGCTCCAATCTTCAAAGGCAATGGAAGGAACATATGTACACAGATATCTCGATGAGACACTATGTAATAGGCCCAGAATAGTCTCTATTTGATAGATAGAAGTTAAAATATTTGAACTTAAATCATTGGCTTTGTTAAAACTAACACTCTAGTTTACTAACTCCTAGCTCAAGACTCTAGGGATTATATTGTATAATCAATCATATCATGATTGTAAAGATATGTCATATAAACAGGAAATGAAAGGCTGAGTGTAGTGGCTCAGTCCTGTAATCCCAGCACTTTGGGAGGTCAAGGCAGGTGGCTCACATGAGGCCAGGAGTTTGAGACCAGCCTGGCCAACATGGCAAAACCCAATCTCTACCAAAAATACAAAAATTAGTGGAGTGTGGTTACACACGCCTGTAATCGCAACTACTCAGGTGGCTTAGGCTTGAGAATTGCTTGAACCCAGGAGGCAGAGGTTGCAGTGAGCCAAGATTGTGCCACTGCACTCCAGCCTGGGTGACAGAACAAGACCTAGACTGAAAAATAAATAAATAAATAAATAAATAAATGAAAGACATATATTTCTTTAAAATCTGGATATTAGCTTTAAAGTGTTTATTTAAATAAATCAGATTTAGAATTATGCCGTGACTCTAGGATGAGTGTCAAAGTAATAGCAGTCAACTTTAATTCAGTAGAGAAGGCAGGAAGAATCAAAGGGACTCTTCAATTAAACCCTGAGTAGTAGAACATGGAAGCTGGTTTTAGGAGATCAAGTAAGAGGCTGGAGAGGAAGAATACAGTTCTACCAATATTTGAGTGCCTACTCTTTAACATAATTTCTAGACCCTGGCCTCAATAGTAACAAAAACAATAGCTTTCTGTCTTTCTAGACCTTACATTCTAGTAGGGAAAACAGATAACAAAACTTGCAGCATTTCAAAAGGTAGAGTGCTTCTGAAGGACAGTGAAGTAGATAATAGTGAACAAGAGTGAAATATTAAAACAGGGAAGACCTCACTGATAAAGTGACATTTGAGTAAAGATCTAAAGGAGGTAATGTCGTGAATTACATAGCTATATGGAAAAGAACATAAGCAGAAGGATGCCTGATATGTTTGAAAAATGGCAAGGCAGCCAGATGGCCACAATGAAGTGAGGCAGGAAGAGAGTAGCAGGATAAAAGGTTAAATAGGACCCAGGAAGCAATATAATACAGGACTCTAGGGATTATAGTATATAATCATATCTTGATTGTAAAGTATTGGTCAAGATGGCCAGGGGAGACCTATGTTAATTCTACCTAAATAATTATAAGCTTGATTGGCTCACAGTACACTGAAGTTTATACACTGAACTAAACTATATTATTGGTGCAGTTAATTAGAAATCAAGCAGCAACAGGAGGCCTAAGGTAAAGACCATCCGAAAGCGCAGTAGTAACACTGGGGAGCACCTCAGGGTGGTTGCAGAGCAAGGAATACTGCTCTGGTCCCACAAATGCCTTCTCAACATGGAGTCTGAATGAGGGCCTCGCAAAGAGGGCTTATGGAAAGATCTCTAAGAAGGGAGGCAACCTCTGCTCACTAGATCCGGGAGGGTCTTTGCAGATGGGAGCTGGCAAGGAGGAGAAAAGCCTTGCAGGGCAGAGATCATGGAACACCTCAGGTTCTGCCTAGGTTCTCAGAATATGGAGTGATTCTAATTGCTCTATGTCCTCAATGCTCGGGAGATAAAAGCCCCTTGATGCATTGGGTGTGGTCAGACCAGGTGGCTCCCCATCTGCTATACTTCTGATGCAGCCGCACCCTGATAACAATTGGTGGTAAACTCAAGAGTACTAGTTTAGCATGTCTTAGAAGGATCTCAAGTGCTGTTAAATGCTCAGAACACTAGTTTAGCATGTTTTAGAAAGATCTCAAGTGCTCTCCTCACACTGGCTATCTTACCTACTCCTTTACCCTCCCCTTCCATGCCCATAAGATCAATGTGATTGTGCACATAATAAAAGTGTGGAGCCCAGAGTTCGGGCCAACGTGTTTTCCACACTTGTGTTTGTCCCCTGGACCCGTGCTGTAAATTCTACTCTTGTGTCTCTGTCTTTATTTCCTTTTCTCAATCCCACGTCGCCAACGGGACTAAGGGCACCCACATATGAGGTTGGTCTGGTTCCCAACATAAAGGACATTGAAAGGACATTGATTTTAATTTGAGGGAAATGGGGAACCACGTGGGATTCTGATATTCATTTTAAGACTGTCACTCTAGCTGTTACATTGAAAATGGACTCCACGGGGGCATAGGAATAACAAGGAGATTGGTTAGGAGGCTATTGCAGTTATCCTAGCTGAGATGATAGGAACTTATACCGGACAGAAATGTTGAGGGCTGTGATTTTATACTGACTGTAGAGTAGAGGATTTGCTGATGAGTTAGATGTGGGAGCTAGATGGAGAGAGAGAGAGAGAGAGAAAATTCATCAAAGATGGCTCCAAGGTTTTAGCCTTTGTAAATGGCAAGATGTTGTTGTTTAGTGACAACATCTTCTTTAGAAGAAGCAGTTTCCCTAGGGAAGATCAGATGTTTAGTTTTGGATATGTTAAATGTGACATGCCAGCCAGGCTTGGTGGCCGATACCTGTAATCTCAGCACTTTGGGAGGTGGGAGGATCACTTGGGCCCTGGAGTTCAAGAGCAGCCTGGCAACATAAGGAAACGCCATCTTCACAAAAAATAAAAATTAGTGAGGTGTGGTGGCACACCTACTCAGGAGACTGAAGTGGGAGGATCGCTTGATCCCCAACAGGTTGAGGCTACGATGAAGTGTGATCATACCACTGTGCTCCAGCCTGGGTAACAGAGTAAAGACCCCTGTCTCAAAAAAAAATCAGTAAAGTGAGGTGCCCATTAACATGTGAAAATATAAATGTTAAGTAGGTAGTACATAAGTCTGGAGTTCAGGAAAAAAAGTCTGGTTTAGGGAAATAAATTTAGAGGTAGTCCATATATAGATGGTATTTAAAGCCAAGAAACAAGATGAGATCACCAAGGGAATGAGTCTAGATAGAAAAGAGAAGAGGTCTGAGAACTGAACGCTGAGACACTTCAACATTCAGAGGTCAGGTTGATGAATAAAGAGCAGCCAGTGAGATATGAGAACTAGATCTGTGTTATTTTTTGAAGCTAGTGAATTACGTGTTTCAAAAAGGTAGTGGAGAGCAACTGAGGACTAATAAGTCACCATTACTTGTGACAATGTCAAGGTCATGAGGAACTTTGGCAAAAACAGTTTTCATAGTATAGGGGCAAAACACTGACTGAAGTGGGTTTAAGAGGGATTGGAAAGAGAAACATAAGAGAGTGAAGTTTTCCTGTAAAGGAGAGCCGAGAAAAGGGAGGACTTCTGGAAGGGGGATATGAGGTCAGAATTTTTTTTTTTTGAGACAAAGTCTCGCTGTCACCCACGCTGGAGTGCAGTGGTGTGATATTGGCTCACTGCAACCTCCGTCTCCTGGGTCCAAGTGGTTCTTCTGCCTCAGCCTCCCAAGTAGCTGGGATTACAGATGTGCGCCACCATGCCCTGCTGATTTTTGTATTTTTAGTAGAGATAGGGCTTCGGCATGTTGGCCAAGGTGGTCTCAAACTCCTGACCTCAGGTGATCTGCCCACCTCAGCCTCCCAAAGTGCTGAGATTACAAGCATGAGCTACCATGCCCAGACAGTATTTTTAAATGAGGGAAATTACAACATGCTTGTGTACTAATGGACATGATCAAAAGAACAAAGTTAATGATACAGGAGATGAGTGTCCTGCAGGTAGCATTAGTGAAGCAGTATAGACCAGGATTTCTCAATCTTGGCACTGATGACATTTTGGACTGGATCGTTCTTCGTTGGGGTGTATGGGGAGCTGTCCTGTGCATTGTCAGATGTTGAACATCATTCCTGGCCTTGACTCTCTAGGTGCCAGTAGAACTCCCTTGGTTGTGACAACTAGAATGTCTTCACACATCACCAGTTATACCCCAGGTGGCAGAAAGGAGCAAAACTGCCTGATTGAGAACCATGGTTACAGGCTGATGACATGAGTTTCAAAGCTAGAGTAGTTTTAGGAAAAAGGGCAAGTAAAGAGTCTGAGAGTAGCAAGGAAGACAACTAATCCCAGTCTCAGGTCCAGTGGTATGAGCTGTGAGAGGTTAGAGGAAAAAAGAGGTTCCCTTTTAAGAAGGCTGCAGGGGTTAGCCAGTTGGAGTTCAATTAGATCAATGAAAGAAAGGGGAAAGTTTAGAGAGAATGTTCAGAACAGGAGATTTTGCTGATGCCTGAGTATGAGTTCCAGAAGTGATAACAGAATTTCGGGAGTAGGTTAAGAATAGGAGATGGGGTCTGAGTGAGGTTGGAGGTTAAAGAGCTGTACAGGGATTCATGGGCATAGTGAGATACTATCGGTAGTCTCAAATCATATTTGGTTGGTGGGACCCTTACTGTTGGGTGGGAGGAAGGGGCGAGCATCTTAATAAGCATACAGATCATGGGTACTTCATCACACCTGCCAGTGGTGGTGTCAAGGCTATCTAGAGCACCTAATTGTCTAGGGATCCTTTCTAATTCTTGAACTTTGAGAGTCCCTGGGCTCCCTCTTGACTCCTCTGGATGGAGGAAATTAAAGTACAGGGTGCTTTAATACAGGCAATAAGACACATGTACAAATAATGGCAACATAAAAAGAGTAGACTCGGTCTCCATTGTCAGAAGAGAAAATTGGGAAACATAACTTAGGGCAGAGATTCTCTAAAACCAAACAAGGATAATACTAATCCTTGATACAGTTTTCACTGTTTCAGAATGAGATGAGAATAAAAAGGACTATGAAATGTGTTTTTATACTAGCCTTTATACTAATTTTTATTTCCTACTATTTGAAGTGACAATATCCTTTTAAAAATTAAAGGTGGTGAAAGTAGATGGTAAAGTTGTTTTTGTTTAATCTTTACATAAAAAGTTGACAATCTTTGAAGAGGTTGGTTATGATTAACTGTACAACTTAAAGTGACTTAATTCTATTCATTAATTTTAATGCAGTTTCTGGTTGTGAACAAACTATAACTGAGATGTCATAAATTATAATCACACAAATTTTTGTTGATTGTTAAACCTGCTACTTTTGAAGGTCTTCAGAGCTTTTAAAACCCTTAGTAATTATACCCTTTGCCTCCACAAGATGGAGTAAATGTTCTGCATAGTAAATGTTAACTGAAAATAGCAGTTTGCTTTTTATATTAAATGTCTTTGCCTGAAAATCTGCAACATTGATAATTGTTTATATATTAGACCTTAGAAACAACTATGAAAATTCACACAGCTTCCCTCTGTGTCAGAAAGATGTTTTTTCTCATTTTAAATGGGAAATACACTCCAATGGTAAAAATATAAAAATAATGAAACTCTGTAGTACCCATCTCCTTTTACTGGGATATAAGAAGCAAAATTAGTAATTAGAAGCCCTGATTCTTTTTTATTATATCTTGGTTGCAGGAGAGATGGATTTGATTGTTCAGCTACAGAGCTGTTGCCTTCAGTCAAAGGGATAGACATTATTTCGTCTCTTTCTTTTACTTGGCCTTTACTTTTTCAAATCTAAGATTCTTTTTTTGTACCTTTTACCTTCTGCCACTGACTCCTATTATTTGAAACATTAAATTGGAAGTTATATACATAGGGACTTTAATTAAAATTTACCTTTCTTTTCCACTGAAGAATTAAAAAAAGTGGTTTCCAAATAAATATGTATTTTTCAAAAGTTGTAAGAGAAGCATTTTATTTTATTTTTTTTTATTTTTCAAGACAGAGTCTCGCTGTCTCCCAGGCTGGAGTGCAGTGGCGCAGTCTCAACTCACTGCAACCTCTGCCTCCCAGGTTCAAGCGATTCTCCTGCCTCGGCTTCCTGAGTAGCTGGGACTACAGGCGTGTGCAACCACGCACAGCTCATTTTTGTGTGTTTAATACAGGCAGGGTTTCACCATGTTGGCCAGGCTGGTCCCAAACTCCTGACCTCAGGTGATCCACCCGCTTCAGCTTCCCAGAGTGCTTGGATTATAGGCGTGAGCTAATATGCCTGGCAAAGGTTATAAGAAAAGCATTTCAGGAGCACCTCTTTCCTTAATGATGTATGATTGCAATGTAACAGATGCCTAGATGTAGTTCAAGGTTGATGCTTTGGGTCCAAGGTTGATGTTTTATTGATCTTCTCTCATCTTTATTAACACAAAACCTCTTGGTCAGCGCTATGTAGCCTAATTTTAAGCATTTGCCTAAAAGTCAAAAGTGTAATGTAAACTTTTACTCATTTAATCCAAGCAAATACATACTTGACTGTACTTGATAAGAAGTGTCTACTGAAGGTATGTAGGCTGTGTAAAAGCCCAGACGATAGCCCTGATTTCATTCGCTTTTTAAAAAAGCATTGTTTCAGTATATCTCCATATTTGTTGCTGTGTCTGAACTTGCATTGAATTTTTATTTAAGGGAGAAAAAGAGTATGTACTATTCACTGATCTAACTTTAGCTGCTACCATTTTTTTTCTTTTGCCTTATATTCTATTTGCGTAACATTTGTCTATATTTATGATGGAACATTTTACAAAGATGTAATATATTTTATATAATCAGATATATTTAAAATATTTGCATTTCCACATAATCAATAATATAGGATCATATCAATTGAGAGTCATATAATCAATTTAAGACATCAGATATTTTTTCTTTTTATATTTAAGTTTTATAAATTATATATTATACATATACATCACATCTCAATTCAGACTAACCACACTGAAGATGCTCAGTAGCCTCCTGTGACTATTGGCAACTTTATTGGACAGTGTACTTCTAAATCATAAGGCCCAAATTCTTTACTACATTTAGAGATTGAATGAATTGCTTATGAGTTGAAATTATCACATGAAGACTGGTAGACATGTTTGCATATTGCCAGCAATGTATCTTGGGGGTGGGAGGGTTCCAGCTCATGAGTCCTAGGGTTGTAAACAGCTCTGCTTTAATATAAATGAACCAGCTTCCCAAATATATTGCCGATGGTGTAAAGAATACCTTGGCTTCTGAATTAAGATAGGTCAGGTTGTGCTACTCAGTCTAAACTAATACTCTAACCTCGGTGGCATAAAATAATAAAGATTTTTTTTCTTGGTCATAGTATTTATTATTTTTTTATGAATAAAATTTTTACTAGGAAATATTTCAGGTAACACAAATACAGTGAAAACTGTAATGAACTCATATTTACATTGTTCAGTTTCCCTGGTATTATATGATCCAAGCATGAATACTTCAGCATGTATCTATTTTTTAAAGTTATAATTTTACCCAACAAAATTAATAATAATTTCCTGATAATATACCAGTTCTGTATTCATTTGTTTCAAAGATGCTTCTTTACAGTTGGCTTGTTCAAATAGGAATCCAGAAATATACCTATACATTGTATTAGTTGATGTATCTCTTAAATCTCTCAGTTCTTCTCTCCTCACTCCTTTTTAATTGCCATTTTTTGACTGAAAGTGGTCATTTTTCTATAGATTTTCCTACATTTTGGCATTTGGCTGATTATATCCTTTTGTATCCCCAATACTTCCTGTAAACTAATTGATTGTGAAAATTGAGATTTCATTCAATTCATTGTCAAGGCCAATTTGCTGGCAGGTGTTCTTTAGTTTCTGTTTTATTACATCAGCAGGTATATGATATCTGTTTGTCCTAATGTTAGTGAACAGATTGATCGGTGGGTTCAGGTGTTGTCAGCATGATCCATCGATTACAGAGTTCTCCATAAATCTGATATCTAAATGTTTTAATGTCACTAATAATTATTCCCTCTTTATTTTAATTACTGATAGCAAATGGTGATTTTCTGATACTGTTATTGCTCCTCCATCTTTTTAGCTGATATGCTTATATAAAGAACTTTTTTTTATCATCTACTTAGGACAAATGCTTATCACCCTTTATTTGTCAATTTTCAGAGTTGGTGAGTACCCTAGTAATTTGCAGAGGCAATCAGTTAAGTCATTTGTTTTAGTATCATTTTATGAACTAACAGATTTTTATATTTGAGATGTTTTTACACTATTACATTCATTCATTTTGATGCTTGAATTATCCCATTTTGGGCCTATCATGTTGGCCTTGATAGCCTCTTGACATGACCCCATCAATCTTTGATAGCGTCTTTGGTTTCTGGTATGAAAAATATCCTAAGCTAATCATGTTCATTTTCTGCCTTAGATCTGGATGCAACCATTTCTCAAAAAGCCCCTGGTTCCTTTGAATGACAAATAGTGGATACCACAGTCTGGGATATTAGGGTTGTTTATTTCTACTGGGATGCTTTTGCTTTCAGACATTTTCCATGGTGAAAAAGACAGCATCTTCTGGTTTTCCCATTCTCTAAGATTAAATAACCCATTTTTTTAATAACAAGTTGTGGTACTGTGAAATTGTAAAATTACATTAGTGACTGTTGACTTTGCACACAATTTAGAAACATCAGTGGAGGGCTGAGTCTTCCTGTTTCATCGTAACAAATATGTTTTAATCTTTGCTCTACTTGAGTTTGATTTGAGAGACTGATTTGTGTGAACCAAAGAAACCAGACTTAGGTAAAACAGAAAATATTTGAATTTAAATTGTTAGATGGAATAAAACCATATATTATCACCATGACTGGGAATTTTGTTTCTTTGGCCACTCAGGAGAGCTGTGCCATTATAAATATACATTTATATCATTTTAGCTAGAAGCCCATCTTAATATATATGTATCTGTTGTGGAGTGATGGATGTCAAAAAACATCTAATGTGTAACTTGTGATTCTCTTTTTTTTTTTTTTTGAAAGAAAAAGAAAGAAAAAGAATAAAGAAAAGGAAGAGAAAGAGAGAGAGAGAATGGGAGTATTGCTTTCTTGCCGAGGCTAGAATGCAGTTTAGTAATGGGTATTGAAAACCTCTTTTATACCAATAATTATACTTGATGTAAACGAGAAGGAATAAAGGAAGAAAATAACAAATGAGCAGCCAACCAATATTTCATTTAAACCTATGAAATGCTATGCGATTACTGAGGAGTGATTTACTTCCAATTATATAGTCACTTATGAAATAGGTGTGAGGTGGTAATGTATGTTTTATGTATTTAAAGTGGAGAGTTCTATAAATGTTTATTAAGTTTACTTGTTCCGGGTCTGAGTTCAAGTCCTGGATGTCCTTGTTAATTTTCTGTCTCGTTGATCTATAAAATCGTTAGCTCTTCTTGTTACATTGATCCTTTTGCCATTATGTAATGTCCTTCTTTGCCTCTTTTGCTCTTTGTTGCTTTAAAGTCTACTTTATCAGAGGCAAGAATTGCATCTCCTGCTTTTTATTTATTTGTTTATTTTTACTCTCTAATTGGTTGATAAATCTTCCTCCTTCTCTTTGTTTTGAGTCTTTGTGTATCGTTGCATGTGAGATGGGTCTGGATGCAGCATACCAATGGGTTTTGGCTTTTTATCTGATTAGAATATATATAACTTTAATACTGGCATTTGATGCTAGCTGGCTGTTTTGCCCATTACTTAGTGTAAATTTTTCGTTGTGTTAATGTTCTTTTCTTTTTGATATATTTTTGGAAAGGCTGATATTGGTTGTTCCTTTATACGTATAGTGCTTCTTTCAGAAGCTCTTGTAAAGCAGGCCTGGTGGTGGTGAAGTCTCTAAGTACTTGTTTGTTGGCAAAAGATTTAATTTTTCCTTCGATTATAAAGCTTAGTTTGGCTGGATAGGAAATTCTGGGTTGAAAGTTCTTTTCTTTAAGGATGTTGAATATTGGTCCCCACTCTTTTCTGGCTTGCAGGGTTTCTGCTGAGAGATCTGCTGTAAGTCTGATAGGTTTCCCTTTATGGGTAACCTGACCTTTCTCTCTGGCTGCCCTTAGTATTTTCTCCTTCATTTCAACCCTAATAAATCTGGCAATTATGTGCCTTGGGGTTGGTCTTCTTGAAGAATATCTTTGTGGTGTTCTCTGTATTACCTGGAGTTGAATATTACCCTGCCTTGCCAGGTTGGGAAAGTTTTCCTGAATGATATCCTGAAGAGTATTTTCCAACTTGGATTCATTCTCTTCATCACATTCGGGTACACCCATCAAACGTAAATTAGGTCTTTTCACATAGTCCCATATTTCCTGGAGACTTTGCTCATTCCTTTTCATCCTTTTTTCTCCAATCTTGTCTTCTTGTTTCATTTCACTGAGCTGGTCCTCGACTTCTGATATCCTTTCTTCTACTTGATCAATTTGACTGTTTAAACTTGTGCATGCTTCGCGAAGTTCTCGTGTTGTGTTTTTCAGCTCCATCAATTCACTTATATTCCTCTCTAAATTGTCCATTCTCGTTAACATTTCGTCAAACCTTTTTTCAAGGTTCTTAGTTTCTTTGCATTGGGTTAGAACAAGTTCTTTTAATTCATAGAAGTTTCTTATCACCCACGTTTTGAAACCTGCTTCTATTATTGGAGCACACTCATAATCTATTAAGCCTTGTTCCATTACTGATGAGGAATTGCGATCCCCTGTAGAGCGAGAGGCATTCTGATTTTGAGTATTCTCTGCCTTTTTACACTGATTTCTTCCCTTCATTATATATTTATCCATCTGTTGTCTTTGTAATTATTGACTTTCTAACTAGGTCTCTGAGCAGACGTCCAACTTGTTGATTCCCAGTGCCGAAATCTGAGCAGTCCACTGCGCCGGCCAAAATAGCGGTGTTAAGATTGATGGTGCTTTTCTGCCCGGGAATCTCCGGACTCTGCACCAAAAACTGGCGCTCTAAGGCACCAGCAAAACCGCCGTGCCAGCCACAAGAGTCGCCCTGGCGACACATGGGGCTCCTCTGCTGGGAATCGCCTGGTCCGTGAGCGACAAATATTCGTCTGAAAGTGTGGCGTCCTCCCGTTCTCTGCGCTTTCACTGAGAACTACGAGCCCGAGCTGCTAGTGATCAGCCATCTTGGATCTCGTGATTCTCTTAAAGCTCTGATCTCTTCTCATTGAGTTCCATAGTTATCCATGCTCTTTGAGGGGAGGAAATTGTTTAGTGGTTATACATAATTGATTTCTCCATAAGAAATAGAATTACAGTCTCTAGGAAGTTCTGTAAATTGTGTCATTAGAGGCATTATCACCACTTTATCAAATATTGAACAGAAACTGGTTCTGAAGCATTCTGAAAGAGTAGAAATAAGTTTAAATTCCATTTTGGTTAGGTGCCTCATCTTTGAAATTTCCTCTCATGGAAATTACTTTTAGGGATGAGCTTTGAAAAATTAATTTTTTACATAGTGCTTTAATTTCCCCTGAATCTAATTGAAACTATTGTAGGTATTGAAACCCTGATGTATTAGTCTGTTGGTCTGTCTTACGAAGACAATGATCCTTACTCCTTATAATTCTATCTTCTATTTAATATTTTAAAGATCATATTTTGTCTTTTACCTGCCTTTGGCAAAAAATGATGAAACTCATAGCTATTATTTTACAATTAAAATCTTGAGTATGAAAGACGCAACTGTGATTTACAGAAAGGAATATTTGCCTGCTCTAGAGAATTTGTGTGTACTTTTCTTTATCATGTCTTCTGTCATTGGTGTCACCCCTATTCCCCAAACTGTCTAACTCCTAAGGTGAAGATTTTCTCCAGAGAAAATATTTCTTTTTGGGGATGAGAATTCTCTCTAGTTTTGTGTGCAAGGATGAGACGGTATAGGTGAGCTCATCTTCAAGTGACTGATGGCACATTTCTTTACTGTGGGGTAAGGATAGAAGCCAAAGCCATGGAAGATGTTGGTGGAGCCAGTGGGTAGTTTCCTTTCCTTTTCCTCACATCCCTCAGTTCTGTTCATTCTCATCGTTATCAAGAAGTATTTATATGTGTTCCCTAGTTTTAAATAGATTCTCTCTTGTATTTTATTTCTCTTGTTGGTTAATTTGATAGTAGGAGTTGAAGACTCACCTCAGTGTGTCACCTCAATATGAAAGCTCTAGCATTGTATTATGACTCCAGAATTACTCCAGATGTAATTCAGTAATAACATCTGTTGAATCAATAGCTATTTAATGATTGCTGTAACAGCATTTAGAGTTAAGGAGATAGTAAATTCTTGCCAAAATAAAAGATATTTTTATTTTACTTTTCTTTTCTTTGCCTGTGAATTTCAAGTCTGCATAAATAGGTATTGCTTATATTATCCAGAGATTATTTTGTTAACATTAACCCTCTCTGGCTCTACTGATGTGCTCTACTTGGGAAAGGAAAACAAGATCACTGAAGGCTTCTCAATGTTTTTATCACTTTCTGATGGGATTTATTTACATGTAGCGATTTGGGGCACCATTGTCCTATCTTTTAAGTTAGGAAAATGTGACTATCAATGGAAACAGATTAGACTCTACCATGTTAAAAGTAATTCTGTTGTCTTTCATTTGTGTATAAACGTTCATTTACTTTAACATGATTGAGTACAGCACAGAATGTTGTAATTTCCTAACTACAGAGATTGAAATTACCTTTCTTTATTTGCCTTGCTATTATGCAAACAATGGAAATGTCCTTGCTATTAAATTTTTCTCAGAATTTTTAACATCTTTTATTCCTTTATTATTTTTTGTTTTCTTTTAAGTATTCCATCAATACTTCAGTAATAACCTGCTCTCCTACTTTTGGAGCAGTAATTTTGTTAGCAAGTTAACTTATTTTGAATGAGCTGTGCCATCACCATGGAAATAGTACTTCACTAGAAATTCTAGTTAAATAAAGCTTAACTGTTTAAAGATGTTTCTCTTCAATATCTTTTGTTTTGTTAGATAATTTTTTAAAGCTAGCCTTCTTCCCAGATGTAGCTGTTATTGTTTAAAATGGTTTTCCACAATTGTGCTATTTTTACCTTCTTCCTCTATGGATGGTTTTTGTGCAAAGTGAACAAGGATGGGAAACTGAAAAGATTAAGTCACTCATATTCTTGCCCTATGATAATATGAGGGTTCTATAGGAAAGACAGTTATAGCTTGAAATATAACATATTTTATTTGTCATTTCAACCATTTATTGTAACTCTCTAGTCTTTAAACTGCCTGTTTATCACCTGAGGCTACCCATGTTCTGCACTACAGGGAATTTCAAGTGATAGAATCTAATTCCACTCACTCTGTTCTTGCAACTCTTGATACAATTAAAACAATGCTTAAAAGCAGTGCCTCTAAAGTCAGACTGCCTAGGTTTTAATCTTAGTTCTGTCACGTATTTCTGTATAACTTCTTTATGCCTCAGTTTTTTTCATCTTGAATGGGAATTTTATTACTGCTTCTACAGGTTATTGGAAGGATCATATGACTTAATATAAGGTGCTAAGAATAGTATCTTGCAGATAAAAGACAGCTATGCTTTTTTTATTTTTCTCTTTGATGGACTTTACATACAAGTAAAAGAAGGCTGCCTCATTGCTTCTATAACTTATTAGATAGAAAATAGACCTGTTAGGCCAGGGGTGGTGGCTCATGCCTGTAATCCCAGCATTTTAGGAGGCCGAGGCAGGAGGATCACGAGGTCAAGAGACCATACTGGCCAACATGGTGAAACCTCATCTCTACTAAAAATAAAAAATTAGCCAGGTCTGGTGGCACGCACCTGTAGTCCCAGCTACTCAAGAGCCTAAGGCAGGAGAATCTCTTGAACCTGGGAGGTGGAGGTTGCAGTGAGCCAAGATCTCGCCTCTGCACTCCAGCCTGGTGACAGAGCAAGACTCCGTCTCCATCTCAAAAAAAAAAAAAAAAGAAGAGAAAATAGACATGTTACTCTACTATGACAATTAGACATCTGTAATTTTTCAAATCCTGCTTTTTATGTCAAAGGGAAAAATGGCAAGGAAATAAAACTATTATAAAGGATTTATTTGAGAAAGTTACAAGGTTTATGTTAAGGACCTAGAGTCAGTATTGATAACCTTGTTTTATCTAGAGGAGATTGAATTGCATTCAGTATATTTAATTTGCTAAGACCTAGAATAATTGTTAATTTAAAATACATACAGATACCTTAGAACCAAGATGACTATATTTCAGTCATGCTGGATAACTTCTCCATACTGTAGCTTTCTTCTTTATCAGTCATTTCCTTGTTGACAGCCATGTTTTATCTCTCACTATTCTTGAGTTGGCATTGAACCATAAAATGCTGCTATCTGTGAGGGAACCCGTAGATGTAATGCAAGAAGTTGGGGGAAAGATAAAAAAGATACCTACTTTTATTTTTGCCTAATGGTTTTTTTTGTGGGTTTTGTTTTGTTTTGGGTTTGGGTTTTTGTTGTTGTTGTTTTTACAGAAACGGTACAAAAAGCAAGCCTCACATAAATGAAATTACTCCTAGGCAAGAAAGTTTAGCAACTACTGGCCTTACTCTTAAAGTTTATTTTAAAAAGGTGAATCATTTATTATTTATTATTGCATCTATTGTAATTTTTTAAATTGCAATTCATCACTCAAGTGACATATTAGAATGTTGACTCTCTAAGAGTTTTAAAATATTTCAGATTAATGTTTGTAACTGAAAATGACCAAGCCTGAGGAGGCCAGGTCACATTAGTTGATTTAGCCAAACATTCGACTAATGTGTAATTATGATAAAGATGAAGTTGATGTACTTATACAGATATAGATAGAGCTCTAAAATGTATTATTAGATGAAAAAAGATAAAAGATATGTATACTGTGTTCTTATTTTTTAAAATAAAATTAAGAGAATATATATACTATTACATGGATAAATTTTTTCTGTAAGGATACATAAAAATATTAACATGTTTTTTTTCTTTTTCTTGTTTGAAATTTTAATCATATATACGTCTAATATTTTCATTAAAATACAGAAACAAAATTACATTTGTATAATAAAAGGAGGAAGTCTTTTAAATTTCAGATCTATATTTTGTCCTTGGAAATATTAGAAAGGGCAACAAGATTCTATTTTGATTAGACTTAGAAAACAGTTATTTAATACAAGATTACTTTTTCCTAGGATTTTCATTTAAACAGGGTAAATTTGGAAGAATCTTCAGGGGTGGAAAACTCTCCAGCTGGTGCTAGACCAAAGAGAAAAAACAAGAAGTCTTATGACTTAACTCCAGTTGATAAATTTTGGCAAAAACATAAAGGAAGGTAAGCAAAATTTCAATAAGTAAAAGATTCATTTTTTTAAAGAGAAATTAAGGTGTCATTCGCCTTAATGAATTTGAGAAAAAATTCAAAAGGGTCATGTAGGTTCATTCACACAATGAGTGGGAGCTATAATTAAATAATCCATAGATATTTGTCTTTATTTCTCCATTTCTCGCTGATTCCTAGGTTGTTTTTTGTTCATTGTTGTCTTATAGGGATCACTTCTCTTTTCAATGAGAGCATCCCATGTAATTTTGAAGATATTACAGATAGTCTTTCAATTTTGTTGCTGTCTCCACTGACTCTATAAGACCATCTCTCCCTTTCATTGCAATTGGTTTTTGTGATGTGGGGGGTGATTTTTTTTCTTTTTATTCCACGTTGCCCTCATGTAAACCTTATTTTAGATATCTGTGGAGAGAGTACCTAAGCCTAAAGCCTAGAAATTTATTCTGAGTACATTAGAAATAATGAGTGAAAAAACTGCATTAATTTGCCATGTGATTTACTGTGAGCAGATATACATATCCCATGTGATGCTATGCCCCCTTAAAGTTTAGGGTACTTCATGGGCTCAGTTATTGCTATAAAAGTTATCTAGTGATCATTATGGCTAGAGCAATCATTCTAAACAAACAAAAAAATTACTCAGAGAAAAAGAAGAACACTGTTAAACAATTACGAATATATGATTTTTAAAAAATATTCCAAAATATGTGTGTGTGTCTTTGATGTAGCTGTTCTTTTGGGCTTATATTTATTGCTTAAAGAGAAGTAGAATATAGACTTGGTTCAACATGTTGGGTTTTTAATATGTTTTATCTTTTTTTCACTTACAACTTTTTTTTAAGCTGGAAAATCAAATTGCCATAACAAGGATTTGACTTGCTCTGCAGAAAAAAGTCACTATCTTTCTCACTATGACAGTTTTAGGTACTATTTTAATTAATTTTATTTTAAATAATATTCTTCCCTTTGGAATTCCATAGTCTACGTTTCCCTCCAGAATGGTGACGTACAATAAATTACATTTTACTAGAGAGGCATTATTTATAGAGAATACAGTAGATTTTGAAGTTGACATTCCCTAA
Source organism: Aotus nancymaae (assembly GCF_030222135.1). Lineage (NCBI taxonomy): Eukaryota > Metazoa > Chordata > Mammalia > Primates > Aotidae > Aotus > Aotus nancymaae. The sequence goes on along the minus strand of NW_026988422.1, from coordinate 23,579,888 downwards.
TAGAAAAAATCTTAAGAAAACATCTCTTTATTCAAATAGAAATTTTGAATTTTTTAAAACGTATATTTTAAAAACAATCTAAGAGATCAGTTGAATAGTAAGAACTTTAACCTTCTATTCATTTAGTAGGAATAGCTCTCTTGTTCTGCATCTTACTAAAGTAGTAACATCGGCACAGAAACACTTGGAGATAACATAAACAAGTGACTTAAACCTCTCTGAGCTTCAGTTTCCTTCTCAGTAAAACAGGACAATAATAATTCTGCCTATTGCCCTGTTTCAGAAGATTCTTAAGAATACTGAGATAATGAATTTAAAGGAGTAATTTGCCCAAATCATCCAGCGTTCATTGATAAAGCCAGGGATGGAAGCCAGGTCTGGCAGACCATAAAGCACCCAGTCTTAACCGTGAATAGTTTAAATTATGATAGTTAACCTCCACAGATTTGTCAGGATTAAATGAGGTTGCAGTGAACTGAGATCGTGCCATTGCACTCCAGACTGGGCAACAAGAGTGAAATTCCATCTTAAAAAATAAAAATAAAAAAAGATAAATTCTTAACATGGTATTTGATGTACAGTAAAATTGCTCAATAAATGTGAGCAATTATTATTCTCTGTTAACTCTGAGACCTAAAGATATTGGAGATTTTGAGGATTATCTAGTTCAACCCCTACATTTTACAGATGAAGCTAGGGCCCTGAGAGGATAAGACCTTGCCTATAAAGGAAGTTTCCATTTTATTTAGTTGTAACAAGGGTTTCTGACTCTCCAGTGCAATACTGAGGCCTCAGTGCTATTTTTTACTAACATAGACTCAGCTGGAGCTGGAGTAAATGCCTGGGGTTGTGAGGTAAAATTGGACTGTGTTCCTCAGAATCCTTTCTGATCTCCTATCTTTTCTGTCTTTTCTACTTTTCCATTGGATAAATGTGGTCATTATTAGTGAGGTATTTTCAAATGTCAGAGCTGAAGAAGGGAAGAAAGGTTTTTGTTCCATTGTTGATGAGACATGACCTCTTCTTTCTTAAAGAAGAAACGGCCTCTGCCCTCCCCCTACAGGAGGCTGTATATGAAAAATTTCATTTTAAGAAATATTTCATGTTCAACATGTATTCATCTAGAATTTGTCAAGATTAGTACAGGGTTTTCTACCTGAGCTGCTCATGATTGCAGATCACTTCTGCCTAAAGTTTATGTAAGTTACTGCTAAACCACAATGTCCTGGAAGAAGACAGCAGTTATTAGACCACTAAAACTGTGGCCCAAGTGCTATTTTTACCAGTAGTGTTCTGGGATATTATGGGTTCTGAGTTACAAGAATTTTTTCACAGTTACCTGCAGGTGATATTTTTAAATGCCACCTTTGTAGTTGCATGGGCCCTTTGACATTATGTGTTAATTTCGGTAGGAATATTGAATTGATATTTGATATACCATGACTTGTCTTCCATTGATTTTTCAGTCATGTAAATATTTTACTTTTTCTTCTAAAAGCATACAGGTGAAGAGAATGCATGATATTGTTAATGAAAAATATAAATGAAATTTAACTTTTAGATGTATAAGTATTATATGCATTTTAAAGAAATATATTTATTATATAGGTATCAGAAAGACATGTAGTTGTATTTATGCCAAATGTTTTCTGCCTTTGTTATATATAAAATATATTCAAATCCAAATAAGTATATTTAAAATAATAAATATTCATTGTATATATTTTAGAATTCACACAAAAATCAGTTTTTTAATGTCATACTCATAGTTCTTGTGCACTACTGTTTTAGTCCATTCCCAGAAGTTGCAGAATCAGTTCAGCAAGAACTAGAATCTTACAGAGCACAGGAAGATGAGGTCAAACGACTTAAAAGCATTATGGTAAGATTCTATTTGCTTTCTAAGAATTATAGGAAAGAGGAGGGTTATCTATAAGATAAAGAGATTTGGGTTTTTTTTCCTTATAAAAATTCAAGGCCATTTAATGTTTTTATAACAAAAATATTTTCAGCTTACATATATGAACAAAAAAATCTAAATATTGAAGAGAAATGTTTTAAATATTAATATAAATATGATTTGAAAAAATATATAATGTAGCTTCATTTTAGAGATAGATGTTCCAATCCTGCTCATTCTAACATATATCAATCTAACTTGAGATTTCAGCTCTACTATTTATTGCTATGACCTGTGGCACATCTCTGGGCCTGTCTCCTTATCCAAAAATGCCAGCTGATTATTTAGTCATCTAACCATTAGACTGGCAATGACTAGAACTTTTATGTAACTGTCATAAATATATATGCTTGCACCTCAGAGGAGGAGAATTGCTTTTCTAGGTGACTTAAAAATCTTACTGTATATCAGTGATCTTAGGAATATGTTGATTTTTATGCTTTGGCCTGGGATTTTTGAGTAGCTATTAGGATCTTTTTTCTTTACAAGGGACTAGAAGGGGAAGATGAAGGAGCCATAAGTATGCTTTCTGACAATACTGCTAAGCTAACATCAGCTGTTAGGTAAGTGAGCAGTGTATCCTGCTTGAAGTCTTTCTGTTGATTGGATTTATTTATTTATATTTATTTTTATATGACTAAAAAATTATTAATGTTTTTAACTAGTAGGAAATAGTAAGCAATAGCATATATAACTGAATTTAAAGAACTAAATTATTTTTAACTAAATGTTTAAGCTGATTTTAGTTCCCTCTTAGATAGAGGAGATTGTTCGTTTCTTTGACCAGTTAGAACTGTGTAATAGGGGTAATTTTACAAGGAAAATACTATTAATGATAAAGTAGGGCAAGTGATTATTAATTTTATTATTGATACTATTTTCTTAACTGAAAGTTAAGCAGTTTTTCTGTACTTCAAATGCCATTAAGAAGCAGGGAGGAGGCCGGGCGAGGTGGCTCACGCCTATAATCCCAGTACTTTGGGAGGCCGAGGCGGGTGGATCACGAGGTCAAGAGATCAAGACCATCCTGGTCAACAAAGTGAAACCCTGTCTCTACTAAAAATACAAAAATTAGCTGGGCATGGTGGCGCGTGCCTGTAATCCCAGCTACTCAAGAGGCTGAGGCAGGAGAATTGCCTGAACCCAGGAGGCAGAGGTTGCGGTGAGCCAAGATCGCGCCATTGCACTCCAGCCTGGGTAACAAGAGTGAAACTCTGTCTCAAAAAAAAAAAAAAAAAAGAAGGAGGGTGTTTCCATTAATTTGATTTTATTTAAGCCTTCAAAATTTGGAATCAGAAAGTAAGATGGTAGAAATGATATTTGGGAGCCAGATTATTTTAAAATAAGAAGCATTTCCCCTGTATTAAAGTAATAAATACTGTAGGTGTTCAAGCCTAGAGATTAAATTCGTTGATAGTTTAACTTGTCATCTTGTCACTGTTTCACTGTTCTGAGTTTCCACAGAGGAGATACCCAGGCATGAGATAAAGTCTATATCACTTTAGAAAATGTATTGGTTAATATTTAATATTTTGATATTTGCAGTTCTTTACCAGAACTCCTTGAGAAAAAAAGACTTATTGATCTCCATACAAATGTTGCCACTGCTGTTTTAGAACATATAAAGGTAAATTAAACTTTCTCCCCACAATATGACTTGCATTTACGTAGGGTTTATATGTTTCCATATGTCTGTTTCTTCATCTTTAAAATGATATTAATAATTCCTAGCTCATAGTGTTATTTGGAGAATTAAATGAGAGAATGTTAGTAGTTTTTAAAAACTATTCTCTGATGTCCTAGAGCTATATGGAGACATTAATGGATCACTTGTATCTATTTTCTGTTTAGGGTTCTGCAGAAGATTTGGTTTGAGAAAGAGGTCCTGAGGCTCTCTCTTTAAAAACATTTGAAAGCCATAGTTATAAGTAAAGTGTCTTTTACATGACAGGTGCTGAAGAGATACTAGTTCTGTTATGCAGGTTAGAAAATCTGTACAGAACTCCACTTCTTTTCCTCTTAGATGGTGCTCCCTCAAAGTCAGTATATTAAAGAGCTGTTTTGTTTAACAGCTTTATTGAGATGTAATTCACATACTATGCAATTCATCAATTTAAAATATATTATTCAGCAGGTTTTAGAATATTTACAGAGTTGTTGCAACCGCAACCACAGTCTAATTTTAGAGCATTTTTGTCACCTCAAAAAGAAACCCCCTACCTAGTACCAGTCACATTAAGTTGTTTTTGGACTCTGTTTCCATTGTTCATTAGAAGTTGATGTTATAAGTAAGTTACTACATCAAAAAGAGCAAAATGAATCAAATGCCGTATTGACATAAATCAGTGAGCCATGTTTTTTTTTTGCTGATTTATATAGTTACAGAAATTAAATTCTGCTATGGCATTTAGCATAGTTAATTTTTTTATTTTTTATTTATTTTTTAATTTAAAGACAGGGTCTTGCTATGTTTCCAGGCTAGTCTCAAACTCCGAGGCTCAAGTGATCCTCTCACCTCAGCCTCCCGAGTACCTGGGACTACAGGCATGTGCCACTGCACCTTAGCATACTGAGTTTTATATATTCAGTTATAAAAGACTAGATTCTTTACATTTTTCACTTCTAGAAGTTCACTCATCTACTTTCATGACTTTTAAAAATGATTACTTGGTCTGTATATGTCCTGCTCTTGGTTTCAAAATTCAGTAAATTCAAGTGCTTGTTATAAGCCAAGTGCTGTGATAGACCCCTAGATTTAAACAATTAGACATACTCTAAGGAGTTTACAGTTTTAGAAAGGCACATAAACCAAGGACAGTAATATACTATGATAGTTATTATGATGAGGTACATAAAGTGCTGTTAATACACAGATAAGGGAGTAATGAGTTATTCTGGCCAAGGAAGAGACTGGGAGAGGGTCAGAAAGAGGAGAGAGCAGGGATTGAAGGAGAGTTGCAGAAAAACTACAGAGAAGGTAGAACTTGAATGAGCAGAATTCACTGGTTAGATGGTAGAGGAGGAATATATTCTGCAAAAGCTAAGAGAAAACTTGAGCCTAAGACTAGAGAATTAAAAGTGAACACACTATTTAATTTAACATTTAATAAAATGTTAAAAGTTTAATGAAATAATTATTTGGTGTGACTAGAGGAAACTGAATCTAGTGAATAATAATAAAACAGAAAAGATTAGCTGGATCAGAAGGCCTGAAAGTCAGTTTAACAACTTATTTTAGCACCTTTCCCCTTCCATTCCTGACTTCGCTCTGCCCATAGTTTTTCCCAAGCTAATATTCACATTTACAGTTCCTAGTGTCATCACTGTCATTCCCCAAAGTTTTCTTTTTCTTCTTTCACTACTTTGTATTCCATATCCTTTCTCATGTAAATTATTAAATACCCATCTTGTCCTTTCCATTCCCACAGCCACTACTGTGGTCTTTTTCCTAGGAGCTCTTATATTTCTTTTGTTCATTTTTAATATTATTGGTAGGACTTTCTCATTTCTAGGATTTTACTTTGTATCTATTGTAGTATTAAAATAGCTTTATAGAGTAGCTAAAGTAGTTCCTGTATCACAGAGTCTGAAGAATATGAAGCACCGGAGATTTCATAAATAAGAGCTCACTGAGAGGGAACCCTCTACGTGCTGATGTAGAATTTATTGTTCAGGGAAAGAAAAGGGCAGAAAAGTACAGTATCATACTTCTTGTGTCAGAAAGGAAATGGATATTAGAATATAGACTCTGCTTATATTTGCACAAAGAAACTCTGAAAAACTAGAAGAAATAATAAAACAAATACCTACAGAAGCAGATAGAAAAGAGGTGGAAGAGGACCAGGGATGAGAAATAAGACTTCTCAGTATATATCTTTTTATGCCATATTCATTTTTGAACTTTCTGGGTATTTAATCTGTAAAACTTTGGCCTTGCATGAGGATTCTGATTTTTTGTTGCTCCATATGAAATTCACTCCTTAGTCTACTATTTAGATGTTTCTACCTTGTTATGCCTTGGCATGATCTGTTTAACTGAAATGAACTATACATATGTCCCGAAATCACTTTCAAACTTCAACTCAGAATGTGTCACTTCCTCCTCCACAATTGGCTATTTATTTCATTCTGCCTTTTAGCATAGTGTATTTATGTTATATACTTATATATTGGTTCTGTGTTGGTATCACTATAATTTCACGAATGGTTTCTACTCCCACTTGATTATTAACACCCTCAATAATATGAAAGAGCAAAGAACATTTTGTTCAAATGTTCTTTGCTCTTTCATATTATCTGAAGCATAATTTAAGAGATACTTGGTAATTTTTATTTACTTTGGAGGATCTTAATATGTTAACTTTATTTGGTTAATTTTAATCAACAAAATTTTCATTTAGGAAAGGTCTCACACAGCAAAGTTTTACTAATTTTTCATGATCTTAAACTTTAAGATATTAAATAGGAAAACTAATGAGGAAAAGGTTTTTTTCAAAAAAAAAACAAGGAAAATAGTTAAGGTAACTTTCCATTTAGTAAAGGTGAATGTATGTGGATTTGCATGCTAAAAAATGTAAACATAACTTGACCACCTG